>NC_133335.1:74327768-74976020 GCF_042186555.1 Aquarana catesbeiana | reverse complement strand
TAATTTATATTTCAAAAATAATGGCACTAAAATTATGCTTTTTCCTCTGGCATGCGCAGAGATGTGCGATGTGAAACTGAGATTTGCATGTGTATGTGTGTCCTGACTGCATATGGGCATGTATGTGCACGAATGTGTATTTATGTGCATGCGTGTGTATACATACAGTATCTCACAATAGTGAGTACACCCCTCACATTTTTGTAAATATTTTATTATATCTTTTCATGTGAAAACACTGAAAAAATTACACTTGTAATGTAAAGTAGTGAGTATACAGCTTGTATAACAGTGTAAATTTGCTGTCTCCTCTAAACTGCTGACAGCATAAGTGAGTACACCCGCGAAAATGTCCAAATTGGGCCCAAAGTATCCAAATTTTGTGTGGCCACCATTTTTTTCCAGCACTGCCTTAACCCTCTTGGGCATGGAGTTCACCAGAGTTTCACAGGTTGCCACTGGAGTCCTCTTCCACTCCTCCATGACGACATCACGAAGCTGATGGATGTTAGAGACCTTGCGCTCCTCCACCTTTTGTTTGAGGATGCCCCACAGATGCTCAATAGGGTTTAGGTCTGGAGACATGCTTGGCCAGTCCATCACCTTTATCCTCAGCTTCTTTAGCAAGGCAGTGGTCGTCTTGGTGGTGTGTTTGGGGTCTTTATCATGTTGGCATACTGCCCTGCGGCCCAGTCTTCAAAGGGAGGGGATCATGCTCTGCTTCAGTATGCAAAGTACATGTTGGCATTCATGGTTCCCTAAATGAACTGTAGCTCCCCAGTGCCGGCAGCACTCATGCAGCCCCAGACCATGACACTCCCAACACCATGCTTGACTGAAGGCAAGACACACTTGTCTTTGTACTCATCACTTGGTTGCCGCCACACATGCTTGACAACATCTGAACAAAATAAGTTCATCTTGGTCTCATCAGACCACAGGACGACAGCCTTGCAGACCAATTTGATGCAGTGTGCGGCGTATGGTCTGAGCACTGACAGGTTGACCCCCCACCCCTTTAACCACTGCAGCAATATTGGCAGCACTCATACGTCTATTTCTCAAAGACAACTGCGTTTTGCCCCTCCGCCCGGCCCAGCCCACCCAAGTGCAGTATCGATCGATCACTGTCACTTACAAAACACTAAACGCGTAACTGCAGCTTTCGCAGAGTCAGGCCTGATCCCTGCGATCGCTAACAGTTTTTTTGGTAGCATTTTGGTGAACTGACAAGCACCAGCCCCAGGCAGCGTCAGGTTAGCGCCAGTACCGCTAACACCCACGCACGCACCATACACCTCCCTTAGTGGTATAGTATCTGAACGGATCAATATCTGATCCGATCAGATCTATACTAGCGTCCCCAGCAGTTTAGGGTTCCCAAAAACACAGTGTTAGCGGGATCAGCCCAGATACCTGCTAGCACCTGCGTTTTGCCCCTCCGCTCGGCCCAGCCCAGCCCACCCAAGTGCAGTATCGATCACTGTCACTTACAAAACACTAAACACATAACTGCAGCGTTCGCAGAGTCAGGCTTGATCCCTGCGATCACTAACAGTTTTTTTGGTAGCGTTTTGGTGAACTGGCAAGCACCAGCGGCCTAGTACACCCCGGTCGTAGTCAAACCAGCACTGCAGTAACACTTGGTGACGTGGCGAGTCCCATAAGTGCAGTTGAAGCTGGTGAAGTGGCAAGCACAAGTAGTGTCCCGCTGCCACCAAGAAGAAGACAAACAAGCCCGTCGTGCCCATAGTGCCCTTCCTGCTGCATTCGCCAATCCTAATTGGGAACCCACCGCTTCTGCAGCACCCGTACTTTCCCCATTCACATCCCCAACCAAATGCAGTCGGCTGCATGAGAGGCATTTTCTTTATGTGCTCCCGAGTACCCCTACCCAACGACCCCCCCCCCAAAAAAGATGTCGTGTCTGCAGCAAGTGCGGATATAGGCGTGACACCCGCTATTATTGTCCCTCCTGTCCTGACAATCCTGGTCTTTGCATTGGTGAATGTTTTGAACGCTACCATTCACTAGTTGAGTATTAGCGTAGAGTACAGCACTGCACAGACTAGGCACACTTTCACAGGGTCTCCCAAGATGCCATCGCATTTTGAAAGACTCGAACCTGGAACCGGTTACAGTTATAAAAGTTACAGTTACAAAAAAAAAAATATATAAAATAAAAAAAAATAGTTGTCGTTTTATTGTTCTCTCTCTCTCTATTCTCTCTCTATTGTTCTGCTCTTTTTTACTGTATTCTATTCTGCAATGTTTTATTGTTATTGTTATTATGTTTTATCATATTTGCTTTTCAGGTATGCAATTTTTTATACTTTACCGTTTACTGTGTTTTATTGTTAACCATTTTTTTGTCTTCAGGTACGCCATTCACGACTTTGAGTGGTTATACCAGAATGATGCCTGCAGGTTTAGGTATAATCTTGGTATCATTCTTTTCAGCCAGCAGTCGGCTTTCATGTAAAAGCAATCCTAGCGGCTAATTAGCCTCTAGACTGCTTTTACAAGCAGTGGGAGGGAATGCCCCCCCCCCACCGTCTTCCGTGTTTTTCTCTGGCTCTCCTGTCTCAACAGGGAACCTGAGAATGCAGCCGGGGATTCAGCCAGCTGACCATAGAGCTGATCAGAGACCAGAGTGGCTCCAAACATCTCTATGGCCTAAGAAACCGGAAGCTACGAGCATTTTATGACTTAGATTTCGCCGGATGTAAACAGCGCCATTGGGAAATTGGGAAAGCATTTTATCACACTGATCTTGGTGTGATCAGATGCTTTGAGGGCAGAGGAGAGATCTAGGGTCTAATAGACCTCAATTTTTTCAAAAAAGAGTACCTGTCACTACCTATTGTTATCATAGGGGATATTTACACTCCCTGAGATAACAATAAAAATGATTAAAAATAAAAATGAAAGGAACAGTTTAAAAATAAGAAAAAAAAGCAAAAAAATAATAAAGAAAAAAAAAATAAAAAGCACCCCTGTCCCCCCTGCTCTCGCGCTAAGGCGAACGCAAGCGTCGGTCTGGTGTCAAATGTAAACAGCAATTGCACCATGCATGTGAGGTATCACCGCAAAGGTCAGATCGAGGGCAGTAATTTTAGCAGTAGACCTCCTCTGTAAATCTAAAGTGGTAACCTGTAAAGGCTTTTAAAGGCTTTTAAATTGCGCACAATTTTAAAGCATGTCATGTTTGGTATCCATGCACTCGGCCTAAGATCATCTTTTTTATTTCATCAAAAATTTGGGCAATATAGTGTGTTTTAGTGCATTAAAATTTAAAAAAGTGTGTTTTTTCCCCAAAAAAAGCGTTTGAAAAAACACTGTGCAAATACTGTGTGAAAAAAAAAATGAAACACCCACCATTTTAATCTGTAGGGCATTTGCTTTAAAAAAAATATATAATGTTTGGGGGTTCAAAGTAATTTTCTTGCAAAAAAAAATAATTTTTTCATGTAAACAAAAAGTGTCAGAAAGGGCTTTGTCTTCAAGTGGTTAGAAGAGTGGTTGATATGCTTCTAAATGTTGTGCATAAAATGCCAGGACAGTTCAAAACTCCCCCAAATGACCCCATTTTGGAAAGTAGACACCCCAAGTTATTTGCTGAGAGGCATGTCGAGTCCATGGAATATTTTATATTGTGACACAAGTTGCGGGAAAGAGACAAATTTTTTTTTTTTGCACAAAGTTGTCACTAAATGATATATTGCTCAAAAATGCCATGGGAATATGTGAAATTACACCCCAAAATACATTCTGTTGCTTCTCCTGAGTACGGGGATACCACATGTGGGAGCCTAGCCTTGTACGGGACCCCAAAAACCAAGCACCGCATTCAGGCTTTCTAAGGGCGTAAATTTTTGATTTTACTCTTCACTGCCTATCACAGTTTTGGAGGCCATGGAATGCCCAGGTGGCACAAACCCCCCCAAATGACCCTATTTTGTAAAGTAGATACCCCAAGTTATTTGCTGAGAGGTATAGTGAGTATTTTGCAGACCTCACTTTTTGTCACAAAGTTTTGAAAATTGAAAAAAGGAAAAAAAATTTTTTTTTTCTTGTCTTTCTTCATTTTCAAAAACAAATGAGAGCTGCAAAATACTTGGGGTGTCTACTTTCCAAAATGGGGTCATTTGGGGGGAGTTTGTGCCACCTGGGCATTCCATGGCCTCCGAAACTGTGATAGGCAGTGAAGAGCGAAATCAAAAATTTACACCCTTAGAATTCCTGAAGGTGGTGATTGGTTTTCTGGGCCCCATACGCGGCTAGGCTCCCAAAAAGTCCCACACATGTGGTATCCCCATACTCAGGAGAAGCAGCTAAATTTATTTTGGGGTGCAATTCCACATATGCCCATGGCCTGTGTGAGCAATATATCATTTAGTGACAACTTTGTGCAAAAAAAAAAAAAAAAAAATTTGTCACTGTCCCGCAACTTGTGTCAAAATATAAAATATTCCATGGACTCAACATGCCTCTCAGCAAATAGCTTGGGGTGTCTACTTTCCAAAATGGGGTCATTTGGGGGGGTTTTGTGCCATCTGGGCATTTTATGGCCTTCAAAACTGTAAAAGGTAGTGAGGAGCAAAATCAAAAATTTACGCCCTTTAGAAATCCTGAAGGCGGTGGTGTCTGGTTTTCGGGGACCTGTACGCGGCTAGGCTCCCAAAAAATCCCACACATGTGGTATCCCCGTACTCAGGAGAAGCAGCTGAATGTATTTTGGGGTGCAATTCCACATATGCCCATGGCCTGTGTGAGCAATATATCATTTAGTGACAACTTTTTGTAATTTTTTTTTTGTCATTATTCAATCTCTTGGGACAAAAACAATTAATATTCAATGGGCTCAACATGCCTCTCAACAATTTCCTTGGGGTGTCTACTTTCCAAAATGGGGTCATTTGGGGGGGTTTGTACTGCCCTGCCATTTTAGCACCTCAAGAAATGACATAGGCAGTCATAAACTAAAAGTGTAGGTGTGGCGCTGTTCCTTTTTATATCTTAAGTGATCTGTGGTGTCTTATTATTTGAGTGGGTGGTGATGGTGATACTAATGATATTGGCAAGTTCGGCCACACCCTACGCGTTTCATCATATGACGCTCCCGTAGACGTCCAATGACGAAATGCGTAGGGCGTGGCCTAATCTGCGTCTCCCAAAACAAACAGGATTGCTAGCAGACGACCTGGATTTTACTCTTTTGCGTATATGACCTTTTTAAAAGGTGAGTACCACTGTTCATTCTTGAAATAAAACTCTTTTAAATGATTTCACGCTATGGGCATCCCTTCTCTTTTTATGTGAAATACTACCACGATCCTGAGATCGCCAGGAGCTGCTGCACAGTGGCAAAAACTGTGACTGCCTGATACCCCAGCAGGGGTGAAGACAGCTGGTGAGTGTTTGCACATTAAGAGCACAAGATTCTAATAGCACTGGCACCAATGAAACTAAGAATATCACTATCAAGGAAACAAGAATAAAGACCATTGCACTGAATATTTTTGTGGGATAAAAGGACTTTTCACATTGACCAATTTTTTTTAGCACTTCTTATGAAAGGTTTCCAATGATTTTGGTTTATTAGAACAATCTCAACGTTGTCCCTTCACCCACCTCTTTTTCTCCCCCTTCGCACTCTCCCCTCTTCCCTACCCCCCCTTCCCTTCCCCCCCTACCCCCTTGTATTTGATTCAATAAAGTTGTGGACTTCACCAATATTCGCAAGCGTGTATCACATAAGTATCTTTACCATTTATATAGGGTCAGAATAACCACTAGCTGATGTAATTTTGTCTGACCTCTTTTTTATTTTTTCATTTTATGCATTTTATTTTGGTTTATTGTACATCATGATAGAACTTGCCAATATCATTAGTATCACCATCACCACCCACTCAAATAATAAGACACCACAGGTCACTTAAGATATAAAAAGGAACAGCGCCACACCTACACTTTATTTTCTAATTTAGCCTTTCCCACTCCATGTGGTGATTGCATTCTAGGGGGCAGCAGTTCCAGTTCACCTGAAATTTATTGCAAATCATTTCTCTCCATTTCCACTGCGCGGGTCACTATTATATTTTCTAGTCATAAACTAAAAGCTGTGTAAATTCCAGAAAATGTACCCTAGTTTGTAGACACTATAACTTTTGCGCAAACCAATATACGCTTATTGACATTTTTTTACCAAAGACATGTGGCCGAATACATTTTGGCCTAAATGTATGACTAAAATTGAGTTTATTGGATTTTTTTTATAACAAAAATTAGAAAATATAATTTTTTTTCTAAATTTTCGGTCTTTTTCCGTTTATAGCGCAAAAAATAAAAACCGCAGAGGTGATCAAATACCATCAAAAGAAAGCTCTATTTGTGGGAAGAAAAGGACGCAAATTTCGTTTGGGTACAGCATTGCATGACTGCGCAATTAGCAGTTAAAGCGACGCAGTGCCAAATTGAAAAAGTGCTCTGGTCAGGAAGGGGGTAAATCCTTTCGGGGCTGAAGTGGTTAAAATTGCGCACACTCGTGGAAGGGCGACAAGCTATGGTACTTAAAAATCTGCATAGGCGACACTTTATAAATTTCTACAGGTTACCAGTTTAGAGCTACAGGGGAGGTGTTGCGCTAGAATTATTGCTCTCGCTCTAACGATCATGGCGATACCTCACATGTGGTTTGAACACAGTTTACATTTGTGGGCATGATCAAAGCCGATTCCAGGTTCGTTCAGGTCTCCGGCCAGCCGGTGGACGTGCCGGCTGGACGCTCGGGCCTTACGGTAGGACAGGAGAGCCGGGAGAGCCACGGAAGACAGCGTCCCCTCCCATTGCGTGTAATAACAGCCGAGCGGCTGCTTAGCCGCACAGGTTGTTGGTACAAGAAAGCCGACTGTCGGCTTTAACAAATGGTACTGGGATGATGCCTGCAACTGCAACCCCTTCAAGCCAAAGGCCACATATTTGCATTACGTTGGCGTGAAGGGGTTAAAGGATAAGTTCACCTTTAAAAAAATAAATAAAAATGCCCTTTTTTTGCAGGTAAATAGATGTGCATTTACTATTTTTTGTTTGTAGGAATCTAGTAAGCATTGCACCTTGCGATCAGCTGATTCACAGGAGCAATGCAACTGTCATTGTAAGCTGTCTGCTCGTACGGGCAGGCAGTTACACAATGACAGGAAGACTCAGTTAACTACCTAGAGTGCTCAACAGCGCCCTGGTAGTTCATTGAGAACTACAAGCCGTCAACTGCGAAAGCTGTCGGTACTTGTAGTACATTCATTCACAGAACTCTGGGAGCCCCGCACAGCCATGCTCTTTTCAAATAGTGACAACGGGTGCGGGGAGAAAATCCCCACCCTGCTATCACGGGGGAGGGAGGGGTAAATTGGGAAGTGGATACAGGAGCGAGAACATTTGTTCCCCCTAAAAATGGTTGGAACATGTAGCATGTTCCCAAAGGTGAACTTACAGTATCCTTTATGCCATAGCATTGATGGCAGTGAAAGGGTTAACAAAAAAACCCCAAGATTTGATTAGCATGGATACTGATCCAATCCTAAAACTTCCCCACAGCAATCCACAGCTCCCTCCTAGAAATCAGCGCAATCTCCAGAGGGTGCTGCAGCTTTAATATTCCGAATATCTCATATAATCGGTGAAGGGCTGGCTGCTTATGACAGGGGGTGCCATTTAGGCAGCTCATTTTACAGCAGCACTAGCTCCATATTCACAATAATAGAAAATTATCGCAAGGCAGCTGCTACAGTGATACCGCAGAATTACTGTCTTTAAGAATATTTATTGCTGTGACTATGAGATCACTAGCATTCTCCGAGTAAAAAGATTTGATTGTATTATTACAGGTACTTATATAGTGCTGATACTTTACGCAGAGTGTACATTTTACTATTTACTCACATCAGTCCCTGCCATTACAAGGTCTCACATACACACATACTAGGGCCGATATAGACAGGAGCCTATTGCCTAACCAGCATATCTTTGGAGTGTGGAAGGAAACCCAACATGCAAACTGTATGCAGATAGAGTCCTAGCCAGGTTTTAAACTAAGGACCCCAGTGCCGCAAGGCAGAATCGCTAACCACTGATCCACTCTGTGCTTAAATGGATAAACTTTTAGGTGTAGCCCAAACTAACCTGCCACACCTCTCCCTCTCCTCCAACACGCTCTTCTCTTTCTGATCTGTTTCTTTTAGACATCAGTATTGAAATCTTTCAATATGATTGCATACAAGGTCTAGCCTCATCAGTGACACTCACTGAGATATATGCATGGTGCAATTTTCAGAATTAAATAAAAAGACTGCCTTGCCCTGTATAAGAGCAGGCAAAGGCACTTCACCACTACTCATGTTAATATAAAAATATATTTCACACTGGTTGCTGAATATATGTAAAGTAATTATACTAGAAAAATTCCCTGTCCCAAGAAAAAGAAGAAGTCCCTGTTCCTGTTACAAGAAAAAGTCCCTGTGAAATATTGATTTCTATTTGAGAAACTTTTACATTCAACAGTAGGGGGAGCTCTCTGAGCAGCAGTATTGGGAAAGAACACATTCAACGTGCCTTATGAATAGTCTCTGCCAATTTGTTAACTGAAGTAAATTATTATACACAAATGAATACATTTAATACTGTCATTTATCCTTTGGGACTTCTGTATTATTTAGGTGCAGTCAAAATACAGCATCCGCAGTCATTTGCCAGCAAAATATACTGAAATTATAAGCAGCAAGGTTTCCTAAGCTTGCCAGACACCAGTAGAATTTAGTTTGAACATTTGTAGAGAAATACAGAAAATTGTTTGTCAGAGCAATCGACAGAACCATTATGGATTTAACAAATTTTGAATGAAAACCAGGAAAATGTTCGTTTTATTGCCTATGTGCATTACAACAAGCACGATTTTACCCAAGTGTTCGTTCACATTGACAATTGAGAATTTAGAATCGCATTCACAGTTAGAATTTCATTTGTTCAGAAAAAGAAATTCCATCCTTCTTTAATTTTCCTTGTCAATAAGGTCAAAACAATTGTCGATTTGAACCCATTAACTATTAGAAAATCAAATGAACTTTTTTGAAAATTTTTTCGAATGAAGTTCTGCTGGTGTATTCTTTACTGCTTTACCCTGTGTTTTATCCTTACTTTGATAATTCAGTAGATCTGACTGAGTAGTTAAGTGGAACTTAAAGCAAACGTGAGCATGTCTGCATTTAAATTTATTCAGTGTGAAAAACTATTTACTGAGTGTCTGTTACATTCATCCCAGTGTTCATCTTGTGCTGACTGTCCTGCTAGATATATCTGTATTGTTGACAGAATCCTCTTATTAGATTAGTGGAGGAAATATGAACTAGTGTATAAGTACTGGCTATTGAAGCTGCATTGAAACACAGAATCATGTGACCAGAAGCTGAAGTACCACCTGAAAGCACAAAGCAGAACACTGGCTGCAGGACACCTAGCTTAACCACTTGCCGGCCAGGCTTTTTCTGGCACTTTTTGTTTACAAGTTTAACCAGTTAAGGACCGCCCGCCGCAGTTATACTGCGGCAGGTTGGCTCTCCTGGGCAAATTACCGTCATTGTAAGTCGGGCGCGCCCACCCGCGGCGATCAGATTCATTTCAGAACTGATCAGTCTCAAGGCCCAGGCCAATGATTTCTGGCCTGGACCTGGTGATCGGTTGTCCTCTGCCTGTGTAATGTAAACACAGGCAGAGGAAGTGATGTCACCTCCCCTCGTGGAGCTCTTTTCAGTTCCAGAGAGAGGACCTCTAACCGTGAGTTGCACCAACACTACAGTAACACCAGTACACGTAGGCATACTTGTCGAACCCCTGATCGCCCTCCCCAGTTTACCCTTTTACTCCCTGTCACAGTGTCACCAAGTGCAGTTTTCCGATTTTTCACTGATCACTGTACTGGTGTCACTTGTGACACTAATCATTGTTAGGGCCCTTAGTAGTAGACCCAGGTAGGCTTAGGGTACTCCCCATTAACCCTCTAATAAAGGTTTAACCCTCTGATCACCCCCCAGGTAACCCTTTCACCCCCTGTCACCTGTGTCACTAATATAGTGTACAGATCTCTTTTCTGATTTCTGTATTTAGTGTCACGGGTGACGCTAGTTAGCCAGTTAGCAAGTTACTGTCACCGTCCCTTTTTTATAGCGTCAGGGTACCCAAAATATATTACCTAATAAAAGGTTTAACCCCCTGATCACCTCCTCAGGACAGGTTTTAGTGTCAGTTAGGGTCAGCGTCAATCCCAGGCAGCGTCAGATTAGTGTCAGTAGCGCTAACACCCAAGCACACACCATACACCTCCCTTACTAGTATAGTGTTTGAACGGATCAATATCTTTGATCTGATCAGAACTATATCAGCGTCCCCAGTAGTATAGTATTCCCAAAAACACGGCATCAGCAGGATCAGCCAAGACACCTGCTAGCACCTGCGTTTAGCCCCTCTGCCCAGCCCACCCAAGTGCAGTATCAATAGATCACTGTCGCTTACAAAACACAACACACAAAACTGCAGTGTTAGCAGAGTTACGCCTGATCCCTGCAAACGCTAACAGTTTAATTTTTTATTTTTTTGGTAGCGATGGAAGCAGTCACTGACAACCAGGTGCTCTTTTGCCTGTCAGTCGCACTAGCGGTACCTGTAAATTTAGAGACCAAAATGTCCAAACAGAGGTACACTAGTGAAGAGGCCTACACGTTGCTGAGCATGACAGATGAGAGCGCAGGGGAAGCCTCACTGTCAGATTCAGGCTCAGTATACGAACCGGTAAAGAGCCACAGCACCCTGACAGATAGCTCTGATGACGGAGTAGTGGTCCCTGCTAAGGTTAGGCTTACCCGACCCTGATCCCGTTCTTCTGTTGTTGAGGTGCAAGGGCTCTGGTATGGAGCAGAGAGCCAGTACTAGTGCTGCTCATGCTTCTGGCGAACTGGCAAGCACCAGCGGCCTAGTACATCCTGGTCGTAGACAAACCAGCACTGCAGTAACACTTGGTGACGAGTCGCATAAATGCAGTTCAAGCTGGTGTGGTGGCTAGCACAAGTAGTGCCCCCCAGCCACCAAGAGTTCGAACACAGGCCCATAGAGCCCATAGTTCCCTTCCCGATGCATATCCTGATTGGGAGCCCACCACTTCTGCAGTGCCCGTACTTCTCCCACTCACTGGCCAACCCAGAATTCAGGGTGGAAACAGTTGATTTTACGTCACTTGATCTTTATTCACTGTTTTTCACAGAAGATATCTATAGATCTATTGTGGACCAAAGCAATTTGTATGCTGGTCAATTAATCGTCGCTAATCCCCATTTGACCCTTGCCAGAGAATGGAAACCTATTACGGTTTCCGAATTTAAGACCTTTCTGAGCCTATCCCTCCTCATGGGTAGGGATGAGCCGAACACCCCCCGGTTCGGTTCGCACCAGAACCTGTGAACGGACCGAAAATTCGCACCAACGTTAGAACCCCATTGACGTCTATGGGACTCGAATGTTCAAAATCAAAAGTGCTCATTTTAAAGGCTAATTTGTATGGTATTGTCCTAAAAAAGGTTTGGGGACCTGGGTCCTGCCCCAGGGGACATGTATCAATGCAAAAAAAACTTTTAAAAACGTCTGTTTTTTCGGGAGCAGTGATTTTAATGATGCTTAAAGTAAAAAAAAAAAAAAGTGAAATATTCCTTTAAATATTGTACCTGGGGGGTGTCTATAGTATGCTTGTAAAGTGGTGCGTGTTTCCCGTGCTTAGAACAGTCCCTGCAAAAAATGTAAAGACATGCTGGTAGGTTAATTGGATCCTGTCTAAATTGTCCCTAGTATGTATGAATGTGAGTTAGGGACCTTAGATTGTAAGCTCCTTGAGGGTAGGGACTGATGTGAATGTACAATGTATATGTAAAGCGCTGCGTAAATTGATGGCGCTATATAAGTACCTGAAATAAATAAATAAAGGAAAAAAAGTCATTTAAAACTGCTTGTGGCTTTAATATAATGTCGGGTCCTGGCAATATGGTTGAAAATCAGTGAGACAAACGGCATAGGTACCCCCCAGTCCATTACCAGGCCCTTTGGGTCTTGTATGGATATTAAGGGGAACCCCGCACCGAAATTAAAAAAGGAAACAGCAGTATACAGGCTCTGTACTCTGAACAGCAGCATACAGGCAGTGCAAACAAGACAGGGACTGTAGGTTTGTTGTTAAGTAGAATCTGTTTGTAATTTTGAACTGGTACATTTTTAAGGTGTTTAGCTCCAGCCAAAAAAGCTTTTTGGAAAACATAGGGAAGGGTTATCACCCCTGTGACATTTGTTTTGCTTTCTGTGCTCCTCTTCAGAAGATTTCACCTCACTTTTTGTCCCAATGACAAATGTTTTTTGGAAATTTGGGGGTTTTTGTGAAAGGATTGGTGATAAATCATCAGTGGAAAGGAGAAATGTTTTTCCCATATTAACTTTTACAGGAGAGAATTTCCCTTCCTAGGGGTAGATTTCATCTCACTTCCTGTTGTCTCCTTCCGTTTGCAAGTAGGAGTGGTTTGTAAGTTGGATGTTTGAAAGTAGGGGCCTGCCCTATATACTCAGCAGAAATTTGGGCCTTAGGTGTTGTTGTGGCCACAACACTGTAAGCCCTCACAGGGCCCTGCTGTGAAATATTAGATCAAGAATTGTAATTACATTCCCCTGTTGAACAGGGGCTGAAAAATTGGGCCTTAGGCACTGGTGCCACAACACTGCAACCCCTCACAGATACTCTAGTTGGAATGCAGGAACGAGCCCTGCTGCAAAGTATTGCATCAAAAGTTGTAATTACACGCCCCTGTTAAACAGGGGCTGAAAAATTGGGCCTTAGGCACTGGTGCTGGTGCCACAACACTGCAACCCCTCACAGATACTCTAGTTGGAAAGCAGGAACGAGCCCTGCTGCAAAGTATTGAATCAAAAATTGTAATTCCCCCCCCCCCTGTTAAACAGGGGCAGAAAAATTGGGCCTTTGGTGGTGGTGGTGCCACAACACTGTAAGTCTTCACTCGCTCTTGGTGGGCGCAGAAACGGGCCCTGCTGTGAAATATGAGATCAAGAATTGTAATTACATGCTCCTGTTGAACAGGGGCTGAAAAATTGGGCCTTGGGCACTGGTGCTGGTGCCACAACACTGCAACCCCTCACAGATACTCTAGTTGGAACGCAGAAACGAGCCCTGCTGCAAAGTATTGCATCAAAAATTGTAATTACACGCCCCTGTTAAACAGGGGCTGAAAAATCAGGCCTTAGGCATTGGTGCTGGTGCCACAACACTGCAACCCCTCACAGATATTCTAGTTGTAATGCAGGAACGAGCCCTGCTGGAAAGTATTGCATCAAAAATTGTAATTACACGCCCCTGTTGAACAGGGGCTGAAAAATTGGGCCTTAGGCACTGGTGGTGGCGCCCAGAACCAAAAATGTTCTTACAAGCTTTCATTGAGGAGGAAAAGGATAATTACTCATGATAGTCACTCAGCATCAGCATAGGCAGTCTTTGAAGGGATCTGAGATTTCAAAAAAAATTATTCGGTTACATCAGCATCGGGTGCTTGGTAGCTGGTGGTGATCCAAGACTGATTCATTTTTATGAAGGTCAGTCGATCAACCGAGTCGGTAAACAGACGCACCCTGTGATCGGTTACAAAGCCTCCAGCAGCACTGAATATGCGTTTCGAAAGAACGCTGGATGCAGGACAGGCCAGTAGCTCAATTGCATACTGTGCAAGCTCTGGCCAGTGATCCATCCTCGAGACCCAGTAACCCAGAGGATTTTCGGTAGGAAAGGTGTCCAAGTCAGATCTTGCCCCTAGGTATTCCTGCACCATGTAAAACAGATGCTGGCGATAGTTGCTGGAACCGATCATACCTTGGGGCTAAAAGATAAAAAATTATCTGAACGTATCAGTCAGACGGCCACCTTCTCCACCGCTCCTTCTTTGACTGACCGAAGCCTCAGCAACACGTTGTCCAGAAACAGGAGTTTGTAACCTCCCAGTCTCTGGGAACGCGTTGCACAGACCTTTCTGCACAGCCTCCTGAAGAAGTTTCATCCTCTGCTCCCTCTGGGACGGCAAGTTAAGGTCCGCAACCTTACCCTTGTAACGTGGATCAAGGAGGGTTGCCAGCCAGTATTGGTTCTTCTCCTTGATACCACGAATACGAGGATCCTTATGCAGGCTTTGCAGGATCAGGGAGGCCATGCAGCGTAGGTTTGCTGAGGCATTCGGTCCGGAGTCCTCTGGGTCACTAAGGACGACATGGTCCGCAGCCACCTCCTCCCAGCCACGTACAAGTCCATGTGTTTTTTGGGACTGATCCCTTAAAGACTGCTGCTGATGCTGAGTGCCAGGCTCCACCTCCATACTGACACAATCCTCCTTCTCCTCCTCCTCCTCGTCCTCTTCCTGTGTGATTGGCGGGCACGCAGGAACAATGACTGGATAAAGGGGGCCTTGAGAGCTAAGGAAGTCCTCCTCTTCCTGCCTCTGTTCTGCCTCAAGTGCCCTGTCCATTATTCCATGCAGCGTGTGCTCCAACAGGTGGACAAGGGGGACAGTGTCACTGATGCATGCACTGTCACTGCTCACCATCCTCGTGGCCTCCTCAAATGGTGACAGGACAGTGCATGCATCCCTGATCATGGCCCACTGGCGTGGGGAAAAAAAAAACAAGCTCCCCTGACCCTGTCCTGGTGCCATAGTCACACAGGTACTCATTGATGGCCCTCTGCTGCGTGTGCAGCCGCTGCAGCATGGCCAACGTTGAGTTCCACCTGGTGGGCATGTCACAGATTAGGCGGTTCTTGGGCAGGTTAAACTCCTTTTGGAGGTCTGCCAGCCGAGCACTGGCATTATATGACCGTCGGAAATGCACACAGACTTTCCTGGCCTGCCTCAGGACATCCTGTAAGCCCGGGTACCTGCCCAAGAACCGCTGCACCACCAAGTTAAGGACGTGAGCCAAACAGGGCACATGGGTCATTTGTCCCTGTCGGAGGGCAGAGAGGAGGTTGGTGCCATTGTCACAAACCACCATTCCTGCCTTAAGTTGGCGTGGCGTCAACCACCTCTGAACCTGCCCCTGCAGAGCTGACAGAACCTCTGCCCCAGTGTGGCTCCTGTCCCCCAAGCACACCAGCTCAAGCACCGCATGGCATCTTTTGGCCTGCATACTTGCGTAGCCCCTTGAATGGCTACGAAGCACCGCTGGTTCCGAGGACAAAGCACAGGAAGAGGCCATGGAGGAAGAAGAAGAGGAGGGGGTGGAGGAGAGAGGTGTGTCAAAATCATTAGTAGTGGCATTTTGGAGGCGTGGTGGCGGAACAACCTCCAACACTACTGCACCGTGTCCTGCATCCTTCCCAGCTGCCAGCAGAGTCACCCAATGCGCGGTGAAACTTAGGTAACGTCCCTGTCCATGCCTGCTGGACCATGAGTCAGCGGTAATATGCACCTTACCGCTGACCGCCCTGTCCAGCGAGGCATGGACATTGCCTTCCACATGCCGGTAGAGAGCCGGAATTGCCTTCCGTGAGAAAAAGTGGCGTTTGGGTACCTGCCACTGAGGAACCAAACATTCCACAAACTCACGGAAGGGGGCAGAGTCTACCAACTGAAAAGGCAGCAGTTGAAGTGCTAGCAATTTTGCCAAGCTAGCATTCAACCGCTGGGCATGTGGATGGCTGGGAGCGAACTTCTTTTGGCGGTGCAGCAGCTGGGGCAGGGAAATTTGCCTGGTACAGTCTGACGTCGGTGTACCGAAAGCAGATTGCCCACAAGTACTTGGCTGTGACACACCTAATTCTACACCTTCATTCTTCTCAGTGCAGGTCTCAGGGAGGACTGAAGGTATAGTGGGGTTGGAGATGTCAGCTGATGAGGAGCAAGGAGAGGTCCTCTTTGTTCTTTGGTGTGGGTCTTTTAGATACGCTTGCCAACAAACTGCATGGCAGGTCAACATATGTGTGGTCAAGCATGTGGTGCCCAAGCGGGAGATGTTTTGGCCACGTGAGATACGCTTGAGACATATGTTGCAAATAGCAGCAGTGCGATCTGATGCACTCGTCTCAAAAAAGGCCCACACCAAAGAACTTTTGGAATAATGCGCAGAGACTGCAGCGCCCTGCACATGCGGAGCTTTGGGGTGTGATGCAGTCAGTGTGCTGCCCTTAGGCTGGACCCTGGATCGCATCCTGCCTCGTTGGTGATGTGCCTCCTGCTCCTCAATCCTATCAGGCACCCACGTTGAGTCAGTGACCTCATCATCCCCTCCCTCCTCATCACTGGAGCAAACCTGGCAGTATGCTGCAGCAGGGGGAGCATGACTGCCAGATTGTTGTCCTTCTTGGGCACCCCCTCTGTCCGTGCTCACGTTACTGCCTTCATCTAGCTCAGTATCATCATCAGAGCCTTCTAAACGCTGGGCATCCTCCTGGAGCATGTACCCAACACTGTGGTCAAACAGTTCGAGGGACTCCTCAGGAGGACATGGTGGGGCTAGGGAAGGAGTCACTGATGCCATTGAGCCGAGGGAAGAGGCCGCGTTGACAGCTGATTTGCTAGACAAAGTACCCTGAGCATGGGTGAGAGAGGATGAGGAGGATGAGGACGGCTTGGTCATCTACTCGAGCAAGTCTTCCGCATGTTGTGGCTCAACACGGCCAGCTGCCGAAAAAAAAAGGACAAGCGTGTCCCACGGGCACGTGCTGATGAGGATGCACCGTCTCCATGACCACCGTCTCCTGGACACAGAGCCTGCTTGCCCTCTTTTATTGGCTTGTGATTGTCTGCCTCCTTGTTGGCCTTCCAGACATACTAATGGCCTGTAGCTAAGCTGGGATATATATATATATATATATATACTGTTACTGCAGCTAGCAAAATCAACTGCCTGCCTGTAATATGAAAACACCACCAACCTTCTACAGGTAGCTTTAGCTGAACACTGTGCAGAGCTCGCAAAAAAACTAACTTGTAGCTTATTTAGCTGCCTGCGGTAGTGATAGGATCAGGAAAACACCACCAACCTTCTACAGGTAGCTTTAGGTGAACACTGTGCGGAGCTTGCAAAAAACTAACTTGTAGCTTATTTAGCTGCCTGCGGTAGTGATAGGATCAGGAAAACACCACCAACCTTCTACAGGTAGTTTTAGCTGAACACTGTGAGGAGGACGCACTACACTAACTTGTAGCTTTAGCTGAACACTGTGAGGAGGATGCACTACACTAACTTGTAGCTTTAGCTGAACACTGTGCAGAGGTCGCACTACACTAACTTGTAGTTTTAGCTGAACACTGTGAGGAGGACATACTACACTAACTTGTAGCTTTAGCTGAACACTGTGCAGAGGTCGCACTACACTAACTTGTAGTTTTAGCTGAACACTGTTCAGAGGATGCACTACACTAACTTGTAGCTTTAGCTGAACACTGTGCAGAGGTTGCACTACACTAACTTGTAGTTTTAGCTGAACACTGTTCAGAGGACGCACTACACTAACTTGTAGTTTTAGCTGAACACTGTGCAGAGGTCGCACTACACTAACTTGTAGTTTTAGCTGAACACTGTGAGGAGGACGCACTACACTAACTTGTAGCTTTAGCTGAACACTGTGAGGAGGACGCACTACACTAACTTGTAGCTTTAGCTGAACACTGTGCACTACACTAACTTGTAGTTTTAGCTGAACACTGTGAGGAGGACGCACTACACTAACTTGTAGCTTATTTAGCTGCCTGCGGTAGTGATAGGATCAGGAAAACACCACCAACCTTCTACAGGTAGCTTTAGGTGAATACTGTGCAGAGCTCGCAAAAAAACTAACTTGTAGCTTATTTAGCTGCCTGCGGTAGTGATAGGATCAGGAAAACACCACCAACCTTCTACAGGTAGCTTTAGGTGAACACTGTGCAGAGCTCGCAAAAAAAAACTTGTAGCTTATTTAGCTGCCTGCGGTAGTGATAGGATCAGGAAAACACCACCAACCTTCTACAGGTAGCTTTAGGTGAACACTGTGCAGAGCTTGCAAAAAACGAACTTGTAGCTTATTTAGCTGCCTGCGGTAGTGATAGGATCAGGAAAAGACCACCAACCTTTTACAGGTAGCTTTAGCTGAACACTGTGCAGAGCTCACACTACACTAACTTGTCGTTTTAGCTGAACACTGTGAGGAGGACGCACTACACTAACTTGTAGCTTTAGCTGAACACTGTTCAGAGGACGCACTACACTAACTTGTAGCTTTAGCTGAACACTGTGCAGAGGTCGCAATACACTAACTTGTAGTTTTAGCTGAACACTGTTCAGAGGACGCACTACACTAACTTGTAGCTTTAGCTGAACACTGTGCAGAGGTCGCACTACACTAACTTGTAGTTTTAGCTGAACACTGTTCAGAGGATGCACTACACTAACTTGTAGCTTTAGCTGAACACTGTGCAGAGGTTGCACTACACTAACTTGTAGTTTTAGCTGAACACTGTTCAGAGGACGCACTACACTAACTTGTAGTTTTAGCTGAACACTGTGCAGAGGTCGCACTACACTAACTTGTAGTTTTAGCTGAACACTGTGAGGAGGACGCACTACACTAACTTGTAGCTTTAGCTGAACACTGTGAGGAGGACGCACTACACTAACTTGTAGCTTTAGCTGAACACTGTGCACTACACTAACTTGTAGTTTTAGCTGAACACTGTGAGGAGGACGCACTACACTAACTTGTAGCTTATTTAGCTGCCTGCGGTAGTGATAGGATCAGGAAAACGCCACCAACCTTCTACAGGTAGCTTTAGGTGAATACTGTGCAGAGCTCGCAAAAAAACTAACTTGTAGCTTATTTAGCTGCCTGCGGTAGTGATAGGATCAGGAAAACACCACCAACCTTCTACAGGTAGCTTTAGGTGAACACTGTGCAGAGCTCGCAAAAAAAAACTTGTAGCTTATTTAGCTGCCTGCGGTAGTGATAGGATCAGGAAAACACCACCAACCTTCTACAGGTAGCTTTAGGTGAACACTGTGCAGAGCTTGCAAAAAACGAACTTGTAGCTTATTTAGCTGCCTGCGGTAGTGATAGGATCAGGAAAAGACCACCAACCTTTTACAGGTAGCTTTAGCTGAACACTGTGCAGAGCTCCACTACACTAACTTGTCGTTTTAGCTGAACACTGTGAGGAGAACGCACTACACTAACTTGTAGCTTTAGCTGAACACTGTTCAGAGGACGCACTACACTAACTTGTAGCTTTAGCTGAACACTGTGCAGAGGTCGCAATACACTAACTTGTAGTTTTAGCTGAACACTGTTCAGAGGACGCACTACACTAACTTGTAGCTTTAGCTGAACACTGTGCAGAGGTTGCACTACACTAACTTGTAGTTTTAGCTGAACACTGTGAGGACGCACTACACTAACTTGTAGCTTTAGCTGAACACTGTGAGGAGGATGCACTACTCTAACTTGTAGCTTTAGCTGAACACTGTGCAGAGGTCACTCTAAACTAACTTGTAGCTTTAGCTGAACACTGTGAGGAGGAAGCACTACACTAACTTGTAGTTTTAGCTGAACACTGTGCAGAGGTCACACTAAACTAACTTGTAGCTTTAACTGAACACTGTGAGGAGGACGCACTACACTAACTGTAAATAGTCTAGCTGCCTGACTGTGGTACTAATAGGATCAAAAGAACACCAGCAATTTTCTTCAGGTAGCTGTAAATACTGTAACAAGACAAGCCTGCCTGTCAGTAGGAAGATAACAGGAAGGGATCTAGCTAAACTAAATACAGTGTATATATATTTATATATATACACACAACACCTGGGATGCATATATATACACAATACACTGTAAGTGCAGCTAACTCACTGACTGTCCTGCCTAATCTATCTAACTTAAATCAAATGACACTGTCTCTCTGTCTATCTCTTTCAATGCCGGAACACACACTACACAGGGCCGTCGTGCAGGCGGCCTTATATAGTGTGGGGCGTGTACTAAATCCCCTGAGCCATAATTGGCCAAAGCCTCCTTGGCCTTAGCCAATTACGGCTTTCTGTTCAGATGGCGCTGTTATTGGCCAAGCATGCGGGTCATAGTGCATGCTTGGCCAATCATCAGCCAGCGATGCACTAGCAGGCCTCAGTGAATTATGGGCCGTGACGTGCCACACGAATTTGGCGCGAACGGCCCATATCGTTCGCAATTCGGCGAACGATTGAACAGACGATGTTCGACTTGAACATGGGTTTGACTCGAACGCGAAGCTCATCCCTACTCATGGGTATTACTAAAAGAGTGGGTTGCAGTCATACTGCACACATGGAAGTAATCACTCCCACAAGAATGCTGTCAGTCAGCTAAGAAAATGTAAACAAACTTCCGGCTGCTATAGCAGCTGAGAGATTGTGTACATGCCAGTGCGTATGCCGATGTATGACATAAGTCAGCGGCAGCAAAAAGGTTAACAGAACTAAAAGATTGGAGGGCAGAAGCAGTCACTAGATCTATGTACACTGTCATAGGATCTTTACTGCATCTGGTTTTAACATTCTAAAAGTGTGTTGGAGACCCCTTTTGTACTGGCTTTAGCATCAGTAGTTGCATCTCAAACCTTAACAGAGTGGGCAAATTTTTTTGATAAGGGCCTAGTAGAGGAAGTTTCAAATTTTTATGTGGATTTGCCAGAGCAGGTGAAACAGGGCCTAAAGTATGTCTGTAAAGTGGGCAGCACAGTGGTGTAGTGGGTAGCATTCTTGCCTAGCAGTAAAAAGGGTCGCTGGTTTGAATCCCAACCACGACACTACCTGCCTGGAGTTTGCATGTTCTACCTTTTTTGCCTGAACTCAGGAAGACCAAGAATTCTTAACTCAAACTTGGCTCAGCAGCAAGCTGTTTAACCACTTCAATACTGGGCACTTTTACCCCTATCCTGCCCAGGCCAAAAAGGCGTTGTAAAGGCAGAAGGTTTATTTTAACTTAATGCATTCTATGCATTAAGATAGAAAAACCTTCTGTGTGTAGCAGCCTCCCCAGCACCCCCTAATAACTTACCTGAGCCGCTTCTTTCTCCAGTGATGTCCACGAGTAGAAAGACGAAAACAGAACATTCCATAGCTCAACTTACCAACCAATCTGCCAACCGACCAAATTAACCTGTCCAACAGTCTGCATTAAAAACAGGGGATACTCCTCCTGATTGGCTGAGACACAGCAGCGATGCTATTGGCTCCCGCTGCTGTCAATCAAAGTCGGTCAGCCAATCAGGGGAGAGAGGGGGCAGGACATTCAGACATGGAGCTCTGACTCGGCTCGGGTGCCCCCATAGAAAGCTGCTGCTGACACTCGATAGGAGGGAGGGGCCAGGACCAGCTAAGAGGGACACGAGAAGAGGAGGATCCAGGCTGCTCTGTGTAAAACCAACTGCACAGAGGAGGTAAGTATAACATGTTTGTTATTTTTTTTTTAAACAAGACCGCTGTCGCACTTTAAATGACAATTGCGTGGTCATGCAACGCTGTACCCAAACAAAATTTTTATCATTTTGCTCACACAACTAGATCTTACTTTTGGTGGTATTTAATCACCACAGTTTTTTTTGCTAAATAAATTAACCACCTGACATCCGGCCGTAGCCGAATGACGGCTTCAGCGCGGATGTCAATTCCCGGGAGGACGTCATATGACGGCCTCCCCTTTCCTCGCTCCCCGTGCGCGCTCACGAGCGCGCAACGGGGAAATTCTGTGTTGGCCGTGTCCCTTGGACACAGCCAATCACAGATCGCTGTAAACGGCCAATCACAGCGGCCGTTTACAGCGCGATCGCTGCCTCCAATGAGAGATGATCTACAATGTAAACAATTGAGATCATCTCTCATTGCCGGTTCTCTCTCCTCACACAGAGACAGCGTGTGAGGAGAGAGAGAAACTGTCAGCGATCTGTGAGTCTGTATTAACATTTACTGTGCCTACAGTGCCCACAGTGCCCATCAATACAGTGCCCATCAACACAGTGCCCCATCAATACAGTGCCCCATCAATACAGTGCCCCATCAGTACAGTGCAGCATCAGTACAGTGCCAATCGGTGCCCACCTGTGCCAAATCGGTGCCCACCTGTGCCAATCGGTGCCCACCTGTGCCAATCGGTGCCCACCTGTGCCAATCGGTGCCCACCTGTGCCAATCGGTGTCCACCTGTCTGCCCAGCGGTGATTAGTGTCCAGCTGCACATCTGCACAATCAGTGACCACCTGTGTCACCTCATCAGTGCCCACCTGTGCCACCTCATCAGTGCCCACCTGTGCCACCTCATCAGTGCCCACCTGTGCCACCTCAGTGCCCACCTGTGCCAATCAGTGCACATCTGTGCTGCCTCAGTGCACATCTGTGCTGCCTCAGTGCACATCTGTGCCGCCTCATCAGTGCCCATCTGTGCCGCTCCATCTGTGCCGCTCCATCTGTGCCGCCCCATCTGTGCCGCCCCATCTGTGCCGTCCCATCAGTGCCCAGCTGTGCCACCTCATAAGTGCACATCTGTGCAATCTCAGTGCACATCTGTTCCACCTCGTCAGTGCCCACCTGTGCCGCCTCATCAGTGCCCACCTGTGCCGCCTCATCAGTGCCCACCTGTGCCGCCTCATCAGTGCCCACCTGTGCCGCCTCATCAGTGCCCACCTGTGCCACCTCATCAGTGCACATCTGCACATCTGTTCCACCTCATAAGTGCACATCTGTGCAATCTCAGTGCACATCTGTTCCACCTCGTCAGTGCCCACCTGTGCCGCCTCATCAGTGCCCACCTGTGCCGCCTCATCAGTGCCCACCTGTGCCGCCTCATCAGTGCCCACCTGTGCCACCTCATCAGTGCACATCTGCACATCTGTCCACCTCATTAGTGCACATCTGTTCCACCTCATCAGTGCACATCTGTTCCACCTCATCAGTGCCCCTCTGTGCCACCTCAGTGCCCATCTGTGCTCATCAGTGCCGCCTCATCAGTGCAGGCTTAGCAACCATGGCCAAAAGAAGCTTTTCCGCCGAGGAGGCGTACCAAATACTGTCCCAGGCCGACGAGAGCAACGGGGAGCTCTCTTTTTCAGATTCCCTTTCTGATTCCGAGTCGGACATAACTTATGAGCCAGTCCTCAGTAGTGAAACACTGAGTGACTCAGAGGAGGAAGAGATTCGGCCCGCCAAACGAAGGCGTTCTGGTGGGGAGGCAGTGGCATCTACTAGCACGGCAGTCCCGTCCACCAGCACGGCAGTCCCGTCCACCAGCACGGCAGTCCCGTCCACCAGCACGGCAGTCCCGTCCATCAGCACGGCAGTCCCGTCCATCAGCATGGCAGTCCCGTCCACCAGCACGGCAGTCCCGTCCACCAGCACCGCAGTGCCTCGGCAAGAAAGGCCAAGGACCCAAGCCAGCCTTCCCTATGCCCTGCAGAACCCCTTGTGGCTTCCTCCTAATTCAGGAGAAGCCAACATTCCCCCTTTCACTGCCCAGCCAGGAGTCCAGGTGAACACGGAGAATTTTTCCCCAATAGATTTTTTTAATTTATTTTTTACCGAGGACATGCTGTCAAGTATTGTGGCCCAGTGCAACCTTTATGCACATCAATTCATTGCAAATAATCCAACATCCTACTATGCCCGTCCCTACGAATGGAGAGACCTAACGGTGGTGGAGTTGAAGGTTTTTTTAGGGCTCACATTTAACATGGGACTCACGAAAAAAAACACTTTGCTGTCCTATTGGTCAACCCGCCCCCTCCAACACCTGCCAATATACTCCAAGGTGATGCCCAGAAACAGATACCTCATGATATTGAGGTTTCTTCATTTCAACGACAATACCCAGTGCCCTCCCCGAAATGACCCAAACTATGATAGACTTTTCAAAATTCGGCCACTTTTAAATTATTTTTCTGCACTATTCCCCTTGCTGTTTACCCCAGACAAAAACATATGTGTGGATGAGTCCCTTCTTAAGTTTAGTGGCAGGCTTAAGATGAAGCAATATATTCCCAGTAAAAGGGCACGCTATGGGGTGAAGGTATACAAATTATGTGACCGAGTCACAGGTTACTTGTATGCCTTCAAAGTGTACGAAGGGAAGGACACCCAGCTGCAACCCCCTAATTGCCCAGACTACTTGGGATCAAGCGGGAAAATTGTTTGGGATCTCACATACCCCCTACTGGAGAAAGGCTACCACCTGTACGTAGATAACTTCTACACATCTCTGCCCCTTTTCCACAACCTGCATCGGATGAAGACGCCTGCATGTGGTACCATCAAAAAGAACCGGAAGGGCTTTCCTCAAAGTCTGGTCAATAAAAAATTGAGAAAAGGAGAAACGGCGAGTCTACGAAACAACGAGATTTTGGCAGTGAAGTGGAGAGACAAAAGAGATGTATACATGTTGTCTTCAATCCACGATGATACCTTCATGGAAGTCCCCAGAAGAAATGGCCCCATACAGAAACCTAAATGTGTCTTTGACTATAATTTGTTTATGGGGGGAGTCGACTTGAATGACCAGATGCTGGAACCGTACCTTGCCACAAGACGGACATACCATTGGTATAAGAAAGTCGCAATTTATTTTTTTAATTTGGCCATCTACAATTCTTATGTCATTTATCGAAACTCCACCCAAAACCCCAAACGCTTCCTTGGCTACCAGGAAGACGTTTTCACTGCCCTTACATTCCCGAACGGCCCCCCAGAAAATATCCGATCTGATGTTCTAAGTCGACTCTCCGAACGCCACTTCCCAGATAAGATCCCTCCCAAACCAACAGGCCAACGACGGCAAAAAAAATGTAAAGTGTGTACCAGAGCTGGATTCAGAAGAGACACATCTTATTATTGTGCACAATGTCCTTCTGAACCAGGCCTCTGCGTAGGTGAATGTTTTCGTCGTTACCATACTTTAGTAAATTATTAGTAAAGTATGGTAAACGTAAGCCTCCGTTCCTGCAATTTACCCTCACACCCCTTATGCCACTGCCTCCTCTGTAACTGACCCTGGCTTGTTATTTGACCACGCTTTTGCCTAACGATTCTGCACATACCTCTGCCTGATCTGGAACTGACCCTGGACTGTTATTCGACCATGCTTCTGCCCAACGATTCTGCACATACCTCTGCCTGATCTGGAACTGACCCTGGACTGTTATTCGACCATGCTTCTGCCCAACGATTCTGTACATACCTCTGCCTGATCTGGAACTGACCTTGGACTGTTTGACCATGATATTTGCCTGCCTCTTGGACTGATCTTGTACCCTGCAACTGGACTAGTGGGATTCAACACAGGGGTCTCACATATGTGAGGGGCTCCAGAATTGTTTTTCTGGATGAAGAAAACAATTTATTTTGTTTTCTCAATCCTAGATTAGGGTCTGGAGACTCGGAGGCTTCAAAGAGATTTGGGTGGGAGAAGCCTCTACCCCTGTCCCCATTCTGTCCTGAACGAGGCCCTACTTCTGCCTGTAGGACTTACTGCCGTCACGCCTCTGCCTGTTGCACTGACCACACCACATGGACCTGCCTACTACCAGGACCAATATTTTTGGCACTGCGGACAATATCTCTGCCTGCACTGACCCTGGACTTTATATGGACAGTAACCCTGCCTGCTGCCTGGACAATTGTGTTCGCCGCTGCTGACCAAGTCCCTGCCTGCTGCCTGGACCAGTGCTTTCCTCCTGCGTACAACTGCGCTACTACAACCACAGGTAATCTTTTTTGTTTACGCTTTGCTCAGCATAATGTATTTTGGGGTGTAATTCTTGGTATGTGCATGCTATGTGTCCCTAGAACACCTGATGGTGCTCCATGCATGTTGGGCCTCTGTATGTGGCCAGGCAGTGAAAAAGTCCCTCACATTTGGTATCGTAATACTCAGGAGGAGTAGCAGAATGTATTTTGGGGTGTCATTTGTGGTATACACATGCCATGTGAGAGAAATAAGCTATTACAATGACAATTTTGTGGGGAAAAAAAAAAAAAAAAAAAAATCTCAATTTTGCAAAGAATTGTGGGAAAAAAATACAACTTCAAATAACTCACCATGCCTCTAACTAAATACATTGAAATGTCTACTTTCCAAAAAGGGGTTATTTGGGGGGCATTTGTACTTTCCTGGCTTGTTAGGGTCTCAGGAAATGAGATAGGCCTCAGTACATCAGATGTGATAATTTTTTTATGATTTGCACCATAGCTTGTAGACTCTAAAACTTTCACACAGACCAAATAATTTCCACAAATTTTTGGTTATTTTTACCAAAGATATGTAGCAGTATAAATTGTGGCCAAAATTTATGAAGAAAAATTACGAATTTGCAAAATTTTATCACAGAAATTAGAAAAAATGTGTTTTTTTTCAAAATTTTTTCATTTATAGCGCAAAAAATAAAAAACCCAGAGGTGATCAAATACCACCAAAATAAAGCTCTATTTGTATGAAGAAAAGGACAAAAAAATCATTTGGGTACAGTGTTGCATGACTGAGTAATTGTCATTCAAAGTGTGAGAGCACTGAAAGCTGAAAATTGGTCTGGATAGGAGGGGGGTTTAAGTGCCTAGTAAGCAAGTGGTTAAAAAAGACTGAAAATTTTGAAAACATTTTTTTCTTCATTTCATTTCTGTTATAAAATGTTGCAAATAATTATTCTTCATAAATGTAGGCCAAAATGTATTCTGCTACATTTAGTTAGTGAAAATAACCCAAATTAGTGTATATTATTTAGACTGTAGGAAAGTTATAGAGTCCACAAACTATGGTATATATCTGAAAATGTTTCATTCCTGATGTACTGATGGATTTTCTCATTTCACGAGGCACCAAAATGCCAGGACAGTACAAATACCCCCCAAATTACCCCTTTTTTGGGAAGTAGACAGTCCAAGGTATTTAGTAAGAGGCATGATGGGTTTCATGAGTTTGTAATTTTTTGTCACAATTTTTTGGAAATAAAGAAATTGTCACCAGTGCAGTACAGCGTCATAATATAACTGGTGCGGTGGTGATCAGGGCAACTAGCTGCTGACCGTATAAAATAAAATACTAATTTAATCATTTCTTTATATTTTTTTTTTATATTTTATTACTTTTTTCTTCTTTTTTTAACACATTGTGACCAGAGCAATAAAATGTTACCATAGTAACATTGTACTACTCTAAGGGAAGTGGTTAGTATTTTTTTTTTTTTTTTTGACACATTATGATTGCTTATGCATTGCTATAAACAAGCATTTTCCTGAATGAAACTGATTCATTCAGTTTGTTTTGTTGTGATTAGCTGTGATTGGTCAAAGCTAATCACATGGTACAGATGGGCTGTGATTGGCCCTATCTGTACCATGTGATCACATTGGCCAATCACAGCAAGCAACACAATTATACACAATCAATGGCATGAAAGGAAGCCATCCATTGTTTACAATTGTCATTTGATCTGCTGTGATTAGTCACATGGTACCGGCAATGGGTCAGTATACTGATCATTCATTTGTTGTGTCCCCTGATCCAGGAGGAGTTCATATGATGTTTTAAGCTTGTAACATTCTGTTTTGAAGGTGCTGCACTTTTTTTTTTTTTTACAAATTTGACCCCACTTTTTCATCCCATATGCATTTTTTTTTCATTTGCTTGGAAATTTGGACAAGGGATTAAGCCCTCTATAAAAGGCAGTCCAAGCTCATGAAATTTTGCTCCCATCTGTTCAGCTTAAGGTGGGGAGATGACTTGTAAAGTTTGTGGACTATTCACTAACCCATGTATTGGACAAATGAGTGTAGTGAATTGATAGCCTCAAGCTTCAAATTTCATATAACCACAGGGGATATTTGCCTCTAATGCCGGCCATACACGGTTGGAAAATCATTTGAAAAAGCATTTGATATGCTCGATCACTCGACTTTTGAAACATTAGTGGGCTAACTTCGATTATAGAAATGCAAAGTTTTATGGTAAAAAAAAACAAAACAAACCGTCATGTTGGATTTTTTGAGGCCTAAACGATCAATTTTCTAAACATTAGTAGTGTAATAGATCGAAAACAGTTTGAAAAATCTACACAGCATGCGTGTGTTAAAATGTAACCACGGATCGTGTAATCGACTGGTGTAAAATGTACTGTTTAGGTTATCAATAATCTGTCAATATTTAGGTGACATATTTCGATACAATGATGGTGTTATCGCATGCACATTCAACAGATCTTTAGAAATCTGACAGTTTTTTTCGAACAATTTTCTAACGATGTATGGCAAGCTTAACCTGCACCCCTCGTAGTCGTTTTCTGATTTACGTCTTGCCGTTGAGGGACTCCTGGCCTAGGGAGTGCTGATTCAAGCTCCAGCTGCAAAAATATTCCAGGGTTTTTATGCAAACCTCTCATGGGGTTTAAGAAGGGCAGAGAACGACAGGTCTTGGATCTGAAAGCATTGAACATATCTGTCAAGATCTACAAGTTCAACATGGAGTTGATCAGTTTGGCAACGTCCCTGCATTAGGGGGGTTTCTGTCATCCATAGATATCAATGATGCATATCAACATGTATCTATTACCAGGGTTACCAGTGGTTCTTGTGCTTCGTGTTAGGGGAGGAGCATTATCATTCTGCAGCTATGCCCAAACCGTGTTCACCTTGGCACCAGCGTTAGCCATCTTGAGGTTGTGGGGACATCAATTGTCGTTTGCATGAGGAGTCTTACTCTGAACAGGAGTCCAAACTTTCCTTCACCATTCAGAAGTCCTTGCCGATTCTTTCACATAATTTGGAATACCTGGATTTGGTCTTGAATACCACCCAGAGAAAAGTGTTCCTTCCAGCAAAAATACTACAAAAAGTTCAACTTCAGTTTCAACACTGCATGCACTGGGTCAGCAGTTCCTATACCTAACACTACACCTTGCAGCACAATATCATATTGTAGTGCAACAAGTCTCCTCTGTCATTGGGAGTAAGATCAAGGGAAGCTGCCTTATTAAGTCATCTTTAGTTTAGTTCCTCTGCCCCCCCTTGCTGCTAGCTGGGAAATCAAAGGACGGTAACCCACAGAGTTGTTCTTCAGAGTCCATTAAGGCCTTTGAGAGTCTCAAGGCTGCCTTTGTTTCTGCTCCTCTGTTTGCACATCCTGATCCTACGTTACTTTTTATCCTTGAGGTCGATGTTTCTGAGACTGGAGTTGGCGCCCTTCTGTCTAAACGTCTTGCCTCTGAAAGTGCTATGCATCCTTGTGGCTACTTTTCCAACTTCTGTCTAAACGTCCTGCCTCTGAGAGTGCTATGCATTCTTGTGGCTACTTTTTCAAGAAATTGTCACCTGCAGAGTGAAATTACGAGATTGGTGACAGAGACTGTTAGCGATCATTTTAGCCCTGAAAGAATGGAGACATCTCCTCGAAGGTACCACTGTGCCGGTTCTCATTCTTACTGACCATAAGAATCTCACATTCTTGTCTGGGGCTAAACGCCTCTCTCCAAGAAGGGCGCGATGGGCTATTTTTTTGTCTAGTTTCAATTACATTGTCTCATTCTTACCCGGTACTAAGAATGTAAGGGCTGACGCTTTGCCACGACAATTTTCCTCCACTTCCAAGATGGAGTCGTTCCAGTTCCTGTGATTCCTCCTGATCGTATTCTGGCTACGGTTCGCACCAGTCTCACTTCTACTTTGGGTGACAAAATTCTTGCTGCTCAGGTCCATGCTCCTCCTGAGAAACCTTGTGACCGCTGCTTTGTTCCAGAGAGTCTCCGTACTGCCGTGCTCCAATCTTACCATTCTCCCAAGGCTGCTGGCCATCCTGGGAAGAATCAATTCTTTTGGGCCATTTCCCAACAATTCTGGTGGCCTAGTCTACATGCTGATGTAACCGCCTTCTTTGTTGCCTGTTCTGTGTGTGCTCAGAGTAAGACTCCACGACACCTTCCAGTGGGCCTCCTACAACCCATACCCAATGGAGAGAGGCCCTGGACCCACCTGTCTATGGATTTCATTGTGGAGTTACCCAACTCCCAGGGCAACACAGTTATCCTTATGGTGGTTGACCAGTACTCAAAAATGTCTCATTGCATTCCACTTAAGAAGTTGCCCACTTCTAAGGAACTGGCTTCCATTTTTGCTCAGGAGATCTTTTGCTTACATGGGCTACCCAAGGTGATTGTCTCGGACAGGGGTAGTCAGTTTGTGTTCCGCTTCTGGCAAGCCTTTTGTGCACAGTTGGGAATTCAGCTTGCTTTCTCCTCTGCGTATCACCCGCAGTCTAATTGGGCCGCAGAACGAGCCAATCAGTCCTTGGAGAAATTCTTACGTTGCTATATTTCTGACTGTCATAACAACTGGTCAGACCTCTTACCGTGGGTGGAGTTTGCTCACAATAGTGCCTTGAATTCTGCTTCCTGATTGTCCCTGTTTATGGAAAACTATAGTTTCCAACCTACTATGTTGCCTGACTCATTTGTTCCGCAGAGTATTCCTGCATTAGAGGAGAATCTCTGTGGTCTTCGTTCCACTTGGGCACAAGTCCAGGAGGCTTTGCGACATGCTAATGATAGGTACAGACTCCATACTGACCGCAGACGCCTACCTGTGCCTTCCTACCAAGTTGGGGACAGGGTCTGGCTGTCATCTTGCAACCTCCGTCTTCGTATTCCCTCTCTGATGTTTGCACCTCGGTTTATTGGGCCTTTCCGTATTCTTCGCAGGATTAACCCAGTGGCTTACGCATTAGACCCTCCTTCTAATATGCGTATCTCAAATGTATTTCATGTCTCCTTAATAAAACCTTGGGTCTGCAACTGCTTTACCACTTTGGTGCCTCGTCCTCACCCTGTAGAGGTTGAGAACCATGAGGAATATGAAGTACAGTCCATTGTTGACTCCCGTAGGTTCCATGGGTGCATACAGTACCTGGTGCATTGGAAAAGGTACGGTCCGGAGGAAGGCTCTTGGGTCTCATCCTCGGACGTACATGCCCCTGTCCTCCTCCGTGATTTCCATAGACGTTTTCCCTTCAAGCCTGGTGGTCCTCTGAGGGGGAGAGGTCATTGAGGAGGGGTACTGTCAGGGCTGAGCTCAGCACTTCCTTCTCTGAGCTGGCCGCTCAGTTGTTGGATAATTGCCAGCTCCTATCTCTCCACAGTGACTCAACTGTTGATGATATCCTGCTCGTCATTCTTGCCTACTTAAGCCATCCAGCCCAGATGATCTCTGCCTTCGCCTTGGTCAACATCACAGAGACTATCTCCTGCATTCCCGTTAAAGACTTGCTTGGCTGACATTCCTTCTGGCTCCAGATCCTGCTTGCTGTTCCACTACGCTGTTCCCTGGCTTCCTGACTTTCTGGCTTGTCTGACTATCCATTCAGGTTACTGAACTTTGGCTATGTTTTGACTACGTTTGTTCTATTTACTGTTATTATTAAACAAGTGTGATTTAAGTGTACTTCTGTCTCGGTCTGATTCATGGTTTCTGACACACTGATAGGCAGCATTGATGGGCACTGATAGGTGGTACTGATAGGCAGCATTGATAAACAATGATAGGCGACACTGAAATGCAGCACTGATCAGCGGCACTGATAAGCAGCATTGATAGACACTAATAGGCGGCATTGATGAGCACTGATAGGTGGCACTGATAGGCAGCACTGATTATCAGTGTAAACAATTTACTGACATTCTTGGCAATTAATGCCTCTCCTTTCCTTACACAGACACAGCATGGGAGGAAAGGGCTGCCGATACCCAGCAAGTCTGTTTACATGTAATCAGCTAATCACATGGTAAAGGGCTGCTGTGATTGCGCTGGATGGATGTCCCAGGGGGCATATGGGAGGCAGAGCTCTGGGAGGATATCCATGGACACCCTCACAAAATTGGAAGCCCAGGGGGGTCGGCTGGAAGGGGGGGTCATGGGGGGACATCATGGTTTCTTGCACCGGGGCCCTGAAGGTTCTAGTTATGCCCCTGGAGTGAAATAAGTATTTGACCCCCTTCGTAAAACATGACTTAGTACTTTGTGGCAAAACCCTTGTTGGCAATCACAGATGTCAGACGTTTCTTGTAGCTGGCCCCCAGGTTTGCACACATCTCAGGAGGGATTTTGTCCCACTCCTCTTTTCAGATTCTCTCCAAGTCATTAAGGTTTTGAGGCTGACGTTTGGTAACTCAAACCTTCAGCTCTCTCCACATATTTTCTACGGGATTAAGGTGCGGAGACTGGCTAGGCCACTCCAGAACCTTGTATAAAGTACTCAATGTTAATGAGTGATCATCAAAAGTGCTGATGTGCATCAATAAATCAAAAGTTTATATTGTGCTTCATGCACTGGGACCATATAATGGAGGAAGAAGGTGATGGTGATATCTTTAAATTGAAGTGATCCGGTAAAACCGGGCTCTCTGGACTCTCACCTTAAATAAGATAAATTTGGGCATCAAGACAGGTTCTTTATTGGATGTAGTGTGATGTCATTCAGGTAGGGCTTCTCTGGTGGTGTAATAGTTCTCCCGAAATAAAGCACCTATCAGATAGAGGAAGGAAGCGGGTTGCCCACCTGGGCTCCACCAGTCCGGTGGAATAAACAGGGAAAGGGAGAGAGAGAGGTCTCCAATGGTGTAGTATGTTAAGTAAAGGTACTATTTATTGAAAATTAAAAGTGGTCTCTTACATTTCTAATAGTTAAAAACAGCATAAAAGCAAAAACAAGCTGAGGAGCGGCGTCTGAGGCGCCTCCTTACTGACTTCCGGTTTCGTCTGCTCTCTGCCACGCCCTACGCGTTACGTCACCGCTCGTGACTTCAACTGGGGAACCGGATTGGCCCGAGAGGGAAATCTTTTATGTGATGATACTCAGAGGCCGCTCCTCAGCTTGTTTATGCTTTTATGCTGTTTTTAACTATTAGAAATGTAAGAGACCACTTTTAATTTTCAATAAATAGTACCTTTACGTAACATACTACACCATTGGGGGCCTCTCTCACGCCCTTCCCTGTTTATTCCACCAGACTGGTGGAGCTCAGGTGGGCAACCCCCTTCCTTCCTCTATCTGATAGGTGCTTTATTTCGGGAGAACCATTACACCACCAGAGAAGCCCTACCTGAATGACATCACACTACATCCAATAAAGAACCTGTTTTGATGCCCAAATTTATCTTATTTAAGGTGAGAGTCCAGAGAGCCCGGTTTTACCGGATCACTTCAATTTAAAGATATCACCATCACCTTCTTCCTCCATTATATGGTCCCAGTGGATGAAGCACAATATAAACTTTTGATTTATTGATGCACATCAGCACTTTTGATGATCACTCATTAACATTGAGCACTTTATACTATGTTGCACTGTTGATTTACACCTGTAGAACACACTTTACTTATACAATTGTATATATAATCATGCTTTGATGTGATAGATTTGAAGCGCGAAATCACTTTATTATCATTATTTTGTTGAGTGTAAGTGAACACTTTTGATTTTGCTGCAGTCCATAGAGACATCATCACTATTTACACGTTTTCACTAATTTTTATCATCCACTATTTTTCATCATCCGTCATTTTAATCAGTTACGTTGATATTGACTCAGTCCGTTTACTCAATATAGCGCGAGGGATTACACCACACACTCCAGAACCTTAATGTGCTTCTTCTTGAGCCACTTCTTTGTTGCCTTGGCCGTGTGTTTTGGGTCATTGTTATGTTGGAATACCCATCCACGACCCATTTTCAATGCCCCGGCTGAGGGAAGGAGGTTCTCACCCAAGATTTGTATACGGCCCCGTCTATCGTCCTTTTAATGCAGTGAAGTTGTCCTGTCCTCTTATCAGAAAAACACGTCTAAATCATAATGTTTCCACCTCTGTGTTTGATGGTGGGGATGGTGTTCTTGGGGTCAAAGACAGCATTCCTCCTCCTCCAAACACGGCGAGTTGAGTTGTTGCCAAAGAGCTCAATTTTGGTCTAACCTGACCACAACACTTTCACTCCTCTGAATCATTCAGATGTTCATTAGCAAACTTCAGACAGGCCTGTTTATGTGCTTTCTTGAGCAAGGGAACCTTGTGGGCCCTGCAGGATTTCAGTCCTTTACAGCATAGTGGGTTACCAATTGTTTTCTTTGCAACTATGGTCCCAGCTGCCTTGAGATCATTGACAAGATTCTCTGTGTAGTTCTGGGCTAATTCCTCACTGTTCTCATGATCATTGAAACTCCACAAGGTGAGATCTTGCATGGAGACCCAGACCGAGGGAGATTAACAGTTATTTTGTGTTTCTTCCATTTGCGAATAATCGCACCAACTGTTGTCACCCTCTCACCAAGCTGCTTGGTGATGGTCTTGTAGCCCATTCCAGCCTTGTGTAGGTCTACAATCTTGTCCCTGACATCCTTGGACAGCTTTTTGTCTTGGCCATGGTGGAGAGATTGGAATCTGAAACCCTTTAAGAGAGTGCTCCTAATCTCAGCTTCTTGACTGTAAAGAAGACACATGGGAGCCAGAAATCTTGCTGATTGATAGGAGATCAAATACTTATTTCACTCATTAAAATGCAAATCAATTTATAACTTTTTTGAAATGCGTTTTTCTGGATATTTTTGTTGTTATTTTGTCTCTCACTGTAAAAAAAAACCTACCATTAAAATTATAAACTGATCATTTCTTTTTCAGTTGGCAAATGTACAAAATCAGCAGGGGATCAAGTACTTTTTTCCCCTCACTGTATCTCACATTGGATCAGGCAAACTGTTATCCATGCTTATGCAATCAAGCATCAAGAACCACAGATTATAGCACATCAACACCAACACTAAAGCTGGCCATAGATGATTCGCATCTCTGCTGAACCGGCCAAGATTTGAACCATGAATGGGCAGGCTAAATGTACCCAATTTGTTCGAACTATTAACTTGGTACAACCAGCCTGCTGAATTTTACATGCGATTATTGCTAGCGGGTATTATAGGCCCCCGCCCGCCAGGAGAACACAATGGCTCCATGGGAGGGATTCCCCCATCAACACCAAGTTGATGGGGATATTGAGCAATTTTCTTTCCTGCAACCACTGAAAATCCCTCCATCTATGGCCGGCTTATGTCCATCCAGAGCTTTCCCACATTAAGCATCAGTTTTTCAGGTTTGTAAGGTGACCACATGGTCCTCCGTCCACACATTCACTAGGTTTTACAAGGTGGATGATGTCAGTTTTGGGCCTCAAGGGGATTGTAAAGTCTTCTTTTTTTTTTTTTTGTATGAAAATAACAAACATGTCATACTTACCTGTGAAGTAGTTTTGCACAGAGCAGCCCAGATTCACCTCTTTTCGGGTCCCTTTTTGGTGCTCCTGACCCCAACCTCCTGTCGAGTGCCCCCACAGCAAGCAGCTTGCTATGGGGGCACCCGAGCCAAGCCGCAGGTCCATGTGTCCATTCAGATAGAATGCATTAAGATAAAAAACCTTTTGACTTTACAATCACTCTAAGTTTTGAGGACAACAATTTAACTAGCCTGGGTCAATTTCGTAAGAGAAGATTAGTCTGTTTTTTAATTTTATGTTTTTTCACCCTGTTATGCTACTGCTTTAGGATCTCCCAGTAGGTGTTGATCTAAAGCAGAAGCTGTGCCCTACAAAGAACGAAAATGAAAACAGGATTTTTTGACTCACCAAGGATCTTTTTCTTTTTTTTTTTTAAATCTTTATTTAAATTTTCATATTATAAATATATAAACAACCCCTCTTTCAATGGGGTAAAACAGTCCCCCAAAAATACACATTGTACACAAGCATATAAATCCCCAAGTGAACCCCGGTCCAACCCACCTATTCCCCCCTCCCGCAGACTGGTCTCATTTCATGACCCCAATGGAAAGAGGCGTCCCTCCGCCCCATGGAACAAACAGACCCATGGGTCAATCTGGATAACCCTACCCGTTATCACTTCAGTCAACTTAATCACCTTCTGCCAGAAGATTTTGATTTTTGGGCAGTCCCACCACAAATGCGCCATTGTTCCCGGGGCCTCGCAACCTCTCCAGCATTCCGGCGATCTATCAGTATTAATTTTACTTATTTTAGTGGGAGTCATACACCACCTGGTCTGGCATTTATAGTTGGTCTCAATCGTTTTCATATCTATTGCTGTGCTATGTGATGCCTCCAAAATGCTCCCCACCCATCTTTTCTCACATCTAACCCCTAAATCTTCTTCCCATTTTTTAATAAAGGGCGGTACTGTTTCCCCCCCATTATTTATCAGTATTTTATATACCGCTGAGATATTCCTCTTCACTGTATCCCTACAGAATAGTTTCTCAAACGGTCTATAGTCTACTTCTTCCCTCAAAGAACCTGGTAAGCTTTTGACAAAGTGTTCGAGCTGACCATACCTCCACCCATTTACCTTCAATAAATCCCTCTTTGTTACTAAATCATGATATGTGCAAATTTTTCCCCTATTAATAATGTCCTTTAATTGTGCTTCACTATTCAATATCCAATTTCCTCCCACTTCCTCCATCCCCGGGGGAAAATATGTGTTCTCCTTTAAATAAATTAAGGGGGAATTATACTCCCACTTCCTAGTGCGGTGAATTTGGTCCCATGTTTTCAACGTGAAATGTGTTAAAACGTGTGTATCTACTCCTAAATACCTGTGTTGCGAAGGGTTCCAGATTATGTGATTTAATCTTACATTACTTAAACTCATTTCTAAGTTAACCCATCTTTTATTGACGCTTCCCTTTGCTCAATCTAGTGCCCGTGCTAATACAATAGCTTTGTGGTAATTTCTAAAATCCGGAAAACCCAACCCTCCCAGTGCTTTTTCCCTACTCAACACCGTGTTCGTTAACCTAGGTTTTTTATTCTTCTAGACATATCTACTTATTAAACCTTTTAATGTTCTGAAAAAGGATTGGGGTAGTGGGATCGGGAGCATTTGTAATTTGTAGAGCACTTTAGGGGCTAGCACCATTTTGACTATGTTGACTCGTCCTATCCAAGAGACCGGGCGATTTGAAATTCTTTTTATTTCTGCTCGGATTTCATCTAGGAAGGGTATGAAGTTGAACTGAAAAATCTTCCTGATAGAGCCCGCCAGACTAACTCCAAGATACATGATTTTATCCCTCCAAGGGAAACGAAAGACCTCTCTGAGTCTAACCACTTCCTGCTTGTTGATGTTAATTTTTAGAGCTTCAGATTTCTCAATGTTAATTTTGTAATTTGACATCTCACTGAATTTCTTCATTGTGGCTAATAGATTGGGGATCGTGGTTCTAGGTTTGGTGATGTAAAAAAGAACATCATCGGCAAAAGCAGCCAATTTATGTTCCTCCTTTCCTAATAAACATCCACTAATATCCGGGTTTTTTCGGATAGTAGCCAATAAAGGCTCCAAGGTTAGGACAAATAGGAGTGGGGACAGCGGGCATCCTTGTCTAGTCCCACTTTTCATAATGAATGGCGCAGAGGGTACGTTGTTGACTTTCACAAATGCCGTTGGTTGATCATATAGTATTTTAATCCATTTTAGCATAGTGGGCCCTAAACCCAATACTGCCAGCGTTTTGAACATGAATCCCCAGTCTACTCTGTCGAATGCCTTTTCGGCATCTATCGACAGACGTAGACCTGGGGATCCCTTTGATCTTATGGCCTCTATGATGAGAAGAGAACGCACCCCGTTATCTCGGCCCTCTCTCCCTGGGATAAATCCCACCTGGTCCGCATGGACCAGTTTGGACATGAATCCCTTGAGCCTGAGCGCCAATACCTTCGCATATAATTTAGTATCCGCATTTAAAAGCGCGATTGGCCCAAAGCTTAGGAATCAAGGTCACTGAAGCTGTTAATGCCTCTCTACACATTTCACCCTGTTTCCCAAGGCCGTTCCAGACCTTACAGAGCCTAGGAAGCAGTAAATCTTTAATTTTTTTGTAAAAGCTGGATGTGAAACCGGCTCTTGCCTGGAGGGGATGATCTCAGAGCCAAGCCTACTTCTTCTACCGTTATCGGTCTTTCTAGCTCCTTTGTGTCATCTACTGACAATTTGGGAAGGCCTGCCTCCTCTAAAAAGTTTCTCACCTTCTCCTCCATCTCTTGCCCAAGGATCTTTTTCTGTGTCCATTAGAGCACAAAGCCCTCTGGCTTGCTGCTGCCTGTGTGTAGATATGCTTTGTTTTGTTTTACACTGCTATGTTTTTTAACTGACCTTGCTTGCAGTTTTGATTTGCTTTTGGTCATCAGTGGGTATACCCCTGGGCTGTCTTTTTATTTTTTGGTTGTGCAGTGCAACCTGTCATTTAGTGTCGTCGGTTCGAATCTCAACCACGGCACTACCTGCCTGGATTTTACATGTTCTCCCTGTGCCTGTGTGGGTTTTCTCCGGGTACTCTGGTTTCCTCCCACACTCCAAAGATATGCTGGTAGGTTAATTGGTTTCTATCTAAATTGGCCCTAGTATTTGTAAGTATAAATGTGAGTCAGGGACCTTGGATTGTAAGCTCCTTGAGGGCAGGGACTGATGTGTATGTAATTTATATGTAAAGAGCTGTGTAAATTGATGACGCTATACAAGTACCTATAATTATTAAATAATGAGAGAAATACATAAATTGCAGATATCCTTCTGAAAATGCTAGTTGTTGGATTTTAATGTTTATACAGTGCTTTGAAAATGTATTCATACCCCTTAAAATTTTCCAAATTTTATCAGGTTACAACCAAAAACATATTTTATTGGGATTTTATGTGATAGACCAACACAAAGTGGGACATATTTGTGAAGTGGAAGGAAAATGATAAATGGTTTTCAAAATGTTTTGCAAATATGTGAAAAGTGTGGCGTGCATTTGTATTCAGCCCCCTTTACTCTGATACTCCTAACTAAAATCTAGTGGAACCAATTGCCTTCAGAAGTTACTTAAAGTGGAGTTCCGGGGGGAGGAACCAGAAAAGCGGAAGTTCCATTTTTGGGTGGAACTCCGCCTTTAATTAGTAAATAGAGTTCACATGTGTGTAATTTAATCTCAGTATAAATACAGCTGTTCTGTGAAGCCCTCATAAGTTTGTTAGAGAACCTTAGAGAACAAACCGCATCATGAAGGCAAGGAACACACCAGACAGGTCATGGATAAAGTTGGGCAGAAGTTTAAAGCAGGCTAGGTTGTAAAAAAATATCCCAAGCTTTGAACATCTCATGGAGCGCTGTTCAATCCCTCATTCAAAAAAAAAAAGAGTATGGCACAACTGCAAACCTACCAAGCCATGGCCGTCCACCTAAACTGACAGGCCGGGCAAGAAGAGCATTATCCTGAAAAGCAGCCAAGAGGCCCATGGTAACTCTGGTGGAGCTGCAGAGATTCACAGCTCAGGTGGGAGAATCTGTCCACAGGACAACTATTAGTCATGCACTCCACAAATCTGGCCTTTATGGAAGAGTGGCAAGAAGAAAGCCATTGTTGAAAGAAAGCCATAGGAAGTCCCGTTTGCAGTTTGCGAGAAGCCATGTGGAGGACACAGCAAACGTGGAAGAAGGTGCTCTGGTCAGATGAGACCAAAATTGTACTTTTTGGCCTAAAAGCAAAATGCTATGTGTGGCAGAAAACTAACACTGCACATCACCCTGAACACACCATCCCCACCGTGAAACATGGTGGTGGCAGCATCATGTTGGGATGCTTTTCTTCAGTAGGGACAAGAAAGTTTGTCAGAGTTAATGGGATGATAGATGGAGCCAAATACAAGGCAATCTTAAAAGAAAACCTGTTAGAATCTGCAAAAGACTTGAGACTGGGGTGGAGGTTCACCTTCCAGCAGGACAATGACCCCAAACATACAGCCAGAGCTACAATGAAATGGTTTAGATCAAAGCATATCCATGGCTCAGTCAAAGTCCAGACCTAAATCGAATCTGTAGCAAGACTTGAAAATTGATGTTCACAGACATTCTCCATCCAATCTGACAGAGCTTGAGCTATTTTGAAAAGAAGAATGGGCAAAATTGTCACTCTCTAGATGTGCAAAGCTGGTAGAGACATCCCCAAAAAGACTTGCAGCTGTAATTGCAGTGAAAGGTGGTTATACGAAGTATTGACTCAGGGGGGATGAATACAAATGCACGCCACACTTTTCACATATTTGTAAAAAAAATTGAAAACCATTTATCATTTTCCTTTCACTTCACAGTTATGTGTGACTCTGTGTTGGTTTATCATATGAAATCCCAATAAAATACATTTACATTTTTGGTTGTAACATGACAAAATGTGGAAAATTTCAAGGGGTATGAATACTTTTTCAAGGCACTGTACGCTGACTTTAATCATTTCTATGTCACTGACCTGCAGATATGCAGATATGGAAAGTCGAAAATGTATCAAACGTCCTCATCTGCATAGTTGTTCCAGGTCAGTGACTGAAAATATTAAAGTAAAAAAGAGTACACAATAAACAGTATTTTTAGCAATGAAAGCATCCATGTTTCTCCCATGACAGGACTGTTAAAAAAACAGTAATGTCTACCTAGGTGTGGAAATATCCCTTGAACTCTGTGCAGGAAGGGTGATGAAACCCTATATGTATTCAGATTCAGGTTGGTATGATAATGCAGCAGAAAAGGGGCACAATGTAACATTTACACAGTATGGTCGTTCTCCTGCGCTTAGTGCTGTGGAGTTAGCCTTGAACCGAGGACACCACCTGTGTTTAGTTGCCCACCTGTGTTTATGTCACTTACACATGCTGTTAAGCATGCTGTTATATGTAGTCTCTTGGTTTTAAAATATGCAAGACAAGTAAACAGAATTTGCTTATTTTAGCAAGGAGAAAGGGCATTTTTGAGCTAGACTGTCAATAGGGATCAAGAAGAGGTGGGTAAAAAGTGTAAATTGCTTTCACCTTTTTTCAAACAATCCTCCTGCCACTCTCTGTGAAAGACTTATTTTGGGCGAAATCAGCGATTTACACCCTAAGCTCACCATTTTCTTTATAGCTGTATTTTAACAGTATAATGCATTTAAAATAAAAAGTGACAGCAATGATGGCCATAGATAGCCTGAACATTACAAGTGACCCATAAGATTTTTTAGCACCACTTTGTTTTTAAGCTGCTTCTAAACTCATAAGGAGCTATAGCGAGCTAGTCATGCAATCAAAAGCACTAAGTTTTGCAAAAGAAATTGGACAGCTTTCTAGAAAATCACACAAGGTATGGGTCCAATTTGCTGTGGAGCACAGGAAAGGACCAGGCGTGTGCTGCTGGATGACCATCACGGAAGCTTCCAATACTTGTATAACTAGTTCAAGAACAAGCCGATATCTGCCTATCTGTTATAGGGAGATATCTGCCTATCAAAGCCTACACCTGGATACTGAATCTTCACAGTTGTTTATGCATGTAGTCACTCCATTGTGACTAAACCACCAAGATCACTATATTTAACTATTGGTGGATGTAAACTAAGCTGGCCATAGAGGATCGAATCAAGGCCGGTTCAGCAAGGATCGGCCGAGAGTCGATCCATCTATGGGCAGGCTGATTGTACCCAAGTGGATTCCTATATTGACTTGGGTCCAACCAGCCTGTTAGATTTTTAGCATGCAATTACTGCCTGCGGCTATAACTGCTATCAGTAATGGGGCGTACACACGGTGGGACTTTTCGGCTACAAAAAGTTAGTAATATTAATATGTGTGAGTTGGGGGCGAGTGGCGCTGCCTATAAATTAAAAAGTGATCTTAGTGGATCACCCTTCTCAAAGGAGAGTGCACTAAGGTGAGCTACCTTTAGGTGGTGTGCTCAAATGCTCCACCTTCTAAAGATAATAAAACATTTTGAGCCGCCTCAGACGACATCCACTGATAAAACGTGTAAGGCAGGGCTACGCACACACGTCATTTTTTGATCTAGTGAAGCTCCGGTCTGTGGAACGTACGCTGACCTAGAGCACTTGTTGTTGTGTTTTAAGCTGTATTGGGTTGGAGACCACCACTCATTTATTTTAAAGTAGAATTTTGTTTTACCTATCTTTTAATAAAAAGCACTTTTCGGGTTTTCACTATGAAAGCCCATCTCTTTTCTGTATGAGGATACAATATCGGGGGTATAGAGAAAGAGACTCCTACACTCTGACCCAGGGTTAAAAGAACGTTCCAACAATCCTTTGAGAGTCTGGAGGCTTTGGATTTCCCAGGACGTGCTGAAGGAGGGAGTGATCAGCCTGGCAGCCACCGCATACTCACTACATGCGGTTTACCCCTGTAGGGGTGCTAGGATCTGGTGAGTAGGGATTCAAAAGGGGAGCACAACAGTCACCCATCACTTTGCAGAAGAATTGGAAACGAATTCAAGCACAAATCACTTTAAATATTGCACAAATCACCTGAAAATTGTGTTATCAGCGATCATATAAGATTGGACTGCCTTTCAATATTGATATATATATTTTTTTTCATTCATTGATTCCTTTTTTTTTCTGCACTGTGTCCAGTTGAAGTTTTTTTAAAAGGACACACCTACCACTTTGAGTGTGGTTACAAACACTTGCATGTGCTGTTTTTTATCTGTTCACATCTTGTGTTTAGAAGGAGACTCTAGGAATATTCAATTCTGATGTTAATGTATGTAAAGGGATTTTGATGAATGCACAGTTTGTACACAAGGTATAAAAAGTTTTATTATCTTTAGAAGGTGGAGCATTTGAGCACACCAAATTTCTAATACACCTGAAGGTAACTCACTTTAGCGCACTCTCATTTAATTTACAGGCAGCGCCACTCACCCCCAACTCACACATATTAATATTGCAACTGGAGCGCCTTAATTGGGGCCCCCAATGGGAGGCTGCAGCCTAGCCTACACCTAAGCGAGGATCTATTAAATATATATATAAGCCTTAATGTTAGTATCCAGTTATTTTTTTTTTTTTTAAGCAATCTACTGAGCTGGACAGAACCAGCTCTTGAGAAAGTCTATTCCACATTTTCACAGCTCTTACTGTGAAGAAACCTTTCTGTATTTGGAGATTAAATCTCCTTTTCTCCAAACGTAAAGTGTGCCCCCTTGTCCTCGTTGATGACCTTAAAGTGAATAACGCAACACCAAGTTCACTATATGGACCCCTTATGTATTTATACATGATGATCATATCCCCCCTTATCTCCTCTTATCAATAGCTGTGCTCCTTAATGACTCTTATCAGTTTGGCTGCCCTTCTCTGCACATTCTCCAGTTCTCCGATATCCTTGTGAACTGGTGCCCAAAACTGAACTGCATATTCCAGATAAGGATTTTGCTTGCTTTGGAAACCGCAGCTTGGCACTGCATGCTATTATTAAGCTTATGATCTACCAAAACCCCCAGATCCTTCTCCACCATTGACTTCCCCAGTTGTACTCCCCCTAGTATGTATGATGCATGCATATTCTTAGCCCCCACGTGCATAACTTTACATTTATCAACATTAAACCTCATTTGCCAAATAGTTGCCCAATTAAACAGCGCATTAAGGTCAGCTTGTAAGGTATTGCAGTGGTATTGCACAGAGCAGCCTCAAACCTTCTCTTGCACCAAAACTCCCGTTTGCTATGGGGGGGGGCACATGTGCATGCCCTCTCCCAAACTGTGTGTGCTTTTGGAGCCCCTGCTTCCTTCGAACAGCATTTGTTTGACAGCAGCAGGAGCCAATGCCCGAATCCCTGTGTGAAGAGGAAGAGAGGGGAAAGAAGAGATGCAGCTGCGCACAGCACTGAATTGATTGGGGACTCAGGTACTGTAAGTATTTAGGGAGGTGGGGGAGGATAGAAAGCTGTAAATGTGTTTTACCTTAATGCAGGAAATGCATTAAGGTAAAAAACTTTTGGCTTTAGAACCACTTTAACAAGCATTTCATCCTTGCTGTGCAGGGAATAAGGAGAAGGAATATTGCAAGAGCAGTTGTTTTTTACAATATGTCTTTTCCTTTTACAGTTTTAAGTACAACTTTTTTTTTTTTGTGGAATAGAAATTACCGTGGGCAACAGAATTAAGTCTTGTAATAATCTGGAAAATGTACAGTGCCTTGAAAAAGTATTAATTAAATTTTCCACATTTTGTCATGTTAAAACCAAAAACGTAAATGTATTTTATTGGGATTTTATGTGATAGACCAACACAAAGTGGCACATAATTGTGAAGTGGAAGGAAAATGATGAATTGTTTTCAAATTTTTTTACAAATAAATATCTATCAAGTGTGGTGTGCATTTGTATTCAGCCCCCCTGAATCAACACTTGGTAGAACCACCTTTCACTGCAATTACAGCTGCAAGTCTTTTTGGGGATGTCTCTAACAGCTTTGCACATCTAGAGAGTGACATTTTTGCCCATTCTTCTTTGAAAAATAGCTCAAGCTCTGTCAGATTGGATGGAGAGCGTCTGTGAATAGCAATTTTCAAGTCTTGCCACAGATTCATAATTGGATTTAGGTCTGGACTTTGACTGGGCCATTCTAACACATGAATATGTTTTGATCTAAACTATTCCATTTAGATCAAAATGTTTAGGGTGGCTGTATGTTTAGGGTAATCTTAGAAGAAAAGCTGTTAGAGCCTGCAAAAGACTTAAGACTGGGGCGGAGGTTCACCTTCCAGCAGGGCAACGACCCTAAACATACAGCCAGAGCTACAATGGAATGGTTTAGATCAAAGCATATTCATGTCTTAGAATGGCCCAGTCAAAGTCCAAACCTAAATCCAATTGAGAATCTGTTGCAAGGCTTGAAAATTGCTGTTCACAGACGCTTCTCATCTAATCTGACAGAGCTTGAGCTATTTTGAAAAGAATGGGCAAAAATTTCACTCTCTAGATGTGCAAAGCTAGTAGAGACATACCCAAAAAGACTTGCAGCTGTAGTTGCAGTGAAAGGTGGTTCTACAAAGTATGGACTCAGTGGGGCTGAATACAAATGCACACCACACTTTTCACATAATTATTTGTAAAAAAAATTGAAAATCATTTATCATCTTCCTTCCACTTCAATTACGTGCCACTTTGTGTTGGTCTATCACATAAAATCCCCAAAAATGTTGGTTGTAACATGACAAAATGTTGAAAATTTCATGGGGTATGAATACTTTTTCAAGGCACTGTAGCTATTCTAGTCCAGATCATAAAGAGAAAAAGTTCTAAAGTCTATATCAGCCATTTTAACCAGGGTTCCATTGAACCCTAGGGTTTGTAAAGAGGTTGCTAGGGGGTTCCTTGAGCATTGACTGATTGACCTCTATTTTAATGGTGCCTGCATAGTTCCAGGGCCAATGCCACTTGGAAAAACCAACAGCATCACTCCAGAGGTATTTTTAGCTTTCTGTAAGTGGGGCAATTCTTCCCACTGCCCTCCAATGAGTTGGTTTTAGCAGGATTTCCCGAACATCTAAAAATTATTTCAATGGTTCCTCTAGAGAAAAAAGGTTGAGAAAGGCTAGTCTATATTTTTCAAAGATATCAGCTCTAGCAGTTTTCAAGTTATCATAGATCACAATGACTTATTATACCATTATACAGGTATCACACAAAAATTAACAGCACTGCTAGACCACTGACACTGATGTTCTCATCAAGCTGCGAGGCTAAAGAAGGAGAACATCTGAGTCTACAAATGAGCTGAATCAAAATGTCAACTGCAGAAAACAAAATCCTTTTTTTACAGTGTCATTAGAACGTGGCGCCTCTTTGATTTTTGCTGCATCTTCCTCCAATTCCAAGCATAGATTCAATCAAAATAAAAGCAAAGAGCTTATTACATTTCAAACTGTGTGGACTTCTCCTTGATTAACAATGTGGTTGCTCACTTTAAAGGGTTTGTAAACCTTCAAGGTTTTTCACCTCAATGCATTCTATGTATTAAGGTGAAAAACCTCCTGTAATGCTGCACCCCCCCCCCCCCCCCGAGCCCCCATTTTACTTACCTGTACTCCCTTTATCACGTCTCGGGGATGAGCACACCAGCAAAAGCCAGTGTCTTCAGTCCTGATTGTATGGATTGATAGCAGCGCAGCCATTGGCTCCTGCTGCTGTCAATCAAATCCAATGACCCAGGTGCTGGGGGGTGGGGCCGAGTCATAGATTCGGCTTCTATGGATGCAGAATAAATGACTCGGGAGCGCGCCCGCAAGGTAACCCCCCGGGACAGCGCTTCTCTTAGAGGGTTATCTAATGCGGGGAGGAGCCGTGAGAGCCGCCGAGGGACCCCAGAAGAGGATGTTCGGGGCCACTCTGTGCAAAACGAGCTGCACAGTGAAGGTAAGTATGACTGTCAGGTCACCTGTATCCAGGTGACAGATGCACCCCATTGGGGTCAGGAGTGCACCACTATGATAGTGGACCCTAAGGCTGACTGCTGCAGATGGAACTGGGGGTGGTTCAGGAAGGCAGGTCCCCTGGAGCACCAACACGGATCCAACAGTGAGTTAGAGCATAGATTCCCCAGGGCGCGGAGTCTAAGAGCCAGTTGGTGTTCACCAGAGCCTCTAGTGGTGAGGATGGACTGGGCTGCAACTGGCTCCAGGTCGCAGCCCCCAGGGTCTCCCAGCTCACGCTCACGGTAGGCTACAGGAGGATGGAGATTAAACAGCAGCCCAGGACAGCAAGGAATGGTAAGGAGGTAGTCAAATGTCGGGGCGACTAGCAGACAAGGATAACAGAGAACACGCCAAAAGTCAGGGTCACAGGCAAACAGGCATAGTTGAGAATAGTCAGGAATAGTCAGGAACACCCCAAGATCGGTAACAGAGACAGAGACAAACTTAGAGCACACGGCAAACAGGAAGCCAAACATACAATATTGCACGGCAAGGCAGGCTTGGAGAATACGGTGTTAAATAGTGGTTCCTGTTGAGGCTAGGGTGCAGCCACACAGAGGGAAGATTACTTAAGCATGCAGGTGTGAGAGTACAAGCCTCAAGGCTGATACACAGACCAGGTAAGAGACAGACAGGTCATGAATGTATTACTGCAAGGTCATGACAATGACATGTTTGTTATTTAAAAAAAAAAAAAAAAGCTTTAGTGTCACTTTAAGTGAGGCTTGCAACATGTCATCACTGTGTTCTTGATATAACATTTCTTAACCGCTTGCCGACCGTCAATTGACAGCCAGGCGGCGCGGCTCTCGTTGCAGGAGGGCGTCATATGACGGCCTCCCATTTAAACAGGGAATGCGCGCGATCGTGCGCGCGCATCCCTGTTCCTTCGGTGGCGGCGTGTCACGGAGACACCGCTCGCCACCGAGGGGGGTGAACAGCCATTGGACATGGCTGTTTACCACGTCATCGGCCATGATGAAGTCACGGCCGATCACAGATAGGTCCACCCCATTGTGCACGGCGCATGCGCGTCGGTGGCGGAGTGTTCCCGGGAACACTACTCGTCCCCGACGCCGGTAAACAGCCATTGGCTGGCTGTTTACCCACGTGATCAGCTGTGATCCATTCACAGCCGATCATAAATGTAAACACAGAGCGGTAACTAGCTGTTACCAGCTCTTCTCTCCTCACACACCGTTTCCAGTGTGAGGAGAGAAGAGCCAGAAGCAGTGAGTTACCGATCTGTGTTCTGTAGTGTCTGCACAAACACCACACCTGTCCCATCGCCCCCCCCCAATTGTCACCTGTCACCCAACAGTCACCACAGTCACCCAATAAAGTGCACCTGTCACATAAGGGACTGCCATCAGTGACCGTCAGCGGTGCACCTGTCACAAATCAGTGACCATCAGCGGTGCACCTGTCACCCGTCACCCATCAGTGACCGCCAGCCATCACCCGTCACCCATCAGTGACCGCCAGCCATCACCCGTCACCCATCAGTGACCGCCAGCCTTCACCCGTCACCCATCAGTGACCGCTAGCCGTCACCCATCAGTGACCACCAGCCATCACCCGTCACCCATCAGTGACTGCCAGCCATCACCCGTCACCCATCAGTGACCGCCAGCCGTCACCCATCAGTGACCGCCAGCCATCACCCGTCACCCATCAGTGACCGCCAGCCTTCACCCGTCGCCCATCAGTGACCGCTAGCCGTCACCCATCAGTGACCGCCAGCCATCACCCGTCACCCATCAGTGACCGCCAGCCATCACCCGTCACCCATCAGTAACCGCCAGCCATCACCCATCACTCATCAGTGACCGCCAGCCATCACCCGTCACCCATCAGTGACCGCCAGCCATCACCCATCACCCATCAGTGATCATCAGCGGTGCACCTGTCACCCGTCACCCATCAGTGACCGCCAGCCATCACCCATCAGTGACCGCCAGCCATCACCCGTCACCCATCAGTGACCGCTAGCCGTCACCCATCAGTGACCACCAGCCATCACCCGTCACCCATCAGTGACTGCCAGCCATCACCCGTCACCCATCAGTGACCGCCAGCCATCACCCGTCACCCATCAGTGACCGCCAGCCATCACCCGTCACCCATCAGTGACCGCCAGCCTTCACCCGTCGCCCATCAGTGACCGCTAGCCGTCACCCATCAGTGACCGCCAGCCATCACCCGTCACCCATCAGTGACCGCCAGCCATCACCCGTCACCCATCAGTAACCGCCAGCCATCACCCGTCACCCATCAGTGACCGCCAGCCATCACCCGTCACCCATCAGTGACCGCCAGCCATCACCCATCACCCATCAGTGATCATCAGCGGTGCACCTGTCACCCGTCACCCATCAGTGACCGCCAGCCATCACCCATCAGTGACCGCCAGCCATCACCCGTCACCCATCAGTGACCGCTAGCCGTCACCCATCAGTGACCACCAGCCATCACCCGTCACCCATCAGTGACTGCCAGCCATCACCCGTCACCCATCAGTGACCGCCAGCCATCACCCGTCACCCATCAGTGACCGCCAGCCATCACCCGTCACCCATCAGTGACCGCCAGCCTTCACCCATTGCCCATCAGTGACCGCTAGCCGTCACCCATCAGTGACCGCCAGCCATCACCCGTCACCCATCAGTGACCGCCAGCCATCACCCGTCACCCATCAGTAACCGCCAGCCATCACCCGTCACTAATCAGTGACCGCCAGCCATCACCCGTCACCCATCAGTGACCGCCAGCCATCACCCGTCACCCATCAGTGACTGCCAGCCATCACCCGTCACCCATCAGTAACTGCCAGCCATCACCCGTCACTCATCAGTGACCGCCAGCCATCACCCGTCACCCATCAGTGACCGCCAGCCATCACCTGTCACCCTTTAGTGACCGTCACCCATCACCAGTCACTGTCCGTGGCCTGTCACCCATCAGTGACAATCGCCTGTCACACCGTCATCACCGATCAGTGAACGTCAGCTGCCACCCATCGCACAGGCCATCAGTGACCGTCACCTGCCACCTGTCACACCGCGTCATGCCCAAAAGAGTATACAGCAGTGAGGAGGCATTCCAGATCCTCTCCATGACCGATGAGAGCAACGGGGAGTTCTCATCAGATTCCAATTCTGATTCTGAATCAAATTCGGCATTTGAACCAAATAGTGAATCAGGAAATGATTCGGAGGAAGAATGGGTCCCTCCCAAAAGGGCACGGCACTCTGGAAACCAGGATTATGTTCCCAGGCCCAGTACCAGTGCTGCAATCACCAATAGGCCCCAGGAACAAATTCCCAGGCCCAGTACCAGCGCTGCCGCCAGCATTAGGCCCCGGGAACAAATGCCCAGTACCAGCGCTGCCGCCGGCTATAGGCCCCAGGAACAAATGCCCAGACCCAGTACCAGTCCTGCCACATCACGCCTGAGTACCAGCACAGGAAATTCCAATCCAACTACTGGAGTGTCACACCCCCCAAGAGCCAGGGCCTCTACATACATGCCAGATGGTCTTGCCAACCCAACATGGCTGCCTTCCAACTCGGCATCGCCAATTATTCCCCCGTTCACAGCACTGCCAGGTGTGCAGACCAACACCCGAAATTTCTCAGAGATTGATTTCTTTCATATGTTTTTGCCCGACACTATGCTGCAATTTATTGTGGACCAGACAAATTTGTATGCCCAACAATATATTGCCAACAACCCCCAATCATCCTATGCCCGTCCTTTTTGATTTGGAGGAGTTCAAAGTGTTTATGGGCCTCACCCTAAACATGGGGATTACAAAAAAAAATGAAGGACATGCCTATTGGTCCACCAACCCTATCCACAATATGCCCATTTATTCTGCCCTAATGTCCAGGTCCCGATACAAGATGATAATGCGCTTTCTTCACTTCAGCGACAACACCCAGTGCCCTCCCCACAATCATCCAAATTACGACAAGTTATTCAAGATTCGCCCACTGATAAATTTCTTTTCCCAACAATTTGCAGAACTCTATGTCCCCGATCAGAATATTTGCGTCGATGAGTCCCTGGTACCCTTTTCAGGCCGGCTAGGAATAAAGCAGTATATTCCTAGCAAAAGGGCCAGATACGGAGTAAAGTTATACAAGCTATGTGAGAGAGCCACGGGATATTTGTATGCGTTCCGCATATATGAAGGAAAAGATTCCCAGCTCCAGCCCCCTGAGTGCCCGGCCTACATGGGCACAACTGGAAAGATTGTATGGGACCTGGCATACCCACTTCTAAACAAAGGATATCACATTTACGTTGACAACTTTTACACGAGCCTGCCCCTTTTCAAACACTTATACACTGCAAAAACCCTGGCCTGTGGAACCTCCAGAAAAAATAGAAAGGGCTTCCCACAATCTTTAGCGAACAAAAAGCTGCGAAGGGGGGAAAGAGCATCATTGAGATGCAACGAATTGCTGGCCTTGAGGTGAAAGGATAAGAGGGACGTGCACATGATGTCCACCATCCATGACAACACTGCAATTGAGGTACAAAGAAGACAAGGTCCCATTGAAAAGCCAACATGTGTCCAAGATTATAATCTCTACATGGGGGGGGGGGGGTTGATTTTAACGATCAAATGATTCAGCCCTATTTGTCAATAAGGAGGTCCCGATTCTGGTATAAAAAGGTAGCAATTTATCTCATCCATTTGGCCATTTACAATTCCTACGTAGTCTACACCAAATCCATTGAAAGCCCCACCCCCTTCCTAAAATTCATAGAAGAAGTTGTCACGTCCCTCATCTATCACCAAAGACCCCCCCAGAAGACCTTCGCTCTGAGGCTGTTTGCCGACTTCATGTGCGCCACTTCCCCTTCAGCATTCCACCATCTGAAGCAGGCCGAAGACGGCAAAAAAAAAGTCGCGTGTGCACCAAAAAAGGATTTAGAAAAGATACCAGCTACCATTGTCCCCAGTGTCCCTCCCAACCTGGCCTTTGCATTGGTGAATGCTTCCAACTTTATCATACATCCATAAATTATTAGCCCATATTTTTAACCATTTCCCCATTTTCATCATCTGTGCTGACCATTTTCCATTCTTTCCCAAATAACCATGCCACTGCCTTCCACGTGAACTGACCCTGGCCTGTTTTTTGACTATGCCTCTGCGTACCGTTTGGACTGCTTTCATGTGAACTGACCCTGGCCTGTTTTGTGACTATGCCTCTGCCTACCGTTTGGACTGCCTCCACGTGAACTGACCCTGGCCTGTTTTATCAACTACGCTACTGCCTACCGCTTGGACTGCTTGCACGTGAACTGACCCTGGCCTGTTTTATGGACTATGCTTTTGCCTACCGCTTGGACTGATCTGTTGCCCTGCTACTGTAGTACACAGGGGTCTCACATATGTGAGGGGCTCCAGAATTGTTTTTCCGGTTGGAGAAAACAATTATTTTTGTTTTCTCCGGGTTTCGGAATTAGGGTCTGGAGTCTTCATAGAGATTTGGGTGGGTCGAAGCCTCTACCCCTGTGCCCCTGTGCACAGGTCTTACCTGATTGTGGCCCTCAGCCTGCTGCTGACTTGCTGCCACCATGCCCATGCCTGTCGCATGTATGGACCACACTGCTACCTGGACTATGCAAATAATTAGCTGTAGCAGGAGGCAGTATGTTTATGAAAGGCTGGAGAGCCGTACAATAATGAGTGTCTGCAGTTAACAGTGTACCAGGACAAATAATATGGCTGTGCTGGCTGTCTCTGCCTGGACAATTTCTATGGACTGTGCTGTGCCGACTATAGACAATATTCCTGCCTGCTGCCTGGCTAGTTAATATTGCTGTCGCTAAGCACCTCCCTGCCTGCTGCCTGGACCAGTGCTCTCCTCTGTGGATACTACTAAAAGCACAGGTAATGCTTTTTTTTTTACCCTTTCTGCAATAGAATTTATTTTGGATTGTAATTCTTGGTATGTGCATGCTATGTGTTAGAAATATGAAGGGTTTTCAAAAATGATAGGTTGCCAGGAAATTATATATATATATATATATATATATATATATATATATATACACATGCTGTGCAAAAGTCTCACACATGTGGTATCGCTATACTCAGGAGGAGTAGCAGAATGTATTTTGGAGTGTCATCTTTGCTTTGTACATGCTATGTGTTGGAAATATCTGATAAATGGACAACTTTGTGTAAAAAAAATGCGTTTTCATTTTTTTCCACATTTTCCAAAAACTTCTGGAAAAAAATGAACCGTTCAAAAGACGCATTATGCCTCATAGATTATACGTTGGGGTGTTTGCTTTGCAAAATGGGGTCATTTTGGGGGCAATTCCATTGTCCTATGCTCCAGGGCCTTCAAAAATGCAATAGGTGGTTGAGAAATGAGATGTGTCATTTATGATCGTAGATCGCCTGATGGTGCTACTTCAATGTTGGGCCTTTGTATGTGGCCACGCTGTGTAAAAGTCTCACACATGTGGTATCGCTATACTCAGGAGGAGTAGCAGAATGTATTTTGGGGTGTCATCTTTTCTACGTACATGCTATGTGTTGGAAATATCTGATAAATGGACAACTTTGTGTAAAAAAAAATGCGTTTTCATTTTTTTCCACATTTTCCAAAAACTTCTGGAAAAAAATGAACCGTTCAAAAGACTCATTATGCCTCATAGATTATACGTTGGGGTGTTTGCTTTCCAAAATGGGGTCATTTTGGGGGCAATTCCATTGTCCTGGTGCTCCAGGGCCTTCAAAAGTGTAATAGGTGGTTGAGAAATGAGATGTGTCATTTATGCTCGTAAAATGCATGGAGATGCTACTTCAATGTTGGGCCTTTGTACGTGGCCAGGCTGTGTAAAAGTCTCACACATGTGGTATCGCAATACTCAGGAAGAGTAGCAGAATGTATTTTGGGGTGTAATTTGTTGTATGCATATGCTCTGAGAGAGAAATAACCTGTTAATATGACAATTTTGTAAAAAAAAAAAAAAAAAACCTTCATTTTGCAAAGAATTGTGGGAAAAAATTACAACTTAAAAAAATTCACCATGCTACTTACTTAATACCTTGGAATGTCTACTTTCTAAAAAGGGGTCATTTAGGGGGTATTTGTACTTTTCTGACTTGTTAGCCCCGGTTCACACTGAGGCAGCGCGACTTGCAGCGCGACTGCCTCAGGCAACCTGGCGGCGACTTGCAAAACAACTTCTATATAGAAGTCTATGCAAGTCGCCTCAAGTCGCCCCCAAAGTAGTACAGGAACCTTTTTCTAAGTCGGAGCGACTTGCGTCGCTCTGATCAGAACGGTTCCATTGTACAGAACGGGACGCTACTTGTCAGGCGGCTAGGTCGCCTGACAAGTCGTCCTAGTGTGAACCGACCCTTAGTGTCCCAAGAAATGAGATAGACCTTCAGTACATCTGTGTGATCAGATGTGATCAATTTTCAGTGATTGGCACCATAGTTTGTAGACTCTATAACTTTCACAAAGACCAAATAATTTACACTAATTTGGGTTATTTTTACCAAAGATATGTAGCAGTATAAATTTAGGCCAAAATTTATGAAGAAAAAAAAAAATTTTATTACAGAAACAAAGAAAAAGGCATTTTTTTTCACAAAATTTACGGTCTTTTTTTATTTATAGCACAAAAAATAAAAAACCCACTAGTGATTAAATGCCACCAAAAGAAAGCTCTATATGTGTGAAAAAAAGGACGCAAATTTCATATGGATACAGTGTTGCATGACAGAGTAATTGTCATTCAAAGTGTGAGAGCGCTGAAAGCTGAAAATTGGTCTGGGCAGGAAGGGGGTGTAAGTGCACTGTATTGAGGTGGTTAAAGAAGAACTAAAGGCAAAACATTTTTTTTCATTTGGATAGACTAAGAGAGGTTTCTAACACAGGAAGTGAGAGGAAATCCCTTCAAAGTGAGCAAATACCTAGTTGTCACCAGAACTAGTGTCCTTATTGTTAGATTGCCTCTCTATTCCTGTTCTGGTGATAATACCCCAAAATTGGGGATTTTCTTTCACTTTCATTCTCGGTGATAACAGTCACCAGGACAAAGATAGTGAATCTCCCTAACAAGAGAACAGACAGCACTAAAACCCTAATGCCCTGTACACACGGGCGGACTTTTCGGCAACAAAGGTCCGACAGTCTTTCCGACAGACTTTCCACGGACTTTTGACGGACTTCCGACGGACATTCGAACGAACGGACTTGCCTACACACAAGCACACCAAAGTCCGACGGATTCGTACGTGATGACGTACGATCGGACTAAAATAAGGAAGTTCATAGCCAGTAGCCAATAGTTGCCCTAGCGTCGGTTTTCGTCTGTCGGACTAGCATACAGACGAGCAGATTTTTCAATAGGAACTGGGTCCGGCGGAGTTCCGACGTAAAGATTTGAAACATGTTCCAAATCTAAAGTCTGTCAGATTTTCGACAGAAACAGTCCGCTGAAGGTCCGATGAAGCCCACACACTGTCGGATTGTCTGCCGGATTCGGTCCGTCGGACCAGTCCGGTCGAAAAGTTCGCTCGTGTGTACAGGGCATAACAGGTGTTCTTATCCCTCTCTCTTCTGTCCAAAACTTAAACAAGTTTTGCATTTAGTTATACTTTAATTTCTTCTAAAAGGTTCATCCTCTCACCTCTAGATGATTTATTTCAAAATGTATTTTCAAGAAAGTGTTTGTTCATGGTGGTATTTCTGCATTTCTGATCATATAGTAACCAAACTAGGGTTTGGTTTGCCTCCCTATCACGAAAATAAAAAGTCATATTTCAAATATCCTTGTTGATATCACATTTTTTTTCTGGAGGGGACTGTCCTGTGGAAGATGTGAATGGCTTGTTGAATAGTCAACCCCCACAGTCCCTAATGGGTCTGTCACTTTGAGGTAATGGTGGCTTATGCTCAAGATTTCCTTATCTTGAGCCACCCGATCGATTTTATGGGGCTCTCAAAGTGCGCTCGGTTTGATAAGTGAGAGCGGGAGGAACTCGGTATCCCCCCGTGACTAATGACCCCAGAAGCGGTGAGTATTACATCACTTCCGAGGTCACAGCTGTCATTCCTCGACATTCAGATTTTAACACGTGTAAAAAATTAAAAAGTCACCTCGGTAGACAAGTGGTTAAAAAGAAGGTTTTTGCATATCAAAGGGTCAGTAAGATCCATGGCAACCAGGTACCATCCAAATAAAGCCCCATACATATTGCTTATTTATGCAAACCACGGACAGCTTTTGCATTCATAATTTACTGTGTCCATAATATGATATATTATAGAGAAAACTGTATCCCAATCACATTATAACTATTGCACAAGTTCAAGATAAATTCTGAGAAGCTAATTGATGCATACACCAGGTTGAGAACTATCCTAGATCACTTTTAATATTCATCAGTCCAGTGCATATCAGCTTGTTCTTGCCATTTTATTTTTATTTTTCACACCAGTTTTGGACTGTAATGCCAAAATATCTTTCCCTTTAACTGGATTGTTTGTTACCATCTGCCTTCATCTGTTTGCACTTCTAGCACCACTCATGTTCAACTGGATTCATTAAGGGCAGATGTCTAACAAGAGAGCAGATACTGCTATCTGCAGAACACTGCACTGTGTACTGCACCTGCATGCTACGTGTGCAGCCTGTGGTTTCCTTTGCATAATGAGAACTCTCTTGTATTAGACATCTCAGTCATGTGAGTTTAGCAGGTCATGTCTTTGGGTTCTCCTCCTGCCGACACTGTTCTTCCACCCATTCATAAAAATAAATGGGGCTTTGCTTGCTTCCTAGTAAGCAAGCAAGCAAGCAAGGAGCTTGCTTGCTGGCTTGTAAACAAATAGCAAAGCTGCTGCTTTTCAAAGAAATCTTTTTCTTTGAAAGCAGCAGCACCGTTGCGGTAAGGCTATACACTGCTTTATAAATCATAGTTACATATTAAGGTGAATGAAGACACCAGTCCAACCTGATAGTGTATGTGTCTAAAATGTTCTATATCCCCGTACATTAAGGTCGCTAAGAAACATATCTAAAAGATTTCTTAATTTATTCACACTCCCCGCTGACACCACCAATTTTGGAGGGGGATTCTACGTCCTTACTGCTCTAAGGCCCTATTCACATCTCCGTGTTTCCAATCACGTGGCAAAATGCGTGTTTTGCCGGAATCGTGCTGCAAACACACATTGCACTTGTCTTGCCATTAAGTGTTAACGGCACCCCAAGCACAGGTAGCAGGCACCCATTTGCATGTTTTCTCTTACAACAAATGTGCAGCAAATGCACCAAAAAGTGTGGTTAAAAACACACACACCATGCTCTGCTCAAAAAACAGTAGAGGAGCTATTTTGTCACACATAGGACAGGCTATTCAAGTGAATGGGCTGCCCTATCCGTGATGAGCATTAACATGTGAAAAACGTGCAATAAACGCAAGTGTGTATGCAAGATTCGACTACACGCAAATGTGAATGCAACCTAAATAGCAAAATTGCGGTAAAAACACATTTTTCTGTGTATCAGATGCATTTGATGTGCGTTTCTGGTGCGTTTTTGGGTTCCCTGCACCTGTGAAAAATGGACATGTGACTCAAAGACGTACCAAAAATGCAAAATCGCGGTGCATTTTTACCACAATGTTTCCATTCATTTCAATAGGAAGCTGCATCTTTGGTGCGGGTTTGAAAACCGCACCAAAGATGCAGCATGCAGGACTTTTCAAAACACACTTCACTTGTAACGCAGTGGTGTGAAAATTCCCATAGGATTTAAAGGGAAACATTTTCCCAGCATTTTTCTTGGAAAGAAAAAACGCAGGAGAAACCTATCAGTGTGAAAGGGCTCTAACAGTAAAAAAACCCTTGTACAGTTTAAGACTGAACCACTTCTCCTCCATTGTCATTATGTGGCCACGTGTCTTTTTTACAAACCTAAGGTTAAATAGTTTCCTCCCAACTACTCTGCTTTGGCAAATTCAGGAAGGTGAATGTTCTTGAATCCACATTTATAAAACAGACCTATAGCTGTCCCAAAACTGGAAAACACTTGTAAATGGAAAAAAAAATTACAATTCAGAACAAAACTTGCCAACTGAATTTATTTAATTCATTTACAAACATAATACTAATACAATTTGACAATTCCTTAGAGAGCACCCTTCCCATCAATATCAAAGATGCTTGAGCACACGTACACACAGTCACAGTGAGTCTACAAGAATAGACATTACTAGCAGGAATTCCGGCTCACAGCGCTATTAAATAACACATACAGGGATTACAGTTTCCAGCCAAGTGTACATTAATTATATAGCACATACATGTAAGCCTCTACATCCTGTTCACTCCACACATCCTACTGAAAGCTCAGTGTTCTATGAAATTAAATGAAATTATTAGCAAGGTACACAGCACAATGTCAGCTTACTAGGAGTGACAGAAAAAGGGGGATAAAAAGCAAGTTGCAAGGTCTAAATATAAGTTGACGTTACTGAATCAGTGGCGGAATGCAGTTCTGAAAATCACCAGTAGGGTGAGCTGCAGCACAGTGTTTACAATTCAGCCTCGTGTACTTTGCAGCAAAGATTCTATTTAAAAGAAACCTACTATGGAAGAAATGCAGTAGCTGCCATTATTAACTTTCTTCTGAAAATGCTACTTGACTGGCCCTAACATTATTAGTTATTTCAGTCAATGATGCAGAAGATGAAGGAAATTAGAGGTTGTTGTTCTTATTATTCATTTACATCAACTCCGATGTCAAAATGCTATATAGTTATACAGTAAAATGCAGTACTAACATGAAACAATAAAAGAAAGGATCCTGCAAGCAGAGGACAATCTACAGGTATAGGTAGATAGGTAGAGGAATGAGTGAGCTGTATTTGAAGTGACAGCAGGTGTTAGATGTGAAGGAAGTAGTTGGTCCAGTGATTAACCCTTTTGCTGCTTTTTTTCTTTGTTCATTTACACACTTGTTAAAATGCAGATTACTTGAACTCCAAAAACAGTATATAGAACCACCTTTCGCTGCAATTACAGCTGCAAGTCTTTTTGGGGATGTCTCTACCAGCTTTGCACATCTGTGAAATTTTAACCATTATCCTTTGCAAAATAGCTCACGCTCTGTCAGATTGGATGGAGAGCATCTGTGAACAGCAATTTTCAAGTCTTACCACAGATTCTCAATTGGATTTAGGTCTGGACTTTGACTGGGCCATTCCAACACACGAATATGCTTTCATCTAAACCATTCCATTGTAGCTCTGGGTGTATGTTTAGGGTCCTTGTCTTGCTAGGAGAACCTCCGCCCCAGTCTCAATTCTTTTGCAGACTAACAGGTTTTCTTCTAAGACTGCCCTGTATTTCGCTCCATCCATCTTCCCATCAACTCTGACCTGCTTTCCTATCCCTGCTGAAGAAAAGCATCCCCACAACATGATGCTGCCACCACCATGTTTCACGGTGGGGATGATGTGTTCAGGGTGATGTGCAGTGTTTTCTGCCACACATAGCGTTTTGCTTTTAGGCCAAAAAATTCCATTTTGGTCTCATCTGAGCACCTTCTTCCACATATTTGCTGTGTCTCCCACATGACTTCTCGCAAACTGCAGTGCAAACGGGACTTCTTATGACTTTCTTTCAGCAATGGCTTTCTTCTTGCTACTCTTCCATAAAGGCCAGATTTGTGGAGTGCACGTCTAATAGGTGTCCTATGGACAGATTCTCCCACCTGAGCTGTGGATCTCTGCAGCTCCTCCAAGGTTACCATGGGCCTCTTGGCTACTTCTCTGATTAATTCTCTCCTTACCCGGCCTGTCCGTTTAGGTGGACGGCCATGTCTTGGTAGGTTTGCAGTTGTGCCATACACTTTCCATTTTTGGATGATGGATTGAACAGTGCTCTCTGAGATGTTCAAAGTTTGGGATATTTTTTTATAACCTAACCCTGCTTTAAACTTCTCCACAACTTTATCCCTGACCTCGCCGCCCTGAGTGGGGCGCCCCCCTTGCTCTATCATGCCCAGTGTGACGCTGGAGGCTATCTGAGGGTGGACTGGACATCCCAAGCACGCTCTTCTGTTTATATCTCCTGCACCACTGGTTATCTCAAACTACATGCACTATCTGTCGTTTGATACTATTTCACTTGAGACTCCTTTTGGAGCCATATCTTGTGACTTGTGTTTGGGCCCTCGTTCCATACGTGGTTTAGCTTCCTCAGCTCCCGTGACAGATGACCTATCCTAGCGGTTCCTTTCCAGCGCAGTATCATATACCTCTGTTTTTCAGGCCCATACTAATGGATGCATCCGCTCCTGATGAAGTGTCTTCACACGAAACCTGTTGAGCTTTGCCAGGATGCAACCTTGTTTTAGTCAGTCATCATTGTAACTTTTTTTCATCATTACATTTATTAATTGTCTTCTGATACAGAGTATCTACTCCTTACATTGGAAACTGGAACGTGCTGCTATTTCGTTTCCAAGGTTGTATTTACATTAATTAACTGGATTATGTAGTTGTATCTTTTAATGTTATGTGTTTATGAACAGTACTTTATTCAACAATCACTTTATATGCATTGGCTTTTAATGTTCTTCATATTGAGTGTGATTGTATACCCTTTCTGTGTTAATTAAACTCATTAAGCCACTATGTATTATTTTGTTCAATTGCCATTTGCCTCAAAAAGTCCCAATTTCCTTTTTACATTCCATTGATTTAGGGGTGGAGGCACATATTATTATTATTATTATTATAATACACGATTTATATAACGCCAACAGTTTACGCAGCACTTTACAGGCTGTAATGCATACACTGAGGCTGCAATGCATACACAGGAGGCATACACTGAGGCTGCAATGCATACACAGGAGGCATACACTGAGGCACAGAGGCATAAACTGAGGCATGCAATGGACACAGTGTGGTTAACCCTCGGAATATACTCGAGTCAATACGTTTTCCCAGTTTTTTGTGGTAAAAGTAGGTCCTCGGCTTATATTCGGATCGACTTATACTCGAGTATATACGGTAATTCAATTTTATCTGACCAGAATAACTTTTTCATGTGGCCTCAGAATCTTCAAGGTGTGTTTGGACAAAGCTCAGTCATGACTGCATGTGGCCTTTCTTGAGCAGCGGCTTTTTTTTTTGCAACCCTCCCATACAAGCCACAAATGTGGCTTATTTGTGATATTGTTGTCACATGCACACAATGACCACTCTCATAAGTTTTTGCAACTGCTTCAGAGTTGATGTAGGCCTCTTGGTAGTCTCTTTGACGAGTTTTCTCCCGGCTGTTTCATCCAGTTTGGAGTGACGTCCTGGCTTGGCACGTGCAGCATGCGAACACGCCGGAGCTCATCCTTAGTCCTGATCCAGGGAGGGTCTGTGTTGTACCAAATACCTTCCACTTCTTAACCACTTGCTTACTGGGCACTTAAACCCCCCTCCTATCCAGACCAATTTTCAGCTTTCAGCGCTGATGAACTTTGAATGACAATTGCGCGGACATACAACACTGTACCCAAATGAAATTTTTATCATTTTATTCCCACAAATAGAGCTTTCTTTTGGTGGTATTTGATCACCTTTGCGGTTTTTATTTTTGTTAAAAAATGTAAAAAGACCGAATTTTTAAAAAATACATTTTTTAAATATATTTTGTTATAAAATTTATAAAAATTTATAAAAAGGCAATTTTTCTCCTTCATTGATGCTGATGAGGCAGCACTGATGGGTGGCAATAATGGGCACTGATCGGTTACACTGATAGGCAGCACTGCTAGGTGGCACTGATTGGCACCACTAGTGGGCATTGATAGGTGGCACTCATGGGCATTGATAGGTGTTGCATTGGTGGGCACTGTCAGGTGGCACTGTCAGGGGGTACTGGTGGCACATATGAGGCAGAATTGCCTCTTGCTCTTCGGGACCGATGTCCCTTGCTGATAAGCCGGTGATTGGCTTTTTTTTCTTCTCGCGCTGGCAGAGTGTGGAGAAGAAAAAAAACTATCACAGAGCTTTTGTTTTGATCATGTGATCAACTGTCATTGGCTGACAGCTGATCACATGGTAAGGGGCTGGGACCGGCCTGTTACTCAGATCGGTGATCACCCGAGTCTCAGTAACTCAGTGATCACAGCGCGCTCCGCGCGCACCCTGCAGGGCGCGTGCACAGGGGAGGCCGTCATATGACGGCCTCCCGGAAATTCAGGTCCACACTGTAGCTATCATTCGGCTATAGCACGGATGTCAAGTGGTTAATAATATACTTCACTCTGCTTCTAGGCATTGATAAAGCTTTTTAATTTTTTTTTGTGTCCGTCTCTTGACTTGTGCCTGACCACAACTTTATCCCAGAGATCTTTTGACAGTGCCTTGCCACCCATAGCTGATTGCTTGCTTCAGTTGCACTACAAGGGACTGAAATGCTCCAGGAAAAGCTTTTCATGCTGAGCTAATCAAAATGACCACAGCTGATCACGGTTGAAAGTCAAATGATTTTATCAAAACAATAAACATATTGAAAGTCAAATAACTTTGTTTGCCATTGAGAAGGCGATTAGCTATACCTGATTGAGTCATTTTTAGGAGGGGTGATCTTTTTTCCAATCCAGTGATTCTGTTTTGGATTTTGTTTATTTTTTTCTGACATGTTGGTGTTATATCTTTCACTTGGATGCTATAAGTTGCACTGAGTAAATACAGCCGGATAAAACAAAAACCGCGTCTGTCTTCATTTTAGGCTGCAATGCAACAAAATTGATTATTTTAAAGGGGGTGATTATTTTTTATACCCACTGTATTATCCAATTTTTTGGTAAAATATAAAATAAAAGATTAAGTTGAGTCTGCCAAACATGGTAGGCATTAAAATTGCACACACCTGTGAAACAGCGACAAACTACGGTATCCAAATTGTCCATAGACAATGCTTTAAAGTGATTCTAAACATAGTTTTTTTTTTCTTTAAAATAACAAACATGTCATACTTACCTGTTCTGTGCAATGATTTTGCACAGAGTAGCCTTGATCCTTCTCTTCCTGGGTCCCCCGCAGGTGCTCCTGCCGTATGTAAAACACCTTCTGCCTTTATAACCACTTTAAAGATAAATTCCAGATATGGATATTTTTACATAGTTAGTTTGGACCAATGTACCTATTCATATACCATTATCTGTGGGATCCGTGTGGAAGCTGGAAATCACCGGTTGTTACACCGCTATTAGACCCCTTTCACAATGGGGTGTTTTTCAGGAGTCTTAGCGTTAAAAAAAGCACCTGTAAAGCGTCTGAAAGAAGTTTCATCTGCAATCCCAATGTGAAAGCCTGAGCCCTTTCACAGTGCCAGCGCCCAAAAAATGCTGGTAAAGCCCCAGTTAAGACCCCTTTCACACTGGGACGTTTTTCAGGCGTTTTTTCAGGCGCTGGCAGTGTGAAAGGGTTCGGGCCATCAGCGCACCCAGCCCGGTGGCAAAAACACAAAAGCGATGTAAAGAAGCTGCTTGCGGGACTTTTTTTGATGCCCTGTCAGTGCAGCGCCCCAGTGTGAAAGCACTCGGGCTTTCACATTGGGATTGCAGATGAGGCTTCTTTCAGGCACTTTAAAAAAAAGCCTGAAAAATGCCCCAGTGTGAAAGGGGTCTAATAGCGGTGTAACAACCGGTGATTTCCAGCTTCCACACGGATCCCACAGATATGGTATATGCATAGGTAAATTGGTCCAAACTAACTATGTAAAAATATCCATATCTGGAATTTATCTTTAGGCCCCTTTCACACCGGGGCAGTGCGGGCATCGGTGGTAAAACGGCGCTATTTTTAGCGCTGTTTTACCGTTGTTTTAGCGGCGGTATTTGGCCGCTAGCGGGGCGGTTTTAACCCCCCCTAGCGGCCGAAAAAGGGTTAAAACCACACGCAAAGCGCCGCTACAGTGCCGCTACAGCGGCGCTATGCTGGCGGTATAGCTGCGCTGCCCCATTGATTTCAATGGGCAGGAGCGGTGAAGGAGCAGTGAATATGCTGCTCCTTCACCGCTCCAAAGATGCTGTTTGCAGGAGTTTTTTTTCTCTCCTGTCAGCGCACCGCTCTAGTGTGAAAGCCCTCTGGCTTTCGAACTGGAGAAACAGCATTGGCAGTTTCAGGTCGGTTTGCAGGCGCTATTTTTAGCGCCTGCAAACCGCCCCAGTATGAAAGGGGCCTTAAAGTGGTTATAAAGACAGAAGGTGTTTTACATATGGCAGGAGCGCCAGCGGGGGACCCAGGAAGAGAAGGATCACAGGAGGTTGTCCACTTGGCATGGGTGTGCCATTCAGAGATTGCTTGCATTTTCTTAACCACTTCAAGACTAAACCTATTTCTGACATTTGTTGTTAACAAGTTAAAATCAGTATTTTTTGCTAGAAAATTACTTAGAAGCCCCAAACATTATATATATTTTTTTAGCAGAGACCCTAGAGAATAAAATGGTGGTCGTTTTACAATTGTATGTCAGGCTGTATTTGCGCTGCGGTCTTTCAAACACAATTTTTGGGGGAAAAAATACACTTCAATTAATTAAAAGAAAACAAAACAGTAAGGTTAGCCCAATTTTTTTGTATAATGTGAAAGATGATGTTACGCCTAACATGTCATGCTTAAAAACTGCTCTCACTCGTGGAATGGCGACAAACTACAATACTTAAAAATCTCCATAGGCGACGCTTTACATTTTTTAACGGTTACCAGTTTAGACTTACAGAAGTGGTCTTGAGCTAGAATTATTGCTCTTGCTCTAATGATCGCGGCAATACCCGACATGTGTGATTTGAACACGGTTTACATTTGCAGGTGTGACTTACGTATGGCTTTTCTTTGGCGCGCGAGCACAGAGGGACGAGGCGCTTTAAAAAAAAAAATGTTTCCCCTATTTATTTTTATACAGTATCCTAAACCCCTCCTCTACACTTGAAAGTATTCAAAACGCCAGGATGGGCGTTTTTGAATTCTTAAATTTTTTTTTTTACATGGCGCCGTTGGCTGCCGAGTAAACTGGAAGTGACGTCGCTTTTTGGTTTCTACATTGGAGACCCGATCAAAGCTGAATCCGGCTTTGTTCGGGACTCCGGCCAGCCGGCGAACGTGCCGGCTGGTGGCTCGCGTCTCCCAATGGGATGGGAGACCCAGGTGGAGCGGAGGAGGGGGGTCCCTTCCTGCTCCTTGTAATAAGCTGCAGGCATCACCCGGTACAACCACTTCAGCAAAATGACTTACAGGTATGTGATTTTGCGTGAAGTGGTTAATGGATGCAAAGCATTCTCTGACTGGACCAATTGGAGAAGCGGGGCAGTGACATGACTTAATATGCGTGGTGTAATCATAATTTTTGTGCGCAGGTGCACCCAGCACGTGCGTTTACGTTCTTATGCCATGTAGGTGGAGGGGGGCTTTAATATATTTTTTAGGATCTTTGATTTGGTTTTCTGTAACTGACATTTATTTGTTTTTTTGACTAATGTTATTGCAGTGGCATTGACTAGGTCTCTATAAGGATATATTAGCGGTCTATTCCCCAGTGAGACCTTTGCACGCCTTTAAAGTTAATCCAGCACAGATCATGACAGCGCTGAAACCAGAAGTGACGAAAAGCTTGTCATTTACTGCAGGGATGATTAGCAAATGGATATTTACTGATCATCCTCCAGTCTCCCTTGCTGACACCCCCATGGATGTCCCAGGTACCCAAGAGGGGCAGCAGAGCTCGGAATACATGCTGGGGGCTCAGGCACCTTCTACAGGCTATAGAAGTGATTGAGCGGCTTTACAACCACCCAAATCACTTCTTGTAAAAAAAACTGACTACCTGCAGAAGGAATTTAAACAAACCTACCAGAGGAGTCTGTGTACAGGTCCTTGCTGTTACGGACGTACGCCTTACTTTAGTGGCACAGACAGGGTTGACTAGATTAAGTATTGGCAGAATTTAAGTCGGCCATAGATGGTTCAAATCTCGGCCAGCTCAGCAGGGATCGGCCAAGATTCAAACCAACTATGGGCAGGCTGAATGTACCCAAGTCTATCCATCGATTGACTTGGGTACAACCAGCATGGTGGATTTTTGGCATAGCAATAATCACTGTGCTCTCCTGTCAGGATCAGCTCCCTGCACCATCTATGGCCTGCCTTAGACGCTACCTCAGTGACAATGGACAAAAAGAAGAGTTAAAGAGGAGCTTCAGGCTCCCCCAAAAAATGTAAAGTCAGCAACTGCAAATACTGTAGCTGACTTTTAATGTAAGGAAAATTAGCTGTCCAGGAAATCAGCGATGTTGTCACCCGAGCCAATTTTTAATTGCAAGCGCCGGCATCTCTGGTAAGGGAAACAGGAAGTGAAGCCTTGCAGCTTCATGGCTGGTTTCCTACTGCTTATGCTGCAACTTGTGAATGGTCCCATAGTCTTCTGGGACCTGTGATGTGTCCCAGAAGACTGCGGGGGAAGGAGGGGGCTGCAGAAATCTGAGCCTGTCAAAACTAGTACCGCTCCCCCTGCCTCCAAAAAAGTGCCAAATTGTGGCGGGGGGGGGCGCGAAGGTGAAAACAAGTGGAGCTTTCACTTTTTAAAGTGGTTATAAAGTTTTTTGCCTTTATACATTTTATGCAGGAAGGCTAAAAACTTTCTGTGTGCAGCAGCCCCCCCCCCCCCCCCCAGCACTTACATGAGCGCTCTCCCGATCCAGCGATGTCCACAAGAGCTCTCTGGGGACTCATGCTCCTGATTGGCCATTAGCTTTCGCTGCTGTCAATCACAGACAGTGATCCAGGAGGATGTGATCAGTGATCAGGAGACGGAGGGGCAGGTTCGAGCTGTAGCTCTGTGTGTGAATGGACACACAGAGCTGCGGCTCGGGAGCACGCCTGCTTGGGTGCCCCCACAGCTGCTGTGGGGGCACCGGGGGGGGGGGTTAGGTGCCAGGAATGCCAGCAGGAGACCCGAGAAGAGGAGGATCCAGGCTCTTCTGTGCAAAACCACTACACAGAGCAGGTAAGTATAACAGGTTTGTTATTTAAATTTAAAAAAAAACAAAAATAACAAGTGTTTAATAACACTTTAAGCTCCCAAGCAGGTACAAAGACAGCAGAATAACTAATGCTCCTCCACTCACAAAACTTTATCTATCTAATACTTGGTTTACATATACTTGCACATGCACATGAGCACATTTGCCCATACAGAGTAAACGCCAGGCATATTTTGGTGCCCAGGATTCACAGGTAGTGTGTACAACTTGCTACCAGTAGCCTATCAAAATCAATGATAGGCTAAAATATGCAGTAGCTGTATGCGCATGCAAGTGGTATCTGCACCTGAGTACAGGGGCATATGCCCCGAATGTGGACTTTCTGTGTTGGACATACAGCTCTGTATGCAAGTACTGCTCACATGTGCGTATAGCTGCTGCATGTTTCAGCCTATCTTTGATTTTGAAAGTCTATTGGCTGTATGTATCACTAATCCTAATTCAAATTACAGTAAGGGAAAAAAAAGTATTTGATCCCCTGCTGATTTTGTACATTTGCCCACTGACAAAGAAATGATCAGTCTATCATTTTAATGGTAGGTGTATTTTTAACAGTGAGAGACAGAATAACAACAAAAATATCCAGAAAAACTAATTTCAAAAAAGTTATAAATTGATTTGCATTTTAATGAGTGAAATAAGTATTTGACCCCTTCGCAAAACATGACTTAGTACTTGGTATCAAAACTATTGTTGGCAATCACAGAGGTCAGACGTTTCTTGTAGTTGGCCACTCCTCCTTGCTGATCCTCTCCAAGTCATTAAGGTTTTGAGGCTGACGTTTGGTAACTCGAACCTTCAGCTACCTCCACATATTTTCTATGGGATTAAGGTTTGGAGACTGGCTAGGTCACTCCAAGACTTTAATGTGCTTCTTCTTGAGCCACTCCTTTTTTGCCTTGGCCGTGTCCTTTGGGTCATTGTCATGCTGGAATACTCATCTACGACCCATTTTCAATGCCCCGGCTGAGGGAAGGAGGTTCTCACCCAAGATTTCATGGTACATGGCCCCATCCATCGTCCCTTTGATACGGTGAAGTTGTCCTGTCCCCTTACCAAAAAACACCCTCAAAGCATAATGTTTCCACCTCCATATTTGGCGGTGGGGATGGTGTTCTTAGGGTCATAGGCAGCATCCCTCCTCCTCCAAGCACAGAGAGTTGAGTTGATGTCAAAGAGCTCAATTTTGGTCTCTTCTGACTACAACACTTTCACCAGTTATCCTCTGAAGCATTGTACATGTGCTTTCTTGGGCAGAAGGACTTTGCGGGCGCTGCAGGATTTCCAGTTGTTTTCTTGATGACTATGGTCCCAGCTGTCTTGAGATCATTGACAAGATTCTCCCATGTAGTTCTGGGCTGTTTCCTCACTGTTCTCATGATCATTGAAACTCCATGAAGTGAGATCCCAGAGCGAGGGAGACTGACAGTTATTTTGCGAATAATTGCACCAACTGTTGTCACCCTCTCACCATGCTGCTTGGAGAAGGTCTTGTAGCCCATTCCAGCCTTTTGTAGGTCTACAATCTTGTCCCCGACATCCTTGGACAGCTCTTTGGTCTTGGCCATGGTGGAGAGAATGGAATCTGATTGATTGATTGCTTGCTTCTGTGGCCAGGTGTCTTTTACACAGGTAACAAGCTGAGATTAGGAACACTCCATTTAAGAGATGTTAAACACAAAACAGAGTTTTACGCTGTGTACTGACGGATCAAAAATTGGTCGGTTCATGGTTGTGGCCCTCATAGTTCTGTTAAACAGATACGCTGAAAAACTTTTATCAAAAAGCAGCTGCAGCCGCTGACAGAAAGTTAGAATACAATGTGCTGGGAGGCACAGTGGTGTAATGGGTAGCACTCTCACCTAGCAGTAAAAAGGGTCGCTGGTTTGAATCCCAATCACGACACTACCTGCCTGGAGTTTGCATGTTCTCCCTGTGCCTGCGTGGGTTTCCTCCGGGTACTTCGGTTTCCTCCCACACTCCAAAGACATGTTGGTAGGTTAATTGGCTTCTGTTTAAATTGGTCCCAGCATATTAATGTGAAATGTGAGTTAGGGACCTTAGATTGTAAGCTCCTTGAGGGTAGAGACTGATGTGAATGTATACAGTGGGGACGGAAAGTATTCAGACCCCCTTAAATTTTTCACTCTTTGTTATATTGCAGCCATTTGCTAAAATAATTTAAGTTCATTTTTTTCATCATTAATGTACACACAGCACCCCATATATTGACAGAAAAACACAGAATTGTTGACATTTTTGCAGATTTATTAAAAAAGAAAAACTGAAATATCACATGTTCCTAAGTATTCAGACCCTTTGCTGTGACACTCATATATTTAACTCAGGTGCTGTCCATTTCTTCTGATCATCCTTGAGATGGTTCTACACCTTCATTTGAGTCCAGCTGTGTTTGATTATACTGACTGGACTTGATTAGGAAAGCCACACACCTGTCTGTATAAGACCTTACAGCTCACAGTGCATGTCAGAGCAAATGAGAATCATGAGGTCAAAGGAACTGCCTGAAGAGCTCAGAGACAGAATTGTGGCAAGGCACAGATCTGGCCAAGGTTACAAAAAAATTTCTGCTGCACTTAAGGTTCCTAAGAGCACAGTGGCCTCCATAATCCTTGAATGGAAGACTTTTGGGATGACCAGAACCCTTCCTAGAGCTGGCTGTCCTGCCAAACTGAGCTATCGGGGGAGAAGAGCCTTGGTGAGAGAGGTAAAGAAGAACCCAAAGATCACTGTGGCTGAGCTCCAGAGATGCAGTCGGGAGATGGGAGAAAGTTGTAGAAAGTCAACCATCACTGCAGCCCTCCCTCGGGGCTTTATGGCAGAGTGGCCCGAAGCCTCTCCTCAGTGCAAGACACATGAAAGGCCACATGGAGTTTGCTAAAAAACACCTGAAGGACTCCAAGATGGTGAGAAATAAGATTCTCTGGTCTGATGAGACCAAGATAGAACTTTTTGGCCTTAATTCTAAGCGGTATGTGTGGAGAAAACCAGGCACTGCTCATCACCTGTCCAATACAGTCCCAACAGTGAAGCATGGTGGTGGCAGCATCATGCTGTGGGGGTGTTTTTCAGCTGCAGGGACAGGACGACTGGTTGCAATTGAGGGAAAGATGAATGCAGCCAAGTACAGGGATATCCTGGACGAAAACCTTCTCCAGAGTGCTCAGGACCTCAGACTGGGCCGAAGGTTTACCTTCCAACAAGTCAATGACCCTAAGCACACAGCTAAAATAATGAAGGAGTGGCTTCACAACAACTCTGTGACTGTTCTTGAATGGCCCAGCCATGATTGAGCATCTCTGGAGAGACCTAAAAATGGCTGTCCACCAACATTTACCATCCAACCTGACAGAACTGGAGAGGATCTGCAAGGAGGAATGGCAGAGGATCCCTAAATCCAGGTGTGAAAAACTTATTGCATCTTTCCCAAAAAGACTCATGGCTGTATTAGATCAAAAGGCTGCCTCTACTAAATACTGAGCAAAGGGTCTGAATACTTAGGACCATGTGATATTTCAGTTTTTCTTTTTTAATAAATCTGTAAAAATGTCAACAATTCTGTGTTTTTCTGTCTATATGGGGTGCTGTGTGTACATTAATGAGGGAAAAAAATGAACTTAAATCATTTTAGCAAATGGCTGCAATATACAGTGGCAGAACACTAGGGCCCGGTGGCAAGACAACCTTTGCAACCCTGATAGTTCTCCCACTGCTTTGGACCCTTATATATTCTTGGTATACTGGTGACATATATCTCTTGTTTTCTGTCACCCTGGGGGGTCCCAATACAGTAGGAACGGAGCTTACTGCAGAACATGTGAAAGGGCCCATTGCGGGATCGTAGTAAAGGGCCCCAGGATATATATATATATATAATTGCATTTTATAGTTGCCCCCCTACTTTTTTCCCTGTCCCCTCATGTGCCCCCCCTAAATATGAAAGCTGGAGACGCCACTGGATGCATTTATGGCTACTGTTGGAAGAACAGCAGAAAGAGTAAGGTGGCCCCCAGACCAGTGGGCTGGTATTATTGCTCCTTTCCTCGCTGGAGATCCCCAGAAGGCCTATTTCTATTTGTCAGCTGCTGATGCCAAGGATTACAAATGGCTGAAGGCAGAAATTCTGGCCCACCTCTGGGTGACTATTGCTATGCGGGCCCAAAGGGTACACTATCGGAGGTACTGCCTGGACTGTCCGCCAAGGGCTCAGTTGCATGACCTGAGTCAGCTGGTCAAAAAATGGCTGCAGTCTGAGGTGTTAACGGGTCCCCAGATAGTGAAGCAGGTTGTATTAGACCGGTACCTGAGGTCGCTGCCAAATGACCTTCAGCGCTGGGTGAATCATGGGGACCCCAAGACAGCACATGAACTTGTAGAAATGGTTGAGAGATATGCTGTGGTGGAGGAACTACTGGGACCTGTCAAACCTCTAAGACTCTTATCAGTGAGGAGAGCCAAGCCATCTAAAAAAACAAGGAGTCAGAATTCAGGAGAGTCATGGAGCAACCCCCCAGTGTCCCAGAGCTCTGCTCCGTCATGAAGGAATGAGGGCGTGCTGTACTGGCGGTGTCACTCCCAGGGCCATATCCCGACCCACTGTCCCCTGCAGGAGGAACCCATGGAGCGTGGCGCTCTACGGAGGATATCGTTTTATGCCCAAAAGGTCTGTGCTGCCCACCTGGACATGACTGAGGGGGAGTTTGAATGTGACCTTTGGGTGAACCAGTTTCACGCCCAAGCGATGTTGGACTCCAGAAGTATGGTAACACTTGTGGGTGGTGTGCATACATGGGGATACCAAGGAATACCCACTGTTGTCAGTGACAATCACCACGGCCTGTGGCACAATTGACCAGGAGGTTGGGGTAGTACCCAACCTCATCCATGATGTTATTATAGGAAGGGACTGCCCTTTATTAGTTGAACTTTGGGACTATGTGAGTCAAGAAACTGCTCGGTTCCCTTTAACCTCCTTGGCGGTATTCCCGAGTGTGGCAAGGGGGGAATTTTCAGTACCAAAAGCGGTAACCCCGAGCCACACTTGGGATTGCATTGCAAGATCCAGGCAAGTCCGACAGATTTTTCGACAGAAAAGGTCCGATGAAGCCCACACACGATCGAATTGTCCGACGGATTTGTTCCATCGGACCAGTTCGGTCGAAAAGTCCGGTCGTTTGTACAGGGCATTAGAATTACAGGCCTACAATATAAAACGCCAAATTTGCATGCAAAACATTGTACCGCTGACATAATCTGACATAATCAGACCGCCAGGGAGGTTAAGGGGCTGGACACATACGCTTTAGAGAACACTGATAGAGTTGCATCTGGGGCAGATGGTCCACCAGCTAAGGGGATCCCTGAGGGGTGAGAACCAACTCTTATGCAGGTCATGGCTGGGGAGAACATAGAGGAAGCCTCCCCTCTGCAGGTTTTGACCACCCTGATCTCTAGGTGCATTTTTCTTCCGTATTTTCTTCTGCCCAAAAGAGGGATCCCACACTGAAAAATGCCTGGCAACAGGTTACTGTCATTAATGGGGTTTCACAAGTGCCGGAGGCCAAAAAAAGTTTCCCTGCTTTGTGGTTATTGGAACTGCTAGATCAGGTTACCGAGGTTAGGAGAGAAGTGGTCGACCAGTTACTGGTTCCCCAGCCCTTCAGACACACAGTGCCCGACCTAGCCCACCACGCATTGGGGGGGACCTGCGGGCTGACAGGACTTAGGCGTGAATAACGGGCCAGTTCTACTGACCGGTAGTGACAGCAGAGGTGAGACGTTATTCCAATTCATGTCCCACCTGCCAGCTTACTGCGCCTATGCCCCACTTGAGGAACCCGTTGGTGCCGTTGCCAATTATCGAGGTACCATTTGAGCGCATTGCAATTGATTTTGTGGGCCCATTGGTGAAATCAGCTCCGGGCCACTAATACATCCTCGTGGTACTCGATTATGCCACCAGGTATCCAGAGGCAGTTCCCCTAAGGCAGACTACTTCAAAAGCAATTGCCAGAGAATTGTTTTATATGTTCTCAAGGACAGGATTCAGAAAGGAGATCTTGACAGACCAGGAAACCCCATTCATATCTCAGGTGATGGCAGATCTGTGCAAGTTGTTTCAAAGCAAACAGCTGCGCATATCTGTCTATCATCCACAGACAGATGGGACTGGTAGAGCGGTTCAATAAAACTCTCAAGTCAATATTTAAAAGGATTGTGCAACAAGATGGTAAAGACTGGGACTGTCTACCCCCAGCACTGATGTTTGCTATTTGGAATCAAATTGGTGTTAGGGCAAAGACCACAGTGACTGCTTGGCTTAGTGATGGTTTGAGTGAAACCCCATCGCATCCCTGAGGCACATAGGAAAGCATTGTCAGAGGAAGTCCAGAAAATGCTTGAACTTGATATTATTGAGGAATCGCAGAACTCACCAAAGGCTACTGGCAAATACCTTTAACTAAGGAAGCCCGAGAAAAGATTGCCTTTTTTACCCCAGATGGCCATTTTCAGTACAAAATACAGTTCGGCTTGCATTCTGCTTCAGCTACAGTACCTTCCAGAGAGCTATGGATAAAACCCTACATCTACTTTGGAAATACACTTCAGTGTATTTAGATGACATTGTCATCTTTAGTACAGACTGGGAATCCCATCTTCCCCGAATGCAGGCAGTCTTAGACTCTCTAAATAAGGAAGGATTAACGTCAAACCCAGAAAAGTGTTCCATTGCTATGGAAGAGACCAAATACATTGTGGGTACATTGTGGGTAGAGGGTTGGTGAAACCACAGATGAACAAAGTAGAGGATATCCAGGCTTGGCCCCGTCCAGTCACAAAGTAACAGGTGCAAGCCTTTTTGAGCATCGTGGGGTACTACCGTAGGTTTGTCCCCAACTTCGCCACGATTGCTGTACCTCTCACAGATTGGAATGACAAGGCTGAGAAGGCTTTCCAGGAGCTTAAAACAGCTTTGTGTCAGTATCAAGTACTGGTCACTCCTGACTTCTCAAGAGAATTTGTTGTTCAAATAGATGCCTCCAGTGAAGGCTTGGGAGCTGTTCTATCCCAAGAGGTCAATGGGGAGGAAGAACCCATAGTAGACAACTGACACCTGCCGAGAGAAATTACACTGTGGTGGAGCTGTGGGAGTGCCTGGCCATTAAGTGGGCTCTGAACTCACTACGCTATTTTCTCCACGGTAGGAAGTTTAGCCTGGTGTCAGACCATGCCCCATTGACCTGGATGAGACAGAAAAAACACACAAATGCCAGAGTTACCAGGTGGTTTTTGGCGTTGCAAGAGTTCAAATTTGTAGTTGAACACAGACCAGGAAAGCAACACCAGAACGCGGATGCCCTCTCTAGGGTACACTGTAAGGTGTCCCATATTGCCTTGGACACCTCCATGTCGAGGCGGGGATATGTACAGGACACCGGGAATGTGTCCTGGATGGCAGGTACATTCTCCCGATATTTGAGTTGTGGTCCCTTTAAGGGGGACAGTTGCAGAGCTTTTGTGGTACTTAGGGGTTCTCACCCAAGCAGGGTGAGGTGTCCTGGGTTACATTTGGCTGGAGAGGACTGACTTCCAGGACTCTCTGGATTGCTAAAATTATATTAGGGACCTGGGATTTTGAAGGTTCAAAGAGACTTGGGGGGGCTTCAAATCCTGCCTACCAGGACTTTGGTCCCAAAAGGGGTTAAGTCCCAGGTGAGTGAGGCTTGAAAGACAGCAGAGGGAAATCAGCACCTGTGTCAAGGAAGTGAGTGGAAGAGAGAGACTCACAAGCTGTGTAGCAAGTGTGAGCTCTCAGACAAACTGAGACACAGGCTGCTAACCCTACTGTGTGGCCTACCTGGCATCCCTTTCAATGAAGGAGCCTAACCCCTGTATGGGACCGAAGCCTAGCAGTGAGCCTGCTGTTTGATTACCAATACAAGATTTCAGGTTGTTCATTTACTTTGGGAGAAGTAAACTGTCTTTTTGTTTAACCGTGACTAAAATAAGGTAAATGTTCAGAGAATGGTCAGCAGAAGTTGTGTCGTCATTTCAGACCTGGGAAGCACTTTGCGGTTCACTAGCTTTGTACATAAGGTAGTTTGCATACGCTGGGAATCATCAAGGACTGAATTACACCAGAGACTGTACCACTGCTCTAAAACTTATGAGGACTCTGGAGCTAACTGACACAGTACAAACAAAGCTGAAATGAGCCACATTGCAGGTCTCAGTTCTCAAACATCACATACCAAGCCATCTTCTCCACTTTCAGAAGCATATTCACACTGGGAGTCATTAGAGACTGGGTTACACCAGAGACTGTACCACAGTTCTGGAACTAGAGAGCCACCCGATGATGACACAGCACACACGTGCTTGCAATGCACCACATTGCAGAGTCCAGTGCCCTAAGATCACATTTCAGTTTATGCCTGTCCCATCCATGAGCCCATACTTCAGACTGGATCATGGCTATGGACCAGAGAAGCACCCCGTGGCTAACATAGTACATTAAGGCCAGATGCACACAGTATTCTCTATGACACCATTTCGCCTACAGGAGATAAGCAGCAGAAAAACATGGTAAAAGGTTGTGTTTTTGCATACGTATTCAAGTGTCTAGCCTTAATGCAGTCTATTGGCAATAATGTTAATTTATTCTGCCCATTAGAATGTATTAATGCGCGAGCATGCATAAACACACCCACCGTTAATACGTGTTTAGGTGTTTTTGAGCATTTTTTTATGCTCAAAAGCTCCTTTCCTGAAAATGAATTTGGTGGGGGGGGTTTCTGCTTCTAAACGTCCCTCCCTCTAAACTGCTGTGAAGACCTATAGTGTGCATGGACACATAGGCTAACATTGATGGGCATATACAGGCAGAGAAAAAAGAAGCTTGGAAAAAAAGAAGCTTGTAGAAGTAGCATTTTTGAGCTCAAGTGTGCATGAGCTCTAATGTCTGGAATCTAGCACAAGCAAACCCCAGTGACTAAGGGCCACATTTTAGCAAGGCTCCAAGATCTTTGGTCTAGTGGGGTCCAAGTCCGCTCTTCAACCTTCTTCTAACCTGGAATAGTAGCAAAAAACTAAAGTATGGCAGATAGGGGCAGGTTTGTTGGGGCTGGCCATCAATGTTTTTTTCTCTGGGTGCCAATGTCTACTGTCCTGTACACACGGTCAGATTTTCTGACGGAAAATGTGTGATAGGACCTTGTTGTCAGAAATTCCGACCATGTGTGGGCATCACACATTTTCCATCGGATTTTCCGACACACAAAGTTTGAGAGCAGTCTATAAAATTTTCCGACAACAAAATCCGTTGTTGGAAATTCCGATTGTGTGTACACAAATCCGACGCACAAAGTGCCACGCATGCTCAGAATAAATAAAGAGATGAAAGCTATTGGCTACTGCCTCGTTTATAGTCCCGACGTACGTGTTTTACGTCACCGCATTCAGAACGATCGGATTTTCCGACAACTTTGTGTGACAGTGTGTATGCAAGACAAGTTTGAGCCAACATCCGTCGGAAAAAATCCTAGGATTTTTTTGTCGGAATGTCCGATCAATGTCCGACCGTGTGTACGGGGCATACCTCCTGAAGGCAACTGCATGTAATCCAAGTGACCAAGAATTACTACATTCCAGTGTCCCTCAATAAAGAAATTCACATTTTAAACATTGGTCATCTCATTAGAAGATTTACCCTTACCACCTATTCTGGTGACAACTGTAAACTTTTGGATTTTCAATTACTTTTTGTCTCTGTAACAGTGGTCACTAGGACAAATAGAGAGTGGAAATCTACCTAGCCAGGATTATTATTATACAGGATTTATATAGCGACAACAGTTTGTGTAGTGCTTTACAACATGAGGGCAGACAGTACAGTTACAATACAATTCAATACAGGAGGAATCAGAGGGCCCTGTTAGTTAAAGCTTCCAATCTAGGAGGGAGGGTCAAGCGATACAAAAAGGTAATAACTGTGGGGGAAGAGGTGATGGAGAAAATTAAAGTACAGTTGTTAGGTAAATGCAGGATAGACTTCTCTGAAGAGATGGGTTTTCAGGGATCGTCTAAAAGCAAACAGAGTAGGAGATAATCTGACAGATTGGGGTAGGGAGTGCCAAAGGATGGGTGAGGCTCAGAAAAATTACTGGAGGCGAGCATGGGAGTAGGTGACAAAGAAGCTAGAGAGCAGGAGGTCTTGCGAAGAACAAGAGAACAATTAGGTTTGATATTTTGAGATTAGATTAGTGGTGTAGCTGGGAGTCGATGTCTTTGTAAGTTGTTGTTAGTATTTTGAATTTAATTTATTGGGTGAGCGGGAGCGAATGGAGGGACTGACACAGAGGAGTAGCAGACACTGAGAGGTTGGTAAGGTGGATGAGCCTGGCATTAGCATTCATAATGGACTAAAGGAGGGACAGCCTATGTAAAGGTAAGCCAAGGATAGAGACAGGTCTCAGATTTAGGTCATACATACACTTTAACCCTTTCACTGCCATGCCCATACGTCGTACGGACCTACAAAAGTGCCTGCAGGTGGCCAGGTCCATACAACGTACGGACCTCATTTCTCCCTCTCCTATCAGCTCATGGTCACTTCAATAACCATAAACTTATAGCAGAATTGTTGAGTAGACTTTGCGGAACAATTCTATAACTCTGATGAGCGGATTACAACCCGCTGATCAGAGTTATTAACCTCAAATGTGATCTCCCCCCCCCCCAAGCCGCCGATTCCCTGCCTTATCCCCTTCAACCCCCTTCTTCCCCCCTCAGCACTGATTACCCCCCTCCACCCGATCCCTGCAGCTACCCTCATTAGCCGGCATCCCTCCTATTCCACTCCCACTGGCTTCAGGTGCTGCATGGGGCTTGGGGGGGATCCAGATGTGTCTCCCTGCTAGTGAGATAGCCCCCCATTCTGGCCCCCGCACCCCCAATCTATGCCTGCTCCTGCAGCATCCCTCCTTCCCTCCCGCTGCCTGCAGATTCTGTCTGCAGCTCTGGCGAGCTGTCAGGCTGGGGAGCGCGGCGGGGGGGGGGGTCGATGCGGGTGGTGGGTGAGGTTAGGGCTTGGGGGTGCTTGGTAAACATGTTTACCAAGCTCCCCCCTGTAGTACAGTGGACATGTTACATGAAAAATGTAAAAAGTTAAAAAAAAAAAACACATAGTAAGACCCAACAGGTCCGCCCGCACTCACCCCTCCACAGCTTCCCCAGCTTCCCCTTCCGGCCCAACCCAATCCGTCCTGATCGGCCAGTAGGAGAAGCGGGAAGACAATAGCAAATATTAATTCGCTATTGTCACAAGTGGGTGGGTTCGGGGTGCAATGCTCTGCGCCCCGAGCCCAACCTTTTTCAAGCCAATTAGAGCCTCAGACTCTAATCATGTGGCTTGAAAAAAAAAAACTCATACAAACATACAAGTCTGACACCCTGCAGGGGGGCAGCGCCCCAGCACCCCTAATGAACCGGCTGCTCCTGGTAAGACCCCCTCTCACATGGAGTGGACTCTGTCAAGCAGATCTGTCTGCTCAGCAGGGCATCTGTCTGCTGATCCCCGCTGAGGAGGCGGATGACAGGTCATCAGCAGAGCGGACACAGCCTGCTGTTCCCTATGGAGCGGCCGGATGGAAATGGACCGCCTGTCCATTTACATCGGGTACCAGCCAATCCAATCTGCTAGATGGATGGGGAACAGAATCCCCATCCGTCTGCTTTTAGCGGAATGGACTGGATCGGATGCAGGTGGGTGTAAACGGACAGATGTCTATTTACATCAGCCTCTCCATAGAGAACAATGGGTGGTCTGATTGGGCCCGCCTGAAAAATGGACAGGTAGACCCGATTGTTGTGGTTGTGTGAAAGGGGCCCAAGACCTTGTTCACACAGGGCATACACAGTGTACCTTACAGGGATGCACAGGTGTTCCGTGCAGGCAGTCCCATTTATGTCATTTGGGATGTAGCAACTGCACAATTTTACATCCATGTAGGTCCGCATGCATGTCCCTGAGCTCACACTGTCTGTGTTCGGGGTTATGTACCCACACCCACACGGATGTCAGATTGGGAACAGCAGCTATGCCTGTGTAGCCGTAGCAACCCAATTGACATAAATGGGACTGCCTGTACGGGAATGCACTGAACACCTGTGCATCCCCGTGCGGGTAATCATGGCCCTCCATGGGCATACACTTATATGCCACATGTCAACGATGCTTTAGTAGCAATTTAGCAGGAATTTTGTAAGTTATATTGTGTTTATGTGCACTATTAATGATTTTAGTGTATTTTTAGTGAAAAAGCAATATGATGAACATTTGCGCAATTATTGCAGGGGCCGTAAAAAAATCTGTAGCACTTTTTTTTTATTCTACAGGTCATGTACTTTCAGAAAACGTCTTGTTTGAGGGGTCTTTTCAAATTCTGAAACCAATAGCCATTGGTTTCTGCTGCTGTCAATCACAGCCGGTGAGGAGGGAGCAGAGGCAGGATTGAGCCATGCTCTGTGTGTTCCATATACACACAGAGGCGGCTTGAAAGAGAGAATGCACAAATGCCCCCAGAGGCGGCTACTTGTTCTGGGGGCACTCGGCAAAGGGAAAGGGGTCGGAAACAATGGTGTAGGACCCAAGAAGAGGAGGCTCAAAGCTGCTCTATGCAAAACCAATACACAGAGCAGGTAAGTATGATGTGTTTATTGTTTTAAAGAAAAAAAATAACCTTAATAACCCCTTTAAGTGGTTAGCCTAAATCAGGTGGTCAATGATTGTGTCATTCGATTTGAACTAGTTGTCAGCTGGCATTTTTTTAAAAGGCAAGGTACTATAGATACTGTTGTGCCTTGTTTTTGCTCTTATATATGTTGGCTTCTGTGATAATGTATAGTAGCAATAAAGTAATGTGCAGTGGAAGGTGTATGCTTATGTCTTATCACTTTATAGAAGAAAATGCTCATTAATTTTGAAAGCTTGTAAAAATACATGAATAGGCATTCTATAGCTTGTTTTGTATGTTTTTGTGCATATTCCTAGCTTGTACAAATAATAAAATATGGAGAGTATACAGGAATATTATTTTACCAAAATGCTTTAACCTACATCAAGACAAAAAAATCTATTTTTTTTTTTTTTTTTGCAACAATGTGGCTTATTTTCTAGAGTTTCTGGGAATTTGGTTCAGTTCCTGTTTTATGTAGGCTTGCCAAAAATATGGGCTCCTTCCATTATAGTCAGGTGACTTGCTCTTATTTGGGAATATTACATATACTTCTGCCTGTTGGAGCATTGTGCAGAATAAGCAGGGTGTGATAAACTCTACTAACATTTGATGGATCAAGATAGAAATATGAACTAAAAATTAAGCTGGCAACACAAAGAGCCTCCCTCCACCCAACATGCACATCAGCTTCACATTGTGAGGGTTCTCCCCAAGTAATGCTTGGAAGACAGGAGAGGGAGTGCTTAGTTACAGTATCTCTATTCATCTTAATGATTTGTCAGAAGAATAAAATACCAGACAAAAAAATTACATGTCTGATTGCTAAACTTGTTAAAGCTAGTCTCCTGGAGTCTCCCTATGTTGTTGTTCATGTTCCTTACAGTATATGCAGAGATTATCACAACATTGAACATTTCCTTTGATGGTCTTTACCTGTGTATGTTATGTAATCCTGTATCTCAAATATTTGTAGGATGCCAATGATGATCTCCTTTTGGAAAGCTGGTTGTATTGCTATTTTGCTAATTTGAGGGTTACTGTACATTCTGAGCCATTGCTCCACAAAAATGCAGATCAGAAGTTCTGACTTTTCTCTGTATGAGTGACACATAATAGGAGACTAGCAACAGCCAGACAACCAGCATTTTCAGAATGGCAGCCTCCATATTTTTTCAGCATAGGTGTACTCTCTAGCATTTGTTTTGTGTATATACAGTACTTTATATCAATGGATAGATAGAAAAAATACATTAAAAAATGTATATATATTTATCTGTATGCTTACTCACAACCCTTAAGGAAAGATGGCACTACCAGGGAATTCAATAAAGCATTAGCACCACTTCTCTGGCACTGATATGGACCTTTAAAAAGTCTTGTGCCAGATTCATGCAACTTTACAAAGTTGTGTTATTACTGTGCAAAATTAAAAAAAAAATAATATAGATAGATGTAAGATAGATGGATAGATAGTAAAACTAAGGTTAAGTGAGATCAACTCTACGTTGGCATACAGAGACAGGTAGTGTGCCTGTCTCTGTGCGCTGCTGTGTAAAAGAGCAGTTTCCTTGCCATCGATACCTCCTCCCCATCTTCACTGGTTGTCAAGGACTCCAAGCAAGTACTGACACACTGACAGTAAGCAGAGCCTGATGGGGAAGCCAAGACACTAGTTCCCCATCAGGTAAAAAGCATTTCCAAATTTTGTCATGTCACAACAAAAAAACGTAAATGTATTTTATTGGGATTTTATGTGATAGACCAACACAAAGTGGCACATAATTGTGAAGTGGAAGGAAAATGATAAATGGTTTTCCAAATTTTTTCCAAATAAATATGTGAAAAGTGTGTCGTGCATTTGTATTCAGCCCCCCGAGTCAACACTTTGTAGAACCACCTTTCACTGCAATTACAGCTGCAAGTCTTTTTCGGGATGTCTCTACCAACTTTGCACATCTAGAGAGTGACATTATTGCCCATTCTTCTTTGCAAAATAGCTCAAGCTCTGTCAGATTGGATGGAGAGCATCTGTGAACAGCAATTTTCAAGTGTTGCCACAGATTCTCAATTGGATTCAAGTCTGGACTTTGACTGGGCCATTCTAACACATGAACATGCTTTGATCTAAACCATTACATTGTAGCTCTGGCTGTATGTTTAGGGTCGTTGTCCTGGTTAACCTCTGCCCTAGTCACAAGTCTTTTGCAGACTCTAACAGGTTTTCTGCTAAGATTGGCCTGTATTTGGCTCTATCCATCTTCCCATCAACTCTGACCAGCTTCCCTGTTTCTGCTGAAGAAAAGTATCCCCACAACATGATGATGCCACCACCATGTTTCATGATGGAGATGGTGTGTTCAGGGTGTTGTGCAGTGTTAGTTTTCCGCCACACATAGCGTTTTACTTTTAGGCCAAAAAATTAAATTTTGGTCTCATCTGACCAGAGCACCTTCTTCTCGCCAATGACAAACGGGAGTTCTTATGGCTTTCTTTCGACAATGGCTTTCTTCTTGCCACTCTTCCATAAAGGCCAGATTTATGGAGTGCGCGCCTAATAGTTGTCTTGTGGACAGATTCTCCTACCTGAGCTGTGGATCTCTGCAGCTCCTCCAGAGTTACCATGGGCCTCTTGGCTGCTTCTCTGATTAATGCTCTCTTTGCCCGGCCTGTCAGTTTAGGTGGACGGCCATGTCTTGGTAGGTTTGCAGTTGTGCCAGACTCTTTCCATTTTGGATGATGGATTGAACAGTGCTCCGTGAGATATTTAAAGCTTGGGATATTTTTCTAGAACCTCTAGAACCTAACCCTGCTTTAAACTTCTCCGCAACTTTATCCCTGACCTGTCTGGTGTGTTCCTTGGCCTTCATGATGCTGTTTGTTCACCAAGGTTCTCTAACAAACATCTGAGGGCTTCACAGAACACCTGTATTTATAATAATATTAAATTACACATAGGTGGACTATTTATTAATTAGATGACTTCTGAAGGCAATTGGTTTTACTAGATTTTAGTTAGGGATATCAGAGTAAGGGGGCTGAATACAAATGCACGGCACACTTTTCAGATAATTATTTCTAAAAAAAATTGAAAACCATTTATAATTTTCCTTCCACTTCACAATTATGTGCCACTTTGTGTTGGTCTAACACATAAAAACCCAATCAAATACATTTAAGTTTTTGGTTGTAACATGACAACATGTGGAAAATTTCAAGGGGCATGAATACTTTTTCAAGGCACTGTACATCTACTATATACAGTGTGTTTCAAAAATAATGACCCAATTTTAATACCTTATATCTGTGCAACCACACACCTGTACTACTTGAACGGGCGTGGCCTAGAATTTCAAATGACAGCCACTACCATGCCCAAATTGATGCTAACCTCACTCGTTAACAAGATGGCGTTTTGTGTTCTCCAATTTAGCAAAACTGAGTCCGTAATAACAGTGCAGTGTGTGTTTCGACAACGTTTCGGGATTGATCCACCAGTGGCAAAGAACATTTGTCGTTGATTTAAACAATTTGAAGAATCAGGGTGTTTATGTAAGGGGAAGAGTCCAGGGCGACCATGCACTTCAAAGGAAAATGTGCAACAAATTCAAGAGACTTTTCAGTGCAGCCTGCACAAGTCTGCTCGTCGTGCTAGCCGAGAACTTGTGATCCCTCGTACGACCTATTTGGCGTGTGTTAAGAATAGGTTTGCTTCTGAGGCCATACCAATTGCAACTGCTGCAAGCTCTTCGTGTAAGTGACAGAAGAAAATGTTTAGATTATGCTCTTATGCCGTGTGCACACGGGCGGACTTTTCGACAGGACTGGTCTGACGGAACGAATTCTTGGACAATCCGACCCTGTGTGGGCTTCATCGGACCTTCAGCAGACTTTTTCGGTCGAAAATCAGACGGACCATAGATTTGGAACATGTTTCAAATCTTTCCAACGGACTCGAGTCCGGTCGAAAAATCCGTTCGTCTGTATGCTAGTCCGACGGACAAAAAAGGAAGCAAGGGCAGCTATTGGCTACTGGCTATGAACTTCCTTATTCTAGTCCCTTCGTACGTCATCACGTTCATACCAACGGACTTTCGAACGGACTTTAGTCCGTTCGTGTGTGGGCAAGTCCGGTCGTCCGAAAGTCCGTCGTAACCCCCGTCGAAAGTCCATCGGAAAGACCGTTGGACGTTTGATGCTGAAAAGTCCGCCCATGTGTACACAGCTTTAGACGACATGGAGGGCAACAGATTCTTACCGCAGTTGATTTTTAGTGATGAAGCAACGTTTCATTTAAGCGGTAACGTTTTGTGTCACAAGACTTGGCACTACACTATTCGCCCTCAAGATCTTCAGACATTACACCCTGTGACTTTTTGTTGTGGGGATATGTAAAACAACACTGGCTTGAATTAGCTTAAAAACAGAATCAAGGCTGCAGTAACTTCTGTGGAAAAAACACCTTGCACTCTCTGCCCCCCGAGCCCCCATTTTACTTACCTGAGCCCCGAATCTCCCTGGGCGCGATCCTGCATTGCTTTCTCCCAGCTCCTGTGGGCTCTTCATTGGATGATTGATAGCAGCACAGCCATTGGCTCCTGCTGCTGTCAATCAAATCAATGATGCGGCGCGCCAGTGTCGAGTGATACACTCCTGGTGCCAGTCCAGGCATGTGGGCGGATCCTGACTTCATTGTCGCAATCTTGCTCGAGCCTGGAACATCTCTGGGACATCAGCTGACAGTGGGCTTCAGGAGTGTAACAGGAGTGCACACAGAAGTGCGCCCGAAAGCTAACCCCCTTGGGAGAGTGCTTTCCAGAGGAGGGGTTAGCTCTTGCAGGGAGGAGCCGAGACAGCCGCCGAGGGACCCCAGAAGATGAGGATCTAGGCCACTCTGTGCAAAACAAACTGCACAGTGGAGGTAAGTATCACATGTTTGTTATTTGAAAAAAAAAAAACAAACCTACACAACCCCTTTAAAGTGCTTGTACAATTCTATCATACACTCTATTACCGTATTTTATAATGTACAATGTGTGTGTTTCTGTAATATTAGTGTGCCAAATACCTTTGTCGCAGCGCTGCTCGGCGCTCAGCTGATCTCCTGCTGCTCTCGTCCTCTTCTCCTAGCTGTCAGCGGGGGATCTCGCACCCCCCTCTGCAGTGCTCAGGGTGGGAAAGAGAGCGGCGGTGGGTAACGTAAGTGCTGAGCGGCGCTGTAACAAAGGTATTCAGTAAGAGTTCTGTGAATGGCAGAGAAGGCGAAAGGGGATGGGTGGACGGCACAATTTTTCTCTGTAGTTAACCTTCAGAGTGCCACAAGACAGCCACCTGTGAAGAGGACACTGCAGGGATGATGTTTAGCAGAAGCAACTGCTTGGGATACTCACTATTACATGCATGGGTCTGTACTCCAAAAAAATATTTACTGAGCTTAAGCTTTAATTTAGATTAAGAGAATGAATACATCATGTCAATTTCATATGCTGATTTTTTAAGTATATCCTCTTTAGTCACTATTTGAACAAAGATCTAATGTTTTCTTTTTCATATATGTTGAAAAAGTCCATAATTTCTATAGGCAGGGAGGGAGAGAGGGAGAGAAGTCAGGGGGCACAGTCTGGCAAAAACACATTACATAAGAAGACCTACCCCAAAAATAAGCCCTACTGTGTCTTTTGTTGCCAAAATTAATATAAGATTTATTTTCATGGAAAAACGGTACCTGTGATAAATAAGTGAAAAATAAAGAAAACGTGCCAAGTCACACCTTTCGGCCATACATTCTGTATAGAGATATACACATCAGACCAAAAGAGGGACAACTGAGGCTCCACAAGTAACAGAGGGATTTGGTCTGAAAAGAGAGACAGCCCCTTCAAATGGAATAGTTGGGATCTATGTCGTAGTATAGTAGTGTGCGCATACTTGGCCCAGACTAAAAGAGAAGTATGGGATTTTTTTCCCCCCAATCATACTTACCGAGGTGGATGCAGCTTTGGTCCCCTGCCAGCTCTAACACTTAGAACCGAGCGATCTAACACCGTTGATCGCTCAGTTCTCACAGTTCCTTCACTGACAGTCCCCAGCTCCTTGCTTTGCCCCCCTCGCTCATTGGAGCGCTGGGCTTTGGGGGGGGGGGGCAGGAGCGGCCGGCTCAGGTTCTCAGAGGCTCGCTGAGAGGCTGAGCCGGGTGCCAATCCAGGCATGTGGGCGGATCCTGACTTCATTGTCGCAATCTTGCTCGAACCTGGAACACCTCTGGAACATCAGCCGACAGTGGGCTTTAGGAGTGTAACAGGAGTGCAGAACGGACTGCATTTCTGTGATCCATAGGAGACGTACAGCCAAACAAGCTTTGGCTGTACTTCTTTAACAGAAGCAATAAAGCCAGTCAGTAAATCACTGCTCTCCCATTGCTGGATGGTGCTCTCTCCCGCTCTCTCTCATATCCACTGCAAACAGGGAGCTTTGGTCGAATTAACAGGATTCCAGAAGAAGCAAGACAATAGAGAGGGAACTCCAAGAACTATTGACTTTCTGTGCGGTGTTTACATTTTTAACACATCATAAATTTCAACCTGGTTACGTTGTCATTACAGCTCTTAGAAGTACTCTCCAACTGCTGGCACGAAGGCAGGAGGATTCTGTAAATAATAGTTAGTGAAATCACTTTGCACTCCATTAATTCATAAAACACTCTCTATCTACTTCAAAAGCAATCTCTTTGTCACCACACAAAATGGTGTTTTCTATTTTAACGATTTGCTACTTGTACTTGTCATAACTACATGAGGCAAGTATGTTATTGTAAGCGGCATTCTCACAGTAAAGTAACATAGCTCTCTATCATTCTACTACCTACACACTACCCTTCAGCTACAAGTTTCAGGCTGCTAGTAATCCCCTCATAAATCAAAGGCATAATCCGTATTCCAACAGAAGTATGTGGCAGGAAGCGAATACCTAAGGGAAACAAGATCGTGCTGTCAAATTGCACAGTAAAAAACAAGGATCTAACAATGATGATGAATGTAAACTGGAAGACTGCGCAGACCTTGTCCATCTTGACACAGGAAGGAAAAACTAATGTGACTACCACAATATTTGCACTATGCAAATTTGTTAAAAAAAGGAAAGACTTGATGGAGCCTTAAAGTATAACCACTTGCCGACCGCTCTATAGTAGATTTACTGCTACAGGGCAGCCGATCTGTGCGGAATCATGTATATATACATGATTCTGCACTTCTGGGTAGAGTTAGCGCATGAATGCCGCTTCTGCTGTGATTAGTCACAGCAGAAGCCAATCAGTGGGGGCCAGCTAACAGATGTCTGCTGGCACCCACTGATCACCAAGGAGACACACTGGACGGAGCTCTGCATATGTAAACAAACAATGCAGAGCTCTGTCCTGTCAGCGAAGATGTGCTGGATTTTGTTTCCTGCAAAGTGGGGAATAAAATCCAGCACATCCCTTAGTACAAGCAGCACACTACACAAAAACACTGGTTAGGCACACATATAACTCTTTGATCACCCTATATGTTTAACCCCTTCCCAGTCAGTGTCATTAGTACATGGATAGTGCATATTTTTAGCACTGTATTAGTGTCGCTGGTTCCCACAAAGTGTCAAAAGTGTCAGTTAGTATCAGATTGTCCGCCACTATCGCAGTCCAGCTGATCGCCGCCATTACTAGTACAAGAAAAAAAAATTATAAATACCATAGTTTGTAGACACTATAACTTTTGTGCAAACCAATCAGTATAATATCGAGAATTTCATTTTACCAAAAATATGTAGCAGAATACATATTGGCCTAAATTTATGAAAAAATTTGATTTTTTTTTTATTATTGAATATGATTTACAGCAGAAAGTAAAAAATATTGTTTTTTTTTAAAAATTGTTGGGTTTTTGGTTTATAACGCAAAAAATAAAAAACACAGTGTTGCTCAAATATCACCAAAAGAAAGCTCCATTTGTGGGGAAAAAAAAATAAACTTAATTTACGTACAGTATTGCAGGTCCGCACATTTGTCAGTTAAAATAACGCAGTGCCGTATAGCAAAAAATAGCCTGGTCAGGAAGGGGGGTAAATCTTCCGAAGGTCAAGTGGTTAACTAAGGCAAAACTTTTTTTTTTCCTGTTTTGGATGGATTGGAGAGGGATTAAAACACCTGTCAAGTTTTTAATACCATCTATGCTACTTTGGGTTGTCAACGCAACAGGAATAGAGAAGACATCTTCCAATGAGGTCACTAGTTCTGGTGACAACCAGAAATGTTTTTACTGTGCAGGGATTTCCTCTCACTTCCTGTTTTGGTTATGGGACAGTAAGTGAAGGAAAATCTCCCCTCCCTTAGTTCTACTTTCATACATAGAATCATTTGACATGTATAATGGTAGAGCTCTATATTTTTTACTACCATGCTGAGGCCTCCAGAGTTCTACTCTGCTGGACAACAGAACACCTCTACCCATCATCTCCAGAACATAAGGGACAGGTGTTCTGTAATCCAGTAGAGGAGAGCTCAGGCAGTTCTAACAAAATTTCTGTGCAGGAAGTTAAGAGCATACTCAATTTCAGCAGAATCAACTGTGATATTCCGTGCTTGCAGAGTTTTTCTTTTTTTAAAAAGAAAAACCATGGGAAAATGTGCATATATTGCAGTGATATGCTTATTGTTTTTTGTATTGCTTTACTTTTATAACTTGGGAAAATAATTCATCACTTAAAGCGGAGCTCTACCTAAAAGGGGAAGCTGCGCTTGTTCACATCCCCCCTTCCACTGCCACATTTGGCACTTTCTGAGAGGGAGGGAAAGTAGGTACCTGGTTTTGACAGGTACCCACTCCCACTTTCGAGTAAGATAGACGATCGGCGGGCGTGGCTTAGCGGTAGATGTAACAGGAAGCACGGGCTCTCTGCTCCGCCAAAGATCCTAACTTTAATCCTGTTAACCTCTTTTCACGGCTCGTTCCAAGGTTGCCAATACTGGAACCAGTAGCTGACACCCCCAGCTACACGGCGGTGTTCTCGGCTCCACGGTATCCCATGTCTAAGCGGGGATCTGCGTCTCGCTCCCCTCCAGACCAAGCTTGCCAAGATGGCGGTGGGCCGCTTCGTGCAGCCGAGAACTACAAGGCTGCAGCACTAAAATTCTTTGCCAAAATGGCATCCAAGGATCCCCCTCAGCCCACACCCCTCCAGGCTGACACAAATGACATCCACAACAAGGCTGATGACATAATACCGCTGGAGGACCCTACCACACTGTCCCTTCTCCCATGGGACAGTGTGAGTACCCCGGTGTGTGTACCAGACATGTTGTCAGCCCGTCACCCTGAACACAGCATTAGAGGGCAGACTAAGCACATTGGAGCATGACTGGGCCCCTATACAACGCGAGGTGCACTACAATACAATGGCGGTGATCCCTCTGTTTATTGCTGATTACGCAACAACTGAACTCCGACATGCTCAAGGGGTATTTCTCTCTTTTCCCTTTACACGTACAATGGTATGGTGCATATGTAAGCAATACATCCTCCCCTGAAAGCTATTTGTCGGTCAGATATTTCACGATAATATGTCATGGCTAGATCTCATGTAGTGCTTAGCTGGGGCCTGGGTAACTGAGTAAAGAGGTTGGCTGTGACACAAGCGCTTACGGTCCTCCATACTTTGTCTACAAGAAACGCATATGCATACTGATCAATCTGTACATTTCTCGGCTCGTATGTTCAGCCAACAGTTTCACTCTACCTATTCCTCGTTCTCTCGAGGAGCGAGTATACTGATCCCCCAGAGGATTCCCTTTACTTGCACACTCTCAGTAATAGATGACAACGGGAGGTATATTTTTCTTAGATGCAACCTGGAGGGACTCGAATGTATTTCAGCCAACATATACATACCCCCTCCCTTCTCCGCAGAAGTCCTTAAAATTTTGGCAGGTTTTTGGCCCACCATTCCAATGTCCCAGCTCTCATTGTGGCCGACTTTAATAATTACTTAAACTTCCAGCTAGATAAATTTACGATGGCTCGTCCCAATTGACTAAAGGCGGGTGGCCCGACACCATTTGCCAATCTTATAGCGGAGATGGGACTACATGATGTCTGGCACCTAAAAAAACCCTCAAGCTAAGACTTATTCCTGCCACTCTGCATCACACAGGGGCCTCTCCAAAATTGACCTTGGTCTTTGCAATGAGGAAATGCTATCATTTATTGCTGATGCTCACTATGACCACTCTCCATACTGGGCCAAGATAACTACCTCTGGCCCCAGCAAAAAAGGAAACACTGAAAATAAATCCATTCTGGCTCTCCTTGTTCCCTACATCAGACCCCTGAGGCTCTTGTGGATTTTATTACCATTAATAAAAACACAGCGTCCCCAGGCATGTGCTGGGAAGCCCTTAAGGCCTTTCTCAGAGGCCAGTTCATCAAAACAATTTCCTCCATAAAGACTAATGCCCCGTACACACAGTCGGACATTGATCGGACATTTCGACAACAAAATCCATGGATTTTTTCCGACGGATGTTGGCTCAAACTTGTCTTGCATACACACGGTCACACAAAGTTATCGGAAAATCTGATCGTTCTGAATGCTGTGACATAAAACACGAACGTCGGGACTATAAACGGGGCAATAGCCAATAGCTTTCGTATCTTAATTTATTCTGAGCATGCGTGGCACTTTGTCCGTCGGATTTGTCTACACACGATCGGAACTTAAAGGATCGGATTTTGTTGTCGGAAAATTTTATAGCATGCTTTCAAACTTTGTGTGTTGTAAATTCCGATGGAAAAAGTCCGATAGTGCCCACACACGGTCGGAATTTCCGACGACAAGCTCCGATCGCACATATTCCGTCGGAAAGTCCGACCGTGTGTACAGTGCATAAGACCAAGGCCTGGGAGCTATCTGTCCTACAGGAACTAAGAGAAGCGGAGTCAGGGTTCACTGCAAACCCAACTGACCATACCGAACGGAGATGGTCGGAAGCACAAAAGTTGGCTAACCATATGACAATATCGAAAGCAGAAAACAAACGTTTTTTTTTTGCAACAGAAATACTATGAGGAGGGGAGAACACTGGACACATGTTGGCCATGATGGCTAAATCCAGTAGAGGCCCCTCCTTCATAGCGGCTGTCCAGGACACCTCGGGCCAGGTGGTAACTACCCACCCAGGGGTGATGACGACATTCCTAGCATTCTATGTAGACGTGTACTTCTCTAAGGTCTCTCCTGCTTCCACAGATATTTGGGGACTTCCTCCCTGGATGCACTCTGCCGTACCTCGATCGGTCTGATAGGGACATGTTAAATGCCCCTCTCACAACCGATGAATTACTAGAGGCTCTGGCCCTTTCCCCTCCTGGTAAATCTCAGGGGGCGGACAGGCTGCCGGCAGAGGTTTACAAAACATATGCTGACACTTTGCTACTTTGCTACTAAAGCAGACTTTAACGGAGGCCCTAGAACTAGGTCAATTGCCCCCATCTATGACAGAGGCTACTATAATTCTGATACCTAAGCCAGGCAAAGATCCCCTCCTCCCGAACTCCTACAGGCCCACCTCCCTTTTAACGATGGACGTGAAACTTCTGGCCAGAGTATTGGCCACTCGTCTAGCGTCTGTCATTCAAAAGCTCATTCACCGTGATCAGTCAGGGTTCATTCCCTCCAAATCCACGGCGTTAAACATAAGACGTTTGTTCCTCAATCTGCAGGTCCCGGTGGACAACCCTGGCAATAGGGCGGTGCTATCCTTCGATGCTGCCAAAGCTTTCTACAGCGTCGAGTGGCCATGCCTGTGAGAGGTCCTGCAGAGGTTTGGATTGGGGAATAACTTCATTAGAGGGGTCCAGGTGCTCTACACGAACCCCACTGCCAGGCTACAAATTAACGATGGTCTCTCTGACCCTTTCTGTCTTTACAGAGGCAGGAGGCAGGGGTGCCCATTGTCGCCCCTGTGGTCACTTTAGCCCTGGAACCACTGGCGGAGAGCATGACCATTGATATCCAGATTTGTGAGAGGCCCTACGGCTGATAAAATATAGTTATATGCAAGCAAGAAATTTATTGAGAATGGGACTTTAAAGGTACTTCATATTTAAGACAAAACAATTGAGTAATATAAAAATATAAATCATTTATTCAAAAAACACAGAAAATGATAAAAATATGACTACAGTTACAATCATGGTCCTGGGTATGCACACCTGTCCCAACCCTGACCAAATGAGAGAACTGAAGTTACATATGTGTGGTTCCTATGTCCTAAAGTTTCGACATGTTTAGCCGGAACGGCTTAATCAGGAAAAGGACGGAGGCATTCAATTAATAAATGTTAAAAGCAGCAAATTGTGTATAACCTTAGGTGTATAAAGAAAAAACAAACAAAAATTGAATAAGGGCCCATGTTGACTACTACATGAAGCGGTACAGGGATATTTTGACTAAGGCATACCATAGAGGTACCATAGATTTAAACACCTTTAAATTCCTTGACACCTCTAACTGTATCACTCCAACCTCTTGCGCGCTGCCTAAGGTGCACAAGAGCCTAGTAAACCCCCCTGGTCGTCCCATTATTTCAGGTTGTGGATCATTGACTAAAAAGGCCAGTCAGTTGGTCGATGAGTATTTACATTCACACGTGAAGGGACTATTCTCCTATGTTATGGACACTATTGAACTATTAAAAACCCTGGATGGGTTTTACCTACCCCAGGGATCCTGGTTGGTCGCAATCGACATAGAGGCCCTATACATTCCATACCACATACCATGGGAGGTGGAGTTGTGCGGGACTTTCTGAGTGAACGTGACCTTGACTCATGGAAATATAATGAGTTTGTTATTGAGATGCTGGAATTCATATTAACACATAAAGTTTTTGTATTTAGAGGTTCCCACTACCTCCAGGTGCAGGGTGTTGCTATGGGGGCCAAATGTGCCCCCTCTTATGCAAACTGTACCTAGGGGGTGGGAACGAGATCTTTTTTCTGATGAGTCAAGGTCAATAGATATTGGTCAGATTGTATCATGGCATCGTTACATAGATGATGTTTTTATGGTGTGGGCAGGATCAAAAGAGAACTTGTTAAAATTTTTCGAAGATCTACAGGTTAATACATATAATTTAAAATTCACATATACGTTTGACCAATCAAGGATAACCTTTCTGGATGTAGAAATCTTTATAAATGACACAGGTATGATCTGCTCCACTCTATTCAGAAAACCATCGGCGGGAAATAGCTCGCATCCCGAAAAATTGATCAAAAGTATACCGTACAGCCAATTTCTAAGACTTAAACGCAACTGCACACAGGATGGGGATTTTCAGAAAGAAGCTAATTTGTTGCAGGATCGCCTTCTAGCTAGAGGTTATAGTAGTACATGCCTAAGGAAAGCGTTTAATCGAGTAAAAAAATCTCAGTAGACATAGGCTGTTATATAAACCTAGGCAAGATAAATCCTCTACATCGACACGCATTATTACCAAATATAGTCGACAACATGCTAAAATACGTAACATCTATAACAAATATTGGTACTTACTGGCCGCTGATCAAAGAGTTTGTAAATTCATCAAACCTCATCCAGAGATCACTTACAAGAGATCTCGTTCACTCAGATACTCTGGTTATCAGCCACTACAGTAGTACAAATATAGTTAAGACTAAGTCCCCGGGTACCTACCCATGTGGCAAATGCAATTTTTGTCATTTCATTATCGCAGGAAGGAGTATTGAGCTTCCCAACAACAACATCTGGACCCCTAAGTACAGAACCAACTGTCAATCAGTTGGTTCTGTATATTTAATGAAATGCTGTAGTGGAGCGTTTTATGTGGGAAAAACAAAGCGCCCACTGTTTTGTAGAATCAGAGACCATGTGTCTCTGATCTCTAAACATAAAATGGAGACACCCATAAGCCGTCATGTGGGACTGTACCACAATTACAATCTCAAGTCCATTGGTTTTTTCAGCCTTGAACAACTACCCCAACATGAACGTGGGGGGGACATTGATAACAAGCTTCTCCAGTTGGAGACTAGATGGATCTATACGTTGCAGGCCACCCGGCACCCGGGCCTGAACGAGGGGATTAGCTATTAGCCTTTTCTGTGACTGGTACCCCGTTTTGATGGGTATGTACTTGGTTTGGGAGCAACTATTTTTGCAATGCAGGCTCTATTCACCACAGTTTATGACTTTGTCATTGATGTAATTTCTCCATGCCACTCCACATACCCTTTGGAGCCACTTGGAGGCCCCGTATGTGTGCGCTTTGGCGTGTGCCTGGTCGCTGCCCTTGAGGTGATGTCGCCGGCTGTTTGACCACCAAGCAGTGAGTGAAATGAAAATTAAATGAGATATTAAATGAAATTGTGTATTTATGATGATATCTTGTTTATGCTGATTGTGAATTGATAAGTGTGATGCACATGCATGGTCATATTTGGGTTGTCCCCCGGAGAGGGGGTGGTTTTTTTTTTCTCTTTCCCAGGATCTATATCTGCCCCATCGGGATCCACTCTTGTCCTTGTCTTTTGACTCCCGTACAGGCGCCCAAGGGTGTGCACTAGGACTAGCGATCTGCCCCCAAGGGTGGTGCTGTCTCGCTGCATGCCCGCCTTGAGGTGCTCTGTCCTCTACAGCATTCCGGTTATATGTTACATCTCCAAACACTGCAGGATAGCTCCGCTGTCTTGCACTGTCTGCATGGCCTGTACTTTGCCTTGTTAGACTGAAAACCGGATGTGGTTATCAATTCCAGCTTCCAGGTATTAGTCTATGCTGCTTGTACCTCCCTCTTTGGTCCGCGGGGCGCCACGGCGGCGTGACGTCACACGCTGTCTTTTGGCGACATGGGGAGGGATATTTAAACCCCAGACAGTGCAGATGCTTTTCAAACTGCACGGAAGCTCATAAGCTATACGGCTGGGACTCCAAGGTAATTATTTCACTTTGGCACTAAGATTGATTGTATCCCCGTTTGGGTTTCTAAGGGACTTTGCATTTATGAGTATACACCTTTTATGTTGTAGAGATCGACTGTAGCCATCTTTTCCACTTGGAAATCTGGCTTTTTGTTCCCCTGCCATCCCCATGTATCTTCCTGGTATTGGCGTTTGAGTAAGACTGGAATAGCTCAAGAGTTAATCTTTGAGGTGAGAAGATTATTGATTCATATATTTTGAAATTATAAGGTAGGGCTTAAAGACCTCCTTGTAGTATAGTGTTTATACGTCTTCTTAGATTTTGTAGATGGCGCCAAGTTATTTATATACAGTGAATACATCAATGCCCTCTTTGTCCTGTCCGCATGAGCTCCGGGTACTAACATCATTATATTCACAGAGTTATGGGAGTGTGGTGAGTACAGTTTATTTATATTTTGCTTATGACCTGGTGCTCCCTTCACCCCAAAAAATTATTTATTTTCACCCTGATGTATAATTCATTGCAGATACTGCTACACCTTTATTTGTTTGACCAAACTAAAAACTACATCCCTCCCTACGGGAAGTCTGACACCTTATGGACAAGTTTGGGGTCTAGGCAGCAGGGCTGTCCTGGTCCCTCCCAGCTTTGCCCTATCCAGGACCTATTATCAAGGTATAGGGGTTGGGCTCCGTTTGGGGGTGGGGTTGTGGGTTTTTTTTTTGGGGGGGGTGGGCGGGGTACTCTCTTTCTTGATGGACAATATGAACCATGCATGTGCAGTGTTATATCTTGTTAAAAAAAAACTTTTTTTGTATTGTGATGTATTAATTAATTTTTGTTTGTTTTTTTCTTTATAAACCTAAGGTTATACACAATTTGCTGCTTTTAACATTTATTATTTTAATGCCTCCACCCTTTTCCTGATGAAGCCGTTCCAGCGAAACATGTCGAAACTTTAGGACATAGGAACCACACATATGTAACTTCAGCTCTCTCATTTGGTCAGGGTTGGGACAGGTGTGCATACCCAGGACCAGGATTGTAACTGTAGTCATATTTTTATCATTTTCTGTGTTTTTTGAATAAATGATTTATATTTTTATATTACTCAATTATTTTGTCTTAAATATGAAGTCCCTTTAAAGTCCCATTTTCAATAAATTTCTTGCTTACTAATTTTAGGGATGTTGGTACGTTTATATATCATGTTTTTCCCTTTGGTGCTGACCTCTCTCCACAAATCTCTATAGTTATATGCAGATGACACTCTCCTATATCTAGGAGATACTTCCACCTCACTACAAAATGTAATGTCCCTAATTACGCAGTTTGGCACCTTTTCTGGCTTCTCCATAAACTGGAGTAAGTCAGCCCTCCTACCTTTGGATAAGCTCCCAGCATCATTGCCGGACAGTGCCCAGTCTCTTCAGGGTGTCTGCTCCTTTAAATATTTGGGGGTTCAGGTTACTCCGGACACCTCCAGATACCTCTTAACTTACTCCCTATCATCACTAAGCTACAAGTCAAATGCAAGCTACCCATTTCAATCACCAGTAGGGCCAATCTTATAAAGATGGTGTGGGCATCTCAGCTATTATACATACTGCATAACTCCCCGCAATGGAACCCACACAGATGGTTCACACGCATTGACACTATATTTAGAAGCCTCCTCTGGAAAAAAAGATTGCTAGAATCAAACTCTCCACACTGCAGTATAGTAAGGACCAGGGTGGACTTACAGTCCCCAACATGAGACTCTATTTCCCGGCCTCTCAGCTTCAGCACCTGGGTGGCTGGGGAGGGGTGGATATGATGGACACTATTCGTAGCTTACTGTTCCCTGGCACACAGCCCCCCACCGCTTCACATCTTGAGGCAGATCTCCCCCAGCACCCTAAATCGATGCCTACCATACACCTACTGTCCAAAATATGGGTCCTTATCAAACACAGTTTGGCCATGAAGGGCTTTACGGCCCATACTCCACTGTGGCATAACCCTTGCTACACGTAACTGCAGAAACTAGAGGGGTTTCAGTCTTGGGAAGCTAAGGGCATTCTAAACATGTCGCAACTCTATAATCAGACCATCCTTAAATCATACACTGCCTACAGGAGGAGTTCGGGCTACCAAAACACAATTTTTATAGATACCTCCAATTTCGACATGCTTTACAACCGCAGACACAACTGTCCAGGCTGGAAATCATAGAACATCCGTTAATAACTGACATAACACACAGAATAAAAAGGCATGATCTCACAGATATTTAGTACACTCACATCAAGGACGCAGGATGCAGCCAAACTACCGTGTAGACATAGGTGGGAACAAGACCTAGGAGAGATTGGGGGCTAAGACTGGGAACTATGTTTACATGTTTCAGTGTCGCCATCGTATAGGCTCTCCCAGCTATTCATCCTGCACAGAACCTCGGTGTTGCTTCACAGATGGGGCAGGAGGGAGTCCCCTCTGTGCCCCAGATGTGGGGGGCCAACGGGGACCTCATACACTTGCTTTGGCGCTGCCCCAAACTCTTCAGATATTGGAGGACTGTAACTAATACCATATCATCTGTTTATCAAACCACTGTACCGCTACACCCCGTCACCTGCTTGTTGGGCGCGGTTGATGAGGAATTCTTTACCCCACCAACTAATGTGGCTGTAACTAATTAAATGTAACTCTCTAGATCCTTGAAACAATTGCTAATTACGTTCACCATATCACGATAATTTAAAGGTTTTTGAGTCTGATCACGGAACAATTGATCATTCTAAGTATCCCCTCTCTCACTGGTCGGCCAGAGGTATTTACCGCTGCAACCCAATATGGACTTGGTTGTGAGGCTTCAGTTAGTTCACCTTCCCGTTGGAAGGTAGTCAGTTCATTCACAGTACCCTAGCGTATATGACTACCAGTGTGTCACTGTGCTATCAGCTTATCAGCGGAATGTACGGTGCTAAAAACAAGGAATGGGCACATCTATCATAAGCATTTTAATAGAAATGTCATGTCTTAGTTTTACGTGCCTTATACCATCGTCTGTATACTATACTGTTATTGATGTACACCCTGAAGATATGTTTCTATGTCTGTTCATATTATACCTCAAATCTTGTGACACAATAAAAAACTTTCTGATTTAAAAAAAAAAAAAAAAAAAGATAGATGATCGGCGAACTACAACATTTCCGGTCCCCCCCCCCCCCCCCGCAGCCTTCTGGGACACACACAGGTCCCAGAAGAGGGCAGGACCATTCAGAAGGCGCAACGCGACTCACACATGCACGGTAGGAAACTGGCTGTGAAGCCTGAAGGCTTCACGGCTGGTTTTCCTTACAATGCCAGTGCCTGCACCCGAAACCGACTGACGAATCGGCTCGGGGTGCCGACATCATGGGATACCTGGACAGGTAAGTGTCCTTATATTAAAAGTCAGCAGTACAGTATTTGTAGCTGCTGACATTTATTTTATTTTTATTTTTTTACAGACTGAAGCTCCTCTTTAACAAGCAGTTTTGCGCCAAAAATTGGGAATCTACTTCATTAATACTAGTGATTTTGATGCCTTTGTTGATAGCTGAATCAAGAACCAAAAGTCAATTGATCCCACAAATATTTTACAACAAAGTAAATAATATAAAGCAAATGGCCTGAATGTGTAGACTGGACAATATTCGACTTGTGCAATTCATATAAACAGAATATTTATAATATTATATTTATTCAGTTCAACTGTACCATAGACATGCAGTCATAATGCACACCCAGTTCAGTCTCAGATTCAATCTCTTGAGCTTGGAATACAAAAAGAGACTGTTACAGGATACATCCATATGTCAATGTGCTAGGTACAAACTATGGCAGTACAGAAACCTGGTGGTCTGTAAAATGTTGGACAAAAAGCAATTCTTTCTTCTGGGGAGAAGTTACAAATGATCAGTTACTACTAATGCACATCTAAGCCTAGAATCCATTTGCAATGAGTACCACCATTGTTCATGTACATAGGAGCTATATTATTGCAACATGCTTTATCCCCCCCCCCCCCCATGTAAGCCACTGAGAAGACAGTGTGATGCTGCAATCATTGAAAAAATTATGTACTGCACTCAGACATAAGGCAACTATGTATGAAAGGCACAACTGTAATATTTTAATGTAGTCTACACCACAGGCTCGAACAGTGGTAGAAGTACCCCTGGGAGTTTCTCTGCCTTACATTAAATTCATTAAAACAGTGTTAAGTTTTAGAAAATAATAAATCACATGTAAAACAGTAGTAATTCTGGTGATTTATAAACATGTTGGATTATTTGAAAATGTTTATGACCAGTTAAGGGATACGAATATTAAATATGCCAATGCCAAGAGGTACTTGAAATTAGGTGACACACTTCAAAGGGTATATGGTAAATTACTTTTACTAATATATTATTCCAGACAGGCTCAAAAACAACATCATTAAAGACAACTTTTAAACCATGCCAAAAAAAAGGCAAATGAAGGGCAAAGGTCCAATCAAAAGCATTGCCTCTATGCTCCCTGCAGCTGATCCTTTCCCAAAGACTGACTTTGCATACCTCATCCATGCGGTTTCCCTGTGTGGAGGCAGCCATCTTATTAATGATGTTAGACTTGTCCCCCAATAACCAGTGATCTGAAAAATGGGGGCTTAGGGCATTCACATGTAAGGAACTGTACTCTTACAATCTAGTGAAGAATATAAAATATAGCTTTATCATGGTACTGCTAAACTACATTTAAAAACTTTCTAGATGTTCCCTATAGAATAGAAAAAAAACAGCCCACTTTGAATACATACTCACTTTATCACTTTCATATCAGGTATTGATTTATTTAAAAAAAAAAAAAAAAACACTCAATGCAGTTTAATATACCGTTATTTAATGTTGTGTCCCATAATCCCTTGCATGGTAGCACCAAGACTGGGAGAGAGATGGGCAGCACTGTAACATAGTCAAGGCTAAAATTAGAAACTTTCTAATAATAGGAGAAAGCATAGTGATGACCTTATCTGTGTGTTGCTGCTCGTTTATTGTGCACTCACAGGCTGGAGTGGGTTGTACTAAGCCTGGAGTACTCAAAGTCAGAATAATTGGCAAGGAGGTCATATGGAGAATAAGCTTGTCTATGCTGTGTGGCAGAGGTGTCTGGATTTTGACAGCCGAAGAATAGAATTACCAACCCTTTCATAGGTAAGGCGGTTTTTATACATACATTTTAATGCCTAACAAATACAAATTTTGTCTAAATACACAAGGCATGTACTCTTGCTTGAATCTTTCATCTTTTCTATGTTCCTTCCAAACCCCTGTATTAATCCAAGATGAAACTTTGCCCCTCTACAGAAACTTCCTGAAATAAAGAATCGTCACAGCTGCTCTCCCTGTGCAGAGTGAATGGTCAGGTCTCCGCCCATCTATAGTTTTCTACAAGCAGCCTGTATTGGGGGACCTGCTCTATGTCACTCCTACAACTCTGATCTTTAAAAAAGGCTATGTACAGCATATTGATAATGCCTGGCGTCCCAAATGACTAAAAAATCTTTTTCACCAATGTTCATTCTCTCCAATGTTCTTTGAGGGACATTGCATCATAGATTCATATATATACGTGGGTATACTGCAACATACAGGAGGATTGGACAAAAACTGTAAACCAAAAAGGGGCCAGCTATGTCTAGTGGTTATACCCCTGTACTTGCCATATAGTTGTAGCAAACAGTAAAATAAACTGGTAGACTTACATAAAGTGAAAGACTTCCCAAAATTAACAATTAACTAATAATGGCAAAAAGTCAATTAATAGAGAACCAAATAGATTAAGGGGGAGCTGTGTCCCTCAAAGAATCCTATTTTCTCCACTGTTCATTGAGGGACACAGCACTGTAGCAGTCCCAAAGTGAGGAATGGGCAAGGATATCCAAACAACCAAAACGTGCAAAATTGTAGTCCAGAAAAAAGGAGGTGATCCCACAGCCAACTGCTGAATCTCATGGCGGATGCTAGCATCTACCAATGCAGCCATATCCACCATAGGGAACTTGGCAAAGGAGTAGACAGAAAAACAGGCTGCAGATTTATAAACCTAGGAGACTGAAGCCCAATGACAGAAGACCCAGGTTACACTTACCACTATCGTAGAGGGAGTAACGAGGTGGGAAGGTGAATGCCTATTCTTCAGGGTAAAAGTCTAAAAAGGGTCTGGTGAATCCAATAGAAGATGATCGCACTAGAAGTGGAGGCACCCTTACTGGAATGATCTGGAATGACAAATAAATGGCTTTCCAAAAGAAGCAGTGGGTTTCAAGTACACCCTTACAGCTCTAGCCAAATCTAGGGAATGGAGAACAATATCTATAAGAAACTGCACCTGTTGTCCCCCAACCCAAGGGGGATACCCTCACAGGGGAACAATGTGAGTCACCTCCTTAACAAGGGTATGGACCAAGGAATGGTTAGCTAGAAACCATGGGAAAAGAATAGACAAGTTTGAAACCTGTACTTTGATTCTGCTAAGCATGAAACTCTGGTTTACTCCATCTGGAGAACGGACAGTATCCTACTCATGGAAAACAGAGGACTGAAATTATGCAACTTGTACAGCTTTCCAGGTGAATAGGTAAACCTCTAGAGAGGTCTCTTGTCTCTCAGCACTTGGGCTTTAACAACCTTGCTGTTACTTTGAGAGGCAGGACTGAACATTGGGATAGCAAGTTTGGCCTATCCAGCAGCCTCCACAGCACTTGCAGACGAATTAGGCCTGAGCACCAAAGCCTAATTGGCCAATCCAGAGCAATGAGGATGATGGGAAACATCAGAAGGGGGAAATATGGAAACCAGAGTGCTGAAGAGGTGTGGTGTAAGAGGGAGATTTGAAGAAAAAAAATAGGATTTTTTTTTATTTTACTCATCATCAAATCCTTTTTTGGAGTCTATTGAGAGACACAGGAATTCAAATACGGTCAGGTTAAATTGCCAACCCACAGGAGGATTGGACACTAGCAAAAAAAAAAAAACAGTATCTGAATTCCTGTGTTCCTTGATGGACAAAAAAGAAAATAGGACTTTTGTACTCACCGTAAAAAAAAACTTTTTTTGGAGTCATTTGAGGGACACAGATATTCAAAGTCTCTCATTTTGTGTCCAATCTTTCTGTATGCAACAGTATAAACTGACAATACCTGAATTCTTTCTCCCTAAATGGGCAAGAAAGAAAATAGTTTTTGGCAGTGTGAACTGGAACACTACCTTGTAACCAACCCGTAATCAGTACCTCCCATACCCAAACATCTGAGATGTTGCCAAAAGTCTGAAATAAATGTAATAGATAATAGACCTCTTCCACCCCGAGATTCCAGATGAGGGCAAACCTCTGTGTAGAGGCGACTTTTGGCCCGAACGCCTTTGCTTGACCTCAATGATTTAAACCAGCCAAGGTGGCCATTTTGGGGGCACCGGTGGCCTTGAAAGAGAAACAAATTAACTTCTTGTGCATAGAAAAAGACAGCACACTCTTACATAGAGGATCCTTCCCTTTTGAGGAAATGAGATGAGTGCTCTTTTACCCCTGTGGCATTCTTGATGATCCAAGGTAGCTTCCAATTGAATGGAAACTCAGTGAAGGCCTTCCTAGATGTTTAATTTGTAAATCTGAATTTGAGTCATAGAACCCTCCAGATAATCACAAAGGTCTTTCTATTGTTTGACACGAGACAGCTGGAATCTAGTGGTGCATCACACAAGTATCTGAGTACCTGAACCTTCTGCTCTGTCAATTCAATGAGATGTTTCGGTGCATGCAAATCTGGACACCATCTAAGACAACTTAGCAGAGGTCACAATTGAAGCCTACTGGGGGTAAGCGGAATGTAGCCCACTTTTTGATGAAGTATTTGACAAAGGAATAAAGGACAGAAAAACCTTTAGAAAGGTAAAAGGACCCGTTGGGTAATTTCTTCTCTTTGCACATAAAAGAAAAGGGAAAACTCTAGCGGAACACACAGGTTTTGTAGGAGTCCAGAGCAGCCGCCTTGCTGGAGAAAGGGTCTGACTGGTCCCAGTTACAGCCTGTATGAGATCTTAAACTGTCATTTGTTGTGACAAGGAAACTACCTACTGCTCATCCTCAAACAAAAAGCTGAGAACCACAGACATTTAGAACACTGGCAAGTCTTCAAAGCCATATCTTTTAGAGTGAATTCACTGATCCTGGCATTGCCCCCCAGTATTTCTTAGCCTAGTTAATGGTCACCAAAGCCACCCATTACACTGAGGAACCAACAATATTCTTTGGAAATGGGAGGTGATGTAATCAATTTTAACTTTTACAGGAAAGGTCAGGATAGCACAAGAAAAATATGCATCCAACTGCCTATATCTCAGAATCTACTCCTCATTTTTTAACATGCAGTTAAAAAAAACACTTCTGCATTTTCAACATATGTTTAGTTAAAACTACTCAAGGTTGTGACAAGTTTATCTTTAAAAAATTCAACTAATCGAACAATCAGCATATTAAAAATGTTCACGGTAAGCATCCGATTGTTGTAAGACATGAAATTGCTACAACATAGTAAGCCCAGAAAAAGATTTCCAAATAATTCCTACTTAATCACTCCACCCCTTTTCCAAACATGTGTGGCTTGGTGCTCAGCAAAACCAGTCAGGAAACAGCATACTGTAAGCTCTGTATGGCTAATTTATTCGAAGCAAAAGGAAAAAAAAAGTGTTATAATAACCTAATCATTTTGTTTCAATTTTCTAAACAGTAATATGACAATGAAAAACAAAATGTTACTGGCTGCTATGGCCAACAGTTCCACTTTCTGGATCTCCACTTCAACAAATCAGTCTTTAAAAGGCAGCACGCTGTTTCCATAGCAAGAGAATACTGTGTTCTCTGGGAACTGCACAGCTGCACTACATCTCACACATTTACATGTTATGGAGACATTTACAAGGAGAAATTATACTGTTATAAAATTTGTCACTGTCAGACACAAGACGATCATTTCATTTAGGAAGAAGAGAAACGTCACGACGGGCCCAGAATAAATTAGCTAATCTATAAATGCTACCTTGTTTGGCGGAGAACTTTAAATAAAGATGTTTTTGCGCTACATTTTTTTTTTTTTTTTAACACTGTTAAACTCAGAAGCACAATGAAACATAACAAGAAAATATTTAAAGGGGCATTTGTTCCAATTCAAGAAGATGCCCTTGAAGAGAATCTAAAATCAATACAAGAAACCGGTCATGGCATAAAACACGTAAGATTCAATCTCTGATCTCTTTGGGAAATGTTAGTTTGTCAAAATAATCTACTGGCTTCAAAACCACCAATTCGGCACAAACATACACCTAGTGAAGCCAAAACTCCCTACCTGCATACTTGTTCAAGGTCAATGTCAGAGAATCAGTACAGTACATTAGTCTTTAAACTATCATTTTCCTTTTACCGAATTCCCTTGAACATTCCCTTACTCTATGCATACACTATCATTTATTTATAGGGTCAACAATATTTGCATCTATTTTACATATAAACTATAAGATTTTTGATTAAAAGAGAAGTATGAGATTTGTTTTTAATCATACTCACCTAGCTGGATGCAGCATCGGTCTGATGCTGCATCTGTCCCCCACCGGCTCTAACACTGAGAACTGAGCGATCAAACACCGCAGATCTCTCAGTTCTCACAGCTCAGTGAGCAGAGAGCCGGTGACTGTCAGTCACCGGCTCTCTGCTCTACCCCCCCTGCGCTCACTGGAGCGCTGGGCTGTGGTGGGGGCGGGAGTGGCCAGATTAGGCTCTCAGCAGCTCGCTGAGAGGCTAAGCTGAGTGCCAGTCCAGGCATGTGGGCGGATCCCAACCATATGCTCACCATCTTTCCCGAGCCTGCACTGGCTCTGTGATGTCAGCCGACAGTGGAATTCAGCCCACTGTCTGCTGAAAATGGGTCACAGGAGTGCAGAACAAACTGCATTCCTGCGATCCACAGGAGAAGTACATATACAGTGGGGACGGAAAGTATTCAGACCCCCTTAAATTTTTCACTCTTTGTTATATTGCAGCTATTTGCTAAAATCATTTAAGTTCATTTTTTTTCCTCATTAATCTACACACAGCACCCCATATTGACAGAAAAACACAGAATTGTTGACATTTTTGCAGATTTATTAAAAAAAGAAAAACTGAAATATCACATGGTCCTAAGTATTCAGACCCTTTGCTCAGTATTTAGTAGAAGCACCCTTTTGATCGAATACAGCCATGAGTCTTTTTGGGAAAGATGCAACAAGTTTTTCACACCTGGATTTGGGGATCCTCTGCCATTCCTCCTTGCAGATCCTCTCCAGTTCTGTCAGGTTGGATGGTAAACGTATGTGGACAGCCATTTTTAGGTCTCTCCAGAGATGCTCAATTGGGTTTAAGTCAGGGCTCTGACTGGGCCATACAAGAACATTCACAGAGTTGTTGTGAAGCCACTCCTTTGTTATTTTAGCTGTGTGCTTAGGGTCATTGTCTTGTTGGAAGGTAAACCTTCAGCCCAGTCTGAGGTCCTGAGCACTCCGGAGAAGGTTTTCATCCAGGATATCGCTGTACTTGGCCACATTCATCTTTCCTTCGATTGCAACCAGTCGTCCTGTCCCTGCAGCTGAAAAACACCCCCACAGCATGATGCTGCCACCACCATGCTTCACTGTTGGGACTGTATTGGACAGGTGATGAGCAGTGCCTGGTTTTCTCCACACATACCGCTTAGAATTAAGTCCAAAAAGTTCTATCTTGGTCTCATCAGACCAGAGAATCTTATTTCTCACCATCTTGGAGTCCTTCAGGTGTTTTTTTTATCAAACTCCATGTGGGCTTTCATGTGTCTTGCACTGAGGAGAGGCTTCCGTAAAGCCCCAACTGGTGGAGGGCTGCAGTGATGGTTGACTTTCTACAACTTTCTCCCATCTCCCAACTGCATCTCTGGAGCTCAGTCACAGTGATCTTTGGGTTCTTCTTAACTTCTCTCACCAAGCCTCTTATCCGATAGCTCAGTTTGGCCAGACGGGCAGCTCTAGAAAGGGTTCTGGTCGTCCCAAATGTCTTCCATTTAAGGATTATGGAGGCCACTGTGCTCTTAGGAACCTTAAGTGCAGCAGAAATTTTTTTGTAACCTTTGCCATATCTGTGCCTTGCCACAATTCTGTCTCTGAGCTCTTCAGGCAGTTCCTTTGACCTCATGATTTTCATTTGCTCTGACATGAACTGTGAGCTGTAAGGTCTTATATAGACAGGTGTGTGGCTTTCCTAATCAAGTCCAATCAGTATAATCAAACACAGCTGGACTCAAATGAAGGTGTAGAACCATCTCAAGGATGATCAGAAGAAATGGACAGCACCTGAGTTAAATATATTAGTGTCACAGCAAAGGGTCTGAATACTTAGGACCATGTGATATTTCAGTTTTTCTTTTTTAATAAATCTGCAAAAATGTCAACAATTCTGTGTTTTTCTGTCAATATGGGGTGCTATGTACATTAATGAGGAAAAAAAATGAACTTAAATGATTTTCGTAAATGGCTGCAATATAACAAAGAGTGAAAAATTTAAGGGAGTCTGAATACTTTCCGTCCCCACTGTAAATGAGCTTTGGCTGTACTTCTTCTTTAATAATGCTGCATGATGATTGGTTATGATAAAAGCAACAATAAAGTACAATCAGTGACGCAAGCTCACACTGGATTAACTACAATCTTTAGTGGAGTAATTTTGGCAGTTCTGGTACCAACTCAAGGATTAACATAAACAGCGGCTGTGGCTACAATACTTACCTCATCCTAGGCGCTGTCCCCCAAAATCATTCCATTGTGCTACTAGATGTCCTCAGTCATTCAGGTTGAATGACTTCTTAGCTGGGGTGTTACCACGATGCCCTGGACTCGCAGTGCAATGACGCAGACAGTGGCGCTAACCAGTGGCGGCTGGTGCTCAAAATTTTTTGGGGGGGCGCAAACAAGCTGAAAAATTCTGAAACAAAAACATCAAATGCAGCCACTGTGCCCATCAAATGCAGCCACTGTGCCCATCAAATGCAGCCACTGTGCCCATCAAATGCAACCACTGTGCCCATCAAATGCAACCACTGTGCCCATCAAATGCAAGCAAATGTGCTGATCATATGCAGTCACTGTGCCCAGCAAATGCAGCCACTGTGCCCATCATATGCAGCCAACTGTGCCCAGCAAATGCAGCCAACTGTGCCCATCATATGCAGCCACTGTGCCCATCATATGCAGCCATTTATGCCCCATCATAAGCAGCCAACTGTGCCCCATCATATGCAGCCACTGTGACCATCATATGCAGCCGACTGTGCCCCATCATATGCAGCCAACTGTGCCCAGCAAATGCAGCCACTGTGCCCATCATATGTAGCCACTGTTCCCATCATATGCAGCCATTTGTGCCCATCATATGCAGCCAACTGTGCCCATCATATACAGCCAACTGTGCCCCATCATATGCAGTCAATGTGACACCCGCCCGCTCGCTGTCTGCCTGGCCCTTCCCTCATCGTGGTGGCGGGTCAGGCAGCGCGGGGACGACGACGAGCTGTGGAACGGGTAGCGCGGATCAGGCGGCGACTCCTGTGTCCTCCATGCATCTCTTCTTGCCTTCTGCTAGGCGGCCAATAGGATCGCTTGTGCCTTCAGCCAATCAGGTGACAGGTATTAGACCCACGCCTCCTGATTAGCTGAGAGGCAGTTCATTCACTTTTCTAACACAGCTAGGTGGACTCCGAGCGCAATGCTCTGCGCCACGAGTCCACCTTTTTTTAAGCCGATTAGAGCCTATGGCTCTAATCAAGTGCTTCAAAAAAAACACCCCCGCTGCTGTAATTCAGATGCCCCGCGTCTGAAAAGGGGCCGTATACCTGAATAGGGGGTGGCAGCAGCAGCCATGGATAGATTCATGCTATGCATGAATTTATCCATGATACATATAGGGTTGTGGCTGGAGAGAGGGGGCGGCTCCAGTGCGCCCTTAATGGACGCACCGCCACTGGCACTAACATTGGTGGAGGTCCACCCACCACTGAGATGAGGGAAAGAGACCCTGCACATCACAGGGGGAGGGGGTTATTGTGGGGGACTGTGGCTTTAGGAATCAGTCGCTATAAGGAAAATCTACATATCTGCATACTGAATATCATTACAAGTATGGCAAAGCAAGTAATATCAAAAAGCCATGTGAAAAATTACTTTCAAATTAATTTAGCAAAAGTGTATTCACTGAGCATACACTACAGTCTTTATTTATATGGAATCTGGATCACAGAATGACAATTCTGTCTTCATTGCTTTTATAAATACATTTTTTTAATTCTTCCAATGCTAATCCATACACAGACCAAGTGCATTGTTCACTAAGAAGAAAGCTCTAATTAAAACTATTTTGTGCCTGTTCTTTTTGTTTGCAGCTAGAAAACATCTGGCTATTGTATTTTATCAAATAAAGCCAGATGTTAAGTGCATCTGGTAATGGCACCTAAACAAAGGTTTTAATGCAATTAGGAAGACCAGACTGCTGTGAGGCCTGTATGAAAATGTGATAACAATTCTGCTGGGATCTCTGGAGCAGTCACACAGGCACTACGTGCTCAAGTGCCACATGACCAAAGAGAGAAGAAAATCAGCATCTTGTAATTTGTTCCCAGACACAATAAATATTTAGATAGAGCAATTACAGATCTGTCAGATGTGGTTCTGGAAATATTCCATGAAATAAGTGTAAGTGGCTATCAAAATAGCCAACAGATCTACAATAAAAGGAGGTATAAAACTGCTACCATATAACAAACATGGAAGAATAAATTAGCATTGGGCTGCGTTATGAAGAATGCAACACAGAAAGGAGGATGTGCTGCCAAAACAACCAAATTTCTTGCTTCACATCCCAACACTGGTTAGAAAATTAACAATTAAACCCTAAAATAGTTACTATAAGCATGAGCACTTTTTAACTGCCTTCAGTTTTCATAGATCACCCTTTCTGTAATACGTATCATGTGGTCATACAAGCTTTAGAAACAAACAAACAAGAAAAATAGCCCTGGGACTTTAGATGAGGTGAGAGAGGTTTAGCCAATGTCCACAGTGAACACTGAGACAAAATCAATTTATTCATTTCAAAATGTTATGTAACTGAGCGGTAACAATGATTGTGAGTTACCAGGCATAATAGCCAATGTACACAACACAGATGAACGTAAATATACAAAGATTTATTACAAATGTTATACATCAATGAGCAACAATAAAACTTGAAAGTTGCTGGGTCAGTAAGTACACATACAAAATAAGATGATAAAATGCACATACATGTGGACAGGGACAAGCTTTAGAAACAACTATTCCGTCTGAGCATTCAATCAATCAGTTGTAAACAATGATAGTTCAATTTAAATTTAGCATACACCAGGAACTGGTTTGCATGAATCCAGTCCCTGTCAATGACTGAATTATCAGATCAGAATTGGCAAATAATGCTTCTTTTGAGTTGGAATAAATCAAAGATAATCTAGTGGCAGATGATCTTGTTGACGATCCTTTGCTAAAATTATCAGAATTTTCCAACCCATCCAAATATGTTTCCAAATTCAGTGCCATGAAATTGGTTAAAGGAGACTGAAATAGCAGTAAAACACAATTACTATTTGCTAAATTCTGGTAAAATAGTTTTTATTGTAGGAAGCACAACGTAACAATTGATCACCCACGCAGGAGTACAGCACAAACATATCATAAAGGCATGGGCAAAAATATGATCAGCTAAATATTTTGGAAATACAAAGTGTCCACTGAGCAACCTAGGGGTAGGAGCTGTAGGTCCACATATGTCTCCTAGGTCCAAGGGCCTACAAAGGAAGTGGGGGAGATTTACTAAAGCTGGTGCAAGTCAGAATCTAATGCAGCTGTGCATGGTAGCCAATCAGCTTCTAACTTCAGCTTGTTCAATTAAAGTGGATGTAAACCCAATTTTTTAAATTTATTTTTTATATCATACTGTAGAGCAGGGGTCTTCAAACTGTGGCCCTCCAGTTGTTCGGGAACTTCAATTCCCACCCTGCCATGTCATGTCTGTGAATGTCAAAATTTTACAATGCCTCATGGGAAGTGTAGTTCGGCAACAGCTGGAGGGCCGTAGTTTGAGGATCCCTGCTGTAGAGTATAAGATTTCCTATCATTTGAGCCCAGTCTTGCCACACAGAGTTAATCCATCTCTGAGCAATCCTCTTTTATTGTTCAGTGAGATCATTCTTGACAAACTGAGAAACACTTTGTCAAATACTCCCCCTTGCTGTGAGTGACAGGTGATTTACATCTCGTGCACTGGCCAAAGACACATGCAGTATTTTTTAATTCCCTCCCACTCCTTTCTTCAGCAGCTCAGCAAGGATTGGCTGTTCCACAACTCAGCATGATTTGGCATGCTGAAGTCATGTGGTTACTTTCCTGTCTTTTCACTGGATGCTAGAGATCATAGCAGAAGTTCAGTGTTAGAAATACACAGGGGAGTGTAGAGGTGGGTGGGGAGTCTACTGACATCACGACTCCACCCACCGAGCTCCAGACAACAGACCCACCCACAGTTTTTCGGGTCTAATAACAGACAGAGGGGAGACATTTAACAGGAAAGGATACATGCAGGAGGCATGTATATCCTTATAGATAACCCCTATGGCAGTAGTTTAGAAAGGATGACATTGGGTTTACATCCACTTTAAGCTTTGTCAATAAAACCTGGAAGCTGGTTTCTATGCAGAGCTGCACCAGGTTTTGCATTATCCAGTTTTCGTAAATAACCCCCCATGTTTCAGGTGCACTAGTTTGCATCAAAGGATAATATATATGCAGATTTACTGTACACCTCTTCCGGGGGGTCGACATGAATAAGTAAAGATAAGAAAATGGTGTAAAAACTCAGTAGGTTAAGTGCAAAAATTATGACATAGCAGCATTAGCCACATGTCAACAAAAATGCCCAAGGTCCGGGGATTTAGGGTCGGCACTATGGAAAGTTGAGACTGAGGGCAAACATATGCTTAATCTCAGCAGCAGAAAAAAGAAAAAAACAAGAAGAACAAAAAAAAGGGGGGAGAAGGGAGAGGGAGGAGGAGGAGTCCTGCAGGCTGGGGAAATTAAAGTGGATGTAAACCCGAAATTTTTTTTTTAATCATACTGTAGGAGTATAAGATTTGCTATCATTTGAGCCCAGTCTTGCCACATAGAGTTAATCCCTCTCTGAGCAATCCCCTTTTATTGTTCAGTGAGACAATTCTTGACAAACTGAGAAAAACTTTGTCAAATGCTCCCCCTTGCTGTGAGTGACAGGTGATTTACATCTCGTGCATTAGCCTAAGAGACATGCAGTATTTTTAAATTCCCTCCCCCACTCCTTTCTTCAGCACCTCTGCAAGAATTGGCTGTTCCACACCTCACCATGATTTGGCATGCTGAAGTCATGTGGTTACTTTCCTGTCTTTTCACTGGATGTTAGAGATCACAGCAGAAGTTCAGTGTTAGAAATACACAGAGAAAATGCATATTGACAAGGGGAGTGTAGAGGTGGGCGGGGACTCTACTGACATCACGACTCCACCCACCGAGCTCCAGACAACAGACCCACCCACAGAATATGCCGTTTTTCAGGTCTAATAACAGAGACATTTGACAGGTAAGGATACATGCAGGAGGCATATATATCCTTTTAGATAACCCCTATGGCAGTAGTTTAGAAAGGATGACATTGGGTTTACATCCACTTTAAGAAGAGTCAACTAAGACCCAGACTGTTTGGATGCAGGGTGGGGAGAGCATAGGATCACCAGGGTGATCATACTTGAAAAATTTAGAATGAGAGTTATATAGGATGCTAGACATTTTTTTCATTGATCATGAGTTCAAAATGCTCACCATGGCAAACGGCACAGAGGCCTTCTTCCAGGCCCTGGCGTTCACCTGTTTAGTGACTATGAACAGATATGTCGCCAACTTTTGTGGTATAAGAACAATCCCTGGCAATGCAATCAGGCCACTTTAGCATCCTTGCAAAGTGGTATATGAAACAGGGAGTAGAGGAGCCCAAACACCCTGGATCAGAACCCTGTTAGACGGAGGCAAGACCACCAAATGTGGAAAATGTCTCCTCATTGGCCGCGGCCCCTGAAACACCTTTTACTATATGATGGGTTCGAACTCGCTATTCGGTCCGGGACCAAATTCCATCTTAGGAGAACCTTGTATGCAACCTCTAGGGTAGCTGTGTTGAATGAGCACTTGGCAATGGAGGACCCGGCTTAACTCCACTCCTCTGGGTCAATGGAGATCACCAGATCGTGTTCCCACCGCAACTTGTAAGACGCTGCCACTGGAGGGGCTATAGCGTTAAGAGGAGAATAGATCCTTGAGATGGTGCCTGGGAAGCCGGGAGGATGGAGAATGGAGGCAGATGTGTTTGAAGATTGTTTTTAGAAAGGGGTAAGAGGAGTTGCATCTCAGAGAGGACACCCAGTGGTGCAGTTGGGCGTAAGGAAAAATTCTGCGGGCAGCTCCTCGTAGGCTTCCTGTAAAGAAGGCCAGGAGGGGAGGCTATTTGCTAAGTTCAATCAAAATATTTAATAGATTGGTCACATACTGTAGGTGTATAACCAGTGTAAGTCATGAATCCAGACAATTGGAACTACCACCTTCCCTGGTAACAGGTAAGTTGTCAGCTCATATTTATGGGGCATTTTCAGATATAAGCAGACATCACCAGCCCACCAATACTGGTGAGGTATGTCAGCGGGTTGGAATGTACTTTTCCCACTAGTTACTACTGATACTTACTCTTTAAAAAGGTCAGCAGTGTTTCATCATTGCATAAGCATCTGCATCTGGCCAATATGACATTGTTATGCCCACATCATTTTTTCAGCTTTAGTTAATGAAGGCAACTATTAAATGTCTGCCTGAATCCAGTGTAGCTCCACCTCTCACCCATCCACCGACCCACTAGAAATGGCCCAGAATGTGCAAGAGATCTCTTTTTTCTTTTTTTTTTAAAATGCAGTGCAAAGCATCTCAGCAAGACATGGTATTCCAAGAAGCTTTGCACTGTGCTTGGCAAAGCAGCCAAGTGATCCTGTTGACTGCATAGCTGCTGCTAATTGGGTTCAATGAATGTGTAAAACAGTTGATGGGGAGGACACACCTACTTTGCTGAGTGTCATCTCATGAAAGCAAGGTTTGGGGTCACTAAAACAGTTGTATACTACAAACCCAGGGGCGGACTGACCATTCGGGCACTCGGGCACTGCCTGAGGGCCCCATGCCACTAAGGGGCCCCATTAGGGTTTCCAGCCTCAATAAAACCAGGGACAGTATGTAAAAATCTGTGTTTTTTTAAAAATCCCAAGATTATAGCTGCCCCGCCTCTCCAGTACCTTTTCAGTGTGTGTGTATGTGTATTCTGTGTGTGTATACTGTGTGTGTATATTGTGTGTCTGTCTGTGTATACTGTATGTGTGTGTGTGTATACTGTGTGGCCCCATAATCTATTGCCTGGGGGCCCCATAATCTTCTATTGCCTGGGGGCCCCATAATCTCCTATTGCCCGGGGGCCCCATAATCTTCTATTGCCCGGGGGCCCCATGAGTTGTCAGTCCGCCCCTGTACAAACCTCATCCTGGCCATGCACTTGGTTGGCCAGTAGTGATGAGCTCAGGCATGTTCTGGATCGTAGTCCCAACCCACCTGAGCACTCCCGCCAGTAAGCAGACACTGCACACTGCCAATCATAGGCAGTGAGGCATTTCCTGGTCTGTGCAATTGTGGACCGGGAAATGCCTCACTGCCTACGATTGGTGGTATGCAGTGTCGGCTTCCTGGCGGGAGTGCTCAGGTGGATTGGGACTACGATCCCGAACACGCCTTAGCCCATCACTATTGTCCAGCATTCAACCACAAATGTTTCCTGGTTTGAAACGACTAAAAATTTGGCCTGAATGAGTAGTATTGTGGAGGGTTTGATAGTTTTCCACATTAATTTAAAACACTTGGTCCCTGTTAAATATGTAATGATAATGATTAAAAGCTGACTGAAAGCCAAAGTGTCACAGGATTGCCTAATTATAGCCAGCAATATTCTGCCCATATACCCATCAATGTACAGGGGAATTTACTAAGCTTTGAAAAGGACCAACAACCAAATGGACCACTGCATCCTTTCACCAAAGCCATAGAATGATTAATGGTATCAACAGGAACTGTTAATGGTAGGCTGAAATATTCTATTTGGTAATTTTAATAACTGAACGTTGGTTGAAATTGCCTGAAAATTTTGAATTGAAGATTTATTATATAAAATTTGAATTCAATGATATGGTTTTATTATATATTATTTTATAAAAAAAAAAAAAAAAAAACTTAAAATAACTTATTGTAAGCTGTAAAGAGTAACTTTAAGCAAAATTGTTAATAATGAAATTCCCAGGTGTCAGGGGATCAAGGGCACTACATTTGGAAAGAACATAAAGGGGAATTTTTAAGGTGCCAGAATCATAACTCAAACTGAAAAGTAAAATATCCACAAATGTATTACAACATAAACATTGTAAAAAACAACACTTTCACAGTATTGATCATAAAACCATCCATGTGGCTTGAATGCATGGGCAGTAACTTGAGCACTACATGTTTTCGCCAAAAGTTTCGCTTCCTCAGGAGACTTATGAATGCTGCAAAAAGGCGCCATGGATTTGGATCTCTATTTATCTGGAGGGTGCAATCTGTATTCTTATGCCCCGTACACATGGTCGGATTTTCCGACGGAAAATGTGTGATAGGACCTTGTTGTCGGAAATTCCGACCGTGTGTAGGCTCCATCACACATTTTCCATCGGATTTTCCGACACACAAAGTTTGAGAGCAGGCTATAAAATTTTCCAACAACAAAATCCGTTGTCGGAATTTCCGATCGTGTGTACACAAATCCGATGCACAAAGTGCCACGCATGCTCAGAATAAATAAAGAGATGAAAGCTATTGGCTACTGCCCCGTTTATAGTCCCAACGTACGTGTTTTACGTCACCGCGTTCAGAACGATCGGATTTTCCGACAACTTTGTGTGACCGTGTGTATGCAAGACAAGTTTGAGCCAACATCCGTCGGAAAAAATCCTAGGATTTTGTTGTCAGAATGTCCAATCAATGTCCGACCGTGTGTCCGGGGCATAAGAGTGGTGGGATTACCTATGCACCTCTAAAGTAGCGGTAGGTATCAACCAGAATGGACCTATGTTCATCTATGAATAGGGCAATTTTGAGTGCCTGTTCTGGATCATGACCCCCTTTTATGCTGATTATCTACAGGTTGATGTATATATGGCTTTCTCCCTCCTATGGCTACTGTTTTTTTCCTTAGGGCGACCCTATTGATGCAGAATCTCTGTTTTTTATCACTTTTCAACTATCTAGTGTTCCTGAGCACCCTTGGTAAGAAAACCCTCTAAGCGACCCACGTATATATGCTTTGTATTCTTATATATTGTTATTTTACTATGAACTTTACATAGGATTGTTGGTTAATTTACAAATATCATATCTCATTTTAGTGGCGTCTTATGCAGTAGTCATAAGTCTCCTGAGAAAGCCACAGTTTTGGTGAAACATGTAACGCTGAAGTTACTGCACATGGATTCAAGCCGCATGGATACTCTGTGATGGTTTTATGATCAATACTGTGAAAGTATTGTTTTTAAACAATGTTTATATTGTAATAAAATTGTGGATATTTCACTTTTTCTCTTTGAATTATGATTCTGGCACCTTAAAAATCCCCCATTGTTATGTTCTTTCCAAACTGTTTAAGCAAAATCGATAAATGAAAAAAAACAGACTTGGATATAAGTGTTAAAAACTGATTTTAAAAAAAACACGTTTTTAAACAGACATACTGAGTTGTCACCAATGTACATTTATTTTCTAAGCAGATTTTCATTGGAGAGAACATCAGGCAAAGGCCACTTAAAGTGATTGTAAAATCTGGTTTAAAAAAAAATAAACATGTTATACTTACCTGCTCTGTGCAGTACATTTGCATAGAGCAGCCCAGATCCTCCTCTACTTGGGTCCGTCTTTGCTGCTCCTGGCCCCTCCTTCCTGTTGAGTGCCCCCACAGCAAGCAGCTTGCTATGGGGGCACTCGAGCCGAGTCGCAGCTCTGTGTGTACATTCAGACAAGGAGCTGTGGTTTGGCCCTGCCCCCTCTCTCCTGATTGGCTAACTGACTTTGATTGACAGCAGCGGGAGCCAATGGTGTCACTGCTGTGTCTCAGCCAATCAGGAGGGAGTCCCGGACAGCCAAAGGACTCATGGTCATAGCTGGATAGAGATGGGACTCAGGTAAGTATGAGGGGGGCTGCTGCACACAGAAGGCATTTTATCTTAATGCATAGAATGCATTAAGATAAATAACCTTCTGCCGTTACAACCACTTTAAACCCACTGGGCCACTACAGTGCTTAGCATAAGTATTCAATCACTGTGGACTTTGCCACATTTGGTAGTGTTAAAACTTGAGATTGAAGGATTCCAACTGTGTGTTTACTATCCGCTTTAAAATATACCTAACATTTGAATGTGAAACACATATTGTTGAGTCATGTTTAACTGCATTTACAGCTGCTGATCTTTAAAGTGTATATAAACCTTCACCTTGTAAAACAACCCATTCAGTGTAAAATAGAAATGAAAGGTAAAACAATTGTGTATAGGATATAAAAAATATTATAAATACCTTTTTTCTCTTTTTTTAAATTATCATATTCCCTCTGTTCTCAGCTGCATAATTGCTGGGGGAGAAGCAGCAGCACACTGAGCTCTCCAGTGAATGGGTGTGCAGCAGGGGCGTGTCAGGACAAGTCTGATCATTGGAGGAGAGCACACTGAGATTCCAGCATAGCTAGAGAACTGAACACAGTGTGCACTCCTGCTTAGTGTGGTCAGCTTTTAATAGGAAAGCAGAGGTACTGGCAAGAACACTAGGGACTTTACACAAATGAAGCAATACAAAGAGAACAGGATACCTTTTCATACAAATACATGGTACAGCAGGCACATATCAGGAATATGAAATGTTGGGGGTAACAAACGCTTTAGGGAAAAATCTCTACAGATTTGATCCTGCAATTTTTAATCATTATCATTGCCACTTTTTCTTGGAAAAACTGCTCTAGCCTTGTAATACTAAGACCATTGGTGAACAGCAACTTTCAGGTTTTGACACAGTTTCTCAACTGGGTTGATGTCGGTCTCTTTGATTGTCACTGTCATGTTGAAAGGTAACCCTCTCCTCTAATTCTTGTGTTTTGCAGATTGAAAAAAGGTTTCTTATAAAACTGGCCTATACTTAGCTTAATTTATCCTGTCTTCCACCCCGACCAGTTTACAAGTCCCTGATAATGAAAAGCACTTTTTTCTATATGTTAGCCAAGTTTCCCACCTGCCTTCTGGCTAATGTGATTTAATATATGTGTATTTTTTAAGCAATTCATTTCTTCCTTTTTTTTTCTTCAATGAAGTCCAGCTTTTGTGGCACATGCAGGTTGCAGTTGTCCCAACAGGTCCTTCCATCTCAGCTGTGGATGTCTTCGGCTCCTGCAGACTATTGTCACCACTGGTCTCTTGGTCACTTTCCTGCAGTTAGTATTGTATTTAAAACAGTTGATCACAGTGAAGGGATTATGTGGTTTAAAGTAGAATTAAACCCCATTCATAATTTAAAATATTTCAGCACAGATTAAACATGGAAAAAACTAAAAAAAAATGATATGCAGGCATTTCCTCAGAGATTCTCAAGGCTTTCATATTGCATGGGTGTATTTGTGTTCTCCCAAGAACAAGAAGCAGTTTTACCAATGGATCCACAAGAATCCTCAGACATGTTTATGTTCAATGGTGCACAAAGTTCTGACAATGAGGAAATCTCAAATAAAATTGGAGATTGTATTCATAAATATTGGTCCAATTTACTGACAGCCTAATTTGTAGAAAACGTAACACCACATTTCATCTGCACTTTTCATCTACAGTAACACTACTTGTTTTAAAACAACTAACACAGGATTGCACAGAAGACAAATTGCTGTAAGGCAATATAGCCAAAAAAAGCCTTGTTTGACCCCCAAAATTGTATTTATTACTTTATTATCTTAAGTAATGATAAGGTTATTGTCAATAGCAGAAATTTTCTCTGGTCCATAAGGATTATATCGGTCTGAGAACTGAAGTGGTTATAATCTGGGCTACCTTAAAATCCAAGCATTGCACATTGTTTCAAAAATGAGAGAATCAAACATTTAAATAATAGGTGCTGCAACATCCCAAGGATCCCCCTCATTGTGATCATTGTAAAGTACAGTTATGATCATAAGTTTACATACCCTGGAAGAATGTATGATTTCTTGGCCATTTTTCAAAGAATATGAATGATAACACAAAAACTTTTCTTTCACTCATGGCTAGTGTTTGGCTGAAGCCATTTATTATCAATCAACTGTATTTACTCTTTTTAAATCATAATCACAACAGAAACTACCCAAATGACCCTGATCAAAAGTTTACATACCCTGGTGATTTTGGCCTGATAACATACACACAAGTTGACACAAAGGGGTTTGAACGGCTATTAAAAGGTAACCATCCTCACCTGCGATCTGTTTGCTTGTAATTAGTGTGTGCGTATAAAAGGTCAATGAGTTTCTGGACTCCTGACAGAACCTTGCATCTTTCATCCAGTACTGCACTGATGTTTCTGGATTCTGAGTCATGGGGAAAGCAAAAGAATTGTCAAAGGATCTGCGGGAAAAGGTAGTTGAATTGTATAACACAGGAAAGGGATATAAAAAGATATCCAAGGAATTGAGAATGCCAATCAGCAGCGTTCAAACTATAATCAAGAAGTGGAAAATGAGGGGTTCTGTTGAAACCAAACCACGGTCAGGTAGAGCAACTAAAATTTCAGCCACAACTGCCAGGAAAATTGTTTGGGATGCAAAGAAAACACCACAAATAACTTCAGGTGAAATAATGCACAAAGATGCACAATAAGGATCACTTGAAGAAAGATGGGATGCATGGTTGAGTCGCCAGAAGAAAGCCATTACTACGCAAATGCCACAAAGTATCCCACTTACAATACGCCAAACAACACAGAGACAAGCCTCAAACCTTCTGGCACAAAGTTATTTGGAGTGATGAGACCAAAATTGAGCTTTTTGGCCACAACCATAAACGCTTCATTTGGAGAGAAGTCAACAAGGCCTATGATGAAAGGTACACCATTCCTACTGTGAAACACGGAGGTGGATCGCTGATGTTTTGGGGATGCGTGAGCTACAAAGGCACAGGAATTGATGAAAAAAATTGATGGCAAGATGAATGCAGTATGTTATCAAAAAATACTGGAGGAACATTTGTACTCATCAGCCAGGAAGCTGCGCATGGGACGTACTTGGACATTCCAACATGACAATGATCCAAAACACAAGGCCAAATCGACCTGTCATTGGCTACAGCAGAATAAAGTGAAGGAGTGGCTATCTCAGTCTCCTGACCTCAATATCATTGAGTGACTCTGGGGAGATCTCAAACGTGCAGTTCATGCAAGACAGCCCAAGAATTTACAGGAACTGGAGGCTTTCTGCCAAGAGGAATGGGCTGCTTTACCATCTGAGAAGATAAGGAGCCTCATCCACAAATACCACAAAAGACTTCAAGCTGTCATTGATGTTAAAGGGGGCAATATACGGTATTAAGAACTGGGGTATGTAAACTTTTGATCAGGGTCATTTGGGTAGTTTCTGTTGCCATTATGATTTAAAAGGAGTAAACAGAGTTGATTGATAATAAATGGCTTCAGCCAAACACTAACCATGAGTGAAAGAAAAGTTTTTGTGTTATCATTCATATTCTCTGAAAAATGGCCAAGAAATCATAAATTCTGCGAGGGTATGTAAACTTATAAGCACAACTGTATGTACCTAAATACTGTCAGTTAAGGAATTTCTCAACCCCAAAATGGTAAATTAAAGAGGTGCTTTAGTCTGGTTTCCAAAAATTTTAATTCAGTAGCTACAAAAACTGGAAAAACAGTTCTAGGTCCTCGTTCCCCGAAAAAAAAATCCAAATATAAGTTTTCTTGATAGATTTTATATGTAAGCAAGACCTACTACATCACATTATGTAAAAAGAAAAACACAGTGAGCACATGTGGGAAAAGCACAGCAGAGTCTACATGTTAAAAATGTATTACCTATAAGTTCATAATAAACTGGGTCTTAGAAAAGGGGATCTAGATAGGGAGCACCTACATCAGCAGTGAATGCTCAGCTTTCACCTGATCATGATCTATATATATTTTTATAACCCATACCCAATTTGTGCTTTGCCAAAGCTGTATTGTGGACTGTTTTTTAAGCGTATTGGTCTTCATTCTGTTAGATATATTCTCCAACAAACTAAGGGGCCCTTAAAGTGGATGTAAACCTGAAGATTTTTTTTGAATGAAGACTTCTACCTGGTACAGTAGAGGATGTCAAGTCATCTGTGCCCAGTCTTGCCACAAAGAGTTAATCCAGCTCTGAGCAATCCTCTGATCTTTTTTACTATAATAAAAAACTACACACAGATAAATTTGTGTTGCCACTCCCTACACTGCTGTGACTGACATCTGATTTCCTTATCTCATGCACAAGCATAAGAGCAGAGAGAGTGTCTACGATTCATGAATCCTCCACTCTGACTGGCACCAAGTGTATAGGACATGCGCAGGAGTGTATATGACAGGGGGCAGTGAGCGTGCTCTGCTTCTGCTGTGCGCAAACTTTTTTCTATACAGGCATGAGGTTCGTCCTTGTGACGCTGCCTGGCCAAGGGGAGTGTAGTGGTGGTCGGGGAGTCTTGTGATGTCATGACTCCACCCAACAAGCGCCGCCAAATAGACCCGCCCACCGATTCCGGAGTTTTGCGGGGCTCCAAATGCAGAAAGGGGTTACATTTGGAAGGTAGGGTGACATACAGGAGGCTTGCATGTACTGTATATATAGATTATGTGCCATAATTTAATACATGGTGAGCGGTGGATTTACATCCACTTTAAGAAACTGGTATATTTATTCTGAGATCACATGCAAATACAGTATGTGGACCAAATTAAACATGTTACATTATTCTGCAGGCATTAATTGCACTTAAGCTTATTCAGGGTTCTCACAGCAAAAAAGGGGGCATTAAGCCTTTTCAGTTTTTTTATTTGTAACTAATTTGGAAACTGTAGACATTTTCCACTTTGATACTATGTAGATCTATAACATAATATGCCATATTAAATCTATTTTAACTCAAGGTAGAAATACCATAAATGTGGAAAAAACTAATGGGAATGGGGGGGTTAAATACTTATGCAAAACATATGATGACTGCCAAAGGTTTATAACAACTGCTAACACAGATGAGTGTAGCTTACTTGAATATATCCTTAGATATTAGATAAACATTGCCTGCACCTATGAAGGATCGAAGGCCTATGCCTATGTACAATGTCTTATGCCAGTGGTCATCAACCCTGTCCTCAGGGCCCACTAACAGGCCAGATTTTAAGTATTACCTTGGGGAGATGCAGACTAGAATACTGCAATCACTGAGCAGCAAATGATATCACCTGTGATGTATTTCCGTTATCTTGCAAACCTGGCCTGTTAGTGGGCCCTGAGGACAGGGTTGATGACCAATGTCTTATGCAACTACAAACAATGGGATCTTTCTTAAATATACAATTTTCTTTTTGCTGTTTTTATGGTAGAGTCATTCACCGATGCACAAAAAATAATTACTACAATTGAATTGAATGGTTAAAAGATTACACAAGTGTAAAATTATGGCTAATCAGGTGTTCTTGTTGGGCTGAACTTGTTTATTACTATTCATGTGGACTGGGGAAAGAACTATATTTGTGCCATAGGCTCCCTTAATATATAGACCATTCTTATTGATGAGCTTTCTATTACATACATGAAGAATCCAGCAAGCAGAAAAATAACTTTCCTAGTGTTCATGGCAAGTGGGAAGACCTATAAATTCCGGTCCAGAAAGTATCATTAATAAATCCTCAGATATACAGTATATAAGAAACTGGCACATGATTCAGGCCACTGAATACATAATATTGTATCACCATCAGTATCTTTGAGCAATAACGATAATTTTCACAATCATAAAGGCTCACCTTTATGTTGAACATCAAAGTGGTGCCTAAAAGAAAAAACAAACCATTATTAAAGGGTAATTATAACGGTCTTGGTTCAAAGTCATTTTATTTTTTACATATATATTGTATTTATATTTTTCTAACTGTTTTGTATATTCTTTTTAATAATAGGTGATGCTTCTGATGTCCTCTATCTTTGGTGTGGGGCAGTGAACATATTTTGTTAGGCTTCACTCTGAAATTTAGGATTAGGATTTGTAATGGTTATGTATCTTTAATTTGCTTTAACTGCTTAATTTGTTCCCGATTTGAAAGCCGTATATGGTTACTCAACTTATTTCATAAGTGTTCCTGCCTGAGAAACAGCATTAAATACTTTAACCTGAAACTGTTGCAAATGGAACATTTTGTACATTTGTCACTTTTGTTTGGATTTTCAATACATATTAACAGGGTTGTAAACCCTTGTTTTGTTTTTAAACAACAACAAACATGCCTATACTTACCTGCTCTGTGCAATCGGTTTGCACAAAGCAGCCCCGATCCTCTTCTTCTGGGGTGCCCCGCCAGCGCTTCAGGCCCCTCTTCTTTATCAGGTGCCCCCACGGAAAGCCTTGTCCCCTGGGGGCACCCATGCGGGCTTGCTCCCGAGTCCTGCTGCTGCATCCATTAACACAGACAGTGGGACACGACCCACTCCCTGCTCCCCTGTCACTGGATTTGATTGACAGCAATGGGAGCCAATGACTCTGTGATCAATCTATCCAATGAGGAGAAAGACAGTGGCTGGAGCCACTATGCTCATGCACATCGCTGGACCAGATTGGGCTCAGGTAAGAAAAAGGGGGGAGGGTCTGGACGGAGCAGCAGCACAGAAGGGTTTTAACCTTAAAGTGGAGTTCCACCCTAAAAACAGAAATGTCATTTATGTGCATGAAAAAAAAAAAAACATTTGTAGAAATTTTTTTCTTTTACTCACCTCTAAAAACCTGTTGCTAGGGGGTCCCTCGTAGTCTACCTCCTTCAGTGCCTGGGCTCTTGACGTCACTTCCCTCGGCGCAGGAAGGGAGATCAGCTCTGCCCCCTCCCTCTTGTCAATCCTCTGGGACACGTCTCAGGTCCCAGATGATTGCGCAACCAATCACGGCGCGCAGCGCTGCTCGCGCATGCGCAGTGGGTGCCCGGCTGTGAAGCCACAGCCGGGCACCCACAGTTACAATGCCAGTGCTGCCGAGCGGAGGGGGTAACGAGCGGGGCTTTGATCCCCCGCATCGCTGGACCCTGGGACAGGAAAGTGTCCAATTATTAAAAGTCAGCAGCTGCAGTATTTCTAGCTGCTGACTTTTAATTTTTTTTTTTTTTAAAGCGGAACACCACTTTAATGCATAGAATGCGTTAAGGTGAAAAAACCTTGAGGCTTTACAACCACTTGAAATACAGCAATCCTAGACTTGTATTTTCACATTGCAACTCTCCTTTTATATGCTTCTTATTTATTCATTCATATTTAGTAATCAAGCTTTTGCCCACATCTTATAGCATTCATCAAGTGCTCAAAGCCATCAGATACAAAATTCATTAAATACATAGCAATTCATATCACATGATTATTCCAGCCCATGAAATTAGTGAACACTTGCATAACTTGTCCAGAGCTACAAGTTAACTCCTGCATTCCCAGGGCAATGGGGGCTGGGTCACACCACACGCAATGTACAGCACATAATGGGTGTACACTGCTGTGCTTTGTAAATGTCCGCTCTTTTCTTTTTTTTCCCCTAACTTCGTAAGTGAATATAAAGGCCGATTATTTTTATTTCAAAACCCTGTCTTCATCTCACCTAGTGATAGATGCGTGCTCCAGTACGTGGAAACTCAACTGGCTTGAGGACCCTTTTCAGAAAAGTGCCAGAGTACTGGATGTTCAACCATGATTTGCCTAATCAATGATTTAGAGGCAGATATTCTATCTAGTCCATCCCACTGCAAGAGATAATTTTAAAGTTCTAACATTTTCTAGCTATTATCCATTATCCATTTCAAAAAAAAAAAATCTACACCAATTTACTAGTTTGGAGAATTTTAAATGATGGAGAAAATGGAACCTAAACTACTAAAGAGGGATTATTCTACAGAATTGGTGGAACTGGAATATTGGAAAATCCCTCAGGAATAATTAGAACAAGCCAAAAGATGTGGACAACCTGAACGGTTATCCTTCATGGTGGATCATTCAAACCATGTAAGTGAATAGTGATAAATGTGTGTGCTGCTATGTAAAGAACTCAAAATTGTGCTAACAATATAACAATTGAATGAAAATGAACAGCTGCAACCATTTAAAAGTGCACTCCAACACTACCGTAAAAATAATGATGTATAAGGAATGGTGCGGTTGCTTCATAACTAAAATTAAATAAATTCATGGGTAAAACATAAACATAGATTGCAAAGCATAGGGACTAGGGAGTCCAAAAAATCACAAATAAAATCCAAGTGAAAAAAATAGTCCAAGTGCAAAAAATATATATAAAAAAACTGCTCAGTCCATATCGTGATTGAAGTAAAATATATATCCAGTGAGACAAACAGCAACCACCGCCACCAATGAATGAATTGACTGCTCACCTCAGGAGATGACCAAAAGGTCAAACAAAGCTTAAATCTCAAAGTATGGCTGCTAGGGTCCCCGCTGTACAAGCTCCAACATGCCTGCTTGAATACTCCGGTAATGTGCCTCTTGATCAATAATCACTCAGAGAGAGCAAAAATAGCACTAGCGCAATATTGCCAGTAAAATAAAATGCATTTATTCAATACCTGCTTACATTAAAGTTTGGCAAGATCCTCAATACAGGTATAGAGAAAAAGAGTCGCCTCCTCACCACACTTCCATACACTGTAGACACCGGAAGTGATGTTACAAGGCTCCACCCGACACGTTGCGTCACTGGTCACGTGACTTTCTCAGGGATAGGAATTTTCATTTCATGTGACTAGATAAATGAAGTGCAGTTGAGAACATTCTCAAATCCTTTAGCAAATCAGCCACCCTGTGTTTTGAAGGACTGGGAAGAATATGTATCCCTATATGCCCTGCACACAGAGTAATGTTATTATGGGAATGCCCTGTGGATTGGTATATATAGAGGGAACAACTCAACACATTAAAGTGATACTAAAGTCTATTTTTTTTTTCATTTAAAAATAACAAACATGTTATACTTACCTGCTATGTGTAACAGTTTTGCCCAGAGCAGCCCAGGTTCTCCTCTTCTCGGGTCCCTCACTAGCGCTCCTGGTCCCTCCCTCCTGCTGTGTACCTCCACTGCAAGCAGCTTGCTATGGAGGCACCCGAGCCAAGCCGCTGCTCTGTGTGTCCATTCAGACACGGAGCCGCGGCTCGGCCTAGCCCCTTCTTTCTCCTCATTGGCTCGTTGACTTTGATTGACAGCAGCGGGAGACAATGGCGCACCGCTGCTGTCTCAGCCAATGAGGAGGGAAAGTCCCGAACAGCCGAGACTCTTTTGCAAAATCGCTGGATCGAGATGGGGCTTAGGTAAAGTATTAGGGGGGCTGCTGAACACAGAAGGTTTTTTCATCTTAATGCATAGCTGTTTTTATCTTTTGGACTCATCACTGTAAATAGAGTTGAACTTGCTAATGGCAAGTTCAACTCTATTATCATATTAAAGGGAAACTAAACCCTTCTATCCTTTACAGCAAAGGAAGCTGCCATATTGCAGTTGTCATGGTACTGCACATGTGATTAGTTATGACACCAGCTATTTGATGGCTTGACAGTTCAGTTGTGAGCTGAAGCAAATGTCATAGTCATCATTCACGGCATGCCTTGTTTTGGTGAACCGGTAAATCGGTGGGTTTAACTAGTAATTGGCACACATTTTCATATTTACCATTAACGTGTACTGAACAGTAATATGGGCTTTCAGTTTCAGTGTGATCCCTGTCTCTCATGGCTCAGCTGTGCTTTGTCAGGGCTGTAGCATATTATTTTCAGATGCATTCGGGCTTTATTTATATATTTATTTTATTTTTTATTTATTCTGAATTAACTGTTGTAAATCAGCTTCGAGATGGATTTAACACAAAAAAATCTGTTCACGCATACCGTTTTCAAACATAACCAGAGCACTACCTGCCTGGAGTTAGCATGTTCTCCCTGTGTCTGTTTGGGTTTCCTCCCACACTCCAAAGACATGCAGGTAAGTTCATTGCCTCCTGTCTAAATTGGCTCTACTATATGTATGTATGAATGTGAGTTAGGGACCTTAGATTGTAAGCTCATTGAGGGCAGGGACTGATATGAATGTACAATATATATGTAAAGTGCTGCATAAATTGACGGCGCTATAGAAGTACCTGTAATAAATAAATAAGAATTGATCTGTAAGACTTACTACTTTGTAGACTTCCAGATGTTTACTGGGAATTTTAGAGGATTCCAACTTATCTAATTATAAAAAACGCCATTTACACAATTTCTATTTTTTTTATGCTAAGAAGACTATAGAAATCTAGTGGAGGCCACAATCTCCTGTTACTTGGATTGGTCAACCAAATTATCCCTATGTACAAATTAATTTATGAGGCACAAGGATGCTTAAAGAGATTAAAAAACGATGGTCTCCCTGGCTGCCTGTGTACTATACTGACTTATTAATAATTTATGGAGGTTCCCATGTATAACGCAGGATAATTTGTGACTCACACAATAGGTGGTTGTTAGACTTATATGATGTTATATATTATTGGTTGGTATTGTCATATATAGCTTTGGTACATTAAGTAGCTATGTGTTAATTGTATTTTTTTTTTCTATACACAAGCTGTATAATTGCCTTTTTTATTTTTTTTTCTTTGTTTATGAAAAATCAATAAAAACCTTTAAGGCTAGGTTTGCAACTGTGTTTTGATTTTATTTTTGATGCGGATGTGGGGGTTTTTTTGCAGAAAAGACTATAAAAAACATTTACATGAAGTTTTGGTGCGTTTCTATTGCAGTCAATGGTGCACACAATCACGCTGCATTGCACCAAAGTAGCACCTGTACCTTCCCTAAAGCTGCATCGCAGTTGCATTGCAGTGATGTGAATGGGCACCATTGAAATCAATGTGATTTTCATTGTCATGCGCTTCTGTGTGACCCTAGTCGCATCTGAAATAGCACTAGTGTGAATCAGGGCAAAAAAAAACCAAAACAAGTAACCCCCTTCATCCCCCATGATAACGGATGGGGGTTCCTATGTCGCAAAGCCGCTGTTACATTTTAACCACTTGCTTACTGGGCACTTAATCCCCCCTCCTGCCCAGACCAATTTTCAGCTTTCAGCGCTGTCACACTTTGAATGACATGAGTGACAATTGCGCGGTCATACAATACTGTACCCAAATGAAATTTTTATAATTTTTTTCCCACAAATAGAGCTTTCTTTTGGTGGTATTTAATCACAGCTGGGATTTTTATTTTTTGCTAAACAAACAAAAAAAGATGGAAAATTCTGAAAAAAAAAAAAAAAAATCATGTTTCATAGTTTGTTATAAAATTTTGCAAACAGGTAATTTTTCTCCTTCATTGATATGCGCTGATGAGGCGGCACTGGTGGGCACTGATAGGCTGCACTGATGGGCACAGATAGGCACAGTTAAGGCGGCACTGATGGACAAAGTTAAGGCGGCACTGATAGGCACAGATAAGGCGGCACTGATGGGGACAGATAAGGCGGTATTGATGGGCACAGATAAGGCAGCACTGATGGTCACTGATGGGCGCTGATGGGTGGCACGGATAGGTGGCACTGATGGGCAGCACTGATGGGCACTGGTAGGTGACACTGATGGGCACTGGTAGGTGACACTGATGTGCAGCACTGTTGTTGTGGCACTGATTGTGGGCGCTGATGGGTGGCACTGTGGGCACTGATGGGTGACGCTGGTGGGCACTGGTAGGCGGCACTGCTGCCTATTGCTATGTGTCACTGGCAGGGGGTACAGATGATTGCCGTGATCGGGACTGATGTCCCTCTCACGGCCGCCCGCGATCAGCTTTTTTTTTCCTCCTCACGCTGTCAGCGCGAGGAGAAAAAATAGCCGATTACCGGCTCTGTTTACATCACATGATTAGCTGTCATTGGCTGACAGCTGATCATGTGGTAAGGGGTCGGGACCGACCCCTTACTCTGATCTGTGATCAGGCGAGTCACATAGACTCGCTGATCACCGAGCGCACGCGCCCTGCAGGGGGCGCGCAGGCCGCTCGTGCACGGGACGACGTCAATAGACCTAGTCCCGGCAATGTAGGTCCGCGCTGTTGCCGTCATTTGGCAATAGCGCGGATATGAGGAGGTTAAATTCAGTAAGGCTGTAAGAGGCTCTGCCTGTACATTTACATGGGTAACATTTGTATTTACTAAAATTAACTTTACTGTATTTTTTTGCTGAACATCTGCCCTTGATAAACTATTGTCCTAATATCGAATGATAAAAAATGGAACTATAATTTTATTCTCCAGGGCATCTGCTTTCAAATCATTTATACTATTTGGGGGCTTTAACTAATTTTTGAGCCCAAAACTATTTGTTAACGTGTGCAAAGAGTGGCTTTGGCAGCAAATGAGAAATAATTAATGATTTTGTGACTATTAATCCTATGGGTGCCACTGAAAATAACGGAAAATTGAATACTTACCTTTTCGTAATTTTCCTTTCCTGGTGCCTGCCCATGGCAGCATACCAATGGTTGGTTGCAACCCCCCCCCTACCAACCCACAGGACCACTTTAACTCTATAAAAAAGAGTTTCTCCCCTCAGCCGGTATTCTTGTAACTAGATCTCATAACGCTAAGGATCATTGAAGGGAGGGTGTATGCTGCCATGGGCAGGCACCAGGAAAGGCAAATTACGGAAAGGTAAGTATTCAATTTTCCGTTTTCCTGGTGCCTATATGGCAGCAAACCAATGGTAAATAACTCACTTACAGGGAGGGTACTGCAATGAGAAAATTTAATGAGAAAAAGAAAAAACTACAGTACAGACGACTGCAAGAACCTTTCCCCAAACTCTCAGGAAGTAAGAACTGCTGGGTCTACACTATAGTGAGACATGAACGTGCAGAAGGATGACCAGCTGGCCGCTCGGCAAATTGTCTCAGGGGAGACCCGTGCCAAGGCTGCCCAGGAGGAGACTATTCCACGCGTAGAATGCGCATTAACCGCATCTGGAACTGGAAGACCACTAGCCCGATATGCTCTTTGGATTAACCTCACAATCCAGCTTGCCAAGATAGTCTTGGATGCCGCCATTCCTCTTTCCTTAATTGTTGCGTCCAATTTAAGTAGTGTCTTAGGGATCTGGCTATATCCAACTCATGCAGTTTCGAGGAGGCTGGGTCCTCCCCGAATGCTGGAAGAACCCACTCCTGGTTCAGATAGAAGACTGAAGGCACTTTAGGAATGATTTGATGAATAGGCTGCAACACCACTCTGTCTGGGAAGAAGGTAATGTAGGGTTCATGTGACCCTAACGCTTGGATCTCAGATACTCTGCGACCTGAAGTGATGGCGATTAGAAAGACCGCCTTCAAAGAAATATCCTCCAAGGTGCATTCTTCTATGGGAGCAAAAGGAGGTTTTGAAAGGACACTAAGCACGATAGTCAAGTCCCATTTGGGGTATAACGTCTTCCTGGGAGATCGCAATCTTAAAACTGCCTTCAGGAAACGTTCTACAAGATGATCTAGTACCCACCAGGTATCTGTTAAAGCTGAAAGGGCTGAAACCTTGAACTCAAGTGTTTTCAGGCCCAAACCTAAGTCCAATCCACTCTGTAAAAAGAGGAGTATATTCTGGACACCGGGATTTAGGGGATCGAAATGGTTAGCCTCTGCTAATTCCGTAAACTTTCTCCAAACTCTATAGTAGGTGGTATTAGTAGATGATTTTCTGGCCTGTAGTAGTGTTTGGATAACACTATGTGAACATCCTAGCTCGCCCAACCTTTTCCGCTCAACTTCCAGGTCCTCAAGTCTAGGATCTCCGGATGCGGGTGACAGAACTTGTCCTGAGACAGAAGGTTGTCTATGCGTGGAAGGGGAAGCGGTTTGCACAAGGCCATCTTGACCAGAAGCGTGAACCATGGTCTTTTGGGCCAGTATGGAATCACTGCCAAAACTGTGATCTTCTCTGTTGTTAGGCGTTGGAGAAACCTCAGTATCAGAGGTGTTGGGGGATATGCATATCCCATCTGAAAGTTCCACGTTTTTTTTACCTAACTATATATATATATATATATATATATATATATATATATATATATACACATATACATATATACTTATACATATATATATTTTTTTATTTATTTATTTTTTTATTTATTTATTTCGGGTACTTATATAGCGCCATCAATTTACGCAGCGCTTTACATATACATTGCACAATCTAAGGTCCCTAACTCACAATCATACATACTAGGGACAATTTTAGACAGGATCCAATTAACCTACCAGCATGTCTTTGGATATATATATATATACACACATAAAAATAAATATATATATATATATACACACACATAAAAATAAATATATATATATATATATATATATATATATAAAAATAAATAAATAAATATATATATATATATATATATATATATATATATATATATATATATATATATATATATATATATATATATATATACATACATCCCCACAAGCGATGCCCCAAAAGTACCTTGGCCAGGCTCCATTGTATTAAAACAATAGGGAAGACACCTAGAGAGATGTCTTCTCCTTGATAGCTGGCTGCTTAATGAATGCAAAGGCTCTCCATTTATTCTGAGAGCACTTTGGGAGTACCAAGATGGCCGCAGACGGCCTCAACATGCGCCGCGCCGTCCGTGGTGTCACACCGTGACTCCGCCCCCCCCGCCGGGTAAAACAGACCGAACGGCGCGCGCAAAGCGCCGCACACTTTCACAGGAGGAGAGGGGAAACACTCATGGAGGAACGCTGAGAAGCAGGTAACAGCCTGATAATACATATAGCTATCGGACATGCCATAAGGAAAGAAATAGAGGAGAAAGATAGGCTCCTGTTAATCTTCCAAAGTTGGCCAGAAAAGATCCACAGAAAAACGGCCGCCCATACTTATCTGGCGCATTTAGCAGCCCAAGCAATGGGACTCCATACTGCAGAAGAGCATGAACCTACAACGGTTACACCATCAAGCGGTGAGGTAGGGCGGATAGTGATCCTGCTGGAATGAAAACAGAGAAAAGAATACCGGCTGAGGGGAGCAACTCTTTTTTATAGAGTTAAAGTGGTCCTGTGGGTTGGTAGGGGGCGGAGCAACCAACCATTGGTATGCTGCCATGGAGGCACCAGAAAAGCTAGGTATGAACACTGTGGCACACATGGCCTAGGGGCTGCTGACCCCTGTCTTAGAACATGTACTTATCCCTAGGAGAGGTGGCAACAGGGTTTTGAAATAAGAATAGGCATCATGGATACTTTTGTTTCAAACTGTGTATCCAACAGGATTGAACAATGACTTCAATATACAGTTGTTTTTATGAACAAAGTACTATACAAAGGAGAACTTTTGTAAATAAGCATTTATGTGATTTTATTTTAGGAAAACTGATTTCCCTGGGGAAGGGTTAACTTGCCATTCTAGACAAGTAACACAAGAGCTTGCTCATTTCCTAGCCTGCACTGATAATGTCATATGAATTGCTATAAATTTAATACATTTTCTGATGATTTTAAGCACTTGATAAATGTTATGGAATGCATTAGAAAATAAGTGCTGCAGTCTATTCCTAAAGTGGCTTTTGGAAATTTGGGAACAACCTTCCTTTAGCAAATCAGCTTCAGTGCTTACAAAAGGAGACCACATAGGGAAGTATTTATAAAACATGTTAATAGCAATTCACCTAGTGAAAGTGGGGCAAAAATAAATAATAGTTATTAGCGTATTTCTTGAGCTGTTCAAATGCTTTTCATTGATCTCAGGCCCGGTTCACACTGATGTGAGTTCATGACGAATGCGATGCATCAAAAACACTTTAAATTCGCATGTCATCCCTAAAGTCATTGTTTTTAATGACGGTCGTTCACATACATGTGTTGAGATTCCTCTACGAATGCGATGGGATTAAAAAAAGGGTCTTGTGCGAGTTTACTGTGTTGCGTTGCGAATTTAGTCTTCATAGACATCAATGTAAATCGTTCTTGAATCGCACTGATGGGTCACATATGTGCGAATTCCACCACACTACTCTCCACAAAAACCAGGAAGTACACAGGAAGTTAACACCTTTTTTTTTTTTTTTTTTTACATTATGATTCCATTAGCTAGAATATCAATCGCAGCTATGTCCAACTCCTAAAATTTGCGGTAAAATTCCAGTAAATTCGCACCTCACAAAGGACAAAAAACGGAACAAAATCACAGCGCATCAGTGTGAACCGGGCCTAAAACAGAAAATGGCACATTTGGCCACTAAATGGCGATAAAGTGATTGTAAAGGTTCATTTTTTTTTTAAATAACAAACATGTTATACTTGCCTCCTCTGTGCAGTGGTTTTGCACAGAGCAGCCTGGATCATCCTTTTCTCTGATCCTTTTTGCTGCTCCTGGCCCATCCCTCCTATCCAACAGCTTCCTATGGGGGCATTGGAGCCGAGTCACAGCTACGTGTGTCTATTCAAACACGGAGCCCCGACCCAGCCTCCTCTCTCTCCTGATTGGCTGACTGACTTTTACTGACAGCCATGGGAGCCAATGGCGCCGCTGCTGTGTCTCAGCCAAACAGGAGTGTCCCGGACAGCTTAGACAGCCGTGGACATCGCTGGAGAGAGATGGAGCTCAGGTAAGTAATTGGGGGGGTGCTTTGGTGGCTGCTACACACAAAAGGTTTGTTATCTTAACCACTTGCCCACCGGCTCAGGCCATTATACATCAGCAAAGTGGCACGTTCCCGCGAATCAACGTATTGATGCGTTGTCCCCTTTAAGAGCCGCTGCCGGCCACCCACGATCGCGGGCATGAGAGCCAGCACGGGGATTTGTGTGTGTAAACACACAAATCCCTGTTCTGTCAGGGGAGAGGAGACATATTGTTTGTTCCTAGTAAGTAGGAACAGCGATATGTCTCCTCCCCCAGTCAGTCCCATCCCCATACAGTTAGAAACACTAACTAGGGAACACATTTAACCCCTTGTTCGCCCCTAGTGTTAACCCCTTCCCTGCCAGTTACATTTACACAGTAATCAGTGAATTTTTATAGCACTAATCGCTTTAAAAATGTCAATGATCCGCAATTTTATGGGCAAATCACGGACCACCCGCTCCTCCAAATACAGGGGATCACTGAATCCCCCTCCGGGTGCCTCCACAGACCTCCGCTCCTACTTCACTCAGCCGGACGCATCTCGGAACGAGGAGGCCAACATGGCGCCGGTCACTTCCGCGCCTCACCACCGGAGCTCCTCTCAGGCTCCACAGCCTGCTCCGGACCGACTGCAACATGCGGGGGACCCTCCACTGGAGGAGGCGATCTCCCAGGAGAGCATCCCTCACACCGAAGCGGTGAGTTCTTCCCCACATGCCGGCGTCCAGACGGCACAAACACATGGGCCGCCATCAGCCACGCTCCCTATCTCCGCCCCGCCATACACGCAGTGCTCAGCAGCATTTCCGAGGCTGCTGCGAACGACTTCTGACCCCCAGATCCAGAGCCAGGACCCCGCATCCCCGCTCTCCTCAGACCTCTCCCAGGACTATCCACCACTACCTAGGCCTGCAGGCCCCCCTGCCAGAGCGCATCAGCTCCCTGAGGGAACACAGGACAGTGCCTGGACCATCACGGTTACATCCCCTCCACCTAAAGCGCAGAGGTTATCCCGTTCCAGAGACTCTAGCACATCCAGACACCACCCATCCTCCACGCCTTCATATGCACAGAAGGCAGGAGCCCTGACCTTACTTCCAACAGGGGCTAGCCCCCCCCGCCAGCGACAGGCCGAAACCTGGTCAGACCCATGGGACTCCCCAGCAACTGGAACGCAATCAAACAGGGAGGAGGGAATCACATACTCCAACGCCACTCCACCTGGCAGATCATCACCCAACCAGCGTTATGGTACCACAGAGGATCCACCTTTACATCCTCAGTGGGAAGCATATCTACAAGCTATACCCACAAAGGAAGATTTCAGGCAACTCATTGAAGATGTGAAATCCACCTGCCGCACAGAAATCCAAGTACTCCAAACGGGGCTCAAACACCTGGCAGACAGGATGGAAATGGCTGAAGAAGAGATACAAGAAACCAAACTGGCGGTCCATAGGACACAACTCCAGGGAGCTGACCACAGAGAAATGTTGAGAGATATGCAAAGACACGTGGAAGACCTGGACAATCGAGGACGCCGCAACAACATACGAGTGAGAGGCGTCCCGGAGGCGGAGGGACCCGAGGACCTCCAAACAATCCTACAATCTGTCTTTAATAATTTAATTGGGGAGCCACCTAACAAACACATTGAAATGGACAGAGCTCACAGAGCGCTTCGCCCTAAAGGCGCCACCGCTAAACCGAGAGATATTATTTGTAGAGTCAGCTCCTACCCCATCAAGGAAGAAATCATGAAGCGGGCCCGCTTGGCTCGTAAAGTGACTTTTGATGATGTCCAGATACAACTGTACCCAGACCTCTCCTGGATCACCCTGCAAAAACGCAGACTTCTCCAGCCGCTACTACAGTTATTGCAGAAAGAGAACATCACCTATCGCTGGGGTTTCCCCTTCAGCCTCACGGCAAAACACCAGGGCAAATCCGCGGTAATGAGGTATCCAGAAGATCTGCGCACCTTTTGTAACATTCTTGAAATCCCGGCACCAAAGCTACCGGACTGGGACATTGTAGCAACCCCACCACCACCGCCTACAGTCTGGCAGAGAGTGCCTCCCTCCAACCGGTCCCGGGACTCTGACCCGCAACGCAAGCCCACCAAGCAAAAGAACCGCTGAGATGCAACTACTGTGACTCTTTATATCTGCAGGACCTAAGCATTTAGGCTCAATATATACTCCCAGTTAGACTGCAGTTTACTTTAGTTTGTTTTAAGCAACTTCAGCTTAGGACCCCCAAGATTGACCCCCCATGCTGAAATTCACTTTATCACCTAGGGCTTAACTCAGATGAGCTCCGGAGAGATGGGTATAAACCCAGTTCACTACCACCACCCCCCCCCCGATAGTTAGATAGATATCAGTGCAGGGTCATAGACTATGTGCTGTAGAATAGTTGTTTTTGGCTGGCTACGGGCTCCCGGGTGCCCCTTCCCACTCCTCTTTCTTGGGGTGGGGGGGCTCAGGGGAATCCGTCCAGACCTGGGCCCGTTGGCCTCTATAGGTTTATTAGGAATGTATGTTCTCCATGTTCCTTACACACTAACAGTGTTTTTCTCTCTCTCTAACTATCCTCCTTCCTTTTCTTCCCAGCCATCATCAAACCTAACCAGCAACCACCGTGCAGAGTCCTGGTCTCCTCCCGGAGAGTGCCTGCCCCAAGCCCCAGTCCGGACTGCTGATGCATCAACATTAGGTGAGCACCTACTCACACAACCCCACACATTACCATGGCTAGGATACTCTCATTAAATGTACATGGCTTAAACTCCAATAAAAAAAGACATCTGGCGCTGGGGGAATTCAGGCAGTCAGGGGCTGATATTATTATGGTTCAGGAGACCCACTATGATAGGGGGGGCTCCTTCGCGTTCGCCTCCAGGCACTACTCTCAGATCTATATGGCTTCGGGCACCCGTAAAAAGGCAGGAGTGGCCATACTTATTAAGAGGGGGGCCCCCTTCACCTGCGTGACCCAGCATTGCGACCCACATGGCCACTTCATAATTTTACAGGGACAATGGCAGTCACAGGACATTACCTTATGCACTTTGTATGCCCCGAATGTCAAACAGCACAGTTTTCTGTCCAAGGTGTATACCCGCCTCTTTAAAAAAACACCTAAGGTTCTGGTAATAGGAGGCGACTTCAATCTTACCCACTCATCTTACACAGATCGCCAGACGGTAGGCCCCCAAACAACCTCGCCCAGAGTACTCAGAGACTCGAGACTATTCAGGCAAATCTCCAGACGATATGCGCTCTTTGATGCGTGGAGGGCTCTCCGTCCAGGCGATCGACAATACACGTTCTATTCAGCCCCCCATCGCACCCACTCCAGGATAGACTACTTTTTTGTTAATAATCACACTCTACAGCTCACCCACACGGCTCAAATTCTCCCGATCTCATGGTCTGACCATGCCCCTATCCTGCTCACCATAGACCTTGGCACTGCCTTCCGTAGGCCTTATAATTGGAAGCTTAACACCTTCCTCCTCCAACACCAGCCCTCCCTGACGGAATTAAATTCCACTCTACAACTATATTTCAAAGAGAATAATAACCAGGAGGTCTCCTCTACCACGCTCTGGGAAGCCCATAAGGCAGTTCTCCGAGGTAAATGTATAACGCTCTCCACAGCGCTAAAAAAAGACGCCCTAACTGCAAAAGTGAAAGCGGAAAAAGAACTTAGAGTATTAGAACACAAGCTCCAAACTAACCCCACAATACCTTTACTTAAAAAAATAACTAACCTTCGTATGACTCTTAGGGACCTAGCCTTAGGTCAGGTAGAGAGGGCCTTGACTAGACTAAAACAATTGTTTTATGACAAGGGTAATAAGGCCCACTCTCTCCTAGCCAACAAACTCCGTGAACGTACCCACATGCTATCCCCGAATCAGATTAAAAACAGGGGAGGTCAGCTGTTATCTCACCCAGTGGACATCGCCCGAACTTTTGCAGAATTCTACAAAGACCTATACAACAGTCCCGACATACCCAGTAACCCTCCCTCTCCAGACCTGACTCAAAAGATGCGACAATATTTGGAGCAAAGTGGAATTCCACATCTCCAATCATCTGACCTGCTATCGCTTAATGCACAGATAACAGAAGAGGAAATAGAACTGACTGTCAAAAACCTACCATCCCATAAAGCCCCTGGCCCAGATGGCTTTCCTTATGAATATTATAAGACATTTCTCCCTCAGCTGCTTCCCTATATGTGCAAGCTGTTTAATACCTTCCTCCATGACACCCCTATCCCAGTAGACATGCAGCGATCCTTTATCACCTTAATTCCCAAACCAGACAAAGACCCATCCCTCTGCGCCAATTACAGACCCATTGCACTCCTGAACTCAGACCTGAAAATTTTCACCAAACTTTTATCCAACCGCCTAAATATGATCCTTCCGTCACTGATCCACAAGGATCAGGTGGGGTTCGTCCCACTGCGGCAAGCAAGTGATAACACCAGAAGGGTGATTGACCTGGTGGACGTGGCGGACAGGGAGGGATCCGCCTCTATGCTACTGAGCCTTGACGCCGAAAAGGCTTTTGACCGTTTGGGGTGGCCCTTCCTGTTCGCCACACTGACCCACATGGGCTTCTGTGGACCCTTTATGCGAGCGATCAGGCACCTCTACTCCAACCCCACCTCACAGGTCAGAACCCCCTTTGCACTCTCCACACCCTTCTCGGTGGCGAACGGCACCAGACAGGGGTGTCCACTGTCGCCTCTATTATTTGCACTGTGCGTGGAACCTTTGGCCGCCTCGATCCGGAACAATCCGGACATACGGGGGATAATGGTCAGGGATAGGGAATTTAAAATCTCTCTATTTGCCGATGACATTATCCTTACACTAACCCATCCTCATCTCACCCTCCCGGTTCTACATAGGGAATTAGACAATTTTAGAGCTCTCTCAGGCTATAAAATCAATGCATTAAAATCAGAGGCCCTACCTATACATATCCCTGAAGCTGAACTTGCACTCTTAAAAGCCAACTTCCATTACAACTGGAAAACGACAGCTCTAAAGTACCTAGGGACCTATATCACCCCCAAATATGCCACCCTATACCAAGAAAACTTTCCTCCGCTCTTCCACTCTGTCAGAACATTGCTGACACAGTGGAAAAAGCATCATATCTCCCTTTTGGGCCGTATAGCCTCTATTAAGATGACCATCCTCCCGAAGCTCCTATATCTTTTCCAAACCCTTCCTATCCCCATACCACTTAAACACTTGAAAAAGCTCCAGTCGGAGCTACTCCAATTTGTCTGGAACTATAAAAGGCATAGAATACCGAGGACGGTAATGCTGGCGTCGCGCAGGGAGGGAGGACTAGCTTTCCCCGACATTACTAAATACTACCAGGCTGCGCAATTAAGAGCGATAGCCTCATGGTTCACTCAAAAATCATTTAATAAATGGACCGAAATCGAAAAGCTTTGGCTAGCTCCAATACACCCGAACAACCTTCTATGGAGTGCGGAGGCGGAGGTGCCCCCCGGGCGGATGCTGGGCCCCATGTCTTTGTTACAACGAACTTGGCGTGCACTGGCCCGACCTCACAAATTGTCCTCGGAGAGATCACCGCTGACCTCTTTTATCTGCAATCCCAAAGTGCCAGATAGCCTCACACACCAGATGTCTTACCCTTGGTCCTCTAGAAACTTATTTCATTTTGGAAGTATAGTGGAACCTAGAACTCGTAAATTATTATCTTTTTCAGAATTACAAGCAAAATACGACCTGCCAAAACAGGCATTCTACGGATATTTACAAATTAGGCACTACGCACTGACTATAACCCCGAACCTGCAGTTCTCTCCACCATCCCCCTTTGAATCTATAATACTAGAGGGGAATGCACAGAAAGGGGTCATTTCGGGAATTTATAAGATCCTAAATGCCATCTCCCTAGAGGAGCAGGGAAAACACTCATACATGCTTAAATGGGAGAAAATCCTTGAAGAAGAACTACCTCTAGCACAATGGCAGGCGATCTGGAATCAAACAGCAAAGAGTTCAATGTGCACCCTTTATAAGGAAAATGCATACAAAATTTTGTTCTTCTGGTATATGACTCCAGATGTACTCCATGCAATTTTCCCTGCTACCTCAGACCGGTGTTGGCGCTGTCAGGGAGCAAGGGGCACCCTCATACATATCTACTGGGAGTGCCCACTGATTGTCCCCTTTTGGGATAAGGTCCAGCATCTATTGTCCCACCTTTTGGAACTGCAGGTCCAAGCTTCTCCAAAGTTCTTTTTACTAGGACTATCACCACTCAAGCTCCGCACACCATATAAGAAACTAGTAAGGCATATACTCACAGCGGCCAGATGTCTAGTAGCCCTAAACTGGAAACGCTGTTCCCCACCCTCTCCTGAAGATCTTTACTCCAGAATTAAAGACGTTGAACTGATGGAGAGAATGACGGCTAGATTGCGGGACAGGCTGGAGGCACACAATGGGGTGTGGGAGCTGTGGCATCTCCGGGAGGACCCACCATGACCAGGTACCAACCCTACTCAGATGGCTTACCTTATACTTTCCCCCCCTCTCCCTCTTTCTCTCTTCCTTCCCTTCTACTCGTTCCTCTACAACACAGTTATTACAGATTTGAATTTTCATAGGCATTACCTTACATTAATGTAATTGAATTAACATTCTCTACTCACAAAAGGAATGGCTAGCAGTTAAACAATGAGATATCTTTGAAACTTAATATGATCTCAAAACCCCTATATCATAAGTATATGTTTGATTGTGGATAAGATATGTTGAATAATATTTACAACTTTCCATGCTCCTTTATTCTGTATTGCAACCAAGAATGAAACAATAATAAAAACTGTTATTTGAAAAAAAAAAAAATGTCAATGGTCCCAAAAATGTGTCAAAAGTATCCGATCTGTCCCCTGCAATGTCGCAGTACTGCTAAAAATCGCTGATCACCACCATTATTAGTAAAAAAATTATAATAAAAGTGCCATAAATCTTCCCCATAGTTTGTAGACGCTATAACTTTTGCGCAAACCAATCAATATACGTTTATTGCGGTTTTTCTTATCAAAAATAATGTAGGAGAATATATATTGGCCTAAACTGATAAAGACATTTTTTAAAACATTTTTGGCGATATTTATTATAGCAAAAAGTAAAAAATATTGTTTTTTCTTTAACCTCTTGCCGACCAGCTCACAATATACTTCCACAAAGTGGCACAGGTGCACAAAACAACGTACACGTCGCTGCGTCATCGGCGGCTAGCGGGTGTGTGCCCGCAACACGCAGCAAGAGCGTGCCTGTGGGTCCCGCGGACTCGATGTCCACCGGTGGACCGCGATCGTGACACAGAGAGGCAGAACAGTGAGATGGAGGCTGAAGTGGTTAAATTAGTTGCACTTTTTTTGTTTATAGCTCAAAAAATAAAAACCGCAGAGGTGATCAAATACCACCAAAAGAAAGCTCTATTTGTGGGAAAAAAAGGATGCAAATTTCCTTTGGACACAGCATTGCATGACCGCGCAATTTTCGGTTAAAGCGGTGCAGTGCCAAATTGTAAATTGTCCTCTGGTCAGGAAGGGGGTAAAATCTTAATGCATAGAATACATGAAGATAATAAACCTTCTGCCTTTACAACTCCTTTACCACTTAAGGTCCGGGCCTATTTTTCAGACTCGGTGTTTACAAGTTAAAATCGTTTTTTTTTGCTAGAAATTTACTCAGAACCCCCAAACATTATATATATTTTTTTCAGGCAGAGAATAAAAAGGTAGTCGTTGCAATACTTTATGTCACACCGTATTTGTGCAGCAGCCTTACAAGCGCAATTTTATGGGAAAAAACACTTTTTTGAGTTAAAAAATAGGACAACAGTAAAGTTAGTCCAATTTTTTTTTACATTGTGAAAGATAATGTTATGCTGAGTAAATTGATACCCAACATGTCACGCTTCAAAATTGTGCCGCTCGTGGAATGGCGACAAACTTTTACCCTTAAAAATCTCCATATTTAAAAAATTCTACCGGTTGTATGTTTTGCGTTACAGAGGAGGTCTATAGCTAGAATTATTGCTCTCACTCTACTGATCACGGCAATACCTCACATGTGTGGTTTGAACACTGTTTTCATATGCGGCCGCTACTCACGTATGCGTTCGCTTCTGCACGCGAGCTCGACGGGACGGGGCGCGTTTAAAAAAAAAAAAAATTTTTCTTATTTACTTTACCTTTTATTTTTTATTTTTACACTGTTTAAAAAAAAAAAAAAGCGTCATTTTTTTTCCCTATTACAAGGAATGCAAACATCCCTTGTAATAGAAAAAAAGCATGACAGGACCTCTTAAATGTGAGATCTGGGGTCAAAAAGACCTCAAATCTCATATTTACACTAAAATAAAAAAATTGTCATTTAAAAAAATGAAAAAAAAAAAAAAAAGGCCCTTTAAGAACTAGGGGCGGAAGTGACGTTTTGACATCGCTTCCGCCCTGCAATGTCAGTGAGATGGGTGGGGGCCATCTTTCCCTCACTCGTCTCCATGCGCTGCCACAGGAAGGATCCGATCGCATCCGCCGTTGCTGACGGCTCCGGTAAGCTGATAAGGGCATCGGATCGAGGCGGGACCTCCTCTCCCGCCGCCGCTAAAAGTGATCACGCGGCGATTCTCCGCAGAGACCACTTTTATTTTATACCGCCGGCTGAACACGGGGATACTGGGGTTATGGCAGCTAGCTGCTGCTATGACAACGATATCTGCCCTCAAAGTAGGGAAGTACATCGGCGTGCGGCGGTCCGGAAGTGTGGTTAAGAATGCTACTTAGTGCCATCTAGTGGCCATATGTGGTGTTTTTAATTTTAAATCAATGAAGAACATTCAACAAATATTTTACAATACCATTCATTAAAGTAGAACTGAAGACAATTTTTTTTTTCCATTTTGGATAGTGTAAGGGAGGGTTATCATCCCTGTCAGTTTTTGCTAACTGTGTCCCATTGGAGGGATTTCCCATTACTTCCTGTCCCATAGCTGCAACAGGAATTGATTGGAAATGCCTCAAAAATAAGGGAAATCAAGGTAACCACCACAACTAGTGTCCCTATTCGAAGATTTCTCCTCTATTCTTGTTCTGGTGACCACTCAAAATTTAACATTTTCCTTTACTTTCACTTTTAGAGATAACGGTCATGAAGACAAATAGGGAGGTTGAATCTCCTTAATGGGGGCCCAGACAACAATAAAACCTGACAGGTGTTCTAATCCCTCTTCTCACTTCTGTTAAACACTTGCCGACCGCCGCACACACATATACGTCGGCAGAACGCAATAGGCAGGCAAATGGGCATACCTGTACGTCCCTTTAAATTTACTGCCTATCAGGCTCACACCCGCCACGTGCCGCGGGAGCGTGCCCGCGGGTCCCGCAAACTCAATGTTCGCCAGCGGCCCGCGATTGCGGCGAGAAGGGGCAGAACGGAGAGATGCCTATGTAAACAAGGCATTTCCCTGTTCTGCCTAGTGAGATGACAGGGATCTACTGCTCCCTCTCATCGGGAGCAGTGACCTCTGTCATGTTGTAGTGAGTCCATCCCCCCACAGTTAGAATCACTCCCTAGGACACACTTAACCCCTTGATCGTCCCCTAGTGTTTAACCCCTTCCCTGCCAGTGTCATTTATACAGTAATCAGTGGCTATTTGTAGCTCTGATCGCTGTATAAATTACAATGGTCCCAAAATAGTGTCAAAAGTGTTATATGTGTCCCCCATAATTTCGCAGTCCCAATAAAAAAAATGCCATAAATCTATCCCCTATTTTGTAGACGCTATAACTTTTGCGCAAACCAATCAATATACACTTATTGCGATTTTTTTTACCAAAAATATGTAGAAGAATATATATCGGCCTAAATTGTGTAAGAAATGTTTTTTTTTTTGTAATTCCTTTCTTTCTTTTCAAGATGATACAGTTTAACAGTCAAAAACAGATGACAGTGTATATAAGAAAAACAGAAACGTGTAACAGAAAGGGTTAGATGTTATATCAGCAGTGTCAAATATTGATTCCCTCGGTTATGCACTCTGTAGAATACATGTAAGGGTGAGGCTGTATGACGGAGCTGTCCATGTGCTAAACTGGGGAGGCTTCCAGACTGTTACCTTAATAACCCACTTAGGCTAGTATAGCTACCAGGGCCATACCGTGAGAAACACATTCACAGCTGTCTGGGAGGGTTGCCTACCGAGTACCAGCTGAGCCCAGCCATGGGACACAACAGACCGGTGATGTAAAAATAGGATATTCATATTATCTGACTAGACTAGCCCATGACTGGGAGCAATTTGGGGAAGGAAGGACAAGGGGAGAGAGGAAGGGGGGGGGGGGGATTGGACTCCCCGGATGGGGGGGCGGGGGGGATAAAGCGAGGGTAAGAAGGTAGCTGGGTAGAGGGGTGAAGAGGGGGGGAGAAAGGAAGATGGAGACGGTGCCCCCCGACTAGGGAGTAACCCGAGCCCCAGGGATTAATCAGGCTGTGCAACCTCTCGGAGGTATGCTTCGGTGTAGATGTAATGTTGCCATGGTCGCCATGTCTCCCGGAAGGCCTCCTCCCTACCGTACAAGGTGGCAGTGAGATCCTCCATGTTTCTTAGTTCATTCATCTTGGCAAACCACTGGGATTTCGTTGGTGGAGTCTCCAATCTCCAACACAAAGGGATGCATGCCTTGGCGGTGTTAAATAACTGGTTGGTAAGGGAGGCTTTGTATTTCTTGATGGGTCGCTAATGCCTCGTTTCCACTGAGCGGATCGGTTCGGTACGGTACGCTATTTTGGGTGTTTCCATTATGAAAGTGGCCCATACAACTGAACCGAACCGTTCCATTCAGGGTCCTGCTTCAGATGTGGGGCCATAGAAAATGGAACGGTTCGGTTAGGGCGGAGCTACGATACATTCCACTGATTGGCTGACAGAAAACCCTCTGCTGTGCTATGCTGAGGCATTTTTTCTAAACCCTGTATGGCCCCTTGTGGTCCCACTTGCAGTGGAAATGCTCACCAGAATAGACCGGACCATTCTAGGCCATTCAAACTGTACCGACCCGAACCGATCCGCTCAGTGGAAACAAGGCAGGTGTTTGATCGTGCGTGCCACCTCCAGCCAGTAGGGTTTGATTTTGGGGCAGTCCCAAAAGATGTGGAGCATCGTTCCCTCTTCCACACCACAACGCCAGCAAAGACTGGGGACTTGCGGGAAGAAACGGTGCAGAGTAGTAGGCACTCTATACCATCGGATCATAATTTTATAGCATGTCTCTTGGACTCTGGTGGCTATGGATGACTTATGGGCAAAGTGTAGGATGTTCTCCCTCTGTGAGTCATTGAATCGAACTCCTAAATACACTTCCCACTTAGATAGCAAGGGGGGGGGATAAACCCTTCTGCTGGTGAAATCAAGGAGGAGTAGATTAGAGATAGACAGTGGCGGATCGGTTCTCTGCGGTGGCAGATTTGTTCCAGTTCTGTGAGCTGGCGTGATATGTCCTGGGTCCGTGCGCACCGGACTAAAAAGTTACACAGTTGGAGACCACTCCAGTAGTCCAGTGGGGAGTCTGCAGCCGACACCCCAGCTTTTGCTGTGAGTTGGCCATCCGGGCCCACAAAGTCGTGGAGGTGAAGCCGCCCCCCCACAGTCAAACGCCTAAAAATAGGACCTTGACGACCGGGTGGGAAGTCCAGGTTACCCAAGATTGGCACCATATGGGAGGGCATCGGGGATACTGAGAAGTGTCAGAAGGCATCTCTGGACACCTGTATTGTGCTTCCTAGCGTGGGATGGTCAGTGAGGTCCCTCGGTAGAAGGGTGGCGATCCACGGCACAGCTCTTGGCCATTCCATCTGAGTCCTCCAACTCAATTGCCACCCACTGTTTAGCCTCTGCGTGGCAATGCCAGTCGACCACTCTAGTGAGATGTGCCACCCTGTAGTAGGCCTTTATGTCTGGGAGGCCGACTCCGCCCCTGTGCTCTGCCATAGGAGGAGTTGCAGTCTAATACGTGTTTTTCAATGCGACCAGACAAAGTCACGAAACATCGAGTCGGTTCAGAAATTTGTTTTTTTTTTAAATATTTTTTGGGGATATTATAGCAAAAAGAAAGAAATATTTCTTTTTTTCAAAACTGTCGCTCTTTCTTTGTTTATAGCGCAAAAAATTAAAACCGCAGAGGTGATCAAATACCATCAAAAGAAAGCTCTATTTGTGGGAAAAAAGGACGTCAATTTTGTTTGGGTACAATGTCGCACGGCCGCGCAATTGTCAGCTAAAGCGACGCAGTACAGAATCTCAAAAAATACTCTGGTCAGGAAGGGGGTAAAGTGGTTGTAAACCCACTACAAAAAAAAAAAAAATGCAAGACAAAGGCACAATGAGCTAGTATGCAGATCATACTGTAAATCCAGGAAGTAAACAGGCAGCGGCTTCAGCTGCTCACAGTTAAAATAGATGCAGCCAGACTTAGTGGAGGGAGATTTCTGCAGCATATTTGGCAAGTACAGAATCACAGTATATATACTATAAAATAATATGCAAAGTGGTTGGAGGGAAGCTTCAGAATGGCAAAGATGTTTTTATTACAAATTATGTGAGCGGATTGCAGTTCCTCTTTAAGAAAGATGTCACACAAGTTCAATTGCCAGGCAGTGGGAGGCAGTACAAAAAGTACTTTTTTCACTACAGCAGAGGTGTGAACTGCGCACATAGGAGATAAAGCAATTCTGCACTCTCCATGTGGTGCAACTTCGCTAGAATAGCCACCCAATGCAGACCCATTGCATCTGGTGTAAATCAGCTGTTTTTCAGCAGAACAAGCTGTCCTGCAAATATAGCAGTTAGAGGGTTAAGACAAACCATTTGCCACTGACAGGAATGCTTACAATGATCAGCTTTTAATAACCGCAGAGTGAGTTGGAGTTAGCTTCAATTTGTTAGTATATCTAAATCTGCTAGTACATCTACCAGTCCCCTCCCCCAGACTGAAAATGCTGCTGTCAAATAGGTACCCCCTGTGCTCCTTCATCCACAGTGGAGACATCCTAATACAGGAGGAGTGTTACAGGCCAGATCACCAGGTGAAGACTGAGTGAAAACTTGGGTTTAATTCCGCTTTAAGCACAAGGCTACTGAACACATTAGTTCTGATATTGGATGCGAACTGGAACTAATTGCAATGATCACACTCTATGCATACAAGGAAGCATTGATAATGTATGCATACAAGAATGTATGCTGTTTTCAGATATTTGATATCTAATCCACACAGTCATCTTTAGTATGCGAACATCATCATATTACAAAAACAGTCCAGTGCAGTCCAGACAGCCAAGGTAAAGTACAAGCAAACACGTTACATGTTTGTTAAGTCCAATTCAGCACCATAGAACCCGGCTTTGTGATTCCAGCATTGTGATATACTTTCATTCCTCAAGTTTCCCAAACTCAACTAAAACCACTGTTTGCACTAAAGTATTATAAAACATGAATTAAAATGTATGCAAACCCATCAACAAAACCCTACCAGCCTTGGGTGACCCTTTCCTGGTGATCCTTTCAGTAACATACTTCTTGTCCTAAGACAGGGGAGCCCCACGGCGCCCTTTGATGTGACACGCAACCACCTGCTCTGAGATGTATTGCCAACTCACCATCCCAGAGCACAAGTGTTGTGAATGGAGCCGGTGTCCTGTTAAATAATGCCCCCGTCGAAAAATGCATCTGATGCACTGCGCATCCGCAGTACATGACATCGTGCCAGCTGATCGGGATATCATCATAACATTTACACTGGGCATGCGTAGTTCGTCGATTGTCAGATTGTCAGATTCTGCCTCGCTCTCTGCGCATGCACTGAATGTCACAGGTGGAATACTTTTTCTATTGGGCGGATTGGGGGCGTGTAGGGTGTGAAAACAATTGTTATTGGGAGAATTGCAGAGTGACTTTGCAGCATGAATTTGTGGACAAGGATGGAGGTTGGATTTGGTGTTCATGGCGGTGGAAGTTGCATATTGTCGTGAGTACATTTATACAACACTGTAAGGGAGCACAACGGAGTCCCTCCTTACATCAGTGTCTCCAGCGGAGTCCCTCCTTACATCAGGTGTCCCCAGTGAAGTCCCTCCTTACATCAGTGTCCCCAGCGCAGTCTCTCCTTACATCAGTGTCTCCAGCAGAGTCCCTCCTTACATCAAGTGTCCCCAGCGAAGTCCCTCCTTACATCAGGTGTCCCCAGCGAAGTCCCTCCTTACATCAGGTGTCCCCAGCGAAGTCCCTCCTTACATCAGGTGTCCCCAGCGAAGTCCCTCCTTACATCAGGTGTCCCCAGTGAAGTCCCTCCTTACATCAGTGTCCCCAGCAAATTCCCTCCCTACTTCAGTGTCCCCAGTGGAGTCCCGCCTTACATCAGTGTCCCGCCTTACATCAGTGTCCCCAGCAGAGTGCTCCCTTACAGTGTTGTATAAATGTACTCACGACAATATGCAACTTCCACCGTCCTGAACACCAAATACAACCTCCGAACTCGTCCACAAATTTGCGCTGCAAAGTCACCCCATAACCTGCCCAATAACAATTGCTTTCACACCATACACACCCACAATCCTCCTTAATAGAAAAAGTATTCCACCTATGACATGGCACACATGCGCAGAGAGCGAGGTAGAATCTGACATTTCAATTCTCTTTCAGCGGTTTGCCTTCCGTCGAACAAAATGCATCCGACGAACTGCGCATGCCCAGTGTAAACGTCACGCCAGCTGATCGGGATATCAGCTGCCTTGATGTCACGTACTGCGCATGCGCAGTGCGTTGGATGCATTTTTCGACGGGAGGCATTATTCGACAGGACACTGGTGGTAAAGGAAACAAGCCCCTGCGGAGCAGGGCCGCATAAACCGATGCTTCCTGTATAGCGCCGCCTCCTGTCACAGACGGAGTGATACCAACTGCACTCCGCCTGGGACAGCAAAAGCCAGCGATACATGAATGGAAGACTGTTATTAAAGGTCCGTTTATTACTAAAATCACAGTGTATATATATCTGCTCTGCAGTGGTTATTGGGCTGCTTTCATACTGATCCGCAGGTGCACTGTGGTTGGCTGCACTGAGCCATAGACTTCTGTTATTACCTGTGGGTTTGGTGAGCTTTCTGAAAGTGCACCACACCTGCAGGATATAATAGAAGTCTATGGCAAAAGCTACAGGTGCGCGGTGCGGGTAAACCCAACGTATCAGTGTGAAAGCAGCATTAGGCCCCTTTCACGTGATCAATCCGATCGGGTCCGCCTGTCTGTTTTTCAGGCAGACCCAATCGTACCCTCCATTCACCTCTATGGAGTAGCAGATGTAAACTGACTTTTGTCCATTTATACCTGCCTACCTCCAATCCGATAAAAAAAAAAAAAAAAAAAAAAACAGAAGGGATCCGTCCTCTTCCGTCTGGGCAGGTTGGATTGGAGGACCCATACAGTAGAGCAGGCTGTATCCGTGTCCGCTCTGCATATGCAAAGTGGACACAAACCTGTTATCTGCCCACTCTGCTCATTGTGGCTTAAGTGGCCCTCGCTCTTCAAAAGGTTGGGCACCCCTTTCCTAGGATGACTACGCTCACTCACCATACTGTCTCTATAGAGGAGGAGCAGAGTTGCCACCCTCGAACATGATAACTGCTACTAGCTATGAAAGTGTCAGTTAGGGCTCGTTTACACTTGCTTCAAAGCATGGCTTCGGACAGGCTTTGTTAAAGCTCTCTGAACACCATTCAAAGCTCCTGTCACTAAATAAAATGCTTAGCTTACAGTCCTGTTTACAACTTGTGTTTGCTTTGCTTCAAAAATTATACCCCATGTTGCTTTAGTGGTGCTTTAAAGCATCTTTAACCTGTTGCCGACCAGCCGCCATCGTTATACGACGGAAGGTTGGCACGGCTGCGCAAACCGCCATAGGTGTACGTCGGACACTTTAAGAGCTGTGGGAAGCGCGCAAACCTCCAAGGGCGCCCGTAGCTCCACGCCAGAACAAATGCGCGTGGCCGGTGGCCACAATGTCCGGCGGCCACCCGCAATCGCTCCGCAGAGAGCCAAAATGGGGATCTGTCAATGTAAACAGACAGATCCCCGTTCTGACAGGGGGGGAGCGAGAGATCTTCTGTTCCCAGTGATCAGGAACAGCGATCTCTCTCCTACTCCAGTCAGTCCAATCCCCCCCGCAAGTTAGAAACCCCTCCCAGGGAACACATTTAACCCAATGATCACCCCCTAGTGTTAACCCCTTCCCTGCCAGTGACATTTACACAGTAATCAGTGCATTTTTATAGCACTGATCGCTGTATAAATGACAATGGTCCCAAAATAGTGTCAAAGGTGTCCGATCTGTCCGCCACTATGTCGCAGTCCTGCTAAAAATCGCTGATCACCGCTATTACTAGTAAAAAGAAAACTTTATAACAAAAATGCCATAAATATTTTTTTTTTTGGGGGGGGGATATTTATTATAGCAAAAAGTTAAAAATATTGGGGTTTTTTCAAAATTGTCGTTTTTTTGTTTTGTTTACAGCACAAAAAATAAAAACAGCAGAGGTGATCAAATACCACCAAAAGAAAGCTGTATTTGTGGGGAAAAAAGGACATAAATTTTGTTTGTGTATAACGTCGCATGACTGTGCAATTGTCAGTTAAAGCGACGCAGTGCTGTATCGCAAAAAATGGCCTGGTCAGGAATTGGGTAAATCCTTCTGTGGCTGAAGTGGTTAAAGCCTCCATAGAAGTCTATGGCAAAGCTCGCTTGAAGCACCTGCAGCTTTTGAGAGGTCTTAATTCAGCTTTAGCTTTGCTTTGTTTTGGAGAAATTGCAGGTATGAGATATCAACACACACGCACACAGCATCTGCCAAGCTTCATTAATGCTTCAAAAAAGCATAATTGAAGCACCACTGAAGCATCACAAAGCACCACAGAAGCATCAAAAACAAAAAAGCATGTTGAAGTGGTAGGCGCTGTAATGTGTGTTGAAGTCGAAGCAAGTGTAAATGAGCCCTCAGTGTCCCTCCCAGCCAGTGTCAGCACCAGATTGCCCACCACACTATCACAGTCACACTATAAGTCGCTGATCACCGCCATTACTAGTATAGTGTCTGTATGGATCAGCATCAGAACTATAATTGTGTCCCCAATAGTATGGTGTTCCCAAAAACACAGTTTTAGATGTAGGATTTTTTTTTAACCATAGATATGTAGCAAAATACATTTTGACCTACATTTCTAAAGACATTTTATTTTATTGGATATGTTTTACAGCAGAAAGTAGAAAATATCTTTTTTAGACTTTTTTAGTACATATAATAAAAAAACAGTGGTGATCAAATGCCACCAACATACCTATATTTATGTGCAAAACATGATATAAATTTCATTCACGTAGTGTTGCATGACCGCGCAATTACCAGTTAAAGTAGCGCAGTGCTGATCAGCAAAGAATGCCCTAGTCATGAAGGGGGTAAAACCTTCAGGTGGTCTATTGTTTAAATACCAAAAAGATTCCTCTTCTAAGTTAAATTGATGGAAACATTTTTCCTCTGTATGCAGCTGATGTCCCGTTATCTTTTATTCCTGCAAGGCCATCAATGGCTCAGAGATCAAATGAAGCCTTACAAGAGTCTGTCAAATGTTGGACCTCACACATTGCAACTGATTTACTAAAGGAGTGGAGCAAGTTTACTTTCTAAGTGAATTTTCACTTATCTCAGTGAATGAGTTCAAGTAATGTGAAAATTCACTTTGCGAAGAATGCCTAATCATGTGCAGGTTAAATAAAAATGATTATTTTTTCTCTGATACAATAATCAAAATCACCACAACTCCACCTCTTTCACTAAGATTAGGGACTTTTCTCTTTGCTTAGAAAATGAGGTACAGCTGTGCTGACTTCAAACATCCAATCGTGTGCAAAGAAAAATGCTGCTTTTTTTTCTTAATTTCCTCTGTGATGTGCTGTAATGCAGCTGCATTCTGGAGGTGGATTAGCGTACCATTCAAAATGAATGGCAGTGTGACTCACTAACGCCTGCATGGTGCTATACTGCAACATTTTACCAAGTCTTACAACAACATGGTAGTGTGAACGAGCTCTTATTGTTCTGTCGAAATGTAATAACTCTACATAATTCAACAGGAAAAATGGCAACATAATTTTCCACTTCATCCACCATGTCATTAACAAACAGAGCAAAAAAGAAATGTGCCCAATAACAAGCTTTTTTTGTGCACACTATTAATAGTAACAGTTAAAATTCTTTAACCACTTGTCTACAGTGCAATTGTTTCATTTTTTGCACACATGCTAAAATCTGCATTTTTTGCAAAAAATTATTGTCTATATTTTCTGAAACCAGAGACCCTAGAAAATAAAATGGTAGTAGTTGCAATCTTTCATGCACAGTTATATTTGCACAGTTACACAATATTTGTGCACTTATTTATCAAACGCATATTTTCAGGAAAAAATACAATAAAAAGAATTTTAGTGCACATAAACACAAAACCCAATTTTTTAGTAAAATATAAAAGATGCGGTTGCATTAAGAAAAGAGATACCAAACATGTTGAGCCTTAACATTGCAATAAACTACGGTACCCCAAATTCTCAATTTAAAAGCCTGTAAAGGTAATGACTTTTAGAGTTAACTGTGAACTATGGCCCTAGAATTATTGCTCTCACTCCGATGTTCGAGCCTGGGAACCACCGCAGGTGCAGCCGGCACTGTTCTTTGAGGGCCCTCTAAGAGCCCCTTAAAAGATCACTTTTACCAGAAATCCCTTCACTGGCTCCTAAAGCTGGTATCAAGTCCATTGAAACTGGTATCAAGAGCTTGCTGTAACCATTTGTCTACCATGACGTTTATAAGTGTACATTGGTAGACAAGTGGTTAAACAGCAACTCCAGAGAACTTGAAAAATCTCCCTTGCAGTGGGGCTGCACCCACACTGAAAAGGTTATCTGTTTGTTTAATCTAGGGGTTACAAAAAACACTTTTGCTTATCTGACTCTCCATTCCTCCAGCAAAAGGCACTCCCTCATGCTCCAGCCAGTGGACTATCCCAAGATGTCCTCACATCCAATGCAAAGCCATGGATCCTGCATCAGTCTTGATGAAGTCAAGACCTTAGGCTTAATGTACAAGGGACGTTCTTACAACCTCTCCCGAATGATTTAACTTGACAGATAGTAACCCATGCTTAAAGCGTTAGTTTTGCCACATTTACATTCTGCTTTTAGCCACGTTTGCGTTTAGAAGCATTTGAATATTTTGAAAAAATATTTTTTTTTTAAATAGCCAAAAAATTAAAAACGCCTGTAAACAAAACGCAGCTAAACGCAAGTTACCGCGTTTAGAAGCGTTTGGCGCTTGAAATGCCTCTAAACTCAGCGTCTGAACTCATTTTTTTTGCATTCCAAAAAAGATCTCTAAACTCAACTGCCTAAAAACTGCCTAAAAACTACATTAAACGAACCTGTGTACATGTACACATAAGATAACTCTGGATGAGGTCAGGGGCAGCTGAAAAATCCAACTGCCTCTGAACATCCGTTTACCAGCAGCAGTGTACATGAGGCTTAGACTGCTGGAACACTGATAGAGAAGACACTGCAGGGACTGGTGTAGCATCAGAGAGAAGCAGCACATAGGCTAAGAAAATGTAATTTTCAGTGCCCTTTAGACAAGCTGAAAGCCCTTGAAGTTTCCTGGAGTTGAACTTTAATTTACTGTGCTATTTGGCCTTCTACAAACATTTTTCCCTAGCCCTTGTGTCCTAAAATTGTGTTCAAGCTTTCATAACCGAGAGTGCCAAATATAAAATACAAACTTCACTTCACAACACTTCTAGCCTCCAGCATTCGCTTCTGCATGCAAGCACAGAGGGATGGGGGTGGTTTAATTTTTTTGTTTATTATTATTATTTATTTTATAAATGTTAATGTCCATTTCATTTTTTTTTTATCACTTTTATTCCTATCACAGGGAATGTAAACATCCCTTGTGATACAAATAGGGGATGTCAGGTCATCTTTATGGAGAGATCTGGGGTCTATAAGACCCCAAATCTATCCTCTACCTTTGAAAGCATCAGATCAAATAATAAAAAAATAAATAAATAAACATTGATCTTATGCTTTAAAAAAAAAAAAGAAAAAGTTTATTCTGCGCTAGACTGGAAGTGGCGTCATGGTGTTGCTCCAGTCCTCCTAGATCATAGAGGTGAAGAGAGATGATCTGAAAAAAAACGTCGAGCAGTGGGATAGAGGGACACCCCTCCCCGTGCTTCTAAAAGCGATCCAGCAGCTAATCAGCTGCTCAGATCACTTTAATGAGAAAGAGAATTGCCGACTGCAAAAAATACCGGGGCTTTGTCTGATAGCTTTAGCCATAACTCTGATAAACCACTTTACAGACGCAATGTATATATACGTATTGCGGTCTTTAATATAAGGCCGGTTCACACCAGATGCAGTGGGACTGCATTGGGCAGCTATTCCAGAGTAGTCCCACCACATGACAAGGCAAAAATGCCTTGTCTCCTGTGTGCCTGGTACCACAGCGGCTGGTGTGAATGGATCGTTAGACATGACCTGTGTTTTAAAACACATGCCGATCCTATTGTTAAATTAAATTATTGTCTGCCATTGAGTTTTTGTATAAAGCCCTTTAGAATACTTAAAAAAAACGCAACTCTTCCTGCAATAGGCAAATAATTTTGAATTGGGTGTTATATCGCTCCATATTATTATCTGTAATGAACAACTCCTTTGTGAAAACAAAACTTTTTCTTTGAGCTTTACTATATATAAATCACTTTGCCACAGTAAGCAATTAACAATGTTATGTAAAATTACTGTTGCCCTTCATCATTTATTTTAGGGGAACAGGAACACAAATCCACAATGACCCAAAAATTGTACTTCTCTCAATAATGCCAAAAGAGATGTTCTTCGCCACTTTCTCACTGCAACCATAGTATTAATACCTTGATACTGTAGATCCACCATACTACTAACCCTAGTGCAGTGGGCTTTTAACCTCAATTCTATAAACGATCTAGAAAACCTCTTAACAAAGAAGTATGACAGATTGAACCAGTTCAAGATAACGTGGGCCTCCTGGACCATATTCAGATTCTCACAGGATTTTTAAGCCATGCTCTCTAATTACTCTTGCTCATACTGATACAGTACAAGCCATGATGTAGAGGGGATAGAACACCATCTATCCCCACCCTGTCCTTACCCATTTTGTCCTCTCTCATCTCCTTTTCCACTCCAACCCACTGTCTGTAATTTCTTCCATACCAAACTAAATCTCTTATGCTGCATATACACGGTCGGAATTTCCGTCAAAAAAAGTGTGATGGGAGCTTTTGGTCGGATATTTTGACCGTGTGTATGCTCCATCAAACTTTTTCTGCCTAATTTCAGCCAGCAAAAGATTGAGAGCTGGTTCTCTATTTTTCAGACGGAAAAAGTTCTTGATGGAAATTCCGTTCGTCTGTATGCAATTCCGACGCGCAAAAAAACACGAATGCTCGGAAACAATTCGATGCATGCTCGGAAGCATTGAACTTCATTTTCTCGACTCGTCGTGGTGTTATACGTCACCGCGTTCTTGACGGTCGAAAGTTCAGAGAACTTTTGTGTGGCCGTGTGTATGCAAACCAAGCTTTGAGCGGAATTCCGTCGCAAAAACCATCCAAGATTTTGGAAATTCCGTTTGTGTGTACGGGGCATAACTCTGTCTCTCCCCTGTATCTTCCTCCTAAAAATAGTACCTGCATAGCGCCTGTAAAAAGCCTCTCCTCTCACTTCAGTGTGTATACACCGCTCCTAAAGCGCCACTGCCCATTTAAATCAATGGGCAGCACCGGCAACCGCCGGCATAGCGCCACTGCAGCAGCGCTTTGCGGGAGGTTTTAACCCTTTTTCGGCCACTAGCGGGGGTTAAAAGCGTCCCGCTAGTAATGGCTTTACCGCCGATGCCCCCAATGCCCCAGTGTGAAAGTAGCCTTAAAAATTAAAAGTCAGCAGTTACAAAAACTGTAATAGGACACTCACCTGTCCCAGGACAAAGCCATGTCCTCACCTGGCCAGTTTCTTCACCGGGCTTCGGTCCCCAGCATACTAACTCTGGGCAGAAGGCTGTGACTGCATGCAGCTTTACAGCCGGCTGCTCGCCGTGCTGCGCTATTTAATTGGTCCTGCAGCTTTCTGGGACCTGTGACATGTCCCAGAAAGCTGCGGGGGAAGGAGGGGGGCTAAACTTCTGCTCAGATCCCCACACCGATCTGACCAAAGGTGGCTGAGCGGGTACCTGTCAAAACCAGGTACCCGCTCCCCCCATAAAATTATCCCCTTTTGGGTAAAGTTGCGCTTTAATATCATTTACCTTAAAGCATTTGTTACCCCAACACTTCATATTCCTGATATGTGCCTGCTGTACCATGTACTTGTATGAGGAAGTATCCTGTTCCCTTTGCACTGCTTCCTTTATGTGAAATCTCTGATGTGAAAGTGCAGCGCTAAAAATATAAATAAAAAAAAATGAATTTAAACAAACATGTGCAACAATCACCAAACAAATATGTGCAACAGTGAGAGACAGGATCATGCACTAGATGTGACGAAACACGTAGGGCGTAGCCAACGCTTGTGACGTCATCACACGCATTGATACTATAAAGTGGCGTAGCGACGCGTGTGACGTCATCACACACATCGATACTATAAAGTGGCCTGTCTCACTCACGGGACTGGTTGTATATGCTAAGCACTTACATGATTTTATATTATGAGTGTCTAGTACATTTTAAATCAAGTGTTATTGCGATTTTGGCTTTTCCGACTTTCTTCTAATGTCACAGCTGAATAGTCCGATTGCCATATGTGTGTAACCCGGTTGGAGGTGGAAGTGCACGGTATTCCGGAGAGGTACAAACCTGAGGTTATGGCTGTTATACCTGTATAATCTGAAGTGGAGGTGCACGATATCCCAGACGGTAACCACTGAGAAATACAAGCGCATTTTGACTCTTTTCTTTAACTGAAAGTGTCCATTTGCTTTGGTAAGCATATCTATGTAGCATATGATGGTGGATCACACCAGTGTAAAATTTCACGAAGGATCATATATTCAAGCATAAATGAAGATTTTGCAGACTCTTTTGGGTCTGTCACTAATTATTGCACAAACAGGGGGTCCCCGGGTTACGAACAGGATAGGGACTGTAGGTTTGTTCTTAAGTCGAATTTGTTTGTAAGTCGGAACAGTACCTTTTTTAAGTGCAAATCTAGTCTCAGAGACAGGATGTAAACCCAAATCAACAGAGAAAGGCAACCGGATGGCAGGGGCGGCATGGTTAGTTCAAATATGTTTTGTTTCTTTTATTTTTTTACTTTTTAATCACTTTTTTTTATTTGTATTTATTTGTAGCTTGTCGTTTACTTTTATTAATTATTTAATTATTACTGTATTTCTTATTTTTATTTTTTTTTATCAATTTTTTTTTCACTTAACTTTATTGCTATCACACAGGAGGAAACAATTCCCTGTGTGATAGCAATTGGAGGTGACAGGTTCTCTTTATTGACCCTGTCACCTCCAAAACAGGAGTCCAGGAGGGCAGCTGAGCACAGCTCTCCCCTCTCACTATTTTCACTGTATGGCACAGCAAGGAGATGGATGGTGAAAGCAGCCATCAGAGGCTAGGCAGGCCGGCCGGCCGCGGTGCACCCTTGCGGGGCAGCGGCGTAGGAAAGACCGGGGATCCTGGAGGCTTCGTAGGCCGCACAAGGCCTCGGCCACGACGGGCAGTTTTAGCGGCCTGGCAGGCCACCGGACCATACCAGGCCTGTGGATGGGCAGGCAGGAGGACAAAGGGGACCCGCAGCCAAGCCAGGAACGGAGGAAAGGCTCAGGAGAGGAAGATTCGGCCAGCAGTGACATCATTCGGGCCCCGTTCGTAAGTAGGGGTTGTTCGCAACTCGGATGTTCGTAAGTCGGGACCCCCTGTATTTGTTTGGTTGCTGATTGTTGCATGCTTGTTTGAGTTCGTTTTTTTTTGTCTTTTTTTGCACTGCACTTTTGTTTATATTAAAAAAATAAAACTGAACTAAAATGACTGTTGCATTTTACAACACCCATCTTATTCTCTAAAATTAACAAAACATTGATGTCACTTCTTTGCCACCATTCTAATTAGCACTGAAAGTGTTCTATACAATGTTGGGGCTTGTTCACAAGTGAAAACTACGAGTGGTGAAAACTACAGATCAAATAAACCTGCGGTTTTTAAAGGGTTATTCAAATGTGATAGTAACGTGTCCTAGAAGGACACCTACCAGTGGCAGCCGCTCCAATAGGGGCGGAGGGGAGCGGCCCCCCCCAATCTACATGCAGGGTGCCGGACACATAGATTTTAATGTTTTTTTTTTTTTTTTTCTAAAGCAAGTGATTAGAGCCTGAGGCTCTAATTGGCTTAAAAAAGAGTGGGCTTAGGGCACAGAGCACTGCACCCTAAGCCCACCCAGTTGTGTGACAAATTCGCTATTGTCTTCTTGCTTCTCCTCTTAGGACCCGATTGGTTGAAAGGAGAAGTGACTGTATTGGCCGGGAGCAGGAGGGAGGCGCCAAGGAGGAGACACAGGGGGAAGTCGCTGAAGCTGCCCGCAGCCTGGATGGGGTAAGTGCAGGGCTGATGGGCGGACGAACCACGACTGTGCGACAGAGGGTGGGTGGGGTGTTTGACCAATCACACGATCAAGCAACCGGGGGTTAGGGGTTTGACTGGCCGACTGACTGATGATTGATAAAGCGGGGGGTTTGGGTGGTTTGTTTTCCCGCCCCCCCCCAAAAAAATAGAGCACCAGCCACTACTGACATCTACTACTGAATTACATGTTAACTAACTGCATAGATTTTAAATGAACCACTAAAACAATGGCCAAGTTATAAAATGCGACTGATGCAATGCATCTCTGCGTCATTTTTTAAACTACATAATTTAATTGCAGGGAACATTCAACATAGCACTCAGCAGATCCAGTTCGAAAGACCAACATAATCACCATACTGAATTATAACCCAGTCTGACAAGACATCTATTTGTTTTTAGATCATTTCATCCAGTGGAAATCAGAGGGGAAGAAGGCCAAGTTAGCCTTTTAGCCTACTTTTCTCAGTCATCGTATTTCTCACCCTCTTACCTTTAACCTTTACCATACTCACTCATTACAGTTTTGTCAAGACCACCTCCAGAACAAAAACTGGAGTCAAGGCCAATTGCAATCCAGATAGGATCATCCTGAAAAAAATTTGGCCAGCCTGCTGCACCAGCACCCGAATACTACCTTATTCCTGATAGCATGAGGCTGAATACTATCCAGCAGAATGTTTAAATCTGTCGGAACCTCAAGGCCACGATGGCATAATGGTCAAAGAGCCCACTGTTTTCACTCTTCCTCCTAGAGGAAAGTTGCTGTAGGCTTTACTCTATAATACATATCAGATTTGCCAACACTACAATCATGCTTGAGGTGATTGTAGCCGTATTAGTGCACTTGTGACAGAGACAATTGAGTACTGTCCATGATACTTTTTAACCGGTTCAATACTGGGCATTTTCACCCCCTTCCTTCCCAGACCAATTTTTAGTTTTCAGCGCTGTCGCACTTTAAGCGACAATTGCGCGGTCGTGCGACGTTGTACCCAAACAAAATTGATGTCCTTTTTTCCCCACAAATAGAGCTTTCTTTTGGTGGTATTTGATCACCTCTGCGGTTTTTATTTTTTGAGCTAGAAACAAAAGAAGAGAGACAATTTTGAAAAAAACACAATATTTTTTACTTTTTGCTATAATAAATATCCCAATTTAAAAAAAAAAAAACAAATTTTTTCCTCAGTTTCGGCCGATACATATTCTTCTACATATTTTTGGTAAAAAAAAATCGCAATAAGCGTATATTGATTGGTTTGCGCAAAGGTTATAGCGTCTATAAAATACGGGATAGATTTATGGCATTTTTAAAAAAAAAAGAATTTATTTTTTTTTTTTACTAGTAATAGCGGCGATCGCGATTTTTTTTCATGACTGCGATATTATGGCGGACACGTCGGACACTTTTGACACATTTTTGGGAACATTCACATTTATACAGCGATCAATGCTATAAAATTGCATTGATTACTGTGTAAATGTGACAGGCAGTGAAGGGGTTAACCACTAGGGGGTGGGGAGGGGTTAAATGTGTTTCCTAGGGAATGCTTCTAACTGTAGGGGGCGGGGACGCACAAGGGGAGGAGACCGATCAGTGTTCCTCTGTTCTGGGAACACAGATCGGTCTCCTCTGAGCTGACAGGATGTGGATCTGTGTGTTTACACACACAGATCAACGGTCCGGCCCGGTTAACGGGCAATCGCAGGTGCCCGGCGGACATTGCGGCCGCCGGGCACACGCACCGGGTCCCGAGCAACGCGGCGGGCGCGCCCCCTAGGCAGCCGGGAACCCGAGGCCGTCATATGACGTCCACCCAGGATGGGAGATCCCATCTGTGGACGTCATTTGACTATAGGCTGGTGCTGAAGTGGTTAAACATTGCTGACCTCTTGACCTGTGCAAAATAAAAAAAAGCGCGACTTTCTGCCTGAAAACGAAATGCTCAGGTGTGAATGCAGCCTAAAGCTTGTCCTGAAAAACTGTATGTTAGTGCAAATAAAAAAAAGTATCACGGACAGTACTCAAGTGTCTGTGTTAGCACACCAAATGTGGGGTTCCACCAAGTGGCCCCAAGATATGGGGCCCCAAAGTCGGGTCGCAAAATGTCAAGCAATTTTCTGCAGCAGACTATAACATTTTGTGACCCGACTTTGGGGCCCCATATCTCGGGGCTACCTGGTGCTAGGAACCCTAAATTTGGATATGTTGTAGTGCTACACCAAATTTAGGGTTCCTAGCACTAAGTGGCCCCGAGATATGGGGCCCCAAAGTCGGGTCGTAAAATGTCATTCTCTGCTGCAGTTTACCATCATATTTCTGTGTTTTCTGGTCCAAAAAATAGGGTTCCTTTAAAAACACTTATAAACGCAAACGCGGCTAAACGCGGTACCGGTGTTTAGCCGCGTTTGGTGTCTGAAACGTGGAAAACTTTTGCGTCTGAACCCATTTTTTTGCTTCTGGAAAAACGAGGTTAAATGAAACTGCCTAAAACCACCAAAAAACGAGACTGTGTACATGGACACATAGGATAACATTGAATGAGTTCAGGGGCAGTTGAAAAAAGTGTCCAACTGCCTCTGAACGGGCGTTTAACAGGGTCTCATGTGCATGAGGCCTTAAGGTTACTGGTTTCAAAAGGATAGCCCTCCATGTTATGTCTCTAGGAAGCAAAGCATGTCTGTATTGTGAGGGATATGGCCATATTATACAGTATATATACAGTTGTGCTCATAAGTTTACATACCCTGGCAGAATTTATGATTTCTTGACCATTTTTCAGAGAATATAACACAAAACTTTTCTTTCACTCATGGTGTTAGTGTTTGGCTGAAGCCATTTATTATCAATGAACTGTGTTTACTCTTTTTAAAACATAATGACAACAGAAACTAGCCAAATGACCCTGATCAAAATTTTAGATACCCCAGTTCTTAATACCGTGTATTGCCCCCTTTAACATCAATGACAGCTTAAAGTCTTTTGTGATATTTGTGGATGAGGCTCTTTATCTTCTCAGATTGGGCATCTAAATTTATGAGCACAACTGTATAATATATATATATATATATATATATATATATATATATATATATATATATATATACATACATACATATACATACACACATATACACACACACACACCCCTCACATTTTTGTAAATATTTTATTATGACTTTTCATGTGACAACACTGAAGAAATGACACTTTGCTACAATGTAAAGTAGTGAGTGTACAGCTTGTATAACAGTGTAAATTTGCTGTCCCCTCAAAATAACAACACACAGCCATTTAATGTCTAAACTGCTGGCAACATAAGTGAGTATGTCCCTAAGTGAAAATGTCCATATTGGACCCAATTAGCCATTTTCCCTCCCTGGTGTCACATGACTCGTTAGTGTTACAAGGTCACAGGTGTGAATGGGGAGCAGGTGTGTTAAATTTGGAGTTATCACTCTCAATCTCTCATACTGGTCAATGGAAGTTCAACATGGCACCTCATGGCAAAGAACTCTCTGAGGATCTCTGAAAAAAAGAATTGTTGCTCTACGTAAAGATGGCCTAGGTTTTAAGAAGATTGCCAAGACCCTGAAAATGAGCTGCAGCACGGTGGCCAAGACCATACAGTAGTTTAACAGGACAGGTTTCACTCAGAACAGGCCTCGCCATGGTCGACCAAAGGAGTTGAGTGCACATGATCAGCACCATATCCAGAGGTTGTCTTTGGGAAATAGATGTATGAGTGCTTCCAGCATTGCTGCAGGGGTAGAAGGGGTAGGGGGGTCAGCCTGTCAGTGCTCAGACCATACGCCGTACACTGCATCAAATTAGTCTGCATGACTGTCATCCCAGAAGGAAGCCTCTTCTAAAGATGATGCACAAGAAAGCCTGCAGTTTGCTGAAGACAAGCAGACTAAGGAGATGGAATACTGGAACCATGTCCTGTGGTCTGATGAGACCAAGATAAACTTATTTGGTTCAGGTGTCAAGCGTGTGTGGCGGCAACCATGAGTACAAAGACAAGTGTGTCTTGCCTACAGTCACGCATGGTGGGGGGAGTGTCATGATCTGGGGCTGCATGAGTACTGCCGGCACTGGGGAGCTACAATTCATTGAGGGAGCCATGATTGCCAACATGTACTGTGACATACTGAAGCAGAGCATAATCCACTCCCTTCAGAGACTGGGCCTCGGGGCAGTATTCCAACATGATAACGACCCCAAACACACCCCCAAGATGGCCACTGCCTTGCTAAAGAAGCTGAGGGTAAAGGTGATGGACTGGTCAAGCAAGTTTCCAGACCTAAGTCCTATTGAGCATCTGTGGGGCATTCTCAAACAGAAGGTGGAGGAGCACAAGGTCTCTAACATCTACCAGCTCTGTGATGTCATCATGGAGGAGTGGAAGAGGACTCCAATGGCAACCTGTGAAGCTCTGGTGAACTCCATGCCCAAGAGGGTTAATTAAGGCAGTGCTGGAAAATAATGGCGGTCACACAAAATATTTACACTTTGGGCCCAATTAGGATATTTTCACTTAGGGTAGTACTCACTTATGTTGCCAGCGGTTTAGACATTATTGGCTGTGTGTTGAGTCATTTTGAGGGGACAGCAAAAGTGACACTGTTATACAAGCTGTACACTCACTACTTTACATTGTAGCAAAGTGTCATTTCTTCAGTGTTGTCACATGAAAAGATATAAAATATTTACAAAAATGTGAGGGGTGTACTCACTTTTGTGAGATACTGTACATAATTTTATCACTAGGAGCACTTGCTATACAACCACAACACCCAACATGTTTCAAGATGTATTCTTATCCTATTCATCAGTGGTGTGTAGAAGGTCCTAGGTCTAAAAAGAGAAACATTAGACCATACCATAATTTTATACATTGATGAATCACTGTCTTTAATAGTCCCATGTGAGGATTTGTTTCTTTTTTGCAATTACATTAGGAATGTGGACAGTGTAACACATCGCAACCCACACACCAATTTCCCCTTATCCACTTCAATACCAGGCACTTTTACTCCCTCCCTGCCCAGGCCAATTTTCAGCTTTCGGCTTAGTGCTGTCAAATTTTGGGCCCAATTAGGATATTTTCACTTAGGGGTGTACTCACTTATGTTGCCAGCGGTTTAGACATTCTTGGCTGTGTGTTGAGTCATTTTGAGAGGACAGCAAATTTACACTGTTATGCAAGCTGTACACTCACTACTTTACATTGTAACAAAGAGTCATTTCTTCAGTGTTGTCACATGAAAAGATAGAATAAAATATTTACAAAAATGTGAGGGGTGTATTCACTTTTGTGAGATACTGTGTGTATCAAATGTCCGTATTATAACAAACTGAGCACTGCATAAGATACAGGAAATCATTTACAACATAACCCATTGTATTTACAAATGTTGAAAAAAAAACCTCTACAGAAAACAATATGTTCCATCTATGACAAACACCTCTAGAGAACTTCCTGAGAGATACCACAAACTCCACAATGTGTGCTTGGTTGCAGTTCTGACAAACTGTCTTGCTAAATAACATAGGTAATATAAATACACTATATTACCAAAAGTAACACACATGAGCTTTAATGGCATCCCAGTCTTATGCCGCGTACACACGGTCGGACTTTTCGTCTACAAAAGTCCGACAGCCTGTCCGACAGACTTCCGGCGGACTTTCAGCGGACTTGCAGCAGACTTTCTAACGAACGGACTTGCCTACACACGACCACACAAAAGTCCGACGGATTCGTACGTGATGACGTACACCGGACTAAAATAAGGAAGTTCATAGCCGGTAGCCAATAGCTGCCCTAGCATGGGTTTTTGTCCGTCGGACTAGCATACAGACGAGCGGACTTCGGGGTCCGTCGTACTTACGACGTAAAGATTTGAAGCATGCTTCAAATCTAAAGTCCGTCGGATTTTAGGCTAAAAAAGTCCGTTGAAAGTCCGGAGAAGCCCACACACGATCGGATTACCAGCCAGCTTTAGTCCGTCAGCGTCCGTTGGACTTTTGTAGACGAAAAGTCCGACCGTGTGTACGCGGCATTAGTCCGTAGGGTTCAATCTTCAGTTGGCCCACTTGTAGCTATAACAGCTTCAACTCTTCTGGGAAGGTTGTCCACAAGGTTTAGGAGTGTGTCTATGGGAATGTTTGACCATTCTTCCAGAAGTGCATTTGAGAGGTCAGCCACTGATGTTGGAGGAAAGGCCTGACTCGCAGTCTCCCCTCTAATTTATCCCAAAGGAGTTCTATTGGGTTGAGGTCAGAACTCTGTGCAGGCCAGTCAAGTTTCTCCACCCCAAACTCACTCATCCATGTCTTTATGGACCTTGATTTGTGCACAGGTCCAAATCATTTGGTGGAGGGGGGATTATGGTGTGGGGTTGTTTTTCAGGGGTTGGGCTTGGCCCCTTAGTTCCAGTGAAGGAAACTCGTAAGGCGTCAGCATACCAAGACATTTTGGCTGATTTCATGCTTCCAACTTTGTGGGAACAGTTTGGGGATGGCCCCTTCCTGTTCCAATATGACTGTGCACCAGTGCACAAAGCAAGGTCCATAAAGACATAGATGTGTGAGTTTGGGGTGGAGGAACTTGACTGGTCTGCACCTGAGTCCTGACCTCAACCCGATAAAACACCTTTGGGATGAATTAGAGCAGAGACTGCGAGCCGGGCCTTCTCGTCCAACATCGGTGCCTTTCCTCACAAATGCGCTGCTGGAAGAATGGTCAAAGATTCCCATAGACACACTCCTAAATCTTGTGAACAGCCTTCCCAGAAAATCTGAAGCTGTTATAGCTGCAAAGGGTGGGCCAACTCAATATTTAACTCTACGGACTAAGACTGGGATGCCATTAAAGTTCATGTGCGTGCAAAGGCAGGCGTCCCAATACTTTTTGTATTATAATGTATATATACAGTTGTGCTCATAAGTTTACATACCCTGGCAGAATTTATGATTTCTTGGCCATTTTTCAGAGAATATGAATGATAACACGAAAACTTTTCTTTCACTCATGGTTATTGTTTGGCTGAAGCTATTTATTATCAATCAACTGTGTTTACACTTTTTAAATCATAATGACAACAAAAACTACCCAAATGACCCTAATCAAAAGTTCACGTACCCCAGTTCTTAATACAGTGTATTGCCCCCTTTAACATCAATGACAGCTTGAAGTCTTTTGTGGTATTTGTGGATGAGGCTCTTTATCTTCTCAGATGGTAAAGCTGCCCATTCCTCTTGGCAAAAAGCCTCCAGTTCCTGTAAATTCTTGGGCTGTCTTGCATAAACTGCACATTTGAGATCTCCCCAGAGTGGCTCAATAATTTCGAGGTCAGGAGACTGAGATCACCACTCCAGAACCTTCACTTTTTTCTGCTGTAGCCAATGACAGGCTGACTTGGCCTTGTGTTTTGGATCATTGTTTTGTTGGAATGTCCAAGTACGTCCCATGTGCAGCTTCCTGGCTGAAGAATGCAAATGTTCCTCCAGTATTTTTTGATAACATACCGCATTCATCTTGCCATCAATTTTGACCAAATTTCCTGTGCCTTTGTAGCTCACACATCCCCAAAACATCAGCGATCCCCTTCCGTGTTTCACAGTAGGAATGGTGTACTTTTCATCATAGGCCTTGTTGACTCCTCTCCAAATGTAGCATGTATGGTTGTGACCAAAAAGCTCAGTTTTGGTCTCATCACTACAAATGACTTTGTGCCAGAAGGTTTGAGGCTTGTCTCTGTGCTGTTTGGTGTATTGTAAGCGGGATACTTTGTGGCATTTGTGTAGTAATGGCTTTCTTCTGGCGACTCGACCATGCAGCCCATTTTTCTTCATTTGCATCCCGAACAATTTTCCTGCCAGTTGTGGCTGAAATTTTTTATCAGTTTGTATACCTGACCGTGGTTTGGTTTCAACGGAACCCCTCATTTTCCACTTCTTGATTAGAGTTTGAACACTGCTGATTGGCATTCTCAATTCCTTGGGTATCTTTTTATACCCCTTTCCTGTTTTATATAGTTCAACTACCTTTTCCCGCAGATCCTTTGACAATTCTTTTGCTTTCCCCATGACTCAGAATCCAGAAAAGCCAGTGCGGCACTGGATGAAAGATGCAAGGGTCTGTCAGGAGTCCAGAAACTAATTGACCTTTTATATACACACACTAATTATAAGCAAACAGATCACAGGTGAGGATGGTTACCTTTAAAGAGGAAGTAAACCCCGGATGATTTTCCTATTTTTTTTCCAGTTTTATATACTATATATTATTGCAACTTTAAACAGCAAATTTGGCAAAAAACGAGTCAGGAAAATACCTTTTTTATCATATTTTGTATCTCTTCACTTCCGGGTATTGGCCGTGCCATGTCTACTGCTGTTTCTTAAATCTAATATTGATGTAATTCCCTCCCTTACTAGGTTTCCCTATACAAATCTCGCGCATGCGCCGTATCGCCTAAACCAAGCCTCTATCTCGATTGTCGTTACTACGGCAACCAAGCTAAACCATAGCTGAAGCTACATAACTTGCAAGGCGGTATCGCGAGATTTCCCTCTGTGCCGTTCACACAGTGTGCCGTTAAAGGATAAACCTACTGCGCAATCACGCCTGACTTCACCCACGCTTGCAGGGCAATTGCTATGGAAACTACAACAGTCAGTACACTTTCACAGGCAGCGATTAGCTGCCTGTGCTATCTAGGTTTGAAAAAGCACAAGTTGTATTGGAGGGTTTACAACCACTTTAATAGCCATTCAAACCCTTTTGTGTCAACTTGTGTGCATGTTATCAGGCCGAAATCACCAGGGTATGTAAACTTTTGATCAGGGGTATTTGGCTAGTTTCTGTTGTCATTATGATTTAAAAAGAGTAAACACAGTTTACTCTTCAGCCAAACACTAACCATGAGTGAAACAATTTTTTTTGCGTTATCATTCATATTTTCTGAAAAATGGCCAAGAAATCATAAATTCTGACAGGGTATGTAAACTTATGAGCACAACTATATATATATCTATCTAGATAGATAGATAGATAGATAGATAGATAGATGGATAGATAGATATATTTATATGTAGATAGATATAGATATATATACACATATAGTGTTGTTTCAATACAGTGTTCATAATTGGGGAGCATTACTTCTTTTACAACTTAAAGAGGAAGTAAAGTCTTCATCTTTAATTGTACCTACAGATAAACAAGGAAAAAAGGTGTACTATAGCAGTAAACTTAGGTCGGCCTTTAGACATAGGTTTACTGCTATAGTACACCATTTTTCCTTTTTTATTCCCTCAATTTACAGATGTGGCTATGTGAGTGGACTCCTTTTCTGTTCATTGTACCTACAGATAATCCTATAATAACGCTTACCTGTAGGTACTGTAAATATCTCCTAAACTTGCACCGTTCAGGGGATATTTACTATATACGCTGCCGACGTCATTGGCGCATGCGCACTGAAGGAACAGCCCACTCGTGCCGTTTCTTCAGGGCCCGTACCATGACCGGCTGCTCACACATGGGAGTGACGTCATCGCAGCTCCGGACAATCACAGCACCGGAGCCTATGAACCCGGATGCAACTCTGGGAAAGTTGTCGGCCCTGTCAGTGGTGTGCTGGCACCAGGGCATCGTTCTAAGGTAAGTATTCATTATGTCTTTGTCTTGCAGGGGTTTTTTGGGGGGGAATTTTTTTGAAGGTTTACAACCTCTTTAATATGCCTTCTAGTTATTATTAGAATCTGAGTATATGAATCAGCTATAAAGGAGGTATTAACAGCAAATCAATTTCTGGTTAGACTTGACTTACTGTATGTAATTGTCTAAATGTATTTTGTTTGGCTTTGGATTTGGTAGGGAAAGGTTAAACCCCTGCTAATATATTTTTTGCTGTTTGTGTACTGTTTGAGAGATTTCTCCTCACTAAAAGGAAAACTAGGGATGAAATTATTTTCGAAAAAAAACCCAGGTCATTAGTGGACGCTCTGAAATAATGCCCAATTGCAATAAACTATTGACAATGCACTTCCTACCATTTGAACTTTGGCCAGATGACTTAAAATGGCCAATAAGGGGGCACATGGAGAAACCAGCCCCCTCACTATCAAAGGCTTGGCCCCTAGTAGCTTAACCACTTGTGGGCTGCACTATAGCCAAAAGACAGCTACAGTACAGTCCTCCAGTTCTGGGAGGACATCTATTGGTGTCCTCTCAGAATCCTGCCCCCTGCACGCCTCCAGGGTGTGCATCAGGCACGTTCTATGATTGCTGTGTCCTTCGGATACAGTTGATCACAGATTGACATAAAGGGCCAATCACAGCGGCCCTTAACTATGTGATCAGCTGTGTCCAATCACAGCTGATTTCTTGTAAACAAATGCTAGTTATTGGCATTTCCTTTCCTCAGCGCTGTAACTGTGTGAGGAAAGGAAAGCCGATAATTGGCAATCCTGTCACAGCACAAATTTACACTCATAATCAGTGCCCTGATTATCAGTGAAGCCCCATCAATGGCAATCAGTGCCCATCAGTGCAGCTTATTAGTGTCCATCAGTGCCTCTTCATTAGTGCCGCTTATCAGTGCCCATTAGTGCCACTGTATTTTATTTTATTTTCAAAATTTTCTGTATTTATTTGTTTGCTTAGCAAAAAATAGAAAACCCAGTGGTGATTATATACCACCAAACTAAAGCTCTATATGTCTAAAAAAAAAATTATAAAAATGTCATATATATACAGTGTTGCATGACAGTGCAATTGTCATTCAAAGTACGAAAGCACCAAAGCTGAAAATTGGCCCGGTCAGGAAGGGGGTAAGAGTGTCAAGTAGGCAAGTGGTTAAAACTGTCCTGCTGCTGGCCTATTTGCTATTGTATCCTATGCAATATTGGCCATTTTGATCTTGTTTTAGAGACCATTGGGCTTTCATTCCTTAATTAAGACCTAATCTGGTTCTCTTCAGAAACAGCCTTTTTTCCTTGTCAAAAGAAGTTTATTGAGTATACAATGTTATAAAGATACATAAAGTAAGTTTACAAGGATCTATAAAGTAAGCTCATTGTTTTACAGTAGGGTTTATATAGGTAAATATCATGAAATTTCAAATATTAAACATTGGGTTCACGTAAACCTAAATTAAAGATATATATCATTTCCTTAGTTACTTTTGTAGGTATTTAAATGATTTATACCTACTATACATATTGTTTACAAGTAGAGTGTATATAGGTCAAATAAATTCTGATAATGAGCTTTAATCGTAAGGTGGAGAAAAGGAAAGAGAAAGAAGAAAAAGGGTTGAAAGGTAGAGGTATGGTCCACAAGGTTGTCCCGCTCGTCAGTTTATTATTCTTTTTAGTTCTCTTTGAAGCCTTAGAATGGGTGTCTCTGTAAGTCATTTAATCTGTTACCATGGCAACAGGACAGAGTCATTGAAGTTTGACAGGAACTGTTGTTTTATCCAAGGATGCCAAAGTTTTTCAAATTTTGGAATTTGATTTTGATCAATGGCTACCATCTTAGCATGGGACATTGTATTATTCATTCTGTGAATTGTTTCTGCTAGTACCAATGTAGGAGATTTCCATGCCTTGGCCACTGTTTGTTTTGCAGCCGTAATTAGTTGGATCATAAGTTTGAATTGAGAGAGTGTTAACCATTCCGGTTTTAGATTAAGTAAAGTTAAATATGGATCTGGTTGTATTATTTTTTTAAATATTTTAGATGCAATCACGAAGACTTCCTTCCAGAAGGTTTGGATTACTGGGCACGTCCACCATATGTGTAAATATGTGCCTATTTCTGGGCATCCTCGAAAACAAAGAGCTGAGGTATTAGGTGAATATTTTGACACTCTAGCGGGTACAAGGTACCAGCGAGTTAGGACTTTATAATTTGTCTCCAGTGCTAAGATGTTGGGTGAAGATGACTTAGATGTGAGCCATATGTTAGACCAGTCCGTGTCTTCTAAAGTTCGTCCCAGGTCCTCCTCCCACCTCTGAACGTAAGAGGGTCTATTAAGATTTGCTACTCCATATAATTGATTATAAAGTGATGAAATTGTACCTTTAGCAAATGGATCTTTTGTACAGATTGATTCAAAAATGGATAATTGGGATAATGGTGTATCCCCCTTTAGGAATGGTGTATAGAAATTTTTGATTTGGAGATATCTAAATATCTCAGAGTTTGGTAGATCATATTTTTCTCTAAGCGATGGGAATGAAAGGAATGATTTAGATGCTATGAAGTCATTTAGTGTCTGAATGCCTGATGTTGTGCAAGCTTTAAAAGAATTTGGGTAGATCCATGCCGGATAAAAGGCCGGATTTCTGATAAAAGAAAGGAGAGGATTGTGTGGAGATTGTAACTGATATTTGGTTTTTAGTTTATCCCAGAGAGATAAGAAGTGTTTAGTTATGGAATTTTGAGAAACAGCCTTTTTTAACATTAGATGCATTCCTCCCTCTACTCTCACCTACAAAGTGGGATTTCTTCTAGCCATCCCCCCTGCAAAGCCAGATCAGAAACAGACGTTACGTGTAAAAAATATTAAAAATATTTTTTTTACATTTTGCAAATACAGTATGTTAATGATAAAAATGTGCAAATACATAGACAAAACTATAGAGCACAGAGATCCTGTTTGGTACCTGAAAAGGAAACAGATTTGTGCATGGGGATCCCCAAGCAGTCCTAAGACACCAGCCTCCATCTCCCCTTTATATATATACCTTATTTAAGGACATGTGTGTTTGAGTGCATTTTTGATGCGTTGTACAGCGTTCCAGTACAGTCAATTGCAGGAAAAATGCAGCATGTTCTACTTTTTTTTCTGGAACGCACTGCAACTGCAAGCACTGGTGTGAACTATGCCATTGAAGACCATATATAACCTACTTTTCATGTGTTTTTGATGCAGAAAAAAACACACTGGACTGCATGTGGTGTGAACTGGCCCTAAAATCTATTCATTATTTTTATTTATTTTTTGCATTCACACACCATGCAGTACCCAGCTCCCCATACCCTTTTTGACAATGGCTTGCCTTTTAGCCTTGAAAATGTTCAGAATTATCAGAATTCAACCACCAAAGAAATAAATCAGGTTTGATTTTAAGTGTGGAAATTTTTGATGACCCCAAACAAATGGAACCCAGGCATATTTGCTCATCCCTAGAGGAAACCACTCCAAAGTAAGAGGAAATCTCTTCTTAGACAGATATCACAGCAACAGTTGTCCCTAATGGAAACCTTACCCTCACCTCTTACTAGAGACAACTCTAAAATTTTGGATTTCCCTCCACTTTCAATCTCTGTGACTCCAGTGGGGACACATACAGCAATACAAAATTGACAGAGGTTCTAACTCGTCTACGCTTTATCAATTTGTTTTGGCTATACATATGCTAGGAATCAAATCATAAAGTTGCAAAATACTCAATGTAATATTACAGTTACTCATGGAGCTGGGAAAGATTTAAAGGTAAAAAATGATCTACTAAATAATGTTGTGTCATAGTGCATCCGGAAAGTATTCACATTGCTTCACTTTTTCCACATTTTGTTATGCTACAGGCTTATTCCAAAATTGATTAAATTAATTATTTTCCTCAATATTCTACAAACAATACCGCATAATGACAACGTGAAAGAAATTTGTTTGAAATCTTTGCAAATTTATTAAAAATGAAAAAAAAAACGAAAAAAAAAAAAAATGTACATAAGTATTCACAGCCTTTGCTCAATACTTTGTTGAAGCACCTTTGGCACCAATTACAGCCGCAAGTCTTTTTGAGTATGATGCTACAAGCTTGGCAGACCTATTTTTGGGCAATTTCTCCAATTCTTCTTTGCAGGACCTCTCAAGCTCAGGTTGGATGGGGAGCGTCGGTGCACAGCCATTTTCAGATCTCTCCAGAGATGTTCAATCGGGTTCAAATCTGGGCTCTGGCTAAGCCACTCAAGGATATTCACAGAGTCTGTCCCGTAGCCACTCTGTGCTTAGGGTCTTTGTCCTGTTGGAAGCTGAACCTTCGCACCAGTCTGAGCTTCAGAGCATTCTGGAGCAGTTTTTAGCAATAATGCTAATTAGCAATAATGCTAATAAACTTTCCCTCGATCCTGACTAGTCTCCCAGTTCCTGCCGCTGAAAAACATCCCCAAAGCATGATGCTGGCACCACCTTGCTTCACTGTAGGGATGGTTTTGGCCAGGTGATGAGCAGTTCCTGGCTTCTCCCACACATGACGCTTGCCATTCAGGCCAAAGAGTTTAATCCTTGTTTCATCAGACCAGAGAATTTTGTTTCTCATGGTCTGAGAGTCCTTCAGTTGACTTTTGGCAAACTCCAGGCGGACTGTCATGTGCCTTTTACTGAGGAGTGGCTTCTGTCTGGCCACTCTACCATACAGGCCTGATTGGTGGAGTAGAGGAAACAGAGTGATTTCGCGCACAACAATAATAAAAGTGATAATGGAGTGATACTAAAGTGTCAAAAAATCGTTATACAAGTAGGTGGACAATGATGGAAATCATAATAAAAAATAATGAATGAAATCAATCAATAAATAAGTCCAAAAAAATCAAATAATTAGGCGTAAGTGTTCGTGGATCTTCACTGAACTTCTGCTATGATCTCTAACATCCAGTGAAAAGACAGGAAAGTAACCACATGACTTCAGCATGCCAAATCATGCTGAGGTGTGGAACAGCCAATCCTTGCAGAGCTGCTGAAGAAAGGAGTTTTTCTCAGTTTGTCAAGAATTGTCTCACTGAACAATAAAAGAGGATTGCTCAGAGATGGATTAACTCTGTGTGGCAAGACTGGGCTCAAATGATAGGAAATCTTATACTCTATCTACAGTATGATAAAAAAAAAAAAAAAAAAAAATCGGGTTTACATCCACTTTAAGGCATTTACCCAGGCCTATGGAGGTAAGGGCTCTGTGAGCACATTACTGTACAGATGCCATCCATTATTGCCCACATCACCTACCATTTTTTTGGAGAAGATCCACGAACACTTATGCCTAATTATTTGATTTTTTTGGACTTATTTATTGATTGATTTCATTCATCATTTTTTATTATGATTTCCATCATTGTCCACCTACTTGTATAACGATTTTTTGACACTTTAGTATCACTCCATTATCACTTTTATTATTGTTGTGTGCGAAATCACTCTGTTTCCTCTTGTCTATTGGTTGATTTGTGTATACCATCAGATTTTGCAGCACTACACATAGTTTTTCATTTTTTAGTAGCGCAGAGGTCCTTACATTCTTTCTGATTGGTGGAGTGCTGCAGAGATGTTTTTTCTTCTAGAAGGTTCTCCTCTCTCCACAGAGAAATGCTGGAGCTCTGTTAGAGTGACCATCGGGTTCTTGGTCACCTCCCTGCCTAAGGCCCTTCTCCATGATCGCTCAGTTTGGCTGGGTGACCGGCTCTAGGAAGAGTCCTGGTGGTTCTAAACTTCTTCCTTTCATGGATGATGGAGGACACTGTGCTCATTGGGACCTTCAATTGTGCAGAAATTTTTCTGTACCCTTCCCCAGATCTGTGCCACCATACAATCCTGTCTCAGAGGTCTACAAACCATTCCTTGTACTTCATAAATTGGTTTGTGCTCTGACATGCACTGTTAACTGTGAGAAATTATATAGACAGGGCCGTCTTTAATATTGACTGGACCCCGTGCAAACATTTTCTTGGGCCCCCTCTTCCGTGCAATTTCGCTCTCCACATGCTTTGAGACATACAATAAATAGCAGCTAGACTCAAAATCAGTTTACTGAATCAGATCAGGCAGTGATTGTGATTGGTTGCCAGAGGTTACAGTGTATAATTACCGCTCACTGACTGGCTGCTAGAGGTTACAGCACACATTATGGTTCACTGTTTATTTTCTAGAGGTTACAGCACATGACTTCTGCTTGTTGATTGGTTGTTAGAGATTACTGTACATCAGTACTGCTCACTGATTGATTGCTAGAGGTTACCGGACATCTATACCACTCACTAATTGGTTCCTAGAGGTTACTGCATATTCTTACTGCTCAATGATTAGTTGCAAGAGGTTAGTGCACAGCATTACTGCTCACTAATTTTTTTTGTCAAAGGTGTAGCACATCATCTCCTCACTGCTGCACACCATGGACTGGGGAGGTGAGGGGACCCATCAATAGACAGAAAACTCCTAGGAATCCTAGGACTCCTCTGATCAGTGGCAATGCTGGGGGAGGGGGGGGGGGGTTGATCAGTGGCAATGCTGGGGGGTTAATGGGATCAGTAACAGTGGTGGGGGGGGTGGGATTAGTTAAGAGGCAATACACTGTGGCAAATTCTGAATCTTGTACAGCAAAGCTCGAGATCTTTGGCGAGTATATAGTGGAGGATTCTACCAATGTAATGGGGAATTTACAATGACCACCCATGTGAGGGGGGATTTACACTGACCATCAATGTGAGGGGGATTTTGCATTGACCACCATGTAACGGGGGATTTTACACCACCCACCAATAGGAAAAAGGGATTTCTACACTGACACCAATGTAATTAAAGCATTTACACCAACTACCAGTGTAAGGGGGAATATACAATGACCTCCATGTAAGAGGAATTTGCACTGACAACCATTGTTGAGGAGATTTGTACTGACCACCAATGTAAGGTGACACTTCTACACCGACCACCAATGTTAGGGGGGATTTACACTGATCACCAATGTAAAGGGGGATTTACACTGACCACCAGTATAAGGACAATTCTGCACTGACCACCAATGTAAAGGGAAATGAACACTGATCACCAATGTAATGAAGAATATACACTTACAACCAATGTAATGGGGGATTTTACAACAACAGCCAATAAAGGGGGATTTATACCGTGGCCGTCAATGTAAGGGGGATTTACACTCACCACCAATGTAAGGAAAAAAAAGGGGGCTTCTACATGGACCACCAATGTAAGGGAGGATTTAAAACTGACCAAAAATGCAAGTTTGGATTTTTTTTAACAATTACCAATATAAAGGAGTTTCCACACTGGCCACCAATGTAATGGGGATTTACACTGACCCCTAATGTAATAGGAGCATTCACAGTAACCACCAATGTAAAGAGGGATTTACACTGACCACCAATGTAAGGGGGCCTTTACACTGGTCACTAGTGTAAATGAAAGGATTCTACACCAAGCCCCAATGTAATGAGAAGATTTACACTGACCACCAATGTAACTGAGACATTTAGCCTGCGTTCACATTTGTGTGTGTCGGGAACACATGAAAAATCGATTTTCTTACACCACAGAAACATGCTGCCCCTTAGCAGATACACAGCAGTGCCATTAATTGTTAATGACACCCTCATGCATCAGCTGAGATGTGCATATTCACATGCAACAAAATTCAGTGTGCTGTGACACCATGTTATTTTGAAGAAAGGTTCCACCTTCAATTTGCTTACCTTTGCTGAGCAGGCTAATGTTAGGCTTAATGACTATAGTTGTAGGCAGGACTCCTTTACCTCCCCAGTGGACAGCATTCAGCCGAAGTGATGGTAGATATGACCTCAGGGGGACATGATATACATATGAATGCCACCTCTATTTACATATCAATGCAGCAGTCTGCTACTATTTACTTTTGTTGCAGCTGCTATTTACATATCATTGCAGGTTATTTACATGTAAACACAGGGTCTTCAGGTGAGTTATCTGTACATGGCAAAAGGGCAGAGCTGGGTAGCAGCAACAGAACTTTACACTAAGATATCGGGACACAGTACAGGACTAAAACTTCAAGGGATAAGGGAATTTAAACTCGGCTAGTTGGCAAGTATGAGGCAGCTGCTTTGGGCCCCACAACAATAATGGGGCCCAGGGCAGGGGCCCAGGGCAGCTGCCCCTTTTGCCCTGCCTTAAAAACGGTCTTGTATATAGACAGGTGTGTGCCTTTCCAAATCATGGCCAGTCAACTGAATTTACCACAAGTGGACTCCAATCAAGTTGCAGAAACATCTCAAGGATGATCAGTGGAAATAGGATGCACCTGAGCTCAATTTTGAGTATCATGGCAAAGGCTGTGAATACTTATGTAGGTGTGATGTTTTTTATTTTTAACCACTTGCCGACCGTCTCACGCCGATATATGGCAGCAAAGTGATTTGTTCCCACGAATCGCTGTAGGGGTACGTCTGTACCTTTAAGGGCGATAGCAGGTGCGGGTACTCGCTGCACAGCAGGAAATCTGATGCACGTGGTCGGCAGGCGCGATCGCGTGCACAGGAACAGGGATTTGTGTGTGTAAACACACAAATCTCTGTTCTATCAGGAGAGAAGAGACATATCGATTGTTCCTACTAAGTAAATTTCTCTTCCTCTACTAAGTCCTATCCCCTCACAGTTAGAACACACCCAGGGAACACACATTTAACCCCTTGATTGCCCCCTAGTGTTAACCCCTTCCCTGCCAGTGACATTTACACAGTAATCAGTGCATTTTTATAGCAGTGATCGCTGTATAAATGTCAATGGTCCCAAAAATGTGTCAACAGTGTCCTATCTGTCTGCCGCAATGTCGCAGTACCGCTAAAAATCGCAGATCACCGCCATTACTAGTAAAAAAAAAAAAAAATTAATAAAAATGCCATAAATCATTCCAATAGTTTTTAGACGCTATAACTTTTGCGCAAACCAATCAATATACGCTTGTTGCGATTTTTTTACCAAAAATATGTAGAATAATATATATTGGCCTAAACTGAGGAAGAGATTTGTTTTTTAAAAACATTTTTGGGAATATTTATTATAGCAAAAAGTAAAAAAAAGTTTGTTTGTTTTTTCAAAATTGTCGCTCTTTTTTAGTTTATAGCGCAAAAAAATAAAAAAGAGGTGATCAAATACCACCAAAAGAAAACTCTGTTTGTGGGGGAAAAAAAGGACGTCAATTTTGTTTGGGTACAGCCAAATCTTCCAGTCTGTAAGTGGTGACATAAATTTGCAAAGATGTCAAACAGACTTCTTTTACATTGTCATTATGGGGTATTTTTTGTAGAATTTTAAGGGAAATAATGAATTTAATCCATTTTGGAATATGGTTGTAACATAACAAAATGTGGAAAAAGTGAAGCACTGTGAATACTTTCCAGATGCACTGTATGGCTAAGGTCTAATATATATATATATCAGTAGAACACATGGGGACAAGACCCCTACCCAGAGAGCACTGCCAAAATGCCAGCATTTCAGTGTTTTGCATAAGAGGACGTTTCCAGTGGTATTTTACATACTACATATTATTATTATTGTTATTATTATTATACAGGATTTATATAGCACCAACAGTTTGCATATTTTCAATAGCACAATTTTCCAGGCTGTGCACATGTTCAGCAATGCCATGTGATTAGATAGCCGCAGCATGCTTCAGGGAATTCTAATCACTTACAATAGGGACTACATTATTATACTGTGGATAGCATATCCCAGATTAAAATCATTTCATTACCTTCTGAATGATTATTCTCATTACCAAAGATACAGTTGCATAGATAAAATACTTACAAGCTCAAATTTTAAACACAACCACTGGGTCTGAAACACCAAAGGAAAAGCTAAACTGTGTATTAAATCAGCATAAATATTAGGGTATTATAATGTCTACGCTAAAAGTAAAGGAACATTTCCTACAAAGTTTCCTTACAATTTTGCTCCCACTGCCCTAAGTATGTCTAGCTCACCAATTCACTCCCCCCACACCGCAGCCCTTACCTAGATCTCACTTCAAGGCCTATAGCCTTGATCTAGATCCCGGTGCATTTCGGCCCAATAGGCTTATAATAGTCTACCAGTTCATAAAAAAGGATGGAGGGATGTCAACAATAGGTAACAAAAGGTGAGGAAACTTTATGGGAAAATTTCCTTATCATAAGAAACGTGTAGAAAAAAAATATGGAAGCTGTCATTGCTGCCTTGGAATTTAAAGATATGTAGGGTGTAGGGCTGTCACCTTGATACTAGCTTGATTGCCTAGTAGGTCACTGACATGGAACAAGCATACAGGACAAGAGGCTATACTTCACTGCCCACATTCTTGTTCCAGGTCAGTGACTTAATAGCTAGAGAAGCCAGGGTCAGCATGAAAGCTCGGGGAATCAGTAGGTGTAGCTCCCATATCAAATGTTTAAAATATCAGTATAATGTAAGTAATCATATCAATGTGCACTTTGCCCTAAAAATATTGTTTCTCCATATAAGTTATATTATATATATATATATACACTGTAGAAATTGGGAAGGCATAAGTGTTTATTACAAATTCAGGCTCTGCTTTATGCCTTTATGACCTTACATAATTACATATCTACAAGACAGTGTCTGTCTGATTGAAAACAACAGGCTCCTTGCGGACTCTGATCATGTGAGATCCCCGCAATATTAGAAAATTGTAAAATGTTCTGAGATTGACTCTCCAACAAAATGATAATTTACAACTTGCTCAAAACACAATTACAGCTAGCTTGAGCTCCTAGTCTAGAAATACCTCCCTAGAACAAAAGGAAAAAAAGGATCTGTGCCCAAATGATGTACAAAAACATAAAACAAGCCTTTGTTTAACTACCACTTACCGACCGTCGCACGACTATATACGTCCTGACTTTGAAGAGGGATATCTCGGTAATGGCAGCAGCTGCTGCCACAACCGAGGTATCCATCTCTTCAGGCGGCGGTTCGGTTAACAATAATGGTGGTCTCTGCGGCGGATTCACCGTGAGATCACCGTTATTGGCGGCGGGAGAGGGGCCCCCTGCCGCTCTCCCACACCCTCCACTGCTTACCACAGCCATTAGCAGCGGCGGAGGCGATCGGGTGCTGTCCGTGGCTGGGTATGGAGACGAGTGAGGGTAAGATGGCCCCCACCCGTCTCCATACCATAGCAGGGCGGAAGGCACATTTTTTTGTTGTCATTTTTTTCAAATGACAACTTTTTTTTTTCTTTTATTACATTTAAGTCCAAATATGAGATCTGAGGAATTTTTGACCCCAGATCTCATATTTAAGAGGACCTCTCATGATTTTTTCTATTACAAGGGATGTTTACATCCCTTAATAGGAATAAAAGTGACCCAATTTAAAAAAAATAAAAAAAAGTGTAAAAATAAATAAAATCAAATAAAATAAATAAGATAAAATAAGATAAAAATTATTTTTTTTTAAAGTGCCCCGTCCCGACGAGCTCGCGCGCAGAAGCGAACGCATACGTGAGTAGCGCCCGCATATGAAAACGGTGGTCAAACCACACATGTGAGGTATCGCCGCGATCAGTAGAGCGAGAGCAATAATTCTAGCCCTAGACCTCCTCTGTAACTCAAAACATGCAACCTGTAGAATTTTTTAAACGTCGCCTATGGAGATTTTTAAGGGTAAAAGTTTGACGGCATTCCACGAGCGGCCGCAATTTTGAAGCGTGACATGTTGGGTATCAATTTACTCGGTGTAACATTATCTTTCACAATATAAAAAAAAATGGGCTAACTTTACTGTTATCTTATTTTTTTATTCAAAAAAGTGAATTTTTAAAAAAAAAAGTGCACTTGTAAGACCGCTGTGCAAATACGGTGTGCCAAAAAGTATTGCAATGACCGTCATTTTATTCTCTAGGGTGTGAGAAAGAAAAATGTATAATGTTTAGGGGTCCTAAGTAATTTTCTAGCAAAAAAAACGTGTTTTTAACTTGTAAACACCGAGTTTGAAAAAGAGGCCTGGTCTTTAAGTGGTTAAACCACCAATAGCCTCAAAAAATTATCCCAATTGCTGTCCGTTACAATTCAGCAAGTAGGGTAAGGAGTTGCAGTCCACACGGTTCTCAGTTTAGTTACGTGTGCCACTCTGGGACTATACATCCCACCACAAGTTGCCCCATTACTTTGGAAGGTCTCGAAAAGAAAAACTCTGCCGCTTTTAACAACCACTGGTTGTTCTGAGAACTACAGGGGGACGTGTACATGACTTAGAAGGTTACCACCATAACATTTGTCCTGCTCTCACAATAGCTCTAGAACATAGGATTTCCCTTTACTTTCTGTCTTGGTGACCTTCATGATGGGCATACCATAAAGGCTTTGCTCCTGGACCTATATAGTACCCTAAGACTAACAACAGTGCCCAAATTGACATTGCTGGCCAGGTACGATCCCCCAGAGCTCAGCTGAGTTGAGCTTACCAAAACTTGCAGAAGATGCAGGCAGGGAGTTTGACAGAAGAATCTTGAGCCCAAGATCCAAAAACCTTGGAGAAGGTAACTTTCTCATCTCATTCTCATCACCTTCAGTAGATACCATACGTGTCCCAGTGTCACCAGACCAATGTAAGCCATCAACAGTGTTCCTGATTGCTGCCACACCAGTCCCAGTGTCACCAAACTAGTGCAGCCAACAACAACATTTAAATCACCAACATACCAATCCCTTTGTTGCCAGACCAGTGCAGCCAGCAACAGCATTCCTGATCACCCCAACACCAGTTCCATTGTCACCAGACCAGTGCAGCCAGCAACAGTGTTCCTGATCACCACAACACCAGTTCCACTGTCGCCAGACCAGTACAGCCAGAAACAGTATTCTTGATCACTAGCCACAATAGTCCAAGTGTCATCAGACCAGTGTAAGCCAGCAACAGTGTTCCTGATCGCCATCAACTCAGTTTTGTCAGATCAGTGCAGCCAAACAGTGTTTCTGATCACTGCCATACCAGTGTCAGTGTCACCAGAACTAGTGCAGCCTTTGATCGCTGCCACATCAGTACAGTTTAAACAATGTAACAATGTAAACAAGTGTAAGCCACAAACAGTGTTTCTGATCACAATTACACCAGTGTCACCAGAGCCAATGTAGCCATGAATAGTGTCCCTAATTGCTGCCACATCAGTACAGTGTTACCAGTGCCAGTGTATCCAGCAACAGTGTTCCCGATCACCACCACACCAGTGCCTGTTGTATTGACCCTGGTCTGACACATCTGCACTGATTACATTCCTGTGAGCCACCAGCCCCAGCCATCCCCTGAGACAATGTTGGTTGATTTTTGTAATACACAAAATACAATGTCCATTGTACAGCTTTGTGGTTAGATTCAATAAAAGTCTACAGTAAAAAAAAAAAAAGATACAATGTCCAGTACATCAACAGTACAAACATTGAAAGTCTCACACATGTGGTAATTCCATACTCAGAAGGAGTAGCAGAGTATGTTTTCTGTTCATTCTGCATGTGAGATATAATTTTCAAATCATTTTCCACATTTTCACAAAACTTGAGGCAAAAAAATTGGATTTTTATAACAGCTTACCTGTAAAATCCTTTTCTTGGAGTACATCACGGGACACAGAGCCACAGTAATAACTGTATGGGTTATATGGCACCTTCAGGTGATGGACACTGGCACACCCTAAACAGGAAGTTCAATTCCCATATAACCCCTCCCGTTACCGGGAGTACCCCAGTTTTGTAGCAAAGCAATACACTTGTAACCAGAAAGAGGGGAGGGACCTCTGTGTTCTGTGATGTACTTCAAGAAAAGGATTTTACAGGTAAGCTGTTATAAAAATCCTATTTTCTTTATCGTACATCACGGGACACAGAGCCACAGTAATAACTGTATGGGATATCCCAGAGCAATGCCACCTGAGGGGAGGGGACACAAACAAAAGTAGGGTGCAAACAGACCTGAGGACCTATACTGCTGCCTGCAGCACACTGCACCCAAAGGAGACATCCTCATGCCTTGTTACATCCACCTGATAGAATCTGGTGAATGTATGGACTGAAGACCAGGTTGTGGCCTTGCAGATTTGAGCCATGGAGGCTTGGTGATGCACTGCCCACAAAGCACTAACAGCCCTGGTGGAGTGCGCTTTGACTTGAAAAGGTGGAATCTTCCTCTTCAAGCCATCAGCTTGAATAATTACCTGCCGAATCCATTTGGCAATAGTGCGTTTCGATGCTGCCTGTCCTTTCCTAGGACCTTCAGGCAACACGAACAAAACATCTGTTTTCCGAATCTGAGTAGTCGCCTTCAAATAGATTTTGACTGCTCTCACTACATCCAAAGAATGTAGTGTCTTTTCTTCCTTAGAACAGGATTCTGGAAAAAATGAAGGCAAAACAATATCCTGGTTTAGGTAAAAACCTGAAACCACCTTTGGCAGAAAGCTAGAATGAGGACACAATACTACTCTATCCTTGTGAATGATTAAATAGGGCTCTTTACAAGAAAGAGCCTCCAACTCTGATACCCTTCTTACAGAAGAAATGGCTACCAGCAAAACTAGCTTCCTTGTCAAAAGGACCAAAGGAATATGTCATATCGGCTCAAAAGGCTGTTTCTGTAATGCCGACAGAACTAAATTCAAGTCCCAAGGGTTCAGGGGTGCTCTAACCGGTGGATTAAGCCGCGTTACCGCCTGTATAAAGCTTCGGACGAAAGAATGCGAAGAAAGTGGACGTTGAAACAATACTTATAAGGCCAAGACTTGGCCCTAGATAGTACTCAAAGCTAGTTTCATCTCTAGCCCCATTTGCAGAAAGGCAAGAATTCTACCTATGCCATACTTCCTAGGATGCCAACCCCTGGATTCACACTGAGACTGAAAGCCCGTGATTCTTTAGAATGTGGGTTTCAATAGCCAAACCGTTAAAGTTATTGATTGTAAAGTAGGATGGAACACTGGTCCCTGCGACAGCAGGTCTGAAAGTGGTGGTAGGGTCCATGGGGCCCCTACTGCCATCTTTACTATTTCTACATAGCAAAATCTTCTGGGCCACAAGTACTACCAACCTTTCCTGCTTGATCCTGCAAAGAAGTCAAAGTAGCAGCATAATAGGAGGGAATGCATAAATCAGTGAAAACTGATCCCACGGGGTCACCAACGCATCTGTTCCGCATGCGAGTGGATCCCTTGTTCTTGAAACAAAAGTTGTCGACTTTGTAATTGAACCTGGACACAAACATCCAGATCTACATCCAGCATCCCCCATCTTTGGCCTATAGTCAGAAAGATGTTGGGGTGAAGGGACCATTCCCCTGGGAACAACTGCTGGCGACTTAAGTAGTTTGCCTGCCAATTCTCTACCCCTGGAATGAAGATTGCTGATATGCACGGCACATGTTTTTCTGCCCAGGTCAGGTTATGGTTATCTCTCCCTGGGCTGCCTGACTTCTGGTGCCCCCTTGGTGATTGATATAAGCCATTGCTGTGGCATTGTCGGATTGAATCCTGACAGGAGAATTCTGCAACCTGAATATCCAGGCCACTAGGGCTAAACGCGCTGCCCGAATCTCTAGAATGTTGATGGGCAAGGTCCTTTCGGTTCTGGACCATTTCCCTTGGACAGACGCTTCTTCCAGGACTGCCCTCCAACCTGAAAGGCTGGCATCTGTTGTTACCACCTTCCAGGTAACCGGTAAGAAGGATTTCCCCTTCTGCGGATTCTCGGATATCCTCCACCAACTGAGGCTCTGGCGCACCTTTGGCGACAAAGGCATTGGAAAGTCTAGTGCTTGAATCTTCTTGTTCCAGGCCGATAGGATACTGTTTGCAGCAGTCTCGAATGTAAATGAGCATAGGGAACTGCTTCGAATGAAGCCACCATCTTCCCCAACAACCAAAGGCGAATGGAAGGACCCTTCTTTGCCCCTTCTGGGCTGTATCTATGACTAGACCCAAGCACTCTAATCTTCTTACTGGCTTTAGAGAAGATTTCTCTGGGTTGATGGCCCAACTTAGGTATTCCAGGTAGTTGACTGTGGTGACCACGCTTTGGTCCAAGCGGACTACCGACCGGTCTATTAAGAGCAGGTCGTCCAGGTATGCAATTATTGTTATACCATGAGTCCTTAATCTGGCCAGAGGAAGGACCAAAAGTTTTGTAAACACCTGAGGTGCAGTAGCTATACCGAAAGGCAAGGATACAACCTGAAAATGAAGTTTTTCTACTTCGAAATGCAGATACTTCTGGTGAGTGGGGAAAATAGGTACATGCAGGTATGCATCCTTGATGTCGATTGATGCCAGAAGCTCGCCCCCTTGTAGGATGGAGACTACTGATCGGATTGATTCCATGCGAAAAAGAGCGAATCCTAAGGAATTGGTTTAGATCTTTGAGATTTAGATTGGGTCTGACATCCCCATTTGGTTTTGGTACCGTGAAAAGGTTTGAATAAAACCCCGACCCCTGCTCTTCCACAGGGACCACCATGATCACTTTTTGCGACAAAAGTCAGTCTAACGCTAGAAAGAGAGACTTCTTTTTCTCTGGATCTTTTGGAGACATTTGATCTGAGGAAACGAGGAGACAGGAATTCTCAGAACTCTAGTTTGTAACCTAGAGCTATTGTGGAGACCACCCATCTGTCCCGAAATTCTTCCTGCCAGACCTTTGAGAACTGCAGAAATCTTCCCCCCACTCGAGCGAGCAGAGGTACCCCTTCATAAAGAGGCTTTAGCGTTCTGTCTTGCGGGTTTCCTCCCCCAGGACTTCTTTTGTCCCTGGGGTTGACCCAGAGGTTTATCTCTTGAACCTGAAAGTGGAGGCCGACTGCCTGGAGGCTGATGCCCTTGGCACTGGAGAAAGAGCCCGTTTAAATGAGGGACGTTTACTCTTTCTTAACTGGCAAAAGGGTACTTTTCCCACTTGATATTTTTTAGAATAAAGTGTTGAAAACTTTTTAGGAGGGAAAAAGTGCTTATCTGGGTGATCCCACTCAGAATAGATAAGCTTTTCTAGTAATGAATGGACAGGAAAGGCACACAAGGCTTGCGGAGGCTTTAGTGAACTTAAACAAGAAGTGGGCTTTTCAATCGACTCAGTGAAGTGTAGCTTAAATGTGGAGCGGACCATTTCAGTAAGAGAATGCACCAGCAATTTCTCAGCAAGTGAAGCTGAAGAAGGTCCTTCCCCACTTGATTCCTCGGAAGATCAGCCTGTTCACGGTCCCCTGAGGGGGCTTCATCTTCCCCCTCCCACAGTTCCTCCGTTTGAGGATCCTGGGTGGTAGAAGGGGACCTAATGCATTCTATCCACTCTGTGAAGACATGATTAAAGCCACTAATCTTTCCTCTAAACCACTCATAGCTGAGGAGAAAATCTGCTCAGTTATATAGACAGGGGCTGAAGTGTCGGAAGCAACTGCAGCCCCTGATGACCCTAATGGCTCACTATGACCAGCCTCCTTAGATTGGGATGGTGTTGCAGAGGGAGGGTCCTTAGGACCTGAGGGCGACCCCTTTGTGTCCTGGTTTTTGTGGCATTTGAACCACCTCCTCTGGTGATAGTGCTGAGCACAAACGCAGATGTACCAGCAAAAAAAAAAAAAAAAAACACCCACTGCTGAGCAAGTCAGTCCAGCAACTGCAGCTGCTATTAAGCTCAGCCTGATGCTTACGTAAATGTGCCTGGGAATGCCTGTGTCACCCACTCACATGCCACCCGTCTGCTCTGTGTCCCTCCTTTAGGTGTATGCACCTGAAAAAAAAAAAAAAAAAGTGCACTGTATAGCTATACAACTCGCGTTGTGGACGCTGAAGCAAGCCAACGCCGCTAAGCCCCCCCCCCTTCCTCCGACCACCCACCGCGCCCCCCCCCCCCCATCTATTTTAAATTAGATCGTTTTCCCGCGCAAGCGGGCTCCAATCCTGACCGGACCGCATGGAGGAAGACTGGGGTGGAGGAGAAGAGGAGAGCTGCCGAAGGGAACCGCTGTAATGGCAGCAGGAGCGGCGCAGCATACCGCCGTCTGATACCATGCTCTGGAGTGAAACTGTCCAGGTGGGGGACATTCCTAGGAGAAAAAAAACCCTTTCCCACGACTTTACCTGGAGCCTGGGCCAGAGGAAGTCTGCAGCTTGATACACAGAGCGAGACTGACAAGCATGGAACAGGTATGTGCTCTTGACAGCCCCCCATGGTGACTATAGGCATGACAACATTTACTTAAAAGGAGAAAAAACCCATAAGAATTAGAAAAATTCTTTAGGAATCTCTCTTTACCTTATCCAGCTGCAGGGTTCTGTGGTAACAGACCCAGTTTTCACCTCTCACGGTGGGCTCCGTTAAAAAACCTTCAGGGACTGGGGCTCCTTTTTTATCAGGGGATCCACAGCCCTGGGCCTGTAAAAAGCACCCCGCCAGGAACATGGCTGAAAAAAACAAATCCTGGATCCCGGGGCCTAGCTCTCTAAAAAGAGAAGCGTTACAGGTAAAACCTAATTTCTTCAGACACGAGGCCCGGGTACCTATCAATTTGGCCTGGAAAAGACATTTTGAATGGATCTGGTTGCATGGCTTGCCCCAGTAAGAAATATTCCAGCGGAGCTCAGCACAGCACATCTTTAATCGTGACCAACACGTAAGACATTGGCGAAAAAACTGAGGTACTCCCGGTAAGGGGAGGGGTTATATGGGGAATTGAACTTCCTGTTTAGGGTGTGCCAGTGTCCATCACCTGAAGGTGCCATATAACCCATACAGTTATTACTGTGGCTCTGTATCCCGTGATGTACGATAAAGAAATAAATCTTCAAAATAATCACTATGCCTCTAAAAATATGTTTACTCTCTTCAAAATGTGGTATTTTTTGGCTGTTTCTATTGCTCCAGGACCTAGTCAGGAAATTAGCGTAATGCCCCTTGAAAGCCTGAAGGTGCTTTTTGGATCTTGGGTCCCATTATGCAGCTAGGCTGCAAAAAAGTCTCACATACTGTGTATGGTAGCCTCATATTTAGGAGGAGAAGCAGAATATGTTTTCAGGTGTATTTCTAACTGGCAATAAAGGTCTGCACGCCATTATTATCTACATCATTTGTTACCAACAATAGATTAATTTTTTATGGTGCTAAAACACATTGTATCAATCTGCTAGTACAATCATTTGAAATATATAAAGTACACCACATATCGATTCATAGGATATTTCTTACATACTTAGAAATACAATCATTTTAAGTATATAGAGTAAGCACACCACATAAGAAAAATTCTTTAGCAATAAAATTGTATTAGGCATATACATACAATTATATAATAGGTACAAATATCAAGTATGTCATATCACATCAAGCATAATACAGAATAGATACTCGGTCCACTTTTGCATCACACCAACAAAAATGCATGTACAGTATATAGGTACAGTGAGCTTAGTACATACAGCAGCTGATGTTCAGAAATACCTACGGGAGTTCAGTACCCAGAATAATGAAAAGTAATGAAAAGGGTAGCTGAGCCAGACCCTGGTAAAAGAGAGAGGAGGGGAAAAAAAAACAATGTTTCGGGGATGTAAGAACTGACCTTTCTCAAGAACTTTCTACCTCTTTTAGCAGAGAGAAAACCCCTCTCTATAGCTGGACATACACCATGTAATTCGGTTGCCTGATCTCTGCACAACCCAACAGATTCATACAGCGTATTATGTAGAATAACCTTTGCAATACAAACAGTTAGCCTTTAACCCTAATCTGGCAAGCCAGAGCACTACATAGTAACCGTTGAATCTAAAGGAGACAATCAAATCTGGTCACATTCTGCATTCATACACTTAGACCTCATACACACTTTTAGATTTTCTACAGATTTTTGTCTTCAGATTTACCAAAACCATATAATATGAGGTCAAACCTTCAGAGTTTCAATTTGTAGGCAATCAGGCAGGCCCTTGCCCTACATGGTTTTGGTAAATCTGAAGACAAAAATCTGCAGAAAATCTAATAGTGTGTATGGGGTCTAAGGGCAGTGATGGTGAACCTTGGCACCCCAGATGTTTTGGAACTACATTTCCCATGATGCTCATGCACTCTGCAGTGTAGTTGAGCATCATGGGAAATGTAGTCCCAAAACATCTGGGGTGCCAAGGTTCGCCATCACTGCCTTAGGGTATAATGTGTCTAATTTAAAAATCCAATATAATTCCCTCTATAATATAAGCCTAGCCAAGTCCCCCCATCTTGGTGGACATTTGACTTCCTCAACCCCATTGAACCATAATTGTGATGTGTTGTAATTTGCATTGCAGAACTGGCGTGCTACTGGCAAGGTAGGATCACCCCTTCTCACTTCGCTTCTGTTTTCATCGAATCTAGATAGGAGGATCTTGAGAAATTGAGTTTTTACATCCCAGAAATGTTGTTTTTTTCCTCCTCTCTCTTTTTACCAGGGTCTGGCTCAGCTACTGTATCCTTTACATTACCCTATTCTGGGTACTGAACTCCCCTCTCCCCGAAACATGCCAGCCAAAGGGGGGGGGGGCAAATAAGCAGAGCTTCCCCTTTTGGGTGGAGCTCTGCTTTAATTGACAGCTTTTTGAAATAAAATACATTTTCATTTTCTTTCTTCATTTTCCAAAAGACTCACCATGCCTGTTAAATACTTTTAGGTGTATGCTTTCCAAAATGGTGTCATTTTGTGGGTGTTTCTACCATCCTGCTACTCCAGGGCCTCCAAAAAAAAGTGACAGGTAGTCAGGACATTAGACGCCTAATTTATGCCCCTTGAAAGCCGGAAGGTGCTCCTTGGATTCTGGACCCCTTTAAGTGGCTAGGCTGCAAAAAAAGCCTCACATATGTGGTATCCCCATACTCAGGATGAATAGCAGAAAGTGTTTTAGGGCGCAATTCTAAGTATGCTGACAGCTGTGTGAAAGAAATACATTTTCGTTTTCTTTCTTCATTTTCCAAAAACTTCTGGCAAAAAATTTGATTCTCAAAAGACTCACCATGCCTCTAATTACTGTAAATACGTTGGAGAGTCAGATGTATTATTTATGTCCCTTGAAAGCCTGAAGGTGTTTCTTGGATTATGGGCCCCTCTATGCATCTAGGCAGCAATTATCCCCATACTCGAGAGCAGTAGAAGAATGTGTTTTGGGGTGTAATCATATATAGGCCTATGCTGTGAGAATAGTTAAAATGACAACTTTGTGAAACAAAAACAAATTTTATTGACTTTCTTAATTTTCAAACATATTGTGGCAAAAAAAAATCTAAATCGCACCATGCTCCTTAACCAAATACCATGAAGTATCTACTTATAAAAACATGGGTCATTTTGGGGGTGTTTGTACTGTCCTGACATTTTAAAGTGGTTGTAAACCTCAGATATGAAAAATGAAAAAAGCTTATCCCTCTATATTGTATACTTGTCTCAATCCAGAGCACTAAGTGTAATTTCTGTCTGCTGCTTCATTCCTTTGCTATCCGCATGAATCACTTCTGACAAGTTTTCCTGACACCAAGAGAAAAAAAGGTGACAGGTGAGGAGATCCCAGCTAATTGACAGCCTCAGCTCTGTTCCTGTGTGCTGTGTAAAGGAGGGAGGGGGGGTGCCCCTTCCCTCCAATCAGCTCTCAGAGCTCTCTTCACTGAGCTACAGGGTGTAACTTCAGCCCTCTGCCGCCTTTTTTCTGACAGCTCAGACAAGCTTTATAATTTATGAACTTTGCACAAATGTAGATGAAAAGACTGCAGATAAACAGGTGCAACTTATGTAGGATGATTTGTTTCATCTCTGTGTATCACCTGAGGCCCAATAGAATATAGCGACTACGTAAAATAACGATGTATTTATAATTCATAAATTTGTGTTTCTCTCGCATAGAAAAAATTGCCCTGAAGAAGACCCCTAACCTAATTGGTCGAAACGCATAGGTATACTATGTGAAACTCCACACAAGCCTAATGGTTTTATATAACTTGAGTTCATGTGTATTTTTCCTATTGTTGATGAGTTATGTTTTTATATGTCAATGCCAGAATTGCTTTTTACGACTCCAATGTAATTGTATTAATACCTTTTTGATACGATACAAACAAATAAATAATTTTTATGGAAGTCATTCGCTATTCCTTTCGATCATATTCTTGCTGATAAAAAACCCCTCGGGGGATCTTCCATTCAAATACACTATGCAAATTTCATCCAGTTCCTGATCAACTGGCAGAAATTCTCTTCGTGGCTCTGTCACCACCCTCCTGCCCAAAATTCGCCAAAATCAAAATGAGCGTGCACAAAACTTGTCAGATGAACAGCGGCTGTATCCGATTGGCTGCTAACTGGGTATTCTGACAGTCCTTTGTGTCGGCTGTCAGAATATTAAAAGAGCAGCAGGAGATTTGGCTGTCCATGTTGCACAGAGTTGAAGCAGTGGCGTCACTAGGGTTGGTGTCACCCGGTGCCAAAAAAATTGGTGTCACCCCCCTCCGCCAACTACCTCAGTACAGACCCCCCTCCACTAACTACAGGCCCCACTCCATCAATATAGCCCCCCTCCCTCAGTACAGACCCCCTTCCATCAATATAGACCCCCCCACTAAGTACAGACTCCCCTCCCTCAGTACAGACCCCCTCCATCAGTACAGACCCCCGCTCAGTGCAGACCCCCTTTCCTCAGTATAGACCCCCCACTAAGTACTGACCCCCTCCCTCAGTACAGACCTCCCATCAGTACAGAAACCCTCCCTCAGTACAGAGTCTGCAGACCCCCCTCCATCAGTATCAACCTCCCACCTCAGTGCAGACCGCCCCATCAGTACATACACCCCCCCCCCAGTGCTGACCCCCATCAGTATAGAATCCCCCGTCAGTGCAGACTCCCCCATCAGTATAGAATCCCCCGTCAGTGCAGACTCCCCCATCAGTATAAAATCCCCCCCTCAGTTCAGAGCCCCCCATTAGTATAGAATCCCCCCCTCAGTGCAGACCCCCCATTAGTATAGATTCCCCCCTCAGTGCAGAGCACCCCATTTGTATAGAATCCCCCTCAGTGCAGAGCCCCCCATTAGTATAGAATCCCCCTCAGTGCAGTGCCCCCCATTAGTATAGAATCCCCCTCAGTGCAGAGCCCCCATTAGTATAGAATCCCCCTCAGTGCAGAGCCCCCATTAGTATAGAATCCCCCTCAGTGCAGAGCCCCCCATTAGTATAGAATCCCCCTCAGTGCAGAGCCCCCCATTAGTATAGAATCCCCCTCAGTGCAGAGCCCCCCATTAGTATAGAATCCCCCTTAGTGCAGAGCCCCCATTAGTATAGAATCCCCCTCAGTGCAGAGCCCCCATTTGTATAGAATCCCCCTCAGTGCAGAGCCCCCCATTAGTATAGAATCCCCCCAGTGCAGAGCCCCCATTAGTATAGAATCCCCCTCAGTTCAGAGCCCCCATTAGTATAGAATCCCCCTCAGTGCAGAGCCCCCCATTAGTATAGAATCCCCCTCAGTGCAGAGCCCCCCATTAGTATAGAATCCCCCTCAGTGCAGAGCCCCCATTAGTATAGAATCCCCCTCAGTGCAGAGCCCCCCATTTGTATAGAATCCCCCTCAGTGCAGAGCCCCCCATTAGTATAGAATCCCCCCAGTGCAGAGCCCCCATTAGTATAGAATCCCCCAGTGCAGTGCCCCCCATTAGTATAGAATCCCCCTCAGTGCAGCGCCCCCCATTAGTATAGAATCCCCCTCAGTGCAGCGCCCCCCATTAGTATAGAATCCCCCCCAGTGTAGAGCCCCCATTAGTATAGAATCCCCCCCAGTGTAGAGCCCCCATTAGTATAGAATCCCCCAGTGCAGCGCCCCCCATTAGTATAGAATCCCCCTCAGTGCAGCGCCCCCCATTAGTATAGAATCCCCCTCAGTGCAGCGCCCCCCATTAGTATAGAATCCCCCTGCACATGTCCACCCACATACTGTATGCATAAAGTTTACAGACCTCAGAACAGCGCGGACAGATGCACACAGCCATGTGTGTCCCTCGGGCTCCTCCTCCTCCTGTGTGAAGTAAACAGAGAGGAGGGGGAGGCGGCTTCAGTCCGCTGTGCTGAGGGACACAGCACAAGCCGCAGTGGGCAGTGTAGCGGTGTGTGCCGCTACCTACGGGTGTCACCCCTCTGGCGGGTGTCACCCGGTGCGGCCCGCACCCCCCGCACCCACCTAACAACGCCACTGAGTTGAAGTAGTAATCTGTTGAATTTTTTTTTTAGTTCATCCCGCAGGTACAGTATGTGTGTGTAAGTGTGTATGGCTAAGTTGAACCTTAGCTTGTCAAATCCATTCCTTCCTTATAAATTTGGACTTGCACAGAAAGGCATCTGTTAGAAGTATATTTTTTATCACTGGACTTCAAGTGGTCATCCTGGTACCGTTTTTTATAGAGCCAGCTCTCTTGTAAAAGCCATCCTATCAGCTACCTACCTGCTGGATTGCTTTTACAAGCAGCAGGAAGGGATGTCTGTCCGTCCGTTCCCCACCCCCCCTCCTGCAGCTTTCTTGGACTCTCTCTTTCCACCAGATCGGCTCTCAGCTATATTAACCTGGAAGCGATGACCTGACATAACTTAGTTATACCAGGATGTCCACAGCGCCATTTAAAAAAAAAATCAAAAGCATTCAAAAACACAGATCATGGTGTTTTGAATGCTTTTAAGGGCAGAGGAGGGATTGCCTGTCACATGTCTATTGCTGTCACAAGGATGTTTACATTCCTTGTGACAGCAATAAAAGTGAACAAAAAAATATATGTGTAAAACAATTAAAAATAAAGATAAATACATAAATTATTAATAAAAAAATTGTGAGGTATCACTGTGAACATCAGGTCATGAGCAGTAATTCTAGCATTAGACCTCCTCTGTAAATCTAAAGTTGTAACCTGTAAAGACTTTTAAAGCGTCTCCTACGGAAGGTAAAATTTACATCGTTTGCCGCTGTTGCACGGGGGTGCACATTTTTAAAGCGTGACATGTTTGGGATCTCTTTATTCAGCGTAACATCATCCTTTGTATTTTACAAAAAATTGGGTTATGTATTGTATTTTTGTATTCAAATTAAAAAAATTTTATTTAAAAAAACACTTTGCAAATACCATGTGACTTAAGATATTACAAATCCCCACCAATTTATTCTCAAGGGCCTCTGCTTTAAAAAATATATAATGTTTGGGTTTTCTAAGTAATTTCATAGAAAGAAAATACTGATTGTTACATGTGAAAAAAGTGCCAGAAAATGCCTGGTCTGGAAGTGAATATATACACTATATTGTCAAAAGTACTGGTACGTCTGCCTTTACACGCACACGACCTTCAATGGCATCCCAGACTTTTTTTTTAACAAGAAATGGCATCCCAGTCTTAATCCGTAGGGTTCAATATTGAGTTGGCCCACCCTTTGCAGCTATAACAGCTTCAATTCTTCTGGGAAGGCTGTCCACAAGGTTTAGGAGTGTGTTTATGGGAATGTTTGACCCTTCTTCCAGAAGCGCATTTGTGAGGTCAGGCACTGATGTGGATGAGAAGGCCTGGTTCGCAGTCTTCGCTCTAATTCATCCCAAAGATGTTCTATCGGGTTGAGGTCAGGACCCTGTGCAGGTCAGTCATGTTCCTCCACCCCAAACTCGCTCATCCATGTCTTTATGGACCTTGCTTTGTGCACTGGTGCGCAGTCATGTTGGACCAGGAAGGGGCCATCCCCAAACTGTTCCCACAAAGATGGAAGCATGAAATTATCCAAAATGTCTTGGTATGCTGACGCCTTAAGAGTTCCCTTCACTGGAACTAAGGGGCCAAGCCCAACCCCTGAAACAAAACTCCACACCATAATTCCCCCCTCCACCAAATGATTTGGACCAGTGCACAAAGAAAAGTCCATAAAGACATGGATGAGTGAGTTTGGGATAGAGGAACTTGAGTGGCCTGCACTTCAACCCGATAGAACACCTTTGGGATGAATTTGAGTGGAGACTGTGAGGCAGGCCTTCTCTTCCACATCAGTGCCTGACCTCACAAATGAGCTGGACAGTTGTCCCAATACTTTTGACAACATGGTGTATATCCATATATAATTTGGATATATATATATAATTTTCCCAGATGCTAGTAATGGAACAATCTGTAGTTGTACTTACCTGCATTTCTTTTCTTTTTTTACAAGCTTTGTACAATAGACAATACAATCGTCAAAGGAAATAAAATGCTGGTGTGACTACTAAATAAATTTGCAGGTACCGCACATGTGGTGGATGGTAAAAGATCAGTAAGTCCAGTACAATGGAAGAAAATTGCTCAGTTTAAGAGCAAGCATAACATATACTGTATGTGAGTATAGGTCCTTTGTAAAGTAACAAACAGCCGAAGTACACAGCTGTTACAAAAAAAAAAAAAAAAAACCTACCTATTTCGAACCAGTCTAAAACCATGCAGTATTTCCTCTCCGAGTTCTCTTGCTCGGATGCTCACATCCTCATACTGAAGAATTTCAGACAGAAAAGTCTCTGCATCTAGAAGTCAAACACAAAATATTCAAGCTTGCTCACTACTTGATAATAAGCATTTAAATGCCATTATATAACTAATAAATGTGCTTCCCCTTGCCCTCTATTTATCTAGAATTAAACGATTAGCATTTTTAGGACTAACTGACAAATTAGAAGCACTGGAATCTATGCTAAGTGTTAGTGCAACAGTGTAGCATGCAAAGCATATATTTATGGTGTAAGCCTGGAGCGTGATCAATCACGCAGGTTCCATGCTGGAAGCCATCTTTTATACTAATCTGATTTAAAGCTATTTATGGGGATCGTATTAATCATGCTCTGCAATTGAAGGAGAAGGCTCATTATAACCACAGAAGACAGTACGACACAGCACACTAGACAGGTGGACTACTGTATTAAGATGGAAGGGAGGTGAGCTTACGTCTGGTGCAGTTTTCAGCAAAATGCATGTTTTTTAGTGAAGAATGGAACCACAAGTAAAACTCTACTGACCTACTTCATGGATTTTTATACTCTATATACCAGTGTTTCTCAACCATTTATTCATTTGCGGCACCTTATGCAGAATCTCAACGCATCCCAGTCTAAAATGTAAAAAATTTAATGCCGCGTACACACGATCAGAATTTCCGACAACAAATGTTCAATGTGAGCTTGTTTTCGGAAATTCCGACCGTGTGTAGGCTCCATCGAACATTTTTTGTCGGAATTTCCGACAACAAAAATTTGAGAGCTGGTTCTCAAATTTTCCAACAACAAAATCCGTTGTCGGAAATTCCGATCGTGTGTAGACAATTCTGACACACAAAATTCCATGCATGCTTGGAATTAAGCAGAAGAGCCGTACTGGCTATTGAATTAAATTTTTCTCGGCTCATCGTACGAGTTGTACGTCACCGCGTTCTTGGCGATCGGAATTCCCGACAACATTTGTGTGACCGCGCACACAACCGCCTTGATGAAATTAAAGTGATACTAAAGGATCGTTTTTTTTATTTTTTTAAATAACAAACATATCATACTTACGTCCACTGTGCAGCTCGTTTTGCACAGAGTGGCCCCCAACATTCATTTCTGGGGTTCCTCGGTGGCTCTTGGGGCTCCTCCCCGCATCAGATAACCCCCTTGGAGAAGTGCTCTCCCGAGGGGGTTACCTTGCGGGCGCGCTTCCGGGTCCAGCATTCGGCGTCCATAGAGCCAATGGCTGCGCTGCTATCAATCTATCCAATCAAGATCTGGGAACTTGTGGAGAGAGGGACGGCGGGGACGCGCCAACGGAAATTCGGGGCTCAGGTGAGTAAAACGGGGGGCTGGGGGGCCGGTGACTGCAAGGTGTTTTTTCACCTTAATGCATTCTAAAAAGCACGAGCCTTTACAACCCCTTTAACATCAGAAGCCCTCCTTATGTCAACCTCCCCATCTCATCAGTGATTTCCCTATACATGAGAGCCCGCTATTCTAGGGTCCTCTCTTCACATCAGAGCCCACCCCCCAGTCACAGTGCCCCCTAATCACACATTCCCCCAATCACACAATCCCTACTTTTTAGGTCCAGCAGTGCGGCAGAGGGTGGGAGGTGAAGTAGATCTGGAGGAGATGGACTTCTGTCCTTTCCTGAATGCTGGAGGCAGACCTGCATATCACAAGCCATGGTTCAGCATCATATATTACCACAGCCAGCTGCCAGCACCATAGGATCAAATGATGCTGAGTCTCGTAGCCCTAAAACATCATTTGGTGCAATGGTGCAGGAGGTCAGCCTGTCCACACTATGGGACTCAGTACACTAATTCAGGGCAAACTAAGTCCCATGCCCACTGCACCCTGGGTGAGAAACACTTCTCTATACAAACAATAGGAAAACAGGTCAGATCAGGCACTTTTTATCTTTTGCCTACATGCAACTAAAACCAGTTCAAGTCTGTCCTATAGCAGTATTACTGCTACAGGACGGCACCTGTGCACTGGATCACGTATATATACGTGATCTGGCTCCCCTGGATGGGGCGCACATGCGCACAACCGACGACTTGCTGTAATCACACACAGCAGGAGCCCAGCGCCGGGTACCGCAGACTCGATATCTGCCAGCACCCATCAATGATTGAGGAGAGAGGCAGAACAGTGTTCTGTCTATGTAAACAAGGCAGACTGCCGTTCTGTCAGGAGGGAAGGCATGGATCCTGTGTTCCTGCAAAGCATGGACATGGATCCATGCCTTCCCCTTGTTGAAGCACCTCCTACAGTACACAAACACTGGCTAAGCATAGTTAACCCTTTGATTGTCCCTAATGTTTACCCCTTCCAAGCCAGTGTCATTAGTACAGTGACAATGCATATTTTTTTTAACACTGATCATTGAATTAGTATCATTGGTTCCCAAAAAGTGTCAAAAGTGTCAGCGTCCAGATTGTCCGCTGCAATATAGCAGTCCCGCTATAAGTCGCCGATTGCCGCCATTACTAGTAAAAATAAATAAATAAATAGAAATATCCCACAGTTTGTAGACGTTATAACTTTTGCGTAAACCAATCAATACAGGCTTATTGGGATTTCTTTTTACCAAAAAATATGTAGCAGAATACATACTGTCATAAATTGATGAAGAAATTGAAATTTTTAACCCCATGCCGACCAGCCGCCGCAGTTGTACTGCGGCAACATGGCTCGGCTGCGCAAATCGCCGTCATGGTACATCGGTACCATAGACGGCCACTAGGGGGCACGTGCCCCCTGCTCGCCCACGGAGCCGATGCGAGTGCCCGGCGGTCGCGCGATCGCTCGGGGCACACTGAGAACCGAGATCTGTGTGTATAAACACACAGTTTCTGGTTCTCTGAGGGGAGAACAGACAGATCGTCTATTCATACAGAGTATGAACAGCGATCTGTCATCTCCCCTGCACAGCCCCCTCCCCCCATCAGTTAGAACAAGTACTAGGACACACTTAACCCCTTCACTGTCCCCTAGTGGTTAACCCCTTCACTGCCAGTGACATTTTTACAGTAATCAAAGCAATTTTATAGCACTGATTGCTGTAAAAATGCCAGTGGTCCCAAAAATGTGTCAAAATTGTCAGACGTGTCCACCATAATGTCGCAGTCCCGATAAAAAATCGCAGATCGCCGCCATTACTAGTAAAAAAAAAAAAATTAATAATAAAAATGCCATAAAACTATCCCCTATTTTGTAGACGCTATAACTTTTGTGCAAACCAATCAATATACGCTTATTGCGATTTTTTTTTTACTAAAAATATGTAGAAGAATACATATCGGCCTAAACTGAGGAAAAAAAATGTTTTTTATATATTTTTGGGGGATATTTATTATAGCAAAATATACTGCGTTTTTTTCAAAATTGGTGCTTCTTTTTGTTTATAGCTCAAAAAATAAAAACCGCAGAGGTGATCAAATACCACCAAAAGAAAGCTCTATTTGTGGGGGAAAAAAAGGATGTCAATTTTGTTTGGGTCCAACGTCACACGACCGTGCAATTGTCAGTTAAAGCAATGCAGTGCTGAATCGCAAAAAGTGCTCTGGTCTTTGGCCAGCCAAATGGTCCGGGGCTGAAGTGGTTAAAGTTTTTATTGGATATGTTTTATAGCAGAAATTTAAAAAATATTTTTTTTTTCAGAATTGTCAGATTTTTTGTTATTAAAAAAAACACGCAGAGGTGATCAAATACCACCAAAAGAAAGCTCTATTTTGTGGGGGAAAAATAACATAAATTTTATTTGAGTACAGCGTTGCAAGACCGCGCAATTTTTCAGTTAAAATAACGCAGTGCTGTATCACTGTCTGGTCAGAAAGGGTGGAGGGGGGGTAAATCTTCTGGAGGTCAAGTGGTTAAGGTGAACCAAGTAAAAAAAGAAGAGCTTCTCATTAGTCAGCGCACTCCTGTGGTCACACTGACTAATAAGCACATGCAAGCATTGTGATGGTGTACTGACACGCTGACTATACTAGGACATAGAATGAGAAGGCTGTGACTAGGAGGAGTGATGTACGGTCAGGGAGAGGCTAGCTCTTAGTCACCTGTCAGAAGGATGACAACGTCCCGCGGAATGTCCGAGTTCATCTTCTCCGGAGACACGCCGTATCCAGACACAGTACAGAGAACCGGCTGAGGGGCGGGGTGAGAGGTCATGTGACCCCGGGCACTCAGGAAACCCCGGAGGGAGGGTGGCGGGCTCTAGTCTGTGAGGTGAAGGAAGGTGGCGGGCTCTAGTCTGTGAGGTGAAGGAAGGTGGCGGGCTCTGTGTGAGGTGAAGGAAGGTGGCGGGCTCAGTTTGAGGTGAAGGTGTTAGCCGGGTAGTTCTCAGTCGGACGAGGAACTTTGGGGTTTGTGCAGCGTTCTCATCCCCCACAAAGCTGTCCCGGTATAGAGGTAGCACAGAGGATTAGAGAAGGAGTGAGATGTGAGGAGAAAGTGGAGCCCTGCGATTCACAGATGACGGTTGGGGCGCTCTGGCTTCGTGCCCACTTGTTCTGTGCAGGAATGCGTGCAAAATTGCGTTCTTTCCCTCAAAACGCTGGCCGTTTGCAGATACGTGGGGGCGTTGCGAAGGCCAGGGTCACACTCGAGGCCACTTCAGTCTCACGAAACGGCACGTCAAAATAAATCACGTTATTTTCAGCGGTACCCATTCATGTCAGCGCGTTTTTGGAAAAGGTTCAGGTGCACAATTTCGGCCCCATAGATAGGGTTACCACCTCATCGCTTTAAAGCGGTAGTAAACCCGCTGACACTTTTTATATACACCTGTAAGGTAAAAGGCATAATGAGCTAGTATGCACTGTATACTAGCTCATTATGAAATACTTACCTTAGAACGAGGCATCGGTATCTTACCTGGTCCACGCGGAGTTAGCTGACATGTTGCCTCGGCGTGTCTTCCGGGTATCGCAGCTCCAGCACTGTGAGTGGCTGGAGCCACGATGTCGTCATTCCCGCGCATGCACGCGGGAAACTTCTTTCCGGCAAGGTCCGGCATCTGCCGGGCTTTCAGCCGAGAATCCCCTGTGCCGCTGAAGTCAGCGGCTCATTGCAAGGGGAATATCTCCTAAACCATACTTTTTTTCACACCGTATTTGCGCAGCGGTCTTACACTTTTTTGAATAAAAAAATAAAACAGTAAAGTTAGTCCAATTTTTTTTTTATATTGTGAAAGATAATGTTACGCCAAGTAAATTGATACTCAACATGTCATGCTTCAAAATTGTGCCCGCTCGTGGAATGGCGTCAAACTTTTACCCTCAAAAATCTCCATAGGTGACATTTCAAAAATTCTACAGGTTGCATGTTTTGCGTTACAGAGTAGGTCTAGGGCTAGAATTATTGCTCTCACTCGCTCGCACATGTGTGGTTTGACCACTGTTTTCATATGCGGACGCTACTCACGTATGCGTTCGCTCCTGCGCGTGAGCTCGCCGAGACGGGGTTTTTTTTTTTTTTTTTTAATTTATTATTTATTTTACATGATTTTATTTTTATTGACACTGTTTTAAAAAAAAAAAATTGTGTCACTTTTATTCATATCACAAGGAATGTAAACATCCCTTGTAATAGAAAAAAGCATGACAGGACCTCTTAAATATGAGATCTGGGGTCAAAAAGACCTCAGATCTCAATATTTACACTAAAATGCACTAAAAAAATGCACTAAAAAAAAAAAAGTAATTGAAAAAAATGTGCCTATAAGACGTATGGGCAGAAGTGACGTTTTGACGTCGCTTCCGCCCAGCAGTGTCATGGAGACGAGTGGGCGCCATCTTGGCCTCACTCGTCTCCAGGCACAGCAGGAAGGCAGACGCGATCGCCTCCGCTGCTAACGACGGCTCCAGTAAGTGGGGGGGGGCCCTCTTCCGCCACCGATAAAAGTGATCTTGCGGCAAATCCACCGTAGAAACCACTTTTATCTGAAAGCCGACCACCGCACGAAAACGGGGATACTGGTTAGCTGCTGCCATAACAACGATATCCGCCGCCAAACTTTGGATGTACATCGGCAAGTGGTTAATCAGCCACAGAACCTGCGTAATTAATATGTGTTCAGTTTTAACCACTTCAATACCCAGCCATAGTCAAATGACGCCCACAGATAGGATCACCCATCCTGGGTGGGCGTCATGTGACATCCTCGGCTTTATGCTGCCACTGGGGGCCCGCAGAGCGGCGATTGGGGATCCGGCGTGTCCCGAGGGACACAGCCGTTCCCCCGATGGGGGTAATGGAGCGGCGGCGGAGCTTCGGGAGCAGTGATTGGTCACTATGCGGAGCAGCGGCGTGCACGGTGTCCGTGCGTGCCCCCGGTGGTGCGCAGAGCCGGGATCGGGGCTGAGGCTTTTCCCTTGGATACAGCCCAGCCCTGATCAGTGTAAAGAGCCAATGAAATTGGCTCTTTACCATGTGACTGGCTGTGTCCAATCACAGCCAGTCACTAAATGTAAACAAAACAGTGTGTAACCGCTGTTGCTGGGTTCTCCTCTTCACACACCGATCCAGTGTGAGGAGGAGATCAGCTAACAGTGAGTTACATATTACAGTACCCTATACTGAACTACTGTGGCCAGATTGCCCTCCCTAAATAAAGAGGACCTGCCACCAGGAGTACCTGCCACCAGAGTACCCGCCACCTGCCACCAGAGGATCCACCACCAGAGTACATACAGCCACTATGTCCACAACGGTGTACACCCCAGAAGAGGCATACGAAGTACTCAGTCTGACCGATGAGAGAAACGGGGAGCTCTCACCGATCAGTTCTGGTTTGGAATATGAGCCCCCCGAAGGCAGCACATCAGGATCCGAATCGGAGTGTCCATCGTACATAGGAATAAGTGGAAAAATTGTTTGGGAGTTGGCATTCCCACTTCTCCAAAAGGGTATCATATTTACATGGACAACTATTACACCAGTTTGCCCCTTCTCCGCCACCTATACCTAAAAAAAACTTTGGCCTATGGTACAACAAGGAAAAACCAAAAGGGCTTCCCACAGCGTCTTGTCATCACAACCATTCCAAGAGGGGAATTGACAAGCTTGAGGAACGAGGAAGTGTTGGTTGTGAAGTGGAGGGATAGGAAAGACGTGTACATTGTGTCCACCATCCACGATGTCACCTGAACTTCGCAGAAGACGCGGTCCTGTTCGCAAGCCTTCCTGTATCAACGAGTACAATGAATTCATGGGGGGGTGGATTTAAATGATCAAATGTTGCAGCCCTATCTTTCAACAAGAAAATCCCTCTTCTGGTACAAAAAAAGTCGCAATTTACTTTTTTCATTTGGCCCTTTTAAATGCTTTCATCTACCAAAAATCAACGGAAACGCCCACCACCTTCATAAAGTTTATTGAAGACGTTGTCACTGCCCTGATCTACCAACAAGTATCCCCCCAGAAAGCATTTGCTCTGATTGTGTCAGCAGACTACATGAGCGCCATTTTTCGGACCATATTCCACCAACAGGATCCGGAAGACGATGCCAAAAAAAATGTCGGGTGTGCAACAAAAGAGAAATTGGGAAAGACACCAGCTTCCATTGTCAAGACTGTCCCTCCAACCTGGCCTTTGCATCAGAGAATGCTTCAAGCGATATCACACTCTCAAGCTATTAGCCCATATTTCTAATACTGCCATTTCCTCGTTTTCAGTTTCTGTCCTGACTACCCGAATATTTCCCTGCCTCAACCAATCATATCATTGTCTTCCATGTGATCTGACCCTGGCCTGTTTCTCGACTAAGCCTCTGCCTACCGTCTGCATTGTTTATCCGCCATGTTTCTGCCTTTCATGTGAACTGTATCGACTATGCCTCTGCCTACCGTCTATTTCTGCCTTTTACCTGCACTGACCTTGGCCTGTTGACCATGTTTTTGCCTGCCCCTTGGATTGATCTTTCACCCTGCTACACAGGGGTCTCACATATGTTAGGGGGTCCAGAATAGTGTTCTGTGTTCAGAAAACCAGTTTTTGGTTTTCTGTGTTCCTAGTACAGGGTCTGGTTGTCCGGAGGCTTCAAAGCGATTTGGGTGGGAGAAGCCTCTACCCCTGTCCCCTTTCTTTCCTGACTGATGCCCTAAGCTTGATGGTCCTACCTGCTCCCTGGACAAATACTCTGGCTGTGCTGACCATGCCTGCTGCATGTACTAACTATGGACAGTATTCCTGCCTGCTGCATGGACGATCCTTTGATCCTTTTGCTGCTGCTGACCACATCCCTGCCTGCTATCTGGACCAATGCTTTGGCTGTGCTGATATCTCTACCCGAACTGACTATTCCTGCCTGCTGCCTGTTTTGCTGTCACTGTCCACGTTCCTGCCTGCTGCCTGGACTGATGCTCTTCTCTGAGGACCACTGCACTACTAAAACCGCAGGTAATCTTTTCTTTACCCTTTGCTCAGCAGAATGTATTTTGGTTTGTAATTGGTATGTACAGTACATGCTATGTGTTAGAAATACGAAGGGCTTTCAACAATGTGATAGGTTGGTAGGAATTTATGTGTGTAATTTATGCTCCTAGAACACCCGACAATGCTACTTGGATGTTGGGCCTCTGTATGTGGCCAGGCTGTGTAAAAGCTTCACACATGGTTATCGCCATACTCAGGAGGAGTAGCAGAATGTATTTTGGGGTGTCCTTTTTGCTATGTACATGCTATGTGTTGGAAATATCTTATAAATGGACAACTTTGTATTAAAAAAATGCGTTTTCATTTTTCTTCTACGTATTCCAAAAACTTCGGGGGAAAAAAATGAACCATTCAAAAGATTCATTATGCCTCGTAGATTATACATTGTGGTGTTAGCTTTCCAAAATGGGATCATTTTGTGAGCGTTTCCATTGTTCTGGTGCTCCAGGACCTTCAAAAATGTAATAGGTGGTTGAGAAATGAGATGTGTAATTTATGCTCCTAGAATGCCTGAAGGTGTTATTTCAATGTTGGGCCTCTGTATGTGTCCAGGCTGTGTAAAGGTCTCACACATTTGGTATCGCCATACTAAGGAGGAGTAGCAGAATGTATTTTGGGGTGTCATTTTTGCTATGCACATGCTATGTGTTGGAAATATCCAGGGCCTTCAAAAGTGTGATAGATTGTCATCAAATGAGATGTGCAATCTATGCTCGTAGAACGCCTGACAGTGCTACTTGGATGTTAGACCTCTGTATGTGGCCAGGCTGTGTAAAAGTCTCACACGTGTGGTATCACTATACTCAGGAGTAGCAGAATGTATTTTGGGGTGTCATTGTAAGTATGCATGTGCTGTGTGAGAGAAATAACTTGTTATTATGAAATTTTGTGCAAAAAAAAAAAAAAAAAAAAAGAATTGTGGGAAAAAAATTATAACTTCAAAAAACTCACCATGCCTGTTACTAAATACCTTGCAATGTCTGCTTTTCAAAAAGGGGTAATTTGGTGGATATCTGTACTTTCCTGGCTTGTTAGGGTCTCAAGAAATGAGATAGGCCTTCAGTACATCAGATGTGATCATTTTTCAATGATTTGCACCATAGCTTGTAGACTCTAGAACTTTCACAGAGACCAAATAATATACACTAATTTGGGTTATTTTTACTAAAGATATGTAGTAGTATACATTTTGGCTACATACATTTATAAGAAAAATGACTCGTTTGCAAAATTTTACAATAGAAACTAAAAAAAAGTGTGTTTTTTTTTTTTTGTTTTTTCTGTTTTGTTTTTTTTAATTTCTCTTTTTTTCGCTTATATTGCAAATAATAAAAAACCCAGCAGTGATTAAATACCACCAAAAGAAAGCTCTGTTTGTGAGAAAAAAAATATAAAAATTGGGTTTGGGTACACTAGCATGACTGAGTAATTGTCATTCAAAGTGTGAGAGTGCTGATCCCAAAACCAATACCGAAAGTGACTGTTTTTAAAAATATTTTTATACAGGAGATGGTCAGAGACTGCGGACGTGGTACAGGAGATGGTCAGAGACTGCGGACGTGGTACAGGAGATGGTCAGAGACTGCGGACTTGGTACAGGAGATGGTCAGAGACTGCGGACTTGGTACAGGAGATGGTCAGAGACTGCGGACGTGGTACAGGAGATGGTCAGAGACTGCGGACGTGGTACAGGAGATGGTCAGAGACTGCGGACGTGGTACAGGAGATGGTCAGAGACTGCGGACGTGGTACAGGAGATGGTCAGAGACTGCGGACGTGGTACAGGAGATGGTCAGAGACTGCGGACGTGGTACAGGAGATGGTCAGAGACTGCGGACGTGGTACAGGAGATGGTCAGAGACTGCGGACGTGGTACAGGAGATGGTCAGAGACTGCGGACGTGGTACAGGAGATGGTCAGAGACTGCGGACGTGGTACAGGAGATGGTCAGAGACTGCGGACGTGGTACAGGAGATGGTCAGAGACTGCGGACGTGGTACAGGAGATGGTCAGAGACTGCGGACGTGGTACAGGAGATGGTCAGAGACTGCGGACGTGGTACAGGAGATGGTCAGAGACTGCGGACGTGGTACAGGAGATGGTCAGAGACTGCGGACGTGGTACAGGAGATGGTCAGAGACTGCGGACTTTGTACAGGAGATGGTCAGAGACTGCGGACTTTGTACAGGAGATGGTCAGAGACTGAGGACATGGTACAGGAGATGGTCAGAGACTGGGGACATGGTACAGGAGATGGTCAGAGACTGGGGACATGGTACAGGAGATGGTCAGAGACTGGGGACATGGTACAGGAGATGGTCAGAGACTGGGGACATGGTAAAAGAGAATAATGCAGCCTCACCAGTACACATCAGATGCAGCCAGCCAGTGTCCCCAGTAGTGCAGCCAGTGAAGGGAGGAGAGCCGCCGCATGTTTGATTACAGTGCCGGGAACATCACAGCTTTCATTTCAATAGCTGTGTGTTCCCCGCTGCGCGCCGTCACATACAGCCCTTCCCCCTTGTCTGGGCAATTTGATAGACAGCGCTGATCTGGAGGGCTTCATGGCCAGGATGGAGAAAACCTTCAGGAAGGACATTGAGGATTTGCAGGCAGACACAGCTCATATTGGGGGCAGAGTAGAGGCTTTAGAGGCAACAGTGGAGGGCATTACCCCTACCCTGCAGGCCCTACAGACACGCTGCAGGATGCAAGATCAACGTATTGATTCTTTGCTTGACCAACTTGATGATGCAGAGAACAGGAGCCGAAGGGTTAATATTCGCATACGCGGTTTACCAGAAGCCACAGGACCCAGAGACATTATCCCTTCCCTCCAGGGGTTATTCACAGATTCTGGGTAGGGATGCTTCTGATCACATAGAGATCGATCGGGCCCTCAGACCCCCCTCTGATGATCCTGACAAACCCCGGGACATTATTTGCAAATTGCACAAATATACGGTGAAAGAACGTATCATGTACCATGTCAGGGGGACCTGTCACGTGGACTTTGATGGAGCCAAGCTGTCCTTATTCCCAGACTTATCCAGACGCACGTTGGTGCAACGCAGGGCCCTCAAGCCACTGTTAGCAGTCTTGAAGGACGCCCACCTGGTATACCGCTGGGGGTTCCCCTTCAGCCTCTCGGTCACCAAGGGAGGCCAGCAAGTCACGTTACAGAACAAGTCGGACTTACCTCACTTTCTTTCCCGCCTCGGCTTACCTGCAGTGAACATACCTGATTGGCGCACATCTCCAGATGTTCCAGCTCACCCGGAACCCTGGTGACAGGGTCGTTGCAGACGCCGCAACAAACCCCCTGATGGTCCCACTGTCACCGCTGAGCAGGGTCCCTCTTCTTCCTCAGCGCGCGCGCTGATTGCCTGTTATAACACCGGAGTACTCGTTCTTCCTTTCTTAGGACTGGTGTTTTATCTTTGCCTTGTTTTTTTGTTTTATGTATTCTTTTTCATGTATTTTGCTGCTGCAGATAATTTGAATGCACATCCGATTCGCGGACGTGCTCATGTAATGGAGCGGGTCCCCTAGCAGGGCTCCTGCCTGATGTCTCCCAACTCACCCCCCATAGGTGAACTCCTGGGAGTTACACTCCTCGGCCAAGGATGTCCACGGTGCGTGGGTCGCCCGAACCTTTTGGGGCCGGCTGGCCGAGAGGTGACCCCTGCACCATCGGTGTTATGCCCCGTACACACGGTCGGATTTTCCGACAGAAAATGTGTGATAGGACCTTGTTGTCGGAAATTCCGACCGTGTGTAGGCTCCATCACACATTTTCCATCGGATTTTCCGACACAAAGTTTGAGAGCAGGCTATAAAATTTTCCGACATCAAAATCCGTTGTCGGAATTTCCGCTCGTATGTACACAAATCCGACGCACAAAGTGCCACGCATGCTCAGAATAAAGAGATGAAAGCTATTGGCTACTGCCCGTTTATAGTCCCGACGTATGTGTTTTACGTCACCGCATTCAGAATGATCGGATTTTCCGACAACTTTGTGTGACCGTGTGTATGCAAGACAAGTTTGAGCCAACATCAGTCGGAAAAAATCCTAGGATTTTGTTGTCGGAATGTCCGACCGTGTGTACGGGGCATAAGAGTTACTCACTTGCCCACTAGGCATTATGTTTTTTTTTTCTTTTTTTTTTTCTGTTATGTATTACCTATATGTTTTTTGTTCTTTCATTATCTGGGCTATACTCATATGTTTTTTTTTTCTTTTCACCACCTCAGGTTTAATGGGTCAATTTGCTGTGGGTCTCTCCTCATCCTCCTTAAGCCCTTGGGGCGATGTTACCGGTAACCAACTATGGCTGTTCTGAAGATCGTACAATGTCCGTGGCCTAGGCTCCCCATCCAAACGCAGTAAGTTGTGGCTTGAGACAAAGAAACTGGGTGCACATATTTTACTTTTGCAGGAAACTCATTTCAGGACTGACTCGGTTCCCCGCCTCCCCACACACATATACAACCAATGTTATCTCAGCAACTCACCCAGACCTAAATCTGGTGGAGTTGCGGTTTCAATACATAAGAATTGCCCTTTTATTCCCCTAGACCACTATGCAGATCCCGACGGCAGATTTGTCTTTCTGAAAGGCACTCTGTTCGACCACAAGCTTACACTCGTTGCGCTTTTTGCTCCTAATTCCAGGCAACTGGAGTTTTTGGACAAAGTATTGGACACTCTTTCCACTTTTCGTGAGGGGCGACTGGTGGTGGGGGGGAGACTTTAATGTCTGCCCCAACCCACAGCTGGATACCTCCCCTGGCCGCTCTACACACTCGTTTGCTTTTCTTAAACGATTCCGTAAGACCTTACATGCTAATCATCTGGTCGACTGCTGGAGAGTGACTCACCCCACCGTAAAAGACTTTAGCTACTATTCTGCCATGCATAAAGTGTATAAGCGGATAGACCTCCTATTGGTGGACCAATGTTTTTTGGAGTCGCTCTCCGGCTCGTCGATTGGATCACTGACAATCGCCGACCATGCACCCATCTCCATAGCTCCTCTATCTCCAGATGTCCGTCAATGGACATAGCGGTTAAATGAAAACCTGCTGGACGATGCAGTGGCACAAAAGCGGGTCTCAGATACCATCTTTTTATATTTTAAAGAGAATATGACGGGTGAGGCGGGGATGGCATATGTATGGGAGGGACATAAGGCCGTGATATGGGGCGAACTTATTTCCCAGGGCTCTAGACTTAAAAAGGCAGGCAGTGGGAAACTTCAATCCCTGCTGGCACGGCGGAGCTCAAACATAAACGCCAAATGACACCACTCCTCTATGAGGAGATGATGGCCCTTAGAGAAAAGCTTTCCAACCTGTTAGAAACGAGAACATGGGATAGACTGCAATATGTTTCCCATAAATTTTATGAGTTCGGAAATAAATGCGGTAGACTACTAGCTAGGGCCCTCAAACGACAACGCACATCCGGCCACGTCCATAAACTCCAAACTACCTCGGGTTCCCTAACCGTATTGTCCTCCAAAATTGCGGACACCTTTCGGGAATATTATGCCCAACTTTACCAACTTCCTGCCATACTCGCCGGTCATACGCCCTCACAGAAAAGGAATGTATTTCACAATATCTAGAAGAAGCACTAACTCCCCAGCTGTCGAAACAAATCAGCGAGCAGCTTGACAGGCCTATAGCTGTAACAGAGATTGAAGCTATTATTAACCCCTTCCCGCTGACCGAACGCATATATGCGTACTCGGCTTTCCGGGGTTATACCGGGATGATGCCCGCAGCTGCAGGCATCATCCCGGTACCGTTGTTTTCAGCGGGCGATCGGCTACCCGAGTATAACAACCGATGCGGCTAAAAGCCGCATCGGTTGTTATACCGGAGGAGCGGGAGGGGACATCCCCCCCCTCCCGCCGCTGTTACCGGGCCTCCCGTGCGATCGGGAGGCCCGGTGTCCGTTCGGCGGCTGGGGGCGGACTGGAACGAAGCTGCGAGCGGCTTCGTTCCAGCCTTCTTCTTGTAAATGCGGAAGCGACGTCATGACGTCACTTCCCGTTTACTCGGCTGCCAATAGCGCCGAATTTAAAAAAGTACACAGTATTCAGAATCGCCGTTTTCGGCGATCTGAATACTTTGAAGTGTAAAGGAGGGATGGGGGGTCTTTTAGACCCCCCATCCCTCCATAAAGAGTACCTGTCACCACATATTACTGTCACAAGGGATGTTTACATTGCTTGTGACAGCAATAAAAGTAAAAAAAAAAAAAAAAAAAAAAATTTTAAACACAATTTATAAAGTACAAAAATAAATAAATTAAATAAAAAAAAAAAAAATGTTTAAAGTGCCCCTGTCCCCGCGAGCTCGCGCAGCGAAAAAAACGCATACGGAAGTCGCGCCCGCATATGTAAACGGTGTTCAAACCACACATGTGAGGTATCGCCACGATCGTCAGACCGAGAGCAATAATTCTAGCCCTAGACCTCCTCTGTAGCTCAAACCTGGTAACCGTAAAAATTTTTTAAATCGTCGCCTATGGAAATTCAAAGGTACCGTAGTTCGTCACCATTCCACGAGTGCGTGCAATTATAAAGGGTGACATGTTTGGTATCTATTTACTTGGCGTAACATCATCTTTCACATTATACAAAAAAATTGGGGTAACTTTACTGTTTGGATTTTTTAAAATACATGAAAGTGTCACTTTTCCAAAAATTTGCGTTTAAAACACCGCTGCACAAATACCGTGTGATAAAAAATATTGCAACAATCGCCATTTTATTCTCTAGATTCTCTGCTAAAAAAATATATATAATGTTTGGGGGTTCTAAGTCATTTTCTAGCAAAAAATACGGATTTTAACTTGTAAACACCAAATTTCAAAAATAGGCTTAGTCATGAAAGGGTTAAAGACCTTCTGCAAGGAAAGAGTCCTGGCCTAGACGGGTTTAACAATGCATATTATTGCAAATATTCACACCTTTTGTCTGATCGCATGTGCACATACTTTAATGCCCTGGCATCAGGCACTTCCCTTCCGAAGGAGGCATTGTTGGCACACATTGCTGTCCTTCCAAAGGAGGGTAAGGACCTATCCACCCCTAGCAGCTATAGGCCTGATCTCGTTGTTGAACACTGACATCAAGATATTAGCGAAGATTTTGGCTAATCGACTTAAACCCGTCCTTCCGACGGTAATTCACCCGGACCAAACAGGATTTATAACAGGTAGGGAGGCCAGGGATAATTACAATCGAGCTATACAACTGATCCACTGGGCGAACCTGCAGCGGCCCAGTGCACACTGTCTCCTTCTATCCACGGATGCTGAAAAAGCTTTTGACAAGGTGGACTGGGCCTACCTTCTGGCGGTGTTATCCAGATTGGGCCCAGGCAATAATATGCTCAGGTGGATAGGCTCCTTATACAGCTCTCCAGAAGCACGGTTTAAAGTAAATGGGACGCTTTCTAACCCTTTCCCTATACGGAACGGGACAAGGCAGGGGTGCCCTCTGTCCCCCCTGATATTCGCCCTCACCCTGGAACCGCTACGCAACATGATACGGTCTAACACTAACATCAAGGGGCTCACGGTAGGGACGACAGAACACAAACTATCGGCGTATGCTAATGATCTATTTTATGTCACAGACCCACTGATTTCCCTCACTAACGTTATTTCGGCGCTACGGAGATTCCATTCTCTCTCCAACTTTAAAATTAACTATAGTAAATCGGAGATTCTCCCTCTTACTATTCCTCCTGCGATGCGCTCACAATTACAAGCCTTCTTTTCCTTTACAGGGTGCTGCTCCTCCTTAAAATATTTAGGCATTCACCTTCCAGCTACAATTGCACAATTATAAACGTGTAACTTTGCCCCCTTACTCACCACGATTAAAGCTGATCTTTTGCAATGGGATCGTACCACCTTCTTCTAAATTCTACGCTATATGGGCCATTTGAATACATTATATGTCTAATATGGTGATGTCACCACCTTCTACCACCCCTGAGCAGGCAGTTTGAAGAATGATGGCACACAATTAATATCTTGATGGATGAGACCCACGCACTTTATAACCCTAGGTTTTCTATATCAGTTAATGATTTATGCCCCGTACACACGGTCGGATTTTCCGACGGAAAATGTGTGATAGGACCTTGTTGTCGGAAATTCCGACCGTGTGTAGGCTCCTTCACACATTTTCCATCGGATTTTCTGACACACAAAGTTTGAGAGCAGGATATAAAATTTTCCGACAACAAAATCCGTTGTCGGAAATTCCGATCGTGTGTACACAAATCCGACGGACAAAGTGCCACGCATGCTCAGAATAAATAAAGAGATGAAAGCTATTGGCCACTGCCCCCGTTTATAGTCCCGGCGTACGTGTTTTACGTCACCACGTTCAGAACGATTGGATTTTCCGACAACTTTGTGTGACCGTGTGTATGCAAGACAAGTTTGAGCCAACATCCGTCGGAAAAAATCCTAGGATTTTGTTGTCGGAATGTCCGAACAAAGTCCGACCGTGTGTACGGGGCATAGCACTATCGTGCTGCTTAACTGTTTATCTTGCTCTTGGTACTTGGGATTGCCCTCTCCCCTTCCTCCACCTTCTGGGTTATATTGGGTGTAGTAAGCGCGATGTTACACCCTAGACATGAGTGTGCAATCCTGTTTTGATGCAACAGTTAAAAAACTCAATAGCCCCCCGATGCCGTGGGATATAAGTTGATGAAGTCATATGAGGTCTGCTACCTGAATGCATCAGAGGTTTTTATATATACGTACAACTCAATCCCCTTCCCCTTGTCTTGTCTCCCTCTTGTTTTGTTGCAGTCTGTTTTTTTTTTTTTTTTTTTCAATGTATGTTATTTTGAAAATATAAAGATTATACAAAATAAAAGTGATCTTGCGGCGAATCCGCCGCTGAGACCACTTTTTATCTGAAAGCAGATCGCCTGCTGAAGAAGATTACCAGGGTTATGGCAGCTATCCACTGCCATAACGATGGTATTCCTCTTCAAACAGCCAATGTATAAGACGACGGGTGGGCGGTTTTGTGTATAAAGTTTGGCTCACATCCACTTTTTGGGCGGACACAGCAATCTATTCATTGAATGTGCTGCTGTATCTGCAGGGAAAATGTCCCTGACCCTTTTCTAAAACACAGCTCCACATAAACTGCAAGGTGCTTTTGCACCCTGTGGTTTCATGGACCTGAAAATGCACTGCTTTTTTCGATGTGTGGGGGTACCGTTAAGAAATAATGTCACCCCTGCACATCTGCATAACAGCTGCCTGTTTGGGTGCCTGAACGTGTGCAATTCACACTAGCGGTCGACCGATTATTGGGGGCCGATTATTCACATTTTTCAAATAATCGGTATCGGTCAGAAACTTACCGATATTGGTCAGTCCTCCTTCCCCTGTTCCCGCGCGACGCTCGCTGCAGTCACTGGCAGAGGGATGATATCATCTCTCACTGCCCACCTTGCATCACCGCTGTTCCGCCCTTACAGCAGGGCCACTAAGGCTGGTCCTGACAGAGCTGCACGCGAACAGAGAGATAGTTACATCATCTCTCACCACCTGCCCGCATGTGGAAGTTTACCCGCTTGGACGCCACTGGGCAGAGGCTGCCAGAAGTAGTGACATGCTGCATCTGGGTGGCGGGTGACATGCTGCATCTGAGTGGCAGGTGACGGTGATGTACAGAATGTCGGCGCCTGTTAGCCTGAAAGGCGGCCGAAAAATCGGTATTGGTTCTGAAAAAAACGATATTGGTCGATCCCTATTTTACACGCAGTAGTGTGAACCTAGCCTGCAATCCATGCTTCTCCTACAAAAAATGCATGAAACATGGAAAACATGTCAAAAACGCAGCTGCTCTAGTGTGAACCTGGCCTAATTCTAAGACTGGGTTTACGCTATCTGTGGGTGATGGACTGCATGTAACCAGACGCTTCCCTGCACACGCATCAAAAGGCACAGATGTTAGGCAGAGTCGCAGGGGTGCCATTAACCACTTCAATACCCGGCACTTCCTGCCCAGGCCGATTTTTTTTTTTTTTTCTCGTTTTAGTGCTGTCATACTTTGAATGACAATTGCACGGTCATGCAACACTGTACCCATATGAAATTTTTATCAAATAAAAATTGAAATAAAATTTCTGCATACATTTAGGCCAATATGTATTCTGCTACATATTTTTGTTAAAAATTTTTTTCCAATAAGCGTATATAGATTGGTTTGCACTAAAATTATAGCGTCTACAAACTATGGAATTTTTATTTATTTTTCACTAGTAATGGCGGCGATCAGAGACTTATATCGGGGGTGCGATATTGTGGTGGACAAATCGAGCACTAACTGACACTTTTTGGGGACTCGTGACACTAATAAAGTGATCGGTGCTAAAAAATATACACTGTCACTGTACTGATGACACTGTCTGGGAAGGGGTTAACATCAGTGGCGATCAAAGGATTAAACGTGTGCGTAACCAGTGTTTGTGTATTGTGTCTGTGTGGGAGATGCTTTTACTAGGGGAAGGCTTTGCAGGAACACAGGATCAATGCCTTCCCTACCTACAGAACAGCGATCTGCCCTGTTTACATAGGCAGATTGCCATCCATTCGGGCTCACAGCCCAATGATCGGCAGGTGCTGGTGAACATCGAGTCCACGGTACATGCAGATTAGCTCCCACTGTGTATAACCACAGCGGGAGCGGGTCGCCGGCGGCGCACATGCGCGCCCCAGATCTAGAAGTTCAAGATCACGTACTAGGTATGTGATCCTGCGCAGCAGAGCAGTCTTGCCACTGTATATGTAAGTTATAAGATTGGCAAGCGGTTAATCACCACTGGGCTTTTTATTTTTTGCTAAAGAAACAAAAAAAGCCCGAAAATTTTGAAAAAACAAAAACATTTTTCTTAGTTTCTAATTTTGCAAATAAGTAATTTTTCTTCTTCACTGATGTGCACTGATGAGGCAATACTGATAAGCTGCACTCGTAGGTGGCACTGATAATCCGTGTAGACTGTGCTGGCAGCCTTGCTTGTTATTAGCTCTCATTTCCTCACACAGACACGGCGCGTGAGGAAAGGACTGCTGATTACCGGCAAGTCTGTTTACATGCGATCAGCTGTGATTGGACACAGCTGTTCACATGATAAAGGGCCACTGTGATTGGCCCTTTACCCCGATCTGTGATCAGCTGTGTCCAAAAGACACAGCGGTTACAGAGTGCACCCGATGTGCGGCCCAGGGGGTAGGGTTCTGGGAGGATGCCCTCCCAGAACTATAGTGCCATGCTATAGCGCGGTACTAAAGTGGTTAATTCTTAATGGCACCGCCACATACTGGATACCAAAGGGCAGTTGTGCAAGCTGAGAGGCACGTATCATTCTGCGTTTTCCCTGCAGCTGGGATTTTGGAAATGGCACCAGACCTTTTCCCTACGTTTTCCGTAGCTACAGCAGCCCATTCAAATTAATAGGTTGCTGTGCCCACGCAAACCTAGCCACCAGGAAACCAACATAGTGTGATCCTTGGCCAGTGTTTCTCAACTCCAGTCCTCAGGGCGCCTCAACATGTTTTCAGGCTCTCCATTATTTTGCACAGGTGATTTGATCAGTTTAATTGCCTTAGTAATTACCACAGCTGTTTCATCTAAGGGAAATCCTGAAAACATGACCTTTTGGGGCGCCTTGAGGACTGGAGTTGAGAAACACTGTCCTAGGCTAAGCCCCCGGTCATACTAGTGTGTTTTCTCCTGTGTTTGCAATTGCACTCGTGCGGGCTCGCACCTGTGTCCTGCTGCTGTGACCATTGACACAGACAGCAGGACTCTGCTCCACCACCGTGTCATTGGATTTGATTGACAGCTGCGCTGCTATCAATCTATCCAATCAGGACCTGAGACCGGCTGGAGCTGGTGTGCTCGTCCCCGTCACTGGAAAGACCAACCCCTTATCTATGGTGCCTGTTAATATCAATGCAGCCCAGTGCAGTGTGTTTTTGAAAGGTGCAGGTGTTTCTTTTGGTGCAGCATAGTGTGCTCAATAGGCTTCATTGGGAACACATGGACAATTCCCGTAAAACACATGTACATGAGTTTTGTGTATACAAATAGGGTTGCCACTTCAACCCTTTAAACCCGAACACATAAGAATTACACAGGTTCTGAGGCTAATTTAATGCAGATAAGGCACCAAGTGAGTTTAATTATCACCTTAATCAGCCTTAATGTGTGTTCAGTTTTAAAGGAATGAGGTGGCAACCCTATATACAAACCAGTCTGCTTCTCCTACCAAATAACGTATAAAACCATGCTAAAAAAAATTACACTGAAAAAAGGCATGATTAAAGTGGTTGTAAACCCTTTACAACTACTTTTTACTACAGGCAAGCCTATAGTTAGGCTTACCTGTAGCTACACTGGATATCTCCTAAACCTGCACGGTTTAGGAGATATCCCTGTATTTGCATGTGCCGACGTCATTGGCACATGCGCACCTAAGCAAACTGATGTACATGCCGTTGCTTCAGTTAGACTGTGCCGTTACCGGCGGCTCCCGTGCGCATGCACAGGAGTGACGTCATCGCTGCTCCGGCCAATCACAGCACCGGAGCCGCAATACCCGGAAGTAACCCCCAGGAGCGATGTCGGCTGCCAGATCGGTGAACGAGGACCGCTGCCTAGGCTTCGATCTCAGGTAAGTAATTCATAATGAGCTAGTAGGCATACTAGCTCGTTATGCCTTTGTCTTGCAGGGGTTTTTTTTTTTTTTTTTTTAGGGTTTTCAACCACTTTAACCACTTGCCGCCTCGCCTACGCTTACTACGATGGGTTGGCACGGGCAGACTCAGTCACATACAGTGCCTTGAAAAAGCATTCATACCCCTTGAAATTTTCAAAATTTTGTGAAGTTACAACCAAAAACGTAAATGTATTTTATTGGGGATTTTATGTGATAGACCAACACAAAGTGGCACATAATTGTCAAGTGGAAGGAAAATGATAATTGGTTTTCAAAATTTTTTCCAAATAAATATCTGAAAAGTGTGGCATGCATTTGTATTCAGCCCCTTTTATTCTGATACCCCTAACTAAAATCCAGAGGAACCAATTGCCTTCAGAAGTCACCTAATTAACTAGAATCCACCTGTGTGTCATTTAATCTCAGTATAAATACGGCTGTTTTCTGAAGCCCTCAGAGGTTTGTTAGAGAACCTTATAAACAAACAGCATCATAAAGGTCGAGGAACACAACAGACAGGTCAGGGATAAAGTTGTGGAGAAGTTTTAAAGCAGGTTTGGGTTTTAAAAAAAAGATCCTAAGCTTTGAACTTCTCATGGAGCACTGTCCAATCCATCATCCGATAATAGAGTATGGCACAACTGCAAACCTACCAAGACATGGCCGTCCACCTAAACTGACAGGCCGGGCAAGGAGAGCATTAATCAGAGAAGCAGCCAGTAGGCTCATGGTAACTCTGGAGGAGCGGCAGAGATCAACAGTTCAGGTGGGAGAATCTGTCCACAGGAGTTAGCAGTTTGCGAGAAGCCATGTGAGGAACACAGCAAACATGTGAAAGAAATGTGCTCTGGTCAGAGGAGACCAAAATTGAACTTTTTGGCCTAAGGCCCCTTTCACACGGACGGACCGTCTATCCGTTTTTCTTCCATCCGTCGACGGACGACAATGCATTCCTATGGGCAAACGGATGACCATCCGTTACCATCAGTTAACCTCCGCTTCCGTTTTTATCCGTTTTTTTTAACGTACAAAGCTACGTCCAGATCCGTCAAAACGGATATTAACTGACGTTAACTGACAATGTCCGTCAACGTCCGATCAGTTAAGATCCGTTTCGAAGAAATAATTCAAAGTTCATAATTTGACAAATAAAAAAACAAAGTGAAAAAACCTTTATTTTAAAAGGGTTATGCAGAATAATAAAACTAAAACTGTTTTGAACATATCATGTGCTTTTGTGTCTTTTTATGCTATCAAAACACAATGAAATACCCAAATTTATGAATTAATAAATTAAAATTTGCACTGCATTATTTATATATATATATATATATATATATATATATATATATATATATATATATATATATATATATATATATATATATATGTATGTGTACTGCCATGAAACTTCTCCTGATGGAGATAGAAAGTAGTCGGCAAATTGTTCACGCATGGCAGTGTAGGATGGGTGGAGCAAGGCTTTCTAGGTAATTTCCTTAAATGCAAAGAAATTGCTGTAAATGGATGAAAACGGATACAAAAACGGATGAAAAAACGGATGTAAACGTGTACATTAACGGATGAAGACGGATATTAACGGAACGGAAGACGGATGAAAACGGAGATGAACGGATGACGGATGAAGATGGATGAAGCAACGGATAAGAACTGATACGTTTTTAACGTGGCTAAACTGATGGTGCCCGTGTGAAAGGGGCCTAAATGCAAAAACGCTATGTGTGTGGTGGAAAACTATCGCTGCACATCACCCCGAACACACCATCCACACCCTGAAACATGGTGGTGGCAGCATCATGTTGTGGGGATACTTTTCTTCAGCAGGGACAGGGAAGCTGGTCAGAGTTGATGGGAAGATGGATGGCGCCAAATACAGGCCAATTATAGAAGAAAACCCGTTAGAGTCTGCAAGAGACTGGGGCGGAGGTTCACCTTCGAGCAGAACAACGACCCTAAACATATAGCCAGAGCTACAATGAAATGGTTTACATCAAAGCATATTCATGTGTTAGAATGGTCCAGACCTAAATCCAATGGAGAATCTGTGACAAGACTTGAAAATTGCTGTTCACAGACACTCTCCATCCAATCTGACAGAGCTTGAGCTATTTTGCAAAGAAGAATGGGCAAAAATTTCACTCTCTAGATGTGCAAAGCTGCTAGAGACATCCCCAAAAAGACTTGCAGCTGTAATTGCAGTGAAAGGTGGTTCTACAAAGTATTGACTCAGGGGGGCTGAATACAAATGCACGCCACACTTTTCACATATTTATTTGTAAAAAAATTTAAAAACCATTTATAATTTTCCTTCCATTTCAGAAATATGTGGCACTTTATGTTGGTCTATCACCTAAAATCCCAATAACCTACATTTACGTTTTTTGATTGTAACATGACAAAATGTGAGAAACTTCAAGGGGTGTGAATACTTTTTTCAATGCACTGTATATACGTAATTGAGCCTCTTGCAGGTTAGGAACGCACAGTGTGCCCTTCCTGTGACAGACACAGCAGATTACTGTTAATGGTAATCAGTAACCGGGTATCATGTGATTGGTTATAGAGATCACATGACAACAATGTAAACAACCTGTCATGAATGACTTTCCATTCACGAGCTGCTTGCTTACTGTTGTGATCTGTGATTGACCCAAAGCAATCACTTGGTACTTGGCTACCTGTACAATGTGATTAGCTTAGCCAATCACAGATCACATTCATAAGCAAGCTGTTCGTAAATGGTTAACCTATTCATGAAAGCGAAAACTATTGCTTATAGAGTGATCATCACTGTATAAGCACTAACAGTGTAAAAAAAAAAAAAAACTAAATTCCTGATCAGTTAGCGGCAGAACTTTCGAACATTGCAAAAGTTTGGAACCGAATAACGAACCCAATTAAAGTCTATGGGACCCGAACTGGAATAATAAAATGAAAGCTTATATGCAAGTAATTGAACATCCAATGGTTATGGGGGTCCGGGTACTGGCCTGGGGGACATGTATCGATGAAAAAAAGTTTGTAAAAAACATCATTTTTAAAAGAACAGTGATTTACTGTTGCTTAAAGTGAAACCATCAAAATGAAAAATAGCAATAAAAATTCCTTTCAATATAGTGCCTGGGGGGTCTCCTTATTCTGCCTGTATTGTGGCACATATGTACTGTGTATAGAAGCTGCTGCAGCAATAATGACCTTTTATAAAGCCAAAAAAATTTCATTTTCCATTCAAGCTTTTTTTATTTTATAAACCATGGCTTGTGGTAAACATGCACTGATTAAACAAGCAGTAATGCACTCAAATATACTGCTTTAAAAGTACAGTAACACAGATTTTTTTTTTTATGTTTCAATATTTTTGTTAAGAATTTCATTGTACAAGAAATTAGATATAAAGCAAGTTACATAAGTATGGTCACATAACAGTTTAAGTACGTCTACAATAATGATAACAATAGTAGTATTAAGCATCAACTTGGGCATGTCAATGTATCTAGACTTAAAGTTTCATGAGGGCCGAGCCCAATGAATGTTAAAGTTAGACATAATACCTAGGAGATAACCTAGATAAAGTATTTGGGGAGGCCGCTTATGCCACCAATGCACCCATTCACCCCTGTTTGGGTCATACTGTGAATGGGTGGAGGTGGTCGCAGCCGCGTTTAGTTAATTAAGAGCGTACTTTGTGTGATATATTTCAACCTATTATCGAGGAACCTTAGTTTCTGTATTTGGGGATGGGAGGGTAAGGGTAGGGTGGGAAAATGATTGGATAAAATCATTATTACTTTCTCCAATCATGGCTCTGACTGTGCTCTGTGCCTTGATTGGGCAAAGATTTCATTGCTTCAGCCAATCAGGCCTTACAATGCACTGTGCACTGGCGCAGTGCATTGTGGTAATTCGTCGGGCCAAACAAACGGTCGATCACTCCGATAATGCGGGTGTTCGTCAAATGGGGAAACAGCCAATGTTCTGCCCAAACTCATGCTCGGGCCGAACTGTTTGTCCAACTCTACAAGCAAATACAGAGTAGCAATACTTTGCGGTGTGATGTGCGACAATACAAAATAAATGGGCGCAAATCGCACTGCAAAATGGCGCATGTGATTTGAACAGGAATGTGGTGCGATTCCTGTCCGAATCACATGCGATTTCTCCCATCACTCTGTGTGTGTGTGTGTGTGTGTGTGTGTGTGTGTGTGTGTGTGTGTGTAGTAAGGGAAAAGCGCCATCTAGTTGGCAGTTTATTTAAATGTTAGAACTCACATTTAGCCTAGGTTCACATTGACTGCGGGAATGAAATTGTGCGAGTTCAGCTGAACTCGCACAATTTCTTTCCTGCGTGTCAGTCGGACTTCGGGGGAGATTTCAGAGACATCTGTGTGGGTTTCTGCCAATGCTATAATGTGCGTATTCACTGGTGTGAATGCTACAGAGTGGCTTCAAATGGATAAAGTCCAGGAATAATCTTGTATAGGAAACCGTTAACAAAGCACTTCCTTAATCCTGAAACTAGATTCAAGTTGCATACCAAGTTGATTATGGATAACATCAATCATACTGGCTAGTGGTGGCTCACATATAGTGTGATGACCCTGGTATTAGTTCCTGAGATAAAGTTCATCATGCATGGGGATCTCAGGGTCACTCCTCCATTGCCAAGCGAACCTGCATCTGTTGCACACTAAGGCCATCCCTTCGTCATCAACGTGCTGACGCTGCGTTTCCTTAGCTAGGCTTGCTAACTTGAAGTTAGCAAGCCTAGCTAAGGAAACGCAGTGTCAGCACATCGATGATGAGGAGACAGCCTTAGTGTGCAACAGATGCGGCTTCACTTGGCAATGGAGAAGTGATCGTGGGATCCTTAATTCCGCTGCATGCGGAGATACTGTGCCCCATCCGAACAGAGTTCTGGGTCTAACTGCAATAGGACAGCAATTGCTACCTGCATACAAGTCTTGAAAGCCCTAGGTGGATGAGGCAGCAGAGACGGCGAAGGTGGTGAGATACAAGTGTTCCCCTGTGTATTGAAATAGGATGTCACTTGAGGCTTACATGCTGTGAACCAGAATGGCCTGGTGATTTTCTATCATCAGCGGGACCGGGACACCTATGCAGATTTTACATTTGAACTGTACTTAATGCGAATTCTAACATTTTTAAAAAACTGCCCACTAGATGGCGCTTTTCCTTTTACACACACACATGCGGTGGGGGAAATTGCATGTGATTCTTTGCAGTGCGATTTGAACCCATTAATTTTGTATTGACGCAAGTCGCAAGGCAAAGCATTGGTTTCAGGATCATTTTCACGAGTACTTGTGAAAATGCTCAGTATCAGAAGTGATATCCGTATCGGTGCATCCCTACTTTTCACCTTGTAAATTGAATGTTCACTGTGAATGTTAGTAACTAAATTTACCCTATTTTGAATACCCAGTCACGTGTGAGGGAATTTACCTACTTCCCACCCAGGTAAATTCTGGCATTTCTCCCCTACATGTAAAAATCATCATTGTTTTGCTAGAAAATTATTCAGAACCCCCAACATTGTATATTGTGAATATTATATTGAGAATAAAATGGTGGGTGTTTGTGATTTTTTTTTTTTTTGTTTGTTTTTTTATGTCACACGGTGTTTGTGCAGCAATTTTTCAATTGCAATGATTTTGGGGAAAAAATACACTTTAATGTATTTTAGTGCAAAAAAACACAATATATAACCCCATTTTTTTGTAAAATATACAAAGATAATATTACGCCGAGTAAATAGATACCAACATGTCACACTTTACAATTGCGCACACTCGTGGAATAGCAAAAAAACTAAATCTCCATAGGTGACAGTTTAAACATTTTTCCAGGTTACCAGTTTAGAGTTACACAGAAGGTCTAGCACTAGAATTATTGCTCTCGCTATAACGTTTGCAGCGATACCTCACATGTGGTATGAACACCGTTTACATATGCGGGCGTGACCTAAGTATGCATTCACTTCTGTGCATGAGGGGATGGGAGCACTTTTAAAAAAAAATTATTATTATTTGTTTTAACTTTTTTTTACACTGTCCCTTTATTTATTTATTAGATTTTTTTTTTTAATCATTTTTATTCCTATCGCAAGAAATGTAAACATCCCTTGTGATAGAAGTAAGGCATGACAGGTCCTCCTTTATGGAGATATCTGGGGTCTTTAAGACCCCAGATATCTCATCTATCCTGGAAAGCATGAGATCAAAGGAAAAAAAAACATTGATCTCGTCTTTCCAAAAAAAAAAAGGCAGTGTTTACATCTGCCAGAGCTGGAAGGGACAACGTGACATCCCTTCCAGCCTACCAGAATCATAGAGATGGCTGGGGACCATCCGGTTCACGGCCAGCTCTATGGTAACCCGATGGAACTGCCGGATCAGATCTCAGGCTCCCTAACTGCACGGGGGAGCCTGGAGAGGCTGCCTGTAAACCAATCCAGCAGCTAATCCGAAGCTATGGTGGCTTTTACATTGTAGGGAACCACTGGCTAAAAAAAAGATACCAGGATGATGCCTGTAGCTGCAGGCATCATCACAATATCTCGACTCATATGATGTCCTATGGGAAGGAAGCGGTTATAAAAAAAAAAAAATAAAAACTAGCACAAGACTGAGTATGCAAAGTGAACACAGCTTTATATTATTAATTATCATTCACTTTGCTAAGTGAATAACTAGATTCGTAAATACCCCACAGTCTTTCTCCAACCTAAGTTTTATGAAGCCACCCAAGAGCAATATGTTCCTTTCTGTTCTTGACTAGAACAGTTGCTAAAGAACAGTTCATATAGTAAGTTGTATTTTCTATGGCTGAACTGCCATAAGTATGACCACAAAATCAGTGATGCTGCACCACCTATATTTCTGTATTGCATCCTCCTTTCCAAATGTTTTTCTAGCAAATCTGTACACAAAGAACTGAAAATTTGAACTAGATGTTCTGTGTATGTATTGTCTTGCCATACAATTCAGTATTAAAAACAACCTCAGAATGAGTATTTTTAATAACAGTATGCTCTGTTCCAGGAAGATTTTAGTAAAAAGTCAAGTAACAGAGTAACCTGGACATACACTTTAATAATTTGTCTTTTGTATAGGAGATATCTACTAACTTTTTTACCCACTTATTTTATCGGACTGTTTTTTATTGCTAATAAAGGTGTCCGTTTATGAAACAGTGATGAATCATCACTGCAGAGATTGCCAGCATTCACTGTGTAAATTCTTCACAGGAGTGTGCCGGTTTATCATCCTGTGTAGACTGCTTCTCTTCAGGTGAAGAGAAGCGATCTACAAACGTTCACAACGCTCCCTGTGAATGGGAGGCTGTAGTCTCGGGAGAGATCCCGAGACTACGGTAATGTTAAAACAAAGTGAAAGTAAATAATTAAACAGCACACTTCATTAATAAAATAAAAAAATTAAGCTATAAGTCCACCATTCACACATATACACCCCCCCCCCCCTTATTGTAAAACTTAACTAATATTAACATTTTACACAATAATTAAACACGTTCTTATATTCTCATGAATGGTGTATATATAAAATGGTTTATCCTGTATCCGTCAACCATCGGTACACCGTTGATGAAAATTTAAATTTAATTTTAATATAAATTAATAATTAAAATTATATAAATACAAATATTGAATAAAAAATAAAAAAAATTAATTAAAAAAGTGAAATGAGATTCCCCTCTAATAAAATTGACCTGTCCATGGGTTCAAACCATCTCTTTGGGTGCCAAAAAATATATATAACGCAGAATTGCGTTTTGGTGTCAAGGGCGGTGAGTAACTGGGACCGATTGTTTGCTTCCCAGTCTAAAAAACTTTCTTATTCGAGGAAAGCGGAAATATGGCATTCGATTGTCCTTGAAGTCAACGCCGCAGGGGACATTGCCCACAACGTCGATACGTATAGGCGTCGATTGAATGATATTAAAGTACAGATAAAAAAAAACGTACCTACATTGCAAGACATCAACGTGGTACCGGGGGAGGACCTCCAGCAAATATCACCTTCTCCTGCTATGAGGAAGGATTGAAGGGGTGCCTCGGGCCCGACGTTGTCAGTGGTTTACCGGGAGAACATGATTCTGATGCTCATAGTAAGTAATTCTTTATAAAATTCAATACAATATAATTTTTTTTTATTTTTTCAATCTAAATTTTATTTTTTTTATAAAGTAATTAAAACATTTTTTTTTTCACAGTGTTAGGAGAACCATCGGGTACAGACCATAATGTAGCTGAAGTATATAATGAGGGCAATGAGACAATGCTCCTCTTTGATGATGATGGTAAGTAGTTTTTTATATTAATTTTTTAAAACTGCTTGTCCCCCACCCACAGATCATTTACTGTGGGCGGGCGGCATGGGCAGGCTGAATCACATACATGCACGTCATCCAGCCCGCTCCTGTTTAATAACACATTGCACGCCCCTCCCACGACACTGGACACAGCGAAGCCTGGACCACAACTGCTCACTTTGCCCCCCCTTCACATCGAGCCAATTTGACATGTAAAATCACATGCCAAATTCCCGCCTATTGCTGGCAATGGTACTGTCATAATTCTTGCCATGATGTCTTTGCGGCACCGCACCGATTCACAAAAGTAGTTCCTGCACTACTTTTGGTGATTTTGGGTGCGAATTGAATAGACATCTGTGCAACCCGCACAGATGTCTCTCTCAAATCGCCCCCAAAGTCGGACCCCAATGCTGAACCCTCAGTGCCCATGTGCAGTAGTTAACCAGCTTTGAAGCCAAAAGGCCGGGTTTCCTTACAAGGAATGGTGGCGGCAGCACCCTGGAGTTGATCCTAAGATCGGCTTTGAGTGCCAACATCGTGGGCTCTCTCGACAGGTAAGTGCCCTAATATTAAAGGTCAGCAGTATTACAGCATTTGTACCCGAACAACATGGGAGAAGTCAAAGATAATCAGGCATAGTGTTGCCTCCTCACACCTGATTTAAACCTGTCATACTACCATGTCACAATCGCGTGCATTACACGGCACTTATGGGTTTAAATCAGGTGGAGAGGAGGCAATATATCACCTCTTCATCACCTGTCAAACACACTGATCGCTTTTCAGAGGAGCACCAGTGCCTGCTGCACTTGTGAAAGGGCCCTTAGTTGCATTCGGCAATGGCACTCTTAAGGGTTGTTTACACATAAAGTTCATGGGTGGTAAAACTATGCGGTTGAGTCATGGTTTTATCACCCCCAATCTCTACCCCCTTTAGCTGCTGAGGCAGCATTCAAAGGTGTACACATGCCGCGGCAGGAATTCAGCCCCATGTTACTTTTGGTGGTTGCTACAGCCTGCCCATCGCAACCCTTTCCAGTAAATGGGGCCACTCTGCAAGCGCCTTGCACCTGCATGCTTCTGCGGGGTCCAAGGGGTTAAAGAATGTACTGACAAAGCAACACAATGCTGCCTGCTTTAACCCCTTGTTTGTTGTACTGTAAAAGGTTGCAGGGCACTTGCAGAGTGGGCCTCATTCACTTGAATGGGTCATGCTTGGCAGGTGCTACACCCACCAGCTATGGCAGCATATGCTATTATGCCCAGTGTATTGCTTCACACTGAACTGAAGATCTCTTATTTCCTTCTGCTGGCACCACTCTGGAGACTGCTAGCTGGCATAAGAGATGGAGTACAGTTGGTATCACTTCGCAGTGGATAGGAGACGGCACCACAGAGGAAGCACCAGCTTATGCAGCTCTTGCTCCCTACTACAGCTCCAACTTTACAAGTAGTCCCTCTGCATTGCACTCTGATGCTCTTGTATGGTGGGTCAGCAAGCCCAGACCACGATCTACTAGTCACAGTCAACTGTCCGCGATCTACTAGTTGCTGACCACCGCTCTAAAGAATTTTAAAGCATCACCTATGGAGATTTTAGTGTGCTGTAATTTTTGGTAATTTCATGCCCGCACTGTATTCTAAGACTTGGCAGGTTTGGTATCTATTTACTCAACGCAACCTCATCTTTAATATTTTTTCAAGCAATGGGTATTAAATTGTGTGCGTTTGCACTAAAATTCATTTATTTATATTTTTAACTAAAAGTTGCATTTAATAAAGGACAAAGAAAAAAGGACCAAAAATGTCACCTTTAATCTCACAGGGCCTCTGCTTTCCGAAAATGCACCCCAACTCTCCTTGTCTATCCTCCCCTGCTGACATTCTCAGCTCCTTCTCTTCTCTGTACGACCTCATAGGAAGCCAGTTCCTATTGGGCCCCACCTGCTGGCTGACTCCAAAGCTGGGCTTTGTGTTTCTATATTGACACACAGCGGTGCTCAGACCTTGCCCCCCCACCTCACATTATTTGATTTACAGCAGCAGGATTCGATGCTTCCTGCTGCTGTCTCTCATCCTGCTGAACCTGCTTGCTGCTGAAGGCTGGCTGAGAGGGCTGTTGTTTAAAGCCTGGTACAGTTTTTCTCCATTCAACCCAGTCGATTGAGCAAAAAAACCTGTCAATTCTTTGCAGGAGCCACTGTGCTAACGAACACAACATTATTACAGTGATCTCATCTGCTGAGCTGTTCCATTCTGACAGAGGAACATATCATAAGTGGCTCCTATGAGGGTAGTGTTACATGGCATTAATCGTCTATATTTTGTATATTTGTCTCACAGATGGCCCAATTACATAGGGAGTTATTGTCCACATCTTTTAGAGGTGCCTTATTATAAATATTAAAATGGAGTAGTTTATATTCTGATTAATGTGAACAAAATTAAATTTGATATGATTGTTGTGTTTTACAGATAACACTCAAATAACTTTCGAAAACGAAGACAATCATGATAGCATCAATGGTAAGTGAAAAATCCCGTCATGTAGATGGATGATAATTTATTTATACCTGAAGCTGTGCTACAATATGAAGATGTTTAAGTGGTTTTAAAGCATACACAATTTTTACCTTAAAGTAGAGTTCCACTCAAAAGTTGAACTTCCGCTTATCTGTCTACCCCCCTGGTGCCACATTTGGCACCTTTCAGGAGAACAGGTACCTATTTTTGACAGGTACCGTTCCCCACTTTAGGGAGACCGGGCCGCCCCCTCTTCCTGCCTTCACCGCCAGATCAATCTAAAAGCACAGTGCCCATGTGCAGTAGGGGACCGGCTGTGAAGCCGAAAGGCTTCACTGCAGGGTTCCCTTAACGGGAATGGTGACAGCTGCACCCGACAGATGATCCGAAGATCGGCTGGGGTGCCGACATCGCTGGCTCGCTAGACTGGTAAGTGTCCATATATCAAAAGTCAGCAGCTACAGTATTTGTTGCTGCTGACTTTTAATTTTTCGTGGAGAGGCGGGACCTCCTCTTTAATACATTCCTTGCATTATGGTACAACATGTCTGCAGGTCTTGTCTCCCCTCACCTACGGGACTCGCTGGCTACACTGGGGCACCGGGAGCCACTAGCTCCCACTGCTGTCAATCAAAGCCTGTGACAATTAAGTTGGGGCGGGGCAAAATCTACTGTCTGTGTAATGGATGTAGCAGCAGGGCTTGGGAACAAGCACTCACAAGTGATCCCATGGGCAGCGGCTTTCCGTGGGGGCACTGGACAGACAGGAGTGGCCAGGAGCAACGTTGGGGGAGGGAAGGGGGTGGGGTCTGTGAATAAGAATAGGAGGTTCAAGGCCGTTCTATGCAGTTCCATTGTACAGAGCAGGTAAGTAGAAAGATGCTTGTTATTTAAAAACAAAATGTCACCTTTACAATCTCTCTTAGTTGATTTTATTTTCTTCTCTTTGTAGTTCCTGTTGAAGATGAAAATCAAGCTGGGCCTTCAAATATGGGTAACTATATATTAGATTAATTACAAGCATTACAAATGTATAATTTTCCGATGAAGCTTTTTAACCACTTACCAACCGGCCCATAGCCGAATGATGGCTGCAGGGCGGTTGGATAACTCTGGGTGGACGTACTATGACGTCCTCCCAGAATTCCCCTCTCGCGCGCCCCCTGGGGCGCGCACCCGAACACATCCGTGACCGCCGGGTCCAGGGGACCCGGCGCATCACGGATCCCGGTAAATGGCCGCTGATCGCGGCCGTTTACCATGTGATCGAGCCGTCAAATGACGGCGCGATCACATGTAAACAGACCGGCGTCATCTGATGACGCCGGTTCCTCTCCTCCCCTCCTGTGTACCGATCGGTACACTGTGAGCGGGGAGGGGGATGGATGGATGTCTGCAGCGCTGTGGGCTGTATGTGTAGTGCCCACAGCGCTGCACAGAGACATCCATCCATCCATGCTCAGCCATCCCTCACTACTAATGCTGTGCAATACTCTGCAATACCAGCACAATACTCTGCAATGCTGTGCAATACTCTGCAATACCCCCACAATACTCTGCAATGCTGTGCAATACTCTGCAATACCCCCACAATACTCTGCAATACCCCCGCAATACTCTGCAATGCCCCCACAATACTCTGCAATACCCCCACAATACTCTGCAATACTCTGCAATACCCCCACAATACTCTGCAATACTCTGCAATACCCCCACAATACTCTGCAATACCCCCACAATACTCTGCAACACCCCCACAATACTCTGCAATGCTGTGCAATACTCTGCAATACCCCCACAATACTCTGCAATGCTGTGCAATACTCTGCAATACCCCCACAATACTCTGCAATGCTGTGCAATACTCTGCAATGCCCCCACAATACTCTGCAATGCCCCCCGCCATACTCTGCAATGCCCCCCGCCATACTCTGCCATGCCCCCCGCCATACTCTGCCATGCCCCCCGCCATACTCTGCCATGCCCCCCGCCATACTCCGCCATACCCCGCCATACTCCGCCATACCCCGCCATACCCCGCCATACTCCGCCATACTCCGCCATACCCTGCCATACTCCGCCATACCCTGCCATACTCCGCAATACCCCGCCATACTCCGCCATACCCCGCCATACTCCGCCATACTCCGCCATACCCCGCCATACTCCGCCATACCCCGCCATACTCCGCCATACTCCGCCATACTCCGCAATACCCTGCCATACCCTGCCATACTCTGCCATACTCTGCCATACTCTGCCATACTCTGCCATACCCCGCCATACTCCGCCATACTCCGCCATACCCCGCCATACTCCGCCATACCCCGCCATACTCCGCCATACTCCGCAATACCCTGCCATACCCTGCCATACTCTGCCATACTCTGCCATACCCCGCCATACCCCGCCATACTCCGCCATACCCCGCAATACCCCGCCATACTCCGCAATACCCCGCCATACCCTGCCATGCTGAGCCATGCTCAGCTGTACTCGGCCTCTGTATGTGGCCAGGCTGTGGAAGTCTCACACATGGGGTATCGCCGTACTCAGGAGGAGCAGGAGAATCTATTTTGGGGTGTCATTTTTGGCATGTACATGTTATGTGGTAGAAATATTGTATAAATGGACAACTTTGTGTTAAAAAAAAAAAAAGCGTTTTAACCACTTCCCGCCCGCCGGCCGTCATACAACGTCCTTGACTTTGTGCGGAGATACCTGAATGATGGTTGCAGCTACAGGCATCATTCAGATATCAGCTTTTTCAGCCGGCGATTCCCTACACCATGAGAACTATCATAGCAGCTGTTCCACTGCTTGATCGTTCTTACGGGAGGCGAGAGGGGACGTCCCCCCTTCCCGCCGCCTTGCGGTGCTTCTACCGACTCACCGCTACGATCGAAGCCAGGATCTTTTTTTTTTTTTTTTTTTAATTTCAGGCTTCCCAGCCTGGAGGTGAGATGTGGGGTCTTATTGACCCCATATCTCACTGTAAAGAGGACCTGTCATGCCATATTCCTATTACAAGGATGTTTATATTCCTTATAATAGGAATAAAAGTGGTCAAATTTTTTTTTTTTTGGAAAAAAGCATCAAACTAAAATAAATAAAGTAAAATGAACAATAAAAAAAAAAAAAAAAATTTTTAAAGCGCCCCTGTCCCTGTGTGCTCGCATGCAGAAGCGAACGCATACGTAAGTCCCACATATGAAAACGGTGTTCAAACCACACATGTGAGGTATCGCTGCGATCGGTAGAGCGAGAGCAATAATTTTGGCCCTAGACCTCCTCTGTAACTCAAAACATGTAACCAGTAAAAAATTTTAAAGCGTCGCCTATGGGGATTTTTGAGTAGCAAAGTTTGGCGCCATTCCACAAGCGCGTGCAATTTTGAAGGGTGACATGTTGGGTATCTATTTACTCGGCGTAACTTCATCTTTCACATTATGCAAAAACATTGGGCTAACTTTACTGTTTTGGTTTTTGTAAAGCACAAAACATTTTTTTTTCCAAAAAAAACGCGTTAAAAAAATTGCTACGCAAATACCGTGCGAGATAAAAAGTTGCAACGACCGCCATTGTATTCTCTAGGGTCTTTGCTAAAAAAACATATATAATGTTTTGGGGTTCTAAGTAATTTTCTAGCTAATAAATGATGATTTTTACATGTAGGAGAGAAATATCAGAATTGGCCTGGGTGCTCCAGAACGCCTGAAGGTGCTCCCCTGCATGTTGGGCCTCTGTATGTGGCCACACTGTGTAAAAGTCTCACACATGTGGTATCACCATACTCGGGAGTAATAGCAGAATGTCTTTTGGGGTGTAATTTGTGGTATGCATATGCGGTCTGTGAGAAATACCCTGCTAATATGACAATTTTGTGGAAAAAAAAAAAAGTAAAAAAAAAACCTTGATTTTGCAAAGAATTGTGGGAAAAAATGACAACTTCAAAAAACTCACCATGCATCTTTCTAAATACCTTGGAATGTCCTCTTTCCAAAAAGGGGTCATTTGGGGGGTATTTGTACTTTTCTGGCATGTTAGGGTCTCAAGAAATTAGATAGGCCGTCAGTAATTCAGGTGTGATCAATTTTCAGATATGCGCACCATAGCTTTTGGACTCTATAACTTTCAAAAAGACCAAATAATATCCACCGATTTGGGTTATTTTTACCAAAGATATGTAGCGGTATAAATTTTGGCCAAAATATATGAAGAAAAATTACTAATTTGCAAAATATTATAACAGAAATGAAGAAAAATGTATTTTTTTACAGATTTTTCGGTCTTTTTTCTTTTACGGCGCAAAAAATAAAGAACCCAGCAGTGATTAAATACCACCAAAAGAAAGCTCTATTTGTGTGAAAAAAAGGACAAAAATTTCATAAAGATACAGTGTTGCATGACAGAGTAATTGTCATTCAAAATGTGAGAGCACCAAAAGCTGAAAATTGGTCTGGTTAGGAAGGGGGTTTAAGTGCCCAGTTGTCAAGTGGTTAAAAAAAAAAAACTATTACTTTTTTTTCAGAACCACCTATTATTTGCGATGAACATCAGAGAGATGCCATGGATATGGAGGAATTAACAACTAGTAAATCTAAAACCCCTTAAAATACTGATATTTAATATAATTTTTTTTGAAGAATAATACGTTTCATAATTGTATTTTTATTATGTTGCAGATAATGAGGAGGGTAGGCACCAGGCATCAGCTGATCCCAATCCAGCACCAGGTCCCATACGGGTCCCAAGAGGGAGAAGGAGAAGAGAGCTCTTGGCCCAAAGAGAGGAGGAAGCCAGCAATGCTTCTTTGCTTTTATCCCAAACTCTAAACTCCATGATTGTAAATTTAAAAGAGGGACAGCAGCAGCAAGATCAGGCGATGGAAGAGGAGCGAAGTTATCGCAATTCCCTTCTATCCGAATTAAGAAGGCATAATGACCTTGTGGAATCCCAGCAAGCGCTCCTAAAACAAATGGTGGAAGAACAAAAAAAAATGTCATCTGCCCTTTTTTATGTGGTGGGGTCCATTTCACAACACCTGGCCCCTACTGACCAATCCCAAAATCTATAAAAAATATTGTTTTAAATGTTTTTCAAGTTTACACTATTGTTAAAAAAATTTGCATTATTGTTTAAAATAAATTGTTTTATTTTATTCCCAAATAAAAATATTTGAAGGGAATCATTTTTGTTTTGTTTTTTTCTCATCAAAATCATATTTATTTTTATTGTAAAGACATCACAAATTATTTGTATTTTTAAGACATCAGCATACATTTTGTATAATTCTACTGGGATGCCATCGGGCCCAGGGGTCTTGCCAGGCTGAAGTGTCTTTACCAACTTTATTATTTCCTCCACCGTGATAGGTGTATCAAATTTATTCTGAGTAACCGGGTAAGTTGTGCCAGGGGGCACAGAAACATAGTTGTAAGTAGCTAGTGCTAACAATTAGGGTGCAAAAACAGTACAACGTGTAAGCTGTAAAAGCAACTCTCAGTTCCATGGATCAACAGTGTGGTGTCAGGGAATCAAGCCACCGTGAGGCTTCCCTTGGAGATGTGATCTCAAGCGAGCCATGAACAAAATGCTGTTACCGATGTTGCAAGCCCTCATGATCGCCTTCACTTAGTCGAATGACTTCTGGAGCTTCTGCGTCTCCACCGAGTAGTCCGGTAAGATCAACAGCCTGTTTTCCTGTAAACGGAGGTTGCTAATCAACCTGGAGGCTCTGATGATTTCAAAAAGTTAAGCGTAGGATGAGGGTTTGGGAGGTGCTCCAGGGGGTCCAGGTTTAGGTGGAAATCGATCCACCTGCTACGCAGCGTAGTAAGGGGAGAAATGGGCATCAGGCAGCAAAGCCCAGTAGGTGCAGGCAGTAAAGGGCCCTCCTCGCTGTGGCTGATGTGCCTGGGTTCTGATGTTGCCATCTTCCTCAACTGCTCTGCATCTGTAAATTTAACAATATAATATAGTACATATTAACATTAATGGAAAATATTTTATTTTAAAGATGACATTTGAAACATCAGTTAAATATATCATCTGTTCCCCACAAGCTCCATGGTCAAGAAATAAATGTTGACATGACAATTCATTGCTTATTAAAGTGGTTGTAAACCCTTACAGACTACTTTGACCTACAAGTAAGCCTAGATTAAGGCTTACCTGTAGGTCCAAGAAATATCTCCTAAACCTACACGGTTTAGGAGATATTTGCTAAAAGACAGGCACCGCTGTCTATGGTGCATGCACCGTGGACAGCGGTGACGTCATCGCTGCTCCGGCCAATCACAGCGCCAGAGCCACGATACCCGGAAGAAGATGGACGCGCCGTACCAGAGGGGACAGCGGTGACATTGCAGGCTCCTGCGTCAGGTAAGTGACACATAATGGGCTACTATGCGATGCATAGTAGCCCATTATGCTTTATGTTTGCAGGGAAACAAAGAGGAAGTAAACCCATCAGGGTTTACTTCCTCTTTAATTGTCAAGTGAAGGGGCTAATCCAGCTGGTGATATAGCCTCTGGATGGACGCAAAACATTTTTTGGAGGGATGCATACAGAGGCTATAGAGCAGGGGTGTCCATAATTTTTTCGATTAGGGCCAGATCTGATGAAGTGAACATGCGTGTGGGCCAACTATTTTGCCTGACATTCTTTGAACCATTTAAATTCAGTCTAAGTGTGTTCGTACAAGCACTAATACACTGCCCAACAAGAATTATCTTGCCTTTGTGGCTGTTAGTGGTGATGAGCATGGGCGTGTTATTTGGATATATATATATATCTATTTGGATATATATCTGAATCCCTGAGCACCGCTAAGGGCTTAGGATGAGCTCGGGCGTGTAGTGCCTATCAATGCAGCCTAATCAGTGGCCATCTGCAGCCTCACCGTTGCCATGAATGCAGCCTCACCATTGGCATCAGTGCAGCCTGATCGATGCCCATCTGCAGCCTCAGAGGGGGCGGACCAAGCGCTGACACATTACATATAGGAGAATCACCGGTTTACTCGGAGTTCTCTTTAATACAAAGTCCCGCCTTCTATGATAGACAGGACAGTCATTTAATGGCAGCCCAGGAGACGAGACTTCCTAATACAGATGCTGCAGAGTAAACAGGACTTTCTCCTGTATGTAATCTGACAGCACTCGTCCTACCCTCTCCTTGTCCCCTCCAAGGCAGTGCCGATAAATACGGTATATATATTTTGTGGCCCCGGGGGCCTAAAAATATATATATATATCCAAATTACTAGGGGGCCTATTAAACCAGAATGCGGGGCCGCAATTGGCCTGCAGGCCGGACTTTGGACATACCTGCTATAGAGCGTCTGTGATGTGACCTGACATCAATCTGTAGCCTGTTTGCAAGTGATTCAGGATCAGATTAGAGCAAAAGTATAGCCCTCAGGTGAGCCAAAAAAGAAGTATGACCAAAGAGGATTGGTCATACTTTCTCTTTCAATAATGAATTTTTTACGGTCTTCTGTAACCTAAACATAAATTCTAGTATGTAATTGTTACATTTTTAACAGTACATGACTACATTAAAACAAAAGTTTACAATTAAAAAAAAAAGTGAATCATAATCACATTGGTGGATGCAGCATTGGTCCAATGAGGCATCTGTCCCTTGACGCTTAAAAGAATGAAAACTGAGTGATCGAAGACTGTTGATCTTACAGTTCTCACTCTTCTGTGTGCAGAGAGTGGTGACTGTTAGTTACCAGCTCTTTACTCTGCCCCTCCAGCTCTCACTAGAGCACCAAGCTGTGGATGGCTCATGAGCAGCTGGTTCAGTCTCTTACTGAGAATAAGCCAGCTGTTGCTACTGAATCTTGGTGTATTCCGACAAAGAAGTCGGGATAACGCCAAAGTATCGAATAGCCCATTGTCAGGTGAATGCGGGTCAGAACGAAGTTCACTACTATACTGTAATACTTACCTGCTCTGTGTGATTTTGCACAAAACAGCCATGATACTCCTCTTGTGGGGTACCCCACTTGCACTTCTGGCACCTCCCCCCACTGAGTGCACCTATAGCAAGTCACTTGCTATGGAGTGACTCATGTGTGCTTGCTCCCTAGCCAGCTCTGTGTGTCCATTGACACGTAGAGAGCGGGTAAACCCTGCCCCTTGCTACATCCTCAAGTAAAAAATGAAATAAAGAAATCATTGTAAATATTCGACTTATATATAAAATGCCAGGTGTCCACTTGAACAGGATAGGATCACAAACATTAAACTAATTAATCGTCCTTCTTTGTAGATCCTAGAAAACATAATATTAAATTATAATTAAAAAACAGAGCACATTACAACAACATATACATTTACATTTAAATTATTAAATAATTACCCTGAAATGGTTCTGAATAAGTCTCTGAGGGACATGATTCCCTAGGTCTGAGGAATCTTCAGAGGCAGCCGGGAGTGCCCGTATTTCTGGTGGCAGATCATCATTGATGTGCAAGTCTACATTGTTTGCAAGAGCAATATTGTGTAGAATTGCACATACAATAATGATATCTGACACCAGTTCCGGAGAGTGCTGTAAAAACCCGCCAGTTTTCGAGAGGCATCGGAATGTGGATTTCCACATTCCAAATGTCCTCTAACTGAACGGGTACGGATATGTGCACTATTATATCTAACCTCGGCCACAGTCTGGGGATTCGACAGAGGCGTCAGCAACCAAGATCGACATCCATATCCTGCGTCTCCTAGAATAACAAATGAAAATATCATAAGTAATATTTAACAATTAGTTAAAATAAATAATAAAGAAATGTACATTTGCTTACCCACCAGCCAGCCCTCTGGCATTTGTCTTCTTTCGAATCGTTCAAAGAGAGCTGACTGCCGCAGGATATGGCTGTCGTGGCAACTTCCGGGAAACCCAGATCTGATACTCATAATGCGCTGGTGGGAGTCTACCACCACTTGCACATTTAACGAGTGGTAGCTTTACCTGTTACGGAATTGCTCCTCCCTTGTATGTGGTGGTATCAGCGCAATATGAGTAAAGTCTATGGCTCCCAGGCAATTTGGCATCCCTCCTTGTCGGAAAAATCCAACCTTCACCTCTTGCCATTCTTCATCGGTTCTAGGGAAATGGATGTACCTATCCATATGTCTCTTGATAGCTTTCAGAACTGGTTTCAGGAATCTAGAAAGACTGGGACGACTAATTCCAATGATCCGAGCACATGACGGCTGAAAGTTACCCGTCGCTAAGTAATTTAGGACAGCCAATAGCCTGACAATGGCAGGGATTGCATGGGTTCTCCTCGTCAGGGGTTCAATTTCATCTGATATGAGGTGGTAAACCTCCATGACCCCCTGACGGTTCAGCCGAAACATGTCCTCGACATCATTGTCAGACAGCTCATCCAGGACTGTGCGTCTCCAGAACACACAAGGCTGTCTGAGCCTAACATTTGTGATCCTATCCTGTGCAATGCGAACAGCTGCTGCTGCGACAGCTGTTACGGCTAATAGTAGGATGGTCTCCTCAATATCCATGTCTGAAATAAACAATAATAATAATATATATAAGATTTAAAAATGGCTCATTTTGCTAACTATTATGCATATAATATATATATTTGTGTGTGTGCATATCTTTTTATACTTATATGGCAGTACATCGTGTACTGTTAAATCAATCTAACAACATAAACATAAACTTAAAAAAAAGAAAGGAGCTTTAGTTTAACCACTTAAGGACCAGCCTCGTTTTGGATTTTAGGTGTTTACATGTTTAAAACAGGTTTTTTTGCTAGAAAATTACTTAGAACCCCCAAACATTATATATGGTTTTTCTTCGAACACCCTGTAGAATAAAATGGTGGTCATTGTAATACTTTTTTTTGCACCGTATTTGCGCAGCGGTCTTAAAAGCGCACTTTATTTGGAAAAAAATCACTTTTTTGAATAAAAAAATAAGACAACAGTAAAGTTATCCCAATTTTTTGTTATATTGTGAAATATAATGTTACGCCAAGTAAATTGATACCCATCATGTCACGCTTGAAAATTGCGCCCGCTCGTGGAATGGCGTCTAACTTTTACCCTCAAAAATCTCCATAGGGGACGTTTAAAAAATTCTACAGGTTGAATATTTTGCGGTACAGAGGAGGTCTAGGGCTAGAATTATTGCTCTCGCTCTACCGGTCGCTGTGATACCTCACATGTGTGGTTTGACCACCGTTTTCATATGCGGGCGCTACTCGCGTATGCGTTCGCTTCTGCGCGCAAGCTCGTCGGGACGGGGGGGTTTTAAATTTTTTTTTTTATTATTATTATTTATTTTACAATATTTTATTTATTTTTAAACTGTTTTAAAAAAAAATAAATGGTGTCACTTTTATTCCTATTATAAGGAATGTAAACATCCCTTGTAATAGAAAAAAGCATGGCAGGACCTCTTAAATATGAGATCTGGGGTCAAAAAGACCTCAGATCTCGTATTTACACTAAAATGCAATAAAAAAAAAAAAAAGTCATTTAAAAAAATGACATTTGAAAAAATGTGCCTTTAAGAGGCGTGGACGGAAGTGACGTTTTGACGTCGCTTCCGCCCAGCAGTGTCATGGAAACGAGTGGGCGCCATCTTAGCCCCACTCGTCTCCAGACACAGGACGGAGACGGAATCGATCGCCTCCGCCGCTACCGACGGCTCCGGTAAGCGGCGGAGGGCACCGGATCGTGGCGGGAGGGGGGGGGCCTCTTCCGCCACCGATAAAAGTGATCTTGCGGCGAATCCGCCGCAGGGACCACTTTTATCTGAAAGCCGGCCGCCGCACGAAAACGGGGATACCGGGGTTATGGCAGCTAGCTGCTGCCATAACAACGATATCCGCCGCCAAAGTTTGGACGTACATCACTCCTGCACCCCATATGGATAGGCCGCCACTGTGTATATATGTATGTGTATATATATGTGTATATATATATATATATGTGTATATATATATATATATATGTGTGTATATATATATATATATATATATATATATATATATACACACATACAAACACATACATATATATATATACACACACACATACATACACACACATATACACACACACACACACACACATATATACACACATACATACACACATATATATATCTAGATAGATAGATGGATAGATATACACACATACATACACACATATATATATGTATATATATATATAGAGATAGATAGATAGATATATGCCCACATATATAGAGCTATGCACACACACAAATATAATTTATATACATGTGTCTAACCTGGTGTAGAGCTTAGGTGGGGGCTGGTGAAACATGGGGAGATGTAATTCCTATCTCTCTTGGCGGCAAGATGGAAGGAGGAAGTCAATAAACTTCCTATTTCCTCCTAACTTCTCAGGTGAATTCTCTCCTCCCTCCCCAGTTCACCAGCTCTGGGCTGGTGAACTGGGGAGTGTGAATTTGAGCACAGATCGCCAGTGAAGTGCTGACATCAACACTTCATAAACTGGCCGTTTCTGTGCATAATAATGAGAGCTTCTCTGCACGCTGTGAAGATCAACGGAGAACAAGTTCTCCATTGATCTTCACACTTTGATAAACCGCTAATGGTCAGAGATGAGCTGCGATCCCCAGGATCACAGCTTATCACTGTTTCATAAACGGACACCAAAATGGAATATTGTACATATGTTGTAATATCTATTGAAACATCATATGGAATTCTGATAATGTTTTTTGCCCGCAAATCTGAGACAGTTGTGCTAGTTTATGACAAACTTTAAACAAAATGAAAACCCTATTCACTGACAGCCATCCTTGAAGTGAGTTATGTCACCACTCTGTGAACATTATTAGAACCACAGGCTGGCTTTACTTTTGACTTTGATGTAGTATGTTATGAATGGTCCTGTATGTACTGAAACACCAAGGCAGCAATTACCAGACTGCGCATTGGGTTGTAGAGTTTGTCGCCATTGATTCAAAGTGCTTTTTCTAATACCATAATATTAAGTGTTTAGTATTACTATTAAGTGTTAGCTTTCACTTGTCTTCCTCCCATACCCAAATCTAGGTGTAGATTATGGGTATTGTAGAGTTAGGCATGGATTGAAATCCAGCTGCCAAATGATTTTTGCTAATAATGTGTTATGTTATCCTGCACAGTTCTGTAGTTCAATTGTACATGTAAGGACACAGCTGACAATTGCATTTTCACCTAACAACTTCTACTAATTCTACATCCACATACTAACAAAACCTCCAGGACACTGAGGCATGTCCCTTCATATAAATCACACTCCCACATTATCTTCCTTACCCTGCTGCTTTTCCTAACGTCTGGTGACATATTCCTAAACCCTGGGCCTCCATCATTTGGCTTTGCCCAACGCTCCAATCACCCTACACCCTCTGGCAACAGCTGAAATCCACAGAACTTAGTCTCTATTCCTCTTCTTCCCCAACCCAGCCTCCCCATCTCCTGTGCCCCCTGTTATGCCTGCTCTGTCTGTAACAATCTCACCTCCCTCCACAACCTCTTTATCACAAATTTCTTTAACCTACTTGCCATTACCGAAACCTCTCTTCATGAATCCGATACTGCTTCTCCTGCTTCCCTCTCCCATTGTGGCCTTCTCTGGACTCACTCCCCCCTGACCCACCAGACGGAAGGGAGGCAGAGTGGGAATCCTTCTAGCCCCAAGCAGCACCTATCAGGTACTTCACCCACCTCCCTCCTGACACACTCCTCTTTTGAGGCACATTGTATTGGTCTATTTTCTTTTGTTTCTCTAAGAATTGTTGTCATCTACTAGCCCCCTGGATCAACCTTCCTTGATGACATCTCTGCCTGCTTACCCTACTTTCTCTCTTCTAAAATCCCCACAATCATTCTCGGAGACTTCAACATCCCTGGTAATGCTAATACTACTACTTCTAAACTTCTCAGTCTAATCTCATCTCATGACCAGAAGCAATGGATCCAGGCTCCTACTCACTCCAATGGCAACACCCTTGACCTTGTTTTCTCCTATCTATGCACACTGTGCAACCTCTCCAACAATCCTCCCCCACTCTCTAATCACCAACTTATTAGTTTCGCTCTCTCCCAGTCTTCCACCTCCTCTCTCGCCAGCCGCCTAACAGTTACCCGTACAAACCTTTGCCACCTGAACCCTTCTTTTCTCTACTCTGCTACTGACCACCTCTATGACACAGTCTCACCCCTGTCCTGCCCCAACCTAGCCACTTCCATCTACAACAGATCACTGTCTTCCTCCCTAGACAAGCTCGCCCCCCTCACTGCACACAGAATCAGCCCCCCACCTCTACAACCCTGGCAAAACAGACAACACTAGAAGTCTCAGAAACTTCTAGTGTTGTCGCAACTTGAGTGCACTTCCCAGGAAGACTTCAACCAATATAAATCTGCCCTCCAAAAAGACCTATTTTACCACTCTCATTAACACACTCTCATTCCGTCCCGTTAACTCTTCTTTACCTTTAACTCTCTACTTCGTCCTCCACTGCCTCCACCCACCAACTCACTCACTGCCCAAGAGATCGCCAATCACTTCAAAAATAAGATTGATACAATGCATGAGGAGATCTCCAATCTCCCCCAATTAACACTCCATGTCCACAGGTACAATCATTACTTCCCTCATTCAACCCTGCTAGTGTTAACAAGGTTGTTAAACTTTTTTCTAACACCCATCTAACCGCCTGCCCCCTGGATCCTGCTCCCTCGCAAATGCTAAGGTCACCCTCCGACTCTATTCTACACTCTCTAACTCAATTATTCAATCTCTCCCTCTCTTCTGGCATCTTCCCCAACGCTCTAAAACATGCGCTACTCACCCCATCCTTGAAAAGCCCTAACAACCTTTGCCTCATCTCCTTACTCCACTTCTCCTCCAAACTCCTTGAACGACTGGTCTACAACCGACTGAGCGACCATTTGACTAAGCACAAACTTCTTGATCCCCTTCAGTCTGGATTTCGCCCTCAACACTCCTCGGAAACTGCTCTCCTTAAACTCACCAATGACCTACTAACGGCTAAAACCAACAAACACTATTCTGTACTACTCCTTCTGGACTTCTCTGCTGCCTTTGATACAGTGGACCATCCCCTTCTCCTCAAAAAACTCCACGCTTTTGGTCTCTGTGACTGTACTCTTTGCTGGTTCTTGTCCTACAGCACCTATCCCACCGCACCTCCAGTGTCACTTACAGCTCTACTTCCTCCTTCCGCTTCCTTTCTCCACCCCAAGGTTCTGTTCTTGGACCTCTCCTCTTCCCAATCTACACCTCCTCCTTGGGTCAGCCCCCATGGCTTTCAATACCATTTCTACGTGGATGAAACCCAAATCTATCTCTCCACCCCCCAGCTCACTCCATCAGTATCCTCACGCATCACCAACTTACTAACAGACATATCTGCCTGGATTTTGCATCACTTACTCAAACTCAACCTATCCAAAACCAAGCTCATAGTTGCATAATAGGTGAGTTTGATAAAAGACACAAGTCCATCAAGTCCAACCTATGTGTGTTTGTAACTATATATCAGTATTACATTGTATATCCCTGTATGTTGCGGTCTTTCAGGTGCTTATCTAATAGTTTTTTTTTTTTGATTATCGATGCCCCCCGCTGAAACCACATCCTTGCCGCTCTTATGCCCCGTACACACGGTCGGATTTTCCGATGGAAAATGTCCGATCGGAGCGTGTTGTTGGAAATTCCGACCGTGTGTGGGCTCCATCGGACATTTTCCATCGGATTTTCCGACACACAAAGTTGGACAGCAGGAGATAAAATTTTCCGACAACAAAATCCGATCGCGTCAATTCCGACCGTGTGTGGCCTGTTCCGACGCACAAAGTGCCACGCATGCTCAGAAGAAATTCCGAGATGGGACAGCTCGTTCTGGTAAACTTAGTGTTCGCAATGGATACAGCACTTTCGTCACGCTGCAATGTTCAAAATGGTTTAATACAGCGCACTCTCTTCTTCTTTATAATGTGACAAGAATTAAGTAGTTTTGCTGCTCATATTCACACACACTTCTCACAAACTTATTTCGTTACTATTTATCGGGATTCCCTCAATATATTTTGATTTCTCACATCTGACAACATATTTTTGTATATATTTTTTTTTTTTTTGGCTTTAATGTAGATTCTTTTTTTGTGTTTCTATTTTTTTTTTTTTTTTTTGCGATTTTGATTTGTACTCCCGAAAATGTTTGTGTGTGTTTTTTGTGACAAGTTCCCACAACACCATTGATATGTTGTTATATTTAATCTGTAGGAGATTGGTGTTGTTGTCCCTTGTTAATTTCACATTGTACTTTAGAAATGTACCTGAATCGTCACCAACAAACTGTCCTTTTTGGATGAAAACACACACAGGAGAGTATAATTTACCTAAAAAATTTTATGAAGGGCTCACAACTAAACAAAGAGGGAGGCAAAGCTGAAGAAACTGCAGAAGTGGGTGAAGCCTTGGACCCCCAGGGCAGACATCAACTATTTAAAAGCAAAATTGGTGGCCTGAGGAGTCCTTATCTAAGAGAGGGCAGTGTGGTCCAGAAGTCCCAGAGATCCGGAAAGCAGCAGATGACATCTGTGTCCCCAGGCTGTGGTCATACGAGAGACTGCATCTTCTGTCAGACCAGACTGAACCCAGGGTCATCACTCTTTGGTCTTCTTTCCACGCTTCCTTCCACGCTGTGGCTGTGGTGGTGGAGTTGTGGCAGCAGGAGGAGGAGGAGGAGGATCGTCGATCTCAATGACATCCGTCTTGGGTGTTAGTTCCCCACTCAACCCCTTACGTAGGACTTTATAAATCAGGTCCTCAGAGAGCTTGCGTTGACCCTCCTGCATGCCCTGCAATTTGGTGGAAGCCATGCAGGCAAAGTCCTCTTCAGGACTGGGGAAGGCTCGTAGGGACGCAGAAGCCTCCTGGATCAGCCTGTACGCTGAATCCTGCACGGGACTCGGAGTGGCCTTCCTGGCCCTTTTGTATGGAAGGCGGAGGGGAGGGACCTGAGACTCAGTCAGGCTGCGACTGGTCCCAGGCTTCTCTTGGCTGACACTTAGCCCCGCCTCCTCCTGGCTGCCACTAATCCCCGCCTCCCCCTGGCTGCCACTAATCCCCACCTCCTCCTGACTGCCACATTCCACAACCTCCTCCTGGCTGAGGTCTTCCTGTGTATGAAAAAGGGACATAGTTTTAGTATTGTTTTCATCAATCACACACAATTTTCACCTCCTGACTGCTGCAAATTGAATGTTAACAAATATAACAGACTATCCTTCTGAGCCCAGCATTTTTCATTTTTGTCCCAATTTTGGGTGCCCACTACTGTCTATTGATATGTAAAACACTTTTCAATCAGCAATTAGTGATCAATAATAACATCTAGTAAACATCATTTATTTATTGTCCTGAAATCTGTAGAAGAATGCTATACCTGGCTCCAGCTGGGCTCCTCCACTTCTTCCTGGCTGGAAGGCCCAGGTTGGATATCGGAAGCCTCAGCTGGGGTGGAAGGAAGAGTAGAGAGGGATTCCCTGACTTCAGTGTGGTCTGACAGAAATCGCAGTCTCTCATAGTACCACAGCCTGGGGACATAAACGTCATCTGCTCCAGCTCCTGATCTCTGGGAATTCGTTACCTTCTTGCGCTCCCTAAGATAAGTGCTCCTCAGGCCACCAATTTTAGCTTTTAAATAGGGGATGGTTGCTGTGGGGACCACCGGCTTCACCAACTCCAGCAGTTTCTCCAGCGCTGCCTGCCTTTTCTGTTTGTGGTTATAGTGGGGGTGTCTGACCTGCCACAGATAGGGCAGCTCCCTGTACTTGTCTATGAACAGGGGCAGGAAATTGTGGTCGTTGAACCCATCCATTTTCTCTGCAAGACACAACACAAGACAAACCATAATGTCAGGCAAAACTCCCCTAATCTTGTTACAATATAGGCTTCCATTTCGAAGCAGTATAGGCGCAAGTTTAGATCTTACCTTCGTTATCACGATCGGCGTCTCCGATGCTCCTTCCTCCGCTCACAGATCGTACGTTAGACGCACGTGTGTTACGCTTTATACACACTGCGCATGCGTATAACTCCGCCCGCCCCTGACGTTCTTTCTAGTCTATTCCCCGCCCCTTTTCATTCGGCGCAGTGGGGGAAGAGCACATGGCGGATAGACAGCATGATCGTTATAATTGGAGCAACGAGGAGGAGGAGGAAAGGCCGGAGCCTGAAACGTCCCGATCCAGAAGGAGATTTAAGAACTCAAATATGTCCTTTGGGGAGATGTTGGAAATGGTGGAATCCTGAAGAAGTCCGACTATGATGGAAAGTATGGGCCTTACCCCAACCCCAATGTCCGAAAGGCCAAGATCATGGCGAAAGTGGTCAGGAGTCTGCACCGGAAATTCGGGGTACGACGATCGAAAGATCAGCTCAGGAAGCGGTGGTCGGACCTGAAATTACGAGAACATGAGCAGTACCGAAAGATCCGGAGAGTGCTACAAAAAAGTAGTTGTGCTGTGTTCCTATTCTTTTTGTGTTTATTACGTTCGTGCTGCTCCATGTGCTTTTAGGAACTGTTGTACAGTTTAAAATGGCAACTTTCATGTTCATGGGCACATTATTCGTTCGGATCAAACATTTTTCGTTCCAAATATAAAATACCATTGTTTAGCCCATATGCATTTGGCCACCATTTTGACGCCCTATACTTGTCTTAAAAGAATTGGGTTGTGTAGATGGCTTTGTTACTAGAATGAAATGCAAACTAGATTCTGTGTAAGGAGAGGACACTCAGCAGCTGTTTTCACATCTGGACACTGGAGCTCTAGTGTGGGACAAAAGAACACCATTTTAATTAGGGGGACCACACAGGTGCTCCAGTGTATACTATAGGGGGGTCTCCATCTGTGAAGCTTGTACTAAACAGGTAAAGTATTGCAGGTTGACAAAGGGCATTAAAAAAATTACATCTTGGAACTCTGCTAAAAACAAGATAATTGTACCCCACTTCCAAGCAATGTTTCATCTTTATAGTTCTGACATTAAATATCTGTGTGCTAATTATACCATTTTTGTTTGACATAGGGGAGAAAAGACTCGGAGGACACCCCTCATCTGAGGAGACCAGAGCCCCCCCCTCTGGAAGAAGGTGAAATCCCCCCAACACAAGCTGAGCAGGAGGATGAAGACGTGGTGGAACTAGTCACCACAACAGGTGAGTGTCTGCGACCACAGGCTCAGATAAGAGATGGATGGCGGCATTTTTTTTAAACCAAATTTATTTTGGGGTTCCTCTCTTTTAAGGTGATCGTGAGGTTGTGGATGAAGATCCTTTCACATCCGAAAGTGCCCAGATCCTGATCGGGGAGATCATGGGGTGTAATTTACAATTGGAAATCATCAAGCAAAACATCAGTGATGTTATTCCAAAATATAAAAACATCATTGATGTTTTGGGGCGAGTTTAAAACCCCTCCAAATCACTTTCTTCTTTTGTGTGCTACAATGTGCTAAATGTTTTTGTGATTTTTCCGAAAACCAAATTTGGAGGATGCACACAGTGTGTCAACATGTGCTATCTGCCATCACGGGAGATCAATGGACGCGTTTTGGGTTTGCAACCCCTTCCTCAATAATAAAGTAGCGGTGAGGAAGGGTTTGCTCCCCCAAAACACATCCCTTGATCCCCCGTGATGGCAGGTAGCACATGTTGACATTGGGAAATTTGTGTGCATCTTCCAAATTTGGCTTTTCCTGGGGTGACTTCCCCCCATCTGAACGCTATATCAAACACAGTTCCTAAATACTCATGTCTGATATTGCCTTCAAGTTCTACCAAATGTGAACTTTGTAAGATCAAGATTTGTGTCTTTCTTGTTGGTTTTACACAGGCCTGTTTTCTATAAAATGGACATTTTGATTTGGGATAATGCCACCACAAAAATTGTTATACAACAAACATGTTGGTTTGTCAGCAAAACCTTTGGTAAATGCACATGTGATTGTGCAGGTATTAAAAAGATTGTTGATCAAGAATGTGTGGATTATTGTCTCAACGCTACAACACTTTTGGGGTGATGTAATTGTTGTTTTATGAGAAAATGGGGGTTATTTCCTAAGGGCAAATCCACTTTGCACTACAAGTGCAGTTTCAGTGCAGTTGCAAGTGCACTTGTAGTGAAATGTGTTTTTGCATTTAGTAAATAACAGCCAACAGTGCTTTGTATAAGGTTACACAATCACGACATTTTCTGGACTCCACACATTTCTGTCAGGGTCAGCTCAAACAAACACAAGCAGTAAATGTCCACAAAGATTTTTTTTTTTTTTTTTTTAATTTGAAAAAGGCTTCACATATTGTCTGGCATATTGATAGCCCCCCTACCCACAAAGAACTCCAGGTAGCGTAACCGGACATCATGGGCACTCAGGGAGGGCAAGCCAGGACGGCCACTTTCATGCGCCGTCAGTGTGGTTTGATGTAGGATTCCAGCCTCAGGCCCAACTGAGCCAGCATAGTTGGCCGAATGTTTCCGTAAAAAGTTATGGAGAACACAGCACGCAAGTATTATATGGTTCAGTTTATACTCCGCCATATGGATAGGTGTCAGAAATAGGCGGAACCGGCTGGCCAGGATTCCAAATGTGTTCTCCACCACTCTTGGGGCTCTGGCCAGCCGGTATTTAAAAACCCTCTGTTCCGGGGTGAGGGTCCTCATCGGGAATGGCCGCATCAGGTGGTCCCCCAGCGCAAATGCTTCATCAGCAACGAACACAAATGGGAGTCCTTCAACATTGTCCTCTGGAGCTGGCAAGTCCAAGCTGCCATTCTGGAGACGCCTGTAGAACTCCGTCTGGGTGATGACTCCACCATCGGACATCCGGCCATTCTTCCCCACGTCCACATACAAGAAGTCGTAATTAGCCGACACCACCGCCAACATCACTATACTATTAAACCCCTTGTAATTATAATAGTACGACCCCGATTTGGGTGGTGGGACGATGTGGACGTGTTTCCCATCAATTGCCCCTCCGCAGTTAGGAAAGTCCCACCGCTCTGCAAAGTGGGAGGCCACAGTCTGCCATTCCTGTGGCGTGGAAGGAAACTGTTGAGGAAAAAACAATAAACATTACTATTTTTACTCTGAAACATGGCAAGCAGATTAGACACAAACATTATGGGGCAACCTCCAGATAGCATTTATTAAGGGGAATTTAACAAGGCCAAAGTATAAGGTACACCTATCATATTCCCCCTCCCCCCCCTCTCATGGGCCATTTCTAACATTATGGGGTGTGTGGAAATCTTGGACAGGTAACCCTCTTCACTTCATTGAGAGATGAATGCCTAAATAATGGGTATTACTTTGAACAGCCCCTCCTTAGTTACACTATTGGCAGCCCACTGGACAGTTAAGAAGTGTCTGAATACAAAGATATAAATACACACTGTACACATTTGAGGGCATTTGGACATTCTGCTATTACCTATCAAGATAATAATAGGATACAAAAACTTTAAACAGTACCATTGGAAAGTATACAGGCAGGCCCTTGCACTACATGCTTTGGGGAATTCATCCATATAAATATGACCAGTAAAGAGGTGGGTATAGTGTGTATGGGTTTGGCAAAGTCAGCAGATAGATGATTAAGGATAGAGAATTGGGATCAGCTGACTTAGCAGTTGGGGGGAGGGAGGGTTACTAAAAATTATTTGGGGACACCACAAAAAAAAGCCTTTGGCACTCTGCCTGAATTTAAATCAAAAATAACATTACCAAACATTTTAGGGGGTGTTTGGGGTAAAGCACTACTATGGAGCAGATAAAATACATTGTTAAGTGACTACATGAGGTGAATATAGGGCAGGAGACACCATGCTGGGGAGGTTATTGAAGGGCAAATATGTATGAAGGACCTTAAATAATAATTACATAAAAATCCAGCATGCATGAGGACAAAGGGGACATTCACAGCATATTACAAGCATGGTAATTAGGGAATGAGGAAAGAAATACAATATATTATCAAACATTAAAGACAATAAAATGTGATATAAAAGGATACAAATCTTACCTTCATATACTCCTTCTGCAGGACCTGGATGATGGCAGAACAGGTCTCTGGGATAATGATCCCCAGAGCCTGGGGGGAGATGTCTGTTGAGAACTTGAGGTCCTGCAGGCTTCTCCCTGTGGCCAAATACCGCAGGGTAGCGACCAACCTCTGCTCCGGAGTGATGGCTTGCCTCATGCAGGTATCCTGCCTGCTGATATAGGGGGTCAGCGAAGCCAACAAACGGTGAAACACGGGGTCCGTCATCCTGAGAAAGTTCCTGAAATCATCAGGATTATTCTCACGGAGCAAAGGCATATAAGAGAACTGGTCACACTGAAGCAACCAATTCTTGGTCCATGAACTCCTCCCCACCCTGTTCATGGACTGGACTTGTGTCAAGGTCAGGACCCCAACACCAAGCCCCCGCACAGCACGAACTCTACGAGGAGTACGCATACGAAACGTGGCTAGAAAACGGTCGGCTGCTCAGAACGAAGTAACAGAACGCACTAAAGAACAGCAAGGCCTGTGAAGAGCGACCTGAAAAACAGCAACGAGCAGGCAAGATCACACAGAAAACTCTGATACGAACTGACTGCACGCACTGAAGAGCAGATACAAACCCACAAGCACAAACTGAACGGCAGAAAACAATCTGAAAGCCACGAGTCTGAAAAAGCGCGAATCGTCTCTCACCAAACTTTTACTAACACGAGATTAGCAAAAGGAGCCCAAAGGGTGCCGCGCTTGGTTCTGAACCGGCCTTTTCTAGTCTCGTCGTACGTGGTGTACGTGACCGCGTGGTTGGCGATCGGAAATTCCGACAACTTTGTGCGACCGTGTGTAGGCAAAACAAGTTTGAGCCAACATCCGTCGGAAAAAATCCTAGGATTTTGTTGTCGGAATGTCCGAACAAAGTCCGACCGTGTGTACGCCCTATTACAGTAAGGAACCTTCTATGCAGTTTAAGGTTAAACCTCTTTTCTTCTAATTTTAGTGAGTGGCCACGTGTATTATTAAACTCCCTTCTGTGAAAAAGTTTTATCCCTATTGTGGGGTCACCAGTATGGTATTTGTAAATGGAAATCATATCCCCTCTCAAGCGTCTCTTCTCCAGAGAGAATATGTTCAGTGCTCGCAACCTTTCTTCATAACTAATATCCTTCACCCTTTATTAGCTTTGTTGCTCTTCTTTGTACTTGCTCCATTTCCAGTACATCCTTCCTGAGGACTGGTGCCCAGAACTGGACCGCATACTCCAGGTGAGGCCGGACCAAAGTTTTGTAGAGTGGGAGAATTATCGCTTTATCCCTGGAGTTAATCCCCATGCATGACAATATTCTGTTTGCTTTGTTAGCAGCAGCTTGGCATTGCATGCCATTGCTGAGCCTGTCATCTACTAGGACCCCCAGGTCCTTTACCATCCTAAATTCCCCCAGAGGTTCTCCCCTTAGTGTATAGAATGGATACATATTTTTGCAACCCAAATGCATTATTTTAAATTTTTCTACATTAAACCTCATTTGCCATGTAGTTGCCCACCCCGTTAATTTGTTCAGATCTTCTTGCAAGGTTTCCACATCTTGCGGATAGGTTATTGCCCTGCTTAGCTTAGTGCCCTCTGCAAATACAGAGATTGAGCTGTTTACCCCATCCTCCAGGTCGTTTATGAACAAATTAAATAGGATTTGTCCCAGCACAGAACCCTGGGGGACCCCACTTCCCACCCCTGACCATTCCGAGTATTCCCCATTTATCACCACCGTCTGACCTCGACCTTCTAGCCAGTTTTCAATCCAATGTACTCATCCTATGGTCCATGCCAACGGACCTTATTTTGTACAGTAAATGTTTATAGGGAACTGTGTCAAATGCTTTTACAAAATCCAGATACACCACGTCTACGGGCCTTCCTTTATCTAGATGGCAGCTCACCTCATAGAAGGTTAATAGATTGGTTTGGCAAGAATGATTCTTCATGAATCCATGCTGATTGTTGCTAACGATACCGTTTTCATTACTAAAATCTTGTATATAGTCCCTTATCATCCCCTCCAAGAGCTTGCATACTATTGATGTTAGGCTAACTGGTCTGTAATTCCCAGGGATGTATTTTGGCCCTTTTTTAAATATTGGTGCTACATTGGCTTTTCTCCAATCAGCTGGTACCATTCCAGTCAGTAGACTGTCAGTAAAAATTAGGAACAATGGTCTGACAGTTACTTGACTGAGTTCTCTAAGTACCCTCAGGTGCAAGCCATCCTGGTGATTTATTTAATGTTAAGTTTCCCAAGTCTATTTCTAATTCTGTCCTCTGTTAGCCATGAGGGTGCTTCCTGTGATGTGTCATGAGGACAAACACTGCAGTTTTGGTTACTGAAGCCCCCCCGATTCCCTTGTGAAGACTGAGGAGAAGAATAAATGCAATACCTTCACCATCTCCTCATCCTTTGTAACCAGACGTCCTTCCTCGTTCTTTTTGGGGCCAATATGGTCTGTCCTCCCTTTTTTACTGTTTATATACTTAAAGAATTTCTAGGGATTTTTTTCTTCTCTTCTGCTATGTGTCTTTCGTGTTCTATCTTAGCCGCCCTAATGCACCCTTACATATCTTGTTGCATTCTTTGTAAAGTCTGAATGCTGATGATGATCCCTCATGATATTTCTTCCCCCACGTGCCTCTTACCCTGATTTCTCTGTCAAAATCAACAGCTCAACTATCAACCCATCCCCCCCCCCATGCCAAGGTCTCATGTGTAATCCTGGACTCTGAACTATCCTTTCGGCCCCACATCCAATCGCTGTCTAAAGCTTGCCTCAACCTCCACAACATCTCCAAGATACGCCCCTTCCCAACTAATGACACCACAAAGCTTCTAATCCACTCCCTGGTCATCTCTTGCCTCGACTACTGTAACTCCCTATTCATTGGCTTAACTTTAAATAGGCTATCCCCCCTTCAGTCCATCATGAATGCTGCTGCCAAGCTCATCCACCTTACAAACCGCTCACGTCTGCTACCCCTCTTTGCCCATCCTCCGTCAGCTGCCATTCAACTAACAAATTAAATTCAAGATACTAACAATAACTTACAAAGCCATCCACAACTTGGCCCCCAGCTACACCACTAACCTTGTCTCACAATACCAACCGAACCGTTCTCTTCATTCCTCCCAAGACCTCCTGCTCTCTAGCTCCCTTGTCACCTCATACCATGCTCGCCGCCAGGACTCCTCCAGAGCCTCTACCATCCTCTGGAATGCTCTACCCCAATCTGTCCAACTATTTTCTACTTTGTCCACTTTCAGACGATCCCTGAAAATGTATCTCTTCAGAGAAGGCTATCTGGCCCCCACCTAACAACTGTACATTTATTTTCTCAATCAGCACATCCCCCACAGTTATTACCTCTTGTATCACTTGGCCCTCCCTCTTAGATTGTAAGCTCTAACGAGCATGGCTCTCTGATTCCTACTGTATTGTAAGTGTATTCTAGTTGTACTGTCTACCCTCAAGTTGTAAAGCGATGCGTAAACTGTCAGCGCTATATAAATCCTGTATAATAATAATAATCCAACTTTGGCTTCCAGCATGTGAGCATCTTGAGGGTGAGGTTGCAAGACTCCATCTCCTGACCCCCATATGCACTACATTGCATCTCCTTGCTTTTGTACAACTGACTCTGAGATCTACTGTGTCATTAACCTGGGAACGTGATAGTGTCATTTCCCCATTCATGTGGGAATACTCAGGCCTAGCAGCTGGCCTGGTGACCATCTCAGGTGAGTACATCACATGCTCCTCCAAATTCTGTAGTGTAACTAGCTGTGGAAGATCATGAAGTTGCAAAGAAGCACAGGTAAAGTAAGTGTATAGGGGGTCAAGGAGGAGGGCTTTCCTGAAACACTGTCACTTTGCACTACAAAGGCAAGGTGAAAGATTCTCTTTAACTGCTCTGGAGGGTTTTACCCCCTTCATGACCAGGCAATTTTTTGCCATTTAGCACTGTGTTATTTTAACTGGTAATTGCACGGTCATGCAACACTGTAGCCAACAAAATTTTATATAATTTTTTTTTTCGCACAAAGAGCTTTCTTTTGGTGGTATTTGATTACCATTGGGTTTTTAATCTTTTATAATGTAAACGAAAAAAAGACCGAAAAGTTTGAAAAATATTTTTTACTTTCGGCTATTTATTATTATTATTATACAGGATTTATATAACACCAACAGTTTGCACAGCGCTTTACAACATGAGGGCAGACAGTACAGTTACAATACAAAAAAAATTTTAATCCAATTTCTTTATGAATTTTTGGCCAAAATGTATTCTGCTACGTCTTTGGTGAAAAAAAAAAAAAAATCCCAGTATGTGTATATTGATTGATTTACATTAAAGTTCTAGCGCTGACAAACTATGGTATATACACTGGAATTGTTTTTTTTTTTTGTTTTTTTTACACTACTAGCAGTGGTGATCAGCGACTTATATTGGGACTGTGATAGTGTGGCAGACAATCATACAAGTGGCACTAATACAGTGATCAGTGCTAATACTATGTCACTGTACTAGTGACACTGGCTGGGGTTAGGGGTTAACATCGGGTAATCAAGGGGTTAAATGTGTGCCAAACCATGTGTAATGTGTGCTGATTTTTACTAAAGATCTCTTTGTTCTCCCTGCTTTTCAGGGAGAAGAAACAGAGATCATTCCCTCTGTACAGAGCCCTGTGTTGCAGTGTTCATTTTGGCAGCAAATTTCAATTTAGTTTTAGTCTTAGTCTTTTGACTAAAATGGCATTTTAGTTTTAGTCCCATTTTACTGTTCTGCAATTGTTCTGGTTTTAGTCGTATTTAGTCGACTAAAATCTCCAGTACATTTTAGTTGACTGAAACTCATTTCAGTTGTCTAAAATCTAATGGGTGTAGTTAAATTGTAATGCATTGTTTAAGCATTTCTCTACAATTTCCAAACTCATTATATACTCCTGCAGTGAAAAATCCAATATGTTATTATTTATGGTATTAAGGTTTGAACATGCACTACAGCCCAGTGTTAATTTTGATGTCAAATTTCAATTTAGTTTTAGTCATACTCTTTTTACTAAAATGGCATATTAGTTTTAGTCGTATTTTAGTCTTCTCAATTGTTTTGGTCAACTAAAATAGTATTAATTTAGTTGCCAAAAATGTATTAGTCGATGAAATTAACACTGCTGTGTTGATTGCACACAGCCAATCAGCAGGTCCCGGCCGTGAATCATTGGTCGGGACCAGCTGACAAACTTCCGCTGTGTACGATCACAGCGGATGTCGTGGGGGGTCATGCATTTGCGCGCCCTAAACCCAGAAACGGGCAGCGATGAACCAGTTTGTCGCCGTGCCTTTACCCGTCCACCCGTCTGCAGTACATTGAGGGCGGTCTAGAAGTAGTTAAGGAACACATAAAAAAACACACATGCTGACAACATAAATCTGGTAACAAATATGCCAGGGTACTCAATGGGACTGGATCCATCTGATCACAAGTGGCCTGCTTCTTTCTGGTTACTGCCATAGCAAGGGACAGGAGTTATGTGAGGTAGAGGCACTGATTTGTTGTATAGACAAAAGCAATTCTATTAATAGTAGAGTATAAACCTGTCCCTGTAAGTAAATAATAAATGTTTGGGTAGCGCTTGCACTGTGGACAAAATACAACAGTTACAATAAAACATTCTCATAAAAAAAAAGTGTCGCACAACTCCTAAGGTAAACTGGCAGCACTTACTTATAAAGACACCAGCTGTAGATGACTAGATTTGCTGTGTCATGTAGTACCACAATGTTCATGATACCTGTGGAGCTTGGACTCCTCTATAGCTGTAAATATGGAATACTTGCAAACGGAGCATATGGGCTACCATCATAGTCTCAGCTGCAAATGCTCAGGTGGATTGTGGGCTGGATACCGCTTCGGTGTAAACAGAAAAAGGTCTCTCCTAACTTGGTGACCTCGCACTAAAGCTAATACTGATGCATTTTGATTGGAAAACATCAATGACAGATTGACGTTTTCCAGTCTAAATGCATCAGTGGGCCTTGAAACGTAGGGTTTCATATCACTTTAGCTAGTATATCACTAGGACAGGTAAAATTACAACATTCAGCTTTCCTTGCTTATAGCTGTTAACAATCTATTACAGCAGCAGCAAGCACTCTCATCTGAACTAAGCAATATTAACCCTTTCATGACTAAGCCTATTTTTGACATTTGTTAAAATCCGTATTTTTTGCTAGAAAATTACTTAGAGCCCCCAAACATTATATATATATATTTTTTAGCAGAGAATCTAGAGAATAAAATGGCAATTGTTGCAATATTTTATGTCACACGGTATTTGTGCAGCGGTGTTTTAAACGCAACTTTTTGGGAAAAGGGACACATTCATGAATTTAAAAAAAACGAAACAGTAAAGTTAGCCCAATTTTTTTTGTATAATGTGAAAGATGATGTTACGCCGAGTAAATAGATACCAAACATGTAATGCTGTATAATTGCACGCACTCGTGGAATGGCAACAAATTACAGTACCTAAAAATCTCCATAGGCGATGCTTTGATTTTTTTTTACGGTTACCAGGTTAGAGTTACAGAGGAGATCTAGTGCTAGAATTATTGCTCTCACTCTGACGATCACGGTGATACTTCACATGTGTGATTTGAACACCGTTTACATATGCGGGCGCGACTTCCGTATGCGTTTTCTTTGCTGCGCGAGCTCGCGGCGATGGGGGCGCTTTAAAAAATGTTTTTTCCTTATTTATTTTAATTTAATATTAATAAATTGTTTTTGTTTTTTTCTAAATAATTTTGATCACTTTTATTGCTGTCACAAGGGATGTAAACATCCCTTGTGACAGTTACAGGTGGTGACAGGTACTCTTTTTATGGAGGGATCAGGGGTCTAAAAGACCCCCGATCCCTACTTTTGTACTTCAAAGTATTCAGATCGCTGTTCCAAATCCAAAATACTGTATATTTTTTTTTAAACCGGCGCCATCCGAGTAAACGGGAAGTGACGTCATGACGTTGCTTCCGTGTTTACAATTAGGAGGCTGGAACGAAGCCACTCACGGCTTCGTTCCAGACTGTCACTAGCCGCCGGAGGCGGCGGATTGTTGATCGGGCCTCCCGGTGGAACAGGAGGCCCGGTATGAGCGGCGTGAGGGGGGGGGCGTCCCCTCCCGCTCTTCCGGTATAACAGCCGAGCGGCTTTTACCCGCATCAGTTGTTATCGCTGGAAAGCCGATCGCCGGCTCTAAAAAAACAGTACCATACTGCAGCTGCGGGCATCATCCCAGTATAACCCCCGAAAGCCGAGTACGCACATCTGCTTATGCTCGGTGGCAAGGGGTTAAACCCCAAAACAAAAAAGTAATATACTGCAGCTTACCAATTCTTAAATGTGGCTGCATTAGTTTTTTTTTTATTTTTACCTGGTAATCCAGCCAGTAACGCAATTCCTATCTTAGGGTGTCTTCACTCTGGATGGAGGAGTAACCGAGACATCTTGGGACAGCAGCATTTTCAATCTGGGGAGAGGGTAGTTGTCACGTACCTTGGTTGGAGGCTGAGTTGAGGAGAGGGCTCCCTTTGCAGCTCCGCTCGAGCACCCCTGAATGTGGTGACAGAGGTACAAGGCTCAAAGAAGCACGGGTGTCAGTAGCTTGGTAGCAGGGGATCGCCATGCACAGAGACGTAGTCAAGGTGAGCCAGGTTCATACACAGTGTTGTAAAGTTTTATTATGTTCTGCAGTTTTGGTGCGCTTTCTAAAAGCATATCAAAAGTCCTGCATACAGGACTCTTAATGCGCTTTCAGAAAGCGCACCAAAACCATGAGGAAGGTGCAGCTAAATGACTTAAGATTTTTTACTTGCTGCTATCTACAGTCCTTGATAATAAACAAAAAGAATGCGCAAAACCTTGGACCGTAAAAATCACAATGAAGGCAAACAAAAAAGTGATACAAATAATATCAGCATCAATAAATAAAACTACCAATAAAGTGGAAAAATAAAGGCATGTTCAATTTAAATCAAACAATGATATAATATAAATGAAAGTCTGTATATCCCTTCGGGAATGGGTCTCCACTAGGGGGCCAATATAAATATTCTTGTGTGAAAATGAAAGTCCACTCCCAAAAGAATATTTCAGGACTCCACTAGGGGGCCAGCGTAGAATCTTGTGTGAAAATGAAATGCCACAGTTCCCCGATTTTTAGTCCCAACCACCTCGGACATAGACACACTATTACCAAAAGTATTGGGATGCCTGCCTTTACACGCACATGAACTTAAATGACAACCCAGTCTTAGTCCGTAGGGTTCAATATTGAGTTGGCCCACCCTTTGCAGCTATAACAGCTTCAACTCTTCTGGAAAGGCTGTCCATAAGGTTTAGGAGTGTGTCTATGGGAATGTTTGACCGTTCTTCCAGAAGCGCAGTTGTGAGGTCAGGCACTGATGTTGGACAAGAAGGCCTGGCTCTCATCCATTTCTTTATGGACCTTGCTTTGTGCACTGGTCCGAACCATTTGGTGGAGGGGGGATTATGGTGTGGGGTTGTTTTTCAGCGGTTGGGCTTGGCCCCCTAGTTCCAGTTCTTAAGGCATCAGCATACGTATACATTCTGGACAATTTCATACTCCCAACTTTGTGGGAACAGTTTGGGGATGGCCCCTTCCTGTTCCAACATGACTGAGCACCAGTGCACAAAGCAAGGTCCATAAAGATATGGATGAGTGAGTTTGGGCTGGAGGAACTTGACTGGCCTGCACAGAGTCCTGACCTCAACCCGATAGAACACCTTTGGAATGAATTAGAGTGGAGACTGCGAGCCAGGCCTTCTTGTCCACATCAGTGCCTGACCTCACAAATGTGCTTCTGTAAGAATGGTCAAACATTTCCATAGACACGCTCCTAAACCTTGTGGACAGCCTTCCCAGAAGAGTTAAAGCTGTTGCTTGATGATAGCTGCAAAGGGAGGGCCAACTCAATATAGAACCCTACAGACTAAGACTGGGATGCTATTAAAGTTCATGTGTGTGTAAAGGCAGGAGTCCCAATACTTTTAATAATGTAGTCTCCAGATGATAAGAGATTACTAGCGCAGGATACACCAAATATGAATCACACCAGGGTATGGTAACAACCTCCACACCTACCAGGTCCTCCCCTGGCTGTCCAAAAAACACAATTCTCCACAGTAATGCCACGTACACACAATCGCACATTCCGACAACAAAATCCATGTTTTTTTTCTGACGGATGTTGGCTCACTTGTCTTGCATACACACGGTCACACAAATAGAAATTCCAAACGTCAAGAACGCAGGGACGTACAACATGTACGACGGCACTATGAAAGGGAAGTTCAATACAATGTGCAACACCCTTTGGGCTCCTTCTGCTAATCTCTTAAACTGAAATAAGATTTCCTTTGATTTACTGCTTGTGTTTCTTTTAGCTGTCTCCTAGGTTATCCAATGGGCTTTTATTTTTTGGCCATTTTCTTCAATAGTGCAAACGTAATTTATTTGATACAAATACATTATTCATCATTTGCAGCAACATGAATGAATTTTTGTAAGTCACGAAAATGGCATGATTGTGGCAAATTATAAAGCACTCCGGGGGTTATTTACTAAAGGAAAATCCACTTTGCACTCCAAGTGCACTGCAAAAGTGCACTTGAAACTGCACTAAAAGTGCACTTGTAGTGCAAAGTGGATTTGCCTTTAGTAAATAACCCCCATTGTCTCTGTAAACACCAACTTAAGCCAAAAACTGCTATTGAGCATTGAAAGAAGCCACACATTGTTGAATAGAAAACTTTTTACTCTGCGCATTCACATGTGCATTAGAAAAGGGTTTTTGAACAAACCAACATATTTTTGTAATAACATTTTTGGTTTTGATAGTACAAATAGACTGTTTGGTGTTAAACAGGCATGTTTAAAACCATAAAACAATACACAACTCAGGAACTTACTAAGTTCAACTTTGATAAATTGAAGGCAATATCAGACATTAGTATGTCCAAACTGTGTTGATATTGCCTTCATCAGATGGGGTGATGTCACCCCTGGGAAAACCAAATTTTGAAGATGCACACAAATTGAGAGTCAAAATGGGCATTTTCCTCCTGATCCCATGCCTAATGTCAACATGTGCTAGCTCCCATCATGGGGGATTAATGGACGTGTTTCAGGGGTGCAACCCCTTCCTCTCACCTACTTGAGTTGCGAGGAAGGGGTTGCACCCACAAAACGCGTTCCTTGATATCCCGTGATGGCAGATAGCACATGCTGACACGCTGTGTGCATCTTCAAAATTTGGATTTCAATATACTTCAAAAAAGTTTCTAAAATCTTAAAAATATAAAAAATTTGAAGAATTTTGGTATGTTTTAGATTCTGCTGTCATTGATGTCTTCCTTGATCTTCTGTAAATCACAATTGCACACCATCTCCCCGATGAGGACGTATGCACTTGTGAAATGAGATTCTTCTTCCACAACATCCACATCACCTAAAATTGAAAAACACACCATGTATCAAAAATATGCAGGCATACATCTATTACCTGAAGCTGTGGTCTCAGACACTCACCTGTTGTGGTCACTATTTTGCCCACTTCATAAACATCTCCTTCCTCCACATCCTCAGGTTGTGATGTTGTGAGTTCCCCTGCTTTTGGAGATTAGGGGTCCCTGGTGACCTCAGGCGTCCCAAGTCTTTTCTCCCTTATCTGAATTAAAAAATAGGTATACTTAGCACACAGATATTTGAGGCCAGAAATAGGAATATGAAACATTGCTTGAAGTGTCGTACAGTTGTCTATTTTGGTAGCGTTCCAAGCTGAAACATGTTTTTTTTTGCCTTTAGAAAGCTGGAATAATTACCTTTTTTGTGCAAGTTTCACAGATGGAAACACCCCTAGTATCCACTGGAGCACCTGTGTGGGACACCTTAAAAAGTTTGTTCTGGTGTCGCACACTAGTGTCCCAGCGTCCAGAAGTGTAAACAGCTGCTGAGTGTCCTCTCCTTACACTGAATCAAGTTTGAATTTCATTCTAGTTACAAACCCATCTAGACAACAATGTAATAAACTTCTTTTAATACAAATAGGCATGAACAAATGTAGTTAACCTGCATCTGCAAAAAACATTGTATTAGTGGGTGAACAAACGATGTTTACTACGAACGATTACTGTGCCCACGAACCTGAAAGTTGCCATTTTAAACTGTACAACACTAAAGAAAAGCACATGGAGCAGCACAAACGTAATAATAATAATAGAAACACAGGACAAATACTTTTTAGAAGCACTCTCTTGATCCTTCTGTACTGATCCTGCTCTCTCAATTTTAGGTCTGACCATCGTTTCCTCAGTTGATCCTTGGATCGTAGTATCCCAAAATTCCTGTGCAGATTTTTCACAACTGTAGCCATGATCTTGGCCGTTCTCACATTTGGGTTGGGGTAAGGTCCATGCTTCCCATCATAGTCGGCCCTCTTCAAGATGTCCACCATCTCTACAAAGGACATATTTGAGGCCTTAAATCTCCTCCGGGATCAGGACGTTTGTGGCTCCAGGCTTTCCTCATTGCTGCTAGTATCGTGCACTTGCTCTTTCTCCGCCATGTGCTCTCCCACTGCGCCAAAAGACAAGGGGCGGGGAATATACTATAAAGAAGGTCAGGGGCGGGCGGAGTTTCACGCATGCACAGTGTATATAAAGCGCAAAACGCGTGCGTCGTACGTAAGATCTGTGAGCGGAGGAAGGAGTAGCAGAAGTGCCAATCCTGATAACAAAGGTACAATTTTAACCACTTGCCGACCGCCTCATGCTGATATATGTCAGCAGAATGGCACGGGCAGGCAGAATCACGTACACCCCCCCGTACCCGAGGCGGTTGGCGTTTGTCCCCCGGCGAACGGAGGTAAGGGGGAGGCCATCCATTCGTGGCCCCCCCCTCGCGATCGCTCCCAGCCAATGGTATCATTCTTCTGCCTCTGTATAGTACACAGAGGCAGAGGAAATTATGTCATCTCTCCTCGGCTCGGTATTTTCCGTAACGGCGCAGAGGAGAGAAGACTGCAATGTGAGTGCACAACACTACACATCACAGTAGAACATGCCAGGCACACATAACACCCCCCTTTACCCCCCGATGCCCCCCCCATCACCCCCCAATCACCCCTCCCCCCCCGTCACACTGACACCAAGCAGTTTTTGTTTTTTTTTCTGATTACTGCATTGGTGTCAGTTTGTGACAGTTAGTGTGGTAGGGCAGTTAGTGTTAGCCCCTTTAGGTCTAGGGTACCCCCTAACCCCCCCTAATAAAGTTTTAACCCCTTGATCACCCCCCGTCGCCAGTGTCACTAAGCGATCATTTTTCTGATCGCTGTATTAGTGTCACTGGTGATGCTAGTTAGGGAGGTAAATATTTAGGTTCGCCGTCAGCGTTTTATAGCGTCAGGGACCCCCATATACTACCTAATGTTTTAACCCCTTGATTGCCCCCTAGTTAACCCTTTCACCACTGATCACCGTATAACCGTTACTGGTGACGCTGGTTAGTTAGTTTATTTTTTATAGTGTCCGGGCATCCGCCGTTTATTACCTAATAAAGGTTTAGCCCCCTGATCGCCCGGCGGTGATATGCGTTGCCCCAGGCAGCGTCAGGTTAGCGCCAGTACCGCTAACACCCACGCACGCAGCATATGCCTCCCTTAGTGGTATAGTATCTGAACGGATCAATATCTGATCCGATCAGATCTATACTAGCGTCCCCAGCAGTTTAGGGTTCCCAAAAACGCAGTGTTAGTGGGATCAGCCCAGATACCTGCTAGCACCTGCGTTTTGCCCCTCCGCCCAGCCCACCCAAGTGCAGTATCGATCGATCACTGTCACTTACAAAACACTAAACGCATAACTGCAGCGTTCGCAGAGTCAGGCCTGATCCCTGTGATCGCTAAAAGTTTTTTTGGTAGCGTTTTGGTGAACTGGCAAGCATCAGCGGCCTAGTACAACCCCGGTCATAGTCAAACCAGCACTGCAGTAACACTTGGTGACGTGGCGAGTCCCATAAGTGCAGTTCAAGCTGGTGAGGTGGCAAGCACAAGTAGTGTCCCGCTGCCACCAAGAAGAAGACAAATACAGGCCCGTCGTGCCCATAATGCCCTTCCTGCTGCATTCGCCAATCCTAATTGGGAACCCACCACTTCTGCAGCGCCCGTACTTCCCCCATTCACATCCCCAACCAAATGCAGTCGGCTGCATGAGAGGCATTTTCTTTATGTCCTCCCGAGTACCCCTACCCAGCGAACCCCCCCAAAAAAGATGTCGTGTCTGCAGCAAGCGCGGATATAGGCGTGACACCCGCTATTATTGTCCCTCCTGTCCTGACAATCCTGGTCTTTGCATTGGTGAATGTTTTGAACGCTACCATTCACTAGTTGAGTATTAGGGTAGGGTACAGCATTGCACAGACTAGGCACACTTTCACAGGGTCTCCCAAGATGCCATCGCATTTTGAGAGACCCGAACCTGGAACCGGTTACAGTTATAAAAGTTAGTTACAAAAAAAGTGTAAAAAAAAAAACAAAAAAAATATAAAATAAAAAAAATAGTTGTTTTATTATTCTCTCTCTCTCTATTCTCTCTCTATTGTTCTGCTCTTTTTTACTGTATTCTATTCTGCAATGTTTTATTGTTATTATGTTTTATCATGTTTGCTTTTCAGGTATGCAATTTTTTATACTTTACCGTTTACTGTGTTTTATTGTTAACCATTTTTTTGTCTTCAGGTACGCCATTCACGAATTTGAGTGGGTATACCAGAATGATGCCTGCAGGTTTAGGTATCATCTTGGTATCATTCTTTTCAGCCAGCGGTCGGCTTTCATGTAAAAGCAATCCTAGTGGCTAATTAGCCTCTAGACTGCTTTTACAAGCAGTGGGAGGGAATGCCCCCCCCCCCACCGTCTTCCGTGTTTTTCTCTGGCTCTCCTGTCTCAACAGGGTACCGGAGAATGCAGCCGGTGATTCAGCCAGCTGACCATAGAGCTGATCAGAGACCACAGTGGCTCCAAACATCTCTATGGCCTAAGAAACCAGACGCTACAAGCATTTCATGACTTAGATTTCGACGGATGTAAACAGCACCATTGGGAAAGCATTTTATCACACCGATCTTGGTGTGGTCAGATGCTTTGAGGGCAGAGGAGAGGTCTAGGGTCTAATAGACTCCAATTTTTTCAAAAAAGAGTACCTGTCACTACCTATTGCTATCATAGGGGATATTTACATTCCCTGAGATAACAATAAAAATGATTTAAAAAAAAAAAATGAAAGGAACAGTTTAAAAATAAGATAAAAAAAGAAAAAAAAAAGCACCCCTGTCCCCCCATGCTCTTACGCTAAGGCGAACGGAAGCGTCGGTCTGGCGTCAAATGTAAAACAGCAATTGCACCATGCATGTGAGGTATCACCGCGAAGGTCAGATCGAGGGCAGTAATTTTAGCAGTAGACCTCCTCTGTAAATCTAAAGTGGTAACCTTTAAAGGCTTTTAAAAATGTATTTATTTTGTTGCCACTGCACGTTTGTGCGCAATTTTAAAGCATGTCATGTTTGGTATCCATGTACTCGGCCTAAGATCATCTTTTTTATTTCATCAAACATTTGGGCAATATAGTGTGTTTTAGTGCATTAAAATTTTAAAAAGTGTGTTTGTTCCCCCAAAAATGCATTTAAAAAATTGCTGCGCAAATACTTTGTGAAAAAAAAAAAAATTAAACACCCACCATTTTAATCTGTAGGGCATTTGCTTTAAAAAATATATAATGTTTGGGGGTTCAAAGTAATTTTCTTGCAAAAAAAGATAATTTTTTCATGTAAACAAAAAGTGTCAGAAAGGGCTTTGTCTTCAAGTGGTTAGAAGAGTGGGTGATGTGTGACATAAGCTTCTAAATGTTGTGCATAAAATGCCAGGACAGTTCAAAACCCCCCCAAATGACCCCATTTTGGAAAGTAGACACCCCAAGCTATTTGCTGAGAGGCATGTCGAGTCCATGGAATATTTTATATTGTGACACAAGTTGCGGGAAAGAGACAATTTTTTTTTTTGCACAAAGTTGTCACTAAATGATATATTGCTCAAACATGCCATGGGAATATGTGACATTACACCCCAAAATACATTCTGTTGCTTCTCCTGAGTACGGGGATACCACGTGTGAGACTTTTTGGGAGCCTAGCCGCGTACGGGACCCCGAAAACCAAGCACCGCCTTCAGGCTTTCTGAGGGTGTAAATTTTTGATTTCACTCTTCACTGCCTATCACAGTTTCGGAGGCCATGGAATGCCCAGGTGGCACAAAACCCCCCCAAATGACCCTATTTTTGTCTTTCTTCATTTTCAAAAACAAATGAGAGCTGCAAAATACTCACCATGCCTCTCAGCAAATAGCTTGGGGTGTCTACTTTCCAAAATGGGGTCATTTGGGGGGGGGGGGGTTTGTGCCACCTGGGCATTCCATGGCCTCCGAAACTGTGATAGGCAGTGAAGAGTGAAATCAAAAATTTACTTCCTTAGAAATCCTGAAGGCGGTGATTGGTTTTCGGGGCCCCGTACGCGGCTAGGCTCCCAAAAAGTCCTACACATGTTGTATCCCCGTACTCAGGAGAAGCACCTGAATGTATTTTGGGGTGCAATTCCACATATGCCCATGGCCTGTGTGAGCAATATATCATTTAGTGACAACTTTTTGTAATTTTTTTTTTTTTTTTTTTGTCATTATTCAGTCACTTGGGACAAAAAAAATGAATATTCAATGGGCTCAACATGCCTCTCAGCAATTTCCTTGGGGTGTCTACTTTCCAAAATGGGGTCATTTGGGGGGGTTTGTACTGCCCTGCCATTTTAGCACCTCAAGAAATGACATAGGCAGTCATAAACTAAAAGCTGTGTAAATTCCAGAAAATGTACCCTAGCTTGTAGACGTTATAACTTTTGCGCAAACCAATAAATATACGCTTATTGACATTTTTTTACCAAAGACATGTGGCCGAATACATTTTGGCCTAAATGTATGACTAAAATTGAGTTTATTGGATTTTTTTTATAACAAAAAGTAGAAAATATAATTTTTTTTCAAAATTTTCGGTCTTTTTCCGTTTATAGCGCAAAAAATAAAAACCGCAGAGGTGATCAAATACCATCAAAAGAAAGCTCTATTTGTGGGAAGAAAAGGACGCAAATTTCGTTTGGGTACAGCATTGCATGACAGCGCAATTGGCAGTTAAGGCGACGCAGTGCCAAATTGTAAAAAGTGCTCTGGTCAGGAAGGGGGTAAATCTTTCCGGGGCTGAAGTGGTTAACTTGGTGCATCAGTGGCCTATACAGCTTATAAATTGAGGCCTATATTGGGACAAGATTAGGAGAGTTTAGCCGGACATTAGGGTTTGTCTTGTGTTGTGTCTTGCAGAGAAAATTGATGGCTTCAGTGATCACAACTTCCTCCACCTATTGGCCTAAAAGAGGCAGGCAGCGCTGGATGGAGAAACTGCTGGAGTTGGTGAAGCCGCAGATCCCCACAGCAACCATCCCATATTTGAAGGCCAAAATTGGTGGCCTGAGGAGCACATATAATAGGGAAAGCAATAAGGTCCAGGATTCCCTGAGATCAGGAGCAGCAGCAGATGACATTTATGTACCCAGGCTGTGGTACTATGACACAGGGCCGGTACAAGGAAGGGGCAGATGCCCTGGGCGATACAGTTTACTGCAGGGAGGGGGGCGCAGGTGAAGTGGGCTTCTAAAAACTGGCTGTGTGTGTGATTGTACACACCAGCCGCTAATAGCTGCAGTTGCAACGATGTGCCGAGTGCGCTCCTTCACCCGGCACAAGCTAACATGTCAGCCCTTCAATTGCCTTCCCTGTCAGTGGAGATACTCTGCCTCCCCCCCCTGACAGGCGCTTCGTGGTTCCGTCCGGCCCGGCGTGACGTCACTCACTGAGAGGCCGGGTGTCTTGTCCCCATTGGATAGTGTCCGCCCTGTACTGCGCAGGCGCAGCGCTTGCACAGTACGGAGGACAAAGGAGACGCCGAAAGTCTCTGAAGATTAACAGCTGTTCATCGCTCTACACGGAGACTTTCGGTATCTCCTTTGTCCTACGTACTGCGCAAGCGCTGCGCCTGCGCAGTACAGGGCAAACACTATCCGATGGGGGGGCCCTTTCTTGTCAGAACACCGGCGATGATGGGAGGCGGGATTGGAGGACTCACAGGAGCATCATACAGTGCTGCTGAGGCTGTGACCAAGAGGAGGAACTAAACACTGAGTGACTGCAGTGTGTATTGCACAAGTAAGCAAAGCAGATGATTGCTGCTTAATTAACTGTGTAGATTTAGGGGGGGGGGGGGGGGTTGGAGGTGGCTGAGGGGAGGCTAATTACCAATGGTATTACATTTCAGTAATGTACAGCATGGAGGGGGGTTAATGTATTGCCATTGGGCACTGATGCATTAGTGACCAGTAGCAGTCAATTAACCCCTTTGTGCTGCATTGGTGGCACCAGTATCAGTGTTATGCTGCAGCATGAAGGGGTTAATGGACACTGATACTGGTGCCACTAATGCAGCACAAAGGGGTTAATTAACTGCTACTGGTCACTAATGCATCAGTGACCAATGGCAATACATTAATCCCCCTCCATGCTGTACATTACAAATTGGGTCAAACACCAGTGATAAGAACAAAGTCCCAATTACTCGATTGCATGGACCTCCTATCACATGTAATCGCATAAGGATCAAAACAAGCTGGCTGGCTAATCACAGCTACCCGTCCTTCTGGGATTCGAGAAGCGCAGTGATGTCAGGTGATGGAGCGAATCCCGGAAGGACGAGTAGCTGCGATTAGCCAGCCGGCTTGTTTTGATCCTTATGCGATTACATGTTTTTGCTGTAAAAGCTAAATTTTATACTTTAAATAAAGTTTTTAACCACTTGCCGCCGCCATATAGCAGAATGACGGCGGCAAAGTGGTTTCAATACCCTGACTGGGCGTCATCTGACGTACGCAGGATATTGAGCCGCTGCGCGCCCCCGGGGGCACGTATCGCGGTTGTTATCGGGGCACGATCGTTGTTGCGGTGTGTCAGTCTGACACCCCGCAACACCGATTTAGGTAAAGAGTCTCTGATGGAGACTCTTTACCACGTGATCAGCCATGTCCAATCACGGCTGATCACGATGTATATAGGAAGAGCCAGTGATCGGCTTTTCCTCACTCGCGTCTGACAGATGCAAGTAGAGGAGAGCCGATCGGCTGCTCTCCTGACAGGGGGGGTCTGTGCTGATTATCAGCACAGCCCCCCCTCGGATCCCACCCAGGACCACCAGGGAAGCCGCCCAGGACCATCAGGGAAGCCATTCACACTGGACCACCAGGTATGCCCCCTAGACCCCCAGGGAAATACTAATCTGTGCCCAGGCAGCTGCCAATCAATGCCCAGGCAGCTGCCAATCAGTGCCCACTCACAATGCCTACCAGTGCCACCAGGTATGCCTATCAGTGCCCATCAATGCCACGTATCAGTGCCCAGCAGTGCCGCCTATCAGTGCCCAGCAGTGCCGCCTATCAGTGCCACCCATAAGAATCCATCTTTGCAGCCTTTCAGTGCCCATCAGTGTCGCCTATCAGTGCCACTCATGAGTGCCCATCAGTGCTGCATATCAGTGCCGCCTACCAGTGCCGCATGTCAGTGCCCGCTCATTGGTGCCACCTCATCGGTGCCGCCTTCTTAGTGCCCATCAGTGAAAGAGAAAACTTACTTATTTACAAAATTTTTTTTTAACAGAAACAAAAGCAAAACTTTTATTTTTTTCAAAATTTTTGGTCTTTTTTTATTTGTTTAGCAAAAAATAAAAACCGCAGAGGTGATCAAATACCACCAAAAGAAAGCTCTATTTGTGGGTACAAAATGATAAAAATTTAGTTTGGGTACAGTGTTGTATGACCGCGCAATTGTCATTCAAACTGCGACAGCACTGAAAGCTGAAAATTGGTCTGGGCAGGAAGGTGTATAAGTGCCCAGTATTAAAGTGGTTAAATATTTTTACAGTATGGCTATCAAGCCTTTTTGTATCTTGGGGACCATCTGTGATATTGTTTCCTGGATGGTGGGACCACTTGCCAGAAGGGGTTCCTTGGATGGTTAAAGGACCTGGCTCGGTTTAGAGCCACAAGTGTCGCTGACCTTCCCTGATAGGAGGTCTGTGCAATCTGGTAAGCAAGCACTTTATCTATGGTGGAGGTTACTGTCACAGGATCACTCAGTTGAAGGTGGCGGATGTTACCAAAGAACTTTTTTATCACATTGGGACTTTGTTTTTATCACTGGTGCTTGACTCAATATTAATTAGGGCAACTCTGTTTATGAATTTATGATTTGGGACTGTGTTATATCTCACAGTAGAGTTGGCGGCTGCTTTAGATGTTTGTGTTTATTTTAGAATAATTAGCGCCGTTTTTTGCTTTATTTGATGCAAATTACAAATGCCATTGGTAATTAACCACTTGCCGACCCATCACAGTACATATACTGCTATGGGGTGGCAGCTACAGGTGTATGATGCTGCCTGTTTCAGGGTGTCGGGCGCATGCTCCCACCCACTTTATCACCTGTGATTTGACACATCAGGACTGTCAGCAGATCCCAGCCAATGATTCAAGGCTGGGACATGCTGATCGGCTGTGTCAAATCACAACCCAGAACTCTGTGTTGACAATCAATACAGGGGCTCTTTACAGAGGGAATGATCACTTTTTTTTTCCTATTCCTGAAAAGCACTGACTCTTTGTTTACACGGGGGGAGGGGGGGTGCAGTTTGTCATCTTCACCCTGGGCACCAAATTACCTTGTCCCGACACTGCTATGACAGACTGCGTTTTCTGTCAGACCAGACTGAAGTCAGACAATCACTCTCAACCCTTCCTTCCACTCTTCCTTCCACCCCAGCTGAGGCTTCCGACGTCTATCCTGGGCCTTCCAGCCAGGAAGAAGTGGAGGAGCCCAGCTTGAGCCAGGTATAGCATTGTTCCACATATTTCTTGTCGTAAAATTAATGATGTTAACTAGATGTTATTATTGATCACTTATTGCTGATTTAATAAAGTGTTTTACATATCAATACACAGTAGTGGCCAAAAAATGATTGGGGCAAGAATAAAAAATGCTGGGCTCAGAATGATAGTCTTTTTTCTATTTGTTAACATTCAATTTGCAACAGTCGTGAGCTCAAAATTGTGTGTGATGAACAAAAAACTAAAACTATGTCCCTTTTTCATACACAGGAAAGTCTCAGCCAGGAGGAGGGCGTGGAATGTGGCAGCCAGGAGGAGGCTGTGGAATGTGGCAGCCAGGAGGTGGCACGGCCCAGTAGCCCGACCGAATCCCAGGTCCCTCCCCTCTGCCTTCCAACCAAAAGGCCCAGGAAGGGGAGGAATGTGGAGGAGGCAGCGCTTGGGCTGATTCGGAAGGCTAATGCTGCCCTCGGAAACACCCCCACTCTTCAAGAGGACTTTGCCTCCATGGCTGCATGCCAAATGCAGGAAAAGGAGGAGGGCCAACGCCTCATCTGTGAGGAAATTATGTATCTGACCCTAAATAAGAGGTTGAGGGGCCAACTCACAACCAAAACCCCCCTGTGTGAGTATGACCATCCTCCTCCACCTCCTGCCACAACTCCAACACCACAGCCTAGAAGCAAGCGTGAAAGGAAGAAAAGAGAGTGATGGCCTGGGTTCAGTCTGATCTGACAAAAGACGCAGGCTGTTGTATGACCACAGCCTGGGGACATATATGTCATCTGCTGCTGTTTCTGATCTCACGGAGTCCTGGACCGGATTGTGCTCACTATTATATGGACTCCTCAGGCTACCAATTTTGCCTGTAAAATAGTTGATGCGTGCCCTGGGGTACAAAGGCTTCCCCAGTTTCTCCAGCGTTGCCTTCCTCTTTATTTTCTTATGACCCATAATAAATGGCTATTTTTAATTCACAAATACTTGCCTGTGTTTTACTTCAAAAAGGACAGTTTGTTTGTGAGTAGGTAGGTACATTTCCTAAATACAATGTCAAATTGACAAGGGACACCAACCAACCTCCTTCAGGTAAAAAAAAATACAAGACAATAATGGTGTTGTGGTAACTTGACACACAAAAGGAAATAAAATATTATGGCGATCACTAAAAAAAAAAAAAAAAAAAAAAACCCAAAAAAAATTCACTATAAAAATAAATGCAAAACATTATTATGGAAATCTTTTTTTTTTTTTTATCAAAAAGGTCTTTATTGAACATTTTAAGTAAATACATCTTCCGGTGCACAGTTTTCTACATTTCAGTGTCATATTCATACAATGTATAGCATAGGTTCTTATAGTATTACTACATAGCCCTCTAATTTTCATTATACAATTTTAAAATATAATTGACTCCCAACATCCTTCCAATTCGCATATATTATACATCCTTCCCATTTTCATTAATTTATTTATCTAAGGACCTTGTAAGAGCCTTGTCATGACTAGTTCTCTCGGACTAAGTCCTGGTGTGTCTAACCAACTTGACCAGATGCGTTCAAACCTATGTGGGCAACCTCTATGTTGATATATGTATTTTTCCATAGTTAGAGTTTTACCCATATGCGTTATCCACATTTTGACAGAGGGCGGTGCTGCAGACTTCCATGCCATTAGTATAAGTTTTCTAGCTTGAAATAAAGCCCTGGAGAAAGCCACTTTAGTTTGTTCCTCTGGGATTACCTCATCCAGTACCCCTAACAAACAGTACATAGGATCTACAGGTACCGTCGTTTGGAACACTCCATTTAGTGTATTAATCACCTCATGCCAGTACCGATGGAGCTTCGGACATCGCCACAGAAGATGTATAAGATCCGCACTGTGCTGTCGACATCGGCAGCACAGGGGGTCCGCCACTCTGCCCATCCTGTGCAACTTGGATGGAGTGTAGTGCACTCTAAGTATTATATATAGTTGGGACACTTTTTGCGCAACGTTGAGGGAGCACGTAGGTATGGCTTGTAACGCTTCCTCCCATTGATTCTCAGTTATCTGACCCAGGTCCCTTCTCCATGCATCAATTGCCTTACATGCGTAAGCACCTAGGTACTTGGTAAGTAGCATTTGGTAACACATGGAAATAATCCCTTTGGTTACACTGGATGACTGCAACACATGGAACACAGGCGTGGGACAAAGTTCCCACTCACCTGCGTCTCCCTGCGCCGCAATTGCGTGCCGAAGCTGTATATAGGGATAGTACATAGTGTCTGGGAGCCCAAATGTGGTCTGCAATTCTGCAAAGGACATCAGTTTACCATGTTTAAATATGTGAAAGAGCATGGTCACCCCGTGGGACCTCCATCTGGGCTCACGCTGTAACTTAGCTAGCAACACATAGGTGCGATTTCCCCATATTGGGCTGTATTCTGTAAATCCCTGCACCCCTTGTAGTTGTCTACTTTTGTTCCATACTTTCTGTACCAGGGATAATGTCGGAGTTTTTTTGTTAGACTTCGCGAATATTTGTGCCTCTAGAGGAATGGTCTCAGCACCCGTAGCAAAAAGCATCAATCGCGCTGCTGAGCCCATTGGTTCATGTGTCATAGATCCCACAAGGTGTTGCAACTGCGCCGCAATGTAGTACAGCCAAGGGTTGGGGACCGCCAACCCTCCGCCATCTTTTGGATACTGCAACTGCTCTAGCCGAACTCTGGGTGCTTTGTTGTGCCACAGCAGTCGCCGAAAAAGAGTATTGACTACTCTGAAAATTTTTAAATGTATCACTACTGGTGAGTTGTGGAGGAAATATAATAGCTGGGGCATTAAAATCATTTTAATGAGATTTGCCTTTCCCGCTAGCGACATCATTAGGTTGTTCCATGTATTTATTTTGTCACGAAAGCGGGACAGCAATGGGAATATATTTAAAGAGCAGAAGTCCCCAACGCATGGGGATATCTGGACGCCCAGGTATTTAAATCCAGTGGTGGTTGGAATGGGGCAAGAGTCAGGCAGACTCACATCCCGGCTCTCGTCCAACATCATCAGGGCCGATTTAGACCAATTTATAGTCAGGCCTGAGAAATGTCCAAATTGCTCTATTATATCCATTACCCCCAGTAGTGACCGACTAGTGTCTCCCAGGAATAGCAACATGTCATCCGCATATAACATGAGCTTTTCATGCAAGTCACCATACTTGAATCCCACTATCTGTGGACTATCCCTTATTTGAGCCGCCAGAGGTTCTATGGCGATCGCAAAGAGCAGGGGGGACAGCGGGCAACCTTGCATTATTATGGAAATCTGACGAAAAAAATAAATAATATTATTCAGGAGATCACGAGAAATAATAAAGAAATCAGTTTGTCAGAACTCTGTGTGAATATCAGCAGAAAAACAACTTCAATATTCTAGCATTATAAAGAAGAAGAGAATGTACTTGATTCAGAGCATGCGTGGAATTTTGTGCGTTGGAATTGTGTGTACACGCTCAGAATTTACGAGAACGGATTTTTCGGAAAATTTGAGATCCAGATCTCAAATTTTGTTTGTCGGAAATTCCAACAGAAAATGTCCGATGGTGCCTACACACGGTCGGAATTTCCGACAACAGGCTCCCATCGAACGTTTGTTGTCAGAAATTCCGACCGTGTGTACGCGGCATAAGATTAAAAAAAAAAAACAAGAAAAAACAAAGGACCACAAGGTAAGATTGCAATTAACACCTATTTATTTCATGAAAATATACTCACAAGCATTTCAGGGTAACAAAAGCTCACAGACACCATGCTGCGATACACCAGCAGGTGTGATGACATCATAGGCTGCCAGCCCCTCTTTACGTGTTTTGTCTATGAAAGGAACATCCTCAGGGGACATAAAGAAAGGTGCACAGTCCTTGTTCAGAAGAGGAAGCATAGTATCTACTTATCTGCATGCTCAGTGAATTTTTAAGGGTGCCTGAAAGGATTCTGAATGCCTTTCTGATGCCATCAACATTTAGCAAATGTTTGCTGATCACCTAAACAGCACCACAATTTGACTAATGTTAAATAAAACTAGAAGCCTAACCGCTCCTATTTCAGTAGTCTTTCTAAAGTACTATACTAAATTACTATCTATTCTTGTTATGTTACAATAATAACCCTTTTAGTATTTAAGCACACTTCTTTTAAATAATATTACTTAAAAGCATTGTTGACATGTGATAAGGAAGAAATATGCAGAACCAAAGGTATGCAGTATATGTCTTATGTTATATTGCTACAAGAAACAAGATATCTTTATTCCTTCTGTTTTCTGACAAAAATTTAGATGATATATTTCCAGATTACAAGCTGTTGGCATTGGTGCAAATAGTTAAGAATAACAACATAATGAATTTACAAAGGTGTACTTTTTTTAACCATACTGATGATTTTGTCTTTGATTGGTATAATCAGTTAGAAACCGTGTAATCATTAGGCTTTGGCCAAACTTGCACCGGACCCCAGGTAGTATCTGCTACTTTATTACCTTACCAGAAGCACCAGTGTCGCTTCCTACATCCTACCTGCGTAATCTACCTGCAAATCTTTCCTCATTACCCCAGTGTTTAAGGCCATTCTAACAAAAGCAAACATTTTAGATTACTAGTCCTTAAATGTGGTAGCTGCATTAGTTTTCTTTTTTCAGGCTTTTCCCCCTTTATTTTTACTTGGTGGATCTGTCTGTAACAAACCTCCTATCGAGTGACAATGCTTACTGTATTGTATGTGTTGAGAAGCAGCATTGTCACCCTAAGAAAGGAAGTGTGTTAAGCCCCTTTCACATGGACACCATCCAGTCTGATCAGTCCAGATCCATGAACCTGATCCCCTGGTGAATTGGAGCAGAATGGGACAGATAGAGGTCACTACTGTGACACCCTTGTCTGTTCAGTTTTTTTCTGCATTTTAAAATTGGAGCTTTCTAGAAAAAATAAGGGGCTGCACACCAATGATGATACCGTGCTTAAATACAAATTATCCAGGTCACACAATCTACACTGTCACATCCCACCTGTCGTAACCCCCCCCCCCCTTTCCACAGATGGAGCTTTCTGGGCCCCTGTTGGACTGCTTCTATTTACGTCCGGCTACCTCTGATTCATCACATTTACAGTGCCTTGAAAAAGTATTCATACCCCTTGAAATTTTCCACATTTTGTGATGTTACAACCAAAAATGTTAATGTATTTTAATGGGATTTTTATGTGATAAACCAACATAAAATGGCACATAATTGTGAAGTGGAAGCAAAATGATAAATGGTTTCCCACATTTTTTTTACAAATAAACATCTGAAAAGTGTGGTGTGCATTTTTTTTTCCTAATATTTTTTTTTTATTGAAAAGTTTGACATCACAAACATATCAGGTAGATATCAATCAGTATTCAGCTTATTGTTATGACAGTATTACAAATACTTAAGATATAATCCAACAATGTATTGCATGTTCCATTAGTATGAAGAAATAATCAATGTTCACTGGGTATTTTCAACTCGACCCGCTGGGCAAAAAAAAAAAAACCCAGTAGGTAAATACATACAATATTAGACCTATAGTAACCTAATAACATATAAGTCTAATTAGTATTCAAAGTCACTACCTTGTGCAATAACATAGAAACCTGCAAGAACCTGAATATGGTACGAAGAGGCAGGTGAAGGAAAGGGAGGGATCGAGGAGAGATAGTGGAAAAGACATAGTAGGGAACTTTTGTACCATTTCCTGAGGATGTCAATGTCAAAACCAAACTTAATGAAATACTATAACAACCCAAAAAGTAATAGGTTTAAACTACATGTAGAGAAAAGAAAAAGAGAAAAAGAAGGAAAGCAGAAATAAGGAAATAAGAAAGGGAAAGGAGAGGTATTCCAGAGGGAAAGGAGAGGAATTCCAGAGGTTCAGCCCAGAGCTCATTAGGGAACCGAAATGTAACGGATCCCATATCTTATAAAAATTTTTTAGAGCTATTATGAAGTGTGAGTAAGTTTGTCATTTACCATAATCCAGTTGATTTTATTTTTAACATAATCTAGAGGAATAACTGATTGTTTCCAATGCCGGGCCACTGTAATCCTTGCCGCTAATAATACATATGATCTACGGATATTCACTCCTGTCACTGAGTGTATCAAATTAAATACCCTAATCCAAAACCTAGTCACCAAGGGGCACTGTCACCAAATATGGAAAATTGTCCCCGATTGACCACAGCGTCGGAAACAGGTGATGTAGATGGATGCATTTTAGCCACCCGAGTTGGGACCAACGTAACAGTGTTTTATAATTGACTTCAATTAGCGTGGTATTGATAGAGATTTTGGATAAATTATAAGCAATATCCTGTCATTCAGACAGATCAAAGTTAAGATTCAGATCTTTTTCCTATTGGTTCATATAGGAAAGCTTTGAGTTAGGTTCAGTGAGGGAAGCATACACCATAGATAATCGTCCCTTTGTTTGACCCCTTGTTTGACAAGATAACTCAAACATTGTAAGTGTAAGCGGCTCAATTATTAGATTAAGTTTGTTTCTGACAAAGAATGCAATTTGGTTATATCAAAATATTTCACTGGTAGGTAAGTGCATTTTGTCCTTGTAATGTTGCAAAGAATATACCTGGTTGCCATTAAGATAGTCGCCAATCCTCAGCAATCCTTTATTAAGCCACCAATGAAATGACTGTGGTACTAATTCCGGTGGAAACTCCGGATTGCAGAAGATGGGAGCTAAAGGTGTGTTTGGGGACGACAGTGATGTCCGGTGGCGCACTCTATCCCAAACCGCCAATGACTGTGATAAGGAAGGGCATAATATGGGAGGGCGTAACCGGCTAGGAAGCCACATCAGTGATCCTATGGCCAAGTGGTGACAGGAGATCACCTCCATGGAAACCCAAAGAGGTGCGGGGCCTGTAGCAGTAGTTTGGGCAAGTTGTGAGATCTGGGCAGCTTGAAAGTAGTTTAGTAAATTAGGGAGACCAAGGCCTCCCTTTAATTTTGAGGCATATAGGATCTGTTTGTTCATGCGAGGTCTTCTATTACCCCAGATAAAGTGAAGAACCTCAGCTTGTAAACACTGTAGATCTCCTCTCGGGACTATCACTGGTAGAGTTCCAAAATAATAAAGTATCCTGGGTAGAAGCATCATTTTGACAGAGTTGATTCTGCCAAACCATGATAGGGAATAGTCCGCCCAGCGGCGAAGGTTGTCTTTAAGTTTTTTAAATAATGGGGAATAATTAGCTTTATAGAGAGTCCCTATAGAAGATGTTAATTGGATCCCTAAATATGATAGGGAATGCGATGCCCATTGAAAGTTATAGTTATCCCAAAGGGTCCTTACTATTGGGTGGGGAAGTGAGACATTAAGGGCTGTTGTTTTGTGAGGGTTCAGGGAGAGGCCAGAAAGCCCAGAGAACTAGTCTAATAAGGATAGTAAATGAGGTAGAGTGACTTGAGGGTTTGTAACATACATAAGGACATCATCAGCAAATAAAGCACATTTATGTTCTTGCTGTCCACAATACCAGAAATATTAGGGTGTGACCGAATGGCCATGGCCAACGGCTCGATAGCTAATGCGAAAAGTAAGGGTGAAAGGGGGCATCCCTGTCTTGTACCACGTTTGATAGTGAAAGACAGCAATTTGTAGCCCCATATGGAAACTTGAGCCGACGGAGATCCATATAAAGTTTTCAATAAGGATAAAAAGCTAGGCTCAAATCCGAAAGTCTCTAAAGTAGTAAATAAATAGTTCCAATTCACACTATCAAAAGCCTTATGAAGGTCTAATGATAGAAGGAGAAGCTCCCGAGAAAGGGGGGTATCCCAGTTAGTACGTACAGCTGAAATCAAGGTTATAGTTCTGCGGATTTGGTCTAGTGTTTGGCGCCCAGAAATAAATCCTGATTGATCTTTATGAATATATTCTGCCAAGAATGTGTTAAGATGTAGGGCCATGAGTTTCGTAAGAATTCACAAAAATCACAATTGATTAGCGAGATAATTAAGGACATCGGTAGTATCTTTATTAGGTTTTGAGATAACACTAATATGGGCCTTATTTTCATCGAGAGGAACCACACCTCCATCCCGCAAGGAATTAAAATAGAGAGCCATGTGTGGGACCAGCTGTTCTGAGAATTTTTTGTAATAGAGATTAGTGAGACCATCTGGTCCTGGTGACTTATGGAGTGATAGCAGTTTGATGGTATTGCTGATCTCTTCACAAGTAATGGGTTGGTCCATTAAATCTCTATGTGCTTCCTCAATAGTGGGAATTAGGTAGGCCCCTAAAAATTCCTTAATAGAAGAAGAAGCGGCCTCCCAGGGCTGTCCATGTAGGTCAGCATAAAAATTATGAAATTCATGAAGAATTTTTTGAGGATTTTGAGAAATATGACCTCCTGAAAGTCTAATTTTGGGCAATGCCGAGTGAGTATATCTAGGAGTGAGCTTGTGTGCCAGCAAAGATCCTGGGCGATCCCGCCAAGTGAAGAACCTATGACTGGACCAGCGGAGTTGCTTCTCTGCTTTTGGGGTGAGGCATATGTTGAGCTCTAAACGGGCTTGTTCAAGTTTAGTTAATAGGTCAGAGGATGGGGACTTTTTATGTTGAGTGGCTAGAGCTTCGTATTCCCTAGTTTTAGCATAAATCAACTCGTCTCGCGCTTTTTTAAGCCTGGGAGACAGCTGAATAAGGAACCCTCTTTATGTGCTGCCCAATTGATTGCGGGGGTGGTATCTTCCGCTTTATTAATTTCAAAATAATTCTTCAAGTAGGTAGAAATCTCAAGACAGTAAGATTCATTACTGAGGAGCAATTCATTTAGACGCCAATGTGATTTGGCTATTTTAATTGTCAAGTCTGAGAGCTGTAGCATTATAGGATCCTGGTCTGACCATGTGGTAGAGATTATTTTGGCTGAGAGTAACTTAGGTAGAAGTCCCGAGAGGAGAAAAACATGATCAATACGAGAATAATTATTATGAGCTCTCGAAAAATGAGAATAATCTTTAGAGGTAGGGTTGGCTTCCCTCCAGGCATCTACAAGATCATAGTGATATAGTAACTGAGCAAATTTACGACTTTGCTTGGAAGGGGATCTTAAAGAAGCCTTGTGAGATTTATCCATTATAAGGTCTAAAGCCAAGTTGGAATCACCCGCTAATATAACATTCCCTTCAAATTCAGGGGCTAAAATTTGCAGTAATGACCGAAAGAAAGCTGTTTGATTCGTATTAGGGGCATAATAAACCAAAAAGGTCACCAGTTTTCTCCCAGGTAGCCCTTAACTAGGAGGTATCTTCCTTCCTGGTCTTTAATGACTTTCGTTTCAGTAAATGAGAGCCGTCTATATAAACAGAGAGCCACCCCCCTCTTTTTTTCTGAAGCATTGGCAAAATAGCACACAGGATAATCTTTATGAATGTACCGTGGTGTAAATGAGGGAAGAAAGTGTGTCTCCTGCAAGGCTATAATATCAGCACCCATAGATTGGTAATACGTGAGGGCTTTAATTAGTTTAGAAGGTGTTCCTAGGCCCTGAACGTTGTGAGAGAGTATTCAGATAGTACTTACTGCCTTAGACATGATAGAAAATCAGCGTAAATATCAATTTTTAAACTTACCCCTCCATCTGAAATTCGAGAAATCCAGGGGGACCGATTGAGACTCTGGGTGACTCTCAGGAAGGAAAAGCAAAAGGAGTTAAAGTAAGAGCAGAGAAAAAGAAGGAAAGGGAGAAAATGTTCAGGCCAGGAACCTCCCGGCTCTGTACAGAACATAAGGGGGGAGTTCAGGAAATAAGTGCAGTGGCTAATGTCCATAAGTGGACTGAGAAGCCACCGCCAGAGAGAAAAAATAAAACTAAAAGGATAAATAGATATTAAATCTTCAGGTCACTCGACAGGAGGTCATCGATTTCTTCGTCATCCGTGGAGACCAGAGAGCGGGGGAGGAGGGTCGCTGGATCTTTGCTGGTTCCGCGAGGATGGGCTGTGCGTGATAAAATCCAGTTTCAAAAGGATATGTTCACCATCAGGAAAAGTCAAAAGCAATATGATTTGCCATTGTAAGTAAATTGGAGCCGAAAAGGATAATTCCATCGACAGCGAATATTCCTGTCGATCAAGGGTGAGAGTAGAGGCTTGAAGGATCTTCTTTTTTGAATAGTGGCCTGGGAGATGTCCGCAAACACTTGAATTTTATAACCATTAATTTCAAGATCTGGGTGGTCTCTAGCATAGCGCATGAATGCTTCTTTGATTCTGAAAAAATGGGGCTTCACAATCACATCTCTAGGTCGTCCTTCGGTTTCGGGGGGATAAGAGCCCTGTGTATACAATCTATTTCCATGTGGATTTCATCGAAGTCTGTCTGGTACTGCAGATTGCATCAGAGCCTGGGCGATGGAGGTAATATCTCTTTCCGTTTCTGGGAGACCTCTGATACGAAAATTGTAGCGCCGGGCGCGATTTTCAAGATCATCAATTTTCATATAGGCTTCTTCCAGGCGGTCTTGTAGATCAGTGATCATGTTGGAATTTTGGAACACTCTGTGGACAGTGTCATCTACCTTTGATTCAGTGCTCTCCAGACGGTCCCCTAACTCCTGAAAATCCTGTTTTATTTCAGATGACAATTTATCTGTAGCTTTTGATAGTTCCCTCTGTAGTAAATCAGCAAAACGGGCAAGCAATATTGGATCCCCTGAGTATTGTGGCTGATTTGGTAATGAGTCAGGAGAATCAGCAGAGCAGTCCAGGTTAGGTTCCTGGCTGCTTGATTGGCTAAGAATGATATCTGCCATTTCTTTATCATTGGCTGAGGAAGCACAGGAATCATGGCCAGGGGACTGAGTCTGTGAGGGAGATTTAGCAGGGCTTAGTGACATGCAGGGATTAATCATAATCTCATCTGCAGCTGGGGAGGTCGTGGGACAGTCCGTACTTTGGTCTCCCAATCCAGGTAGCTGTAGCTTTTCCCTCCGCTGTGGATGTTGTGCAGGTCTGCCTCCTCCGGAGCTCAGAGACATGTGGGAGCTAGTGCCAGTCGCCATCTTGCCTCCTCTGCCTGCTGACCGAGTCGGGTTGCGATAGCCTCCCTGGGTCCTTCCCGTTTGCCGAGAGGACATGCGACAGGGAGTAGCTCGAGTGAGTGATCCGGACTAGTATGCTGCGGGGCCGCTGTATATAGCTATTAGTGCCGAGGGTGTGTGGAGCGGCTCAGGGAGACATCCACCTCGGCCGTCCGCGCATGCGCTCCCCTGTGGTGTGCATTTTTATTCAGCCCCCTTTACTCTGATACCCCTAACTAAAATCTAGTGGAACCAGCTGCCTTCAGAAGTCACCTATTTAGTAAATAGAGTCCACCTGTGTGTAATTTAATCTCAGTATGAATACAGCTGTTCTGTGAAGCCTTCAGAGGTGTGTTAGAGAACCTTAATGAACAATCAGCATCATGAAGGCCAAGGAACACACCAGACAGGTCAGGGATCAAGTTGTGGAGAAGTTTAAAGCAGGGTTAAGTTATTAAAAAAAAAGATCCCAAGTATTGAACATCTCACGGAGCACTGTTCAATCCATCCTGAAAATGGAAAGAGTATGTCACAACTGCAAACCCCTATGAAGACATGGCCGTCCACCTAAACTGACAGTCCAGGCAAGGAGAGCATTAATCAGAGAAGCAGCCAAATGGCCCATGGCAACTTTGGAGGAGCTGCAGAGATCCACAGCTCAGGTGGGAGAATCTGTCCACAGGACAACTATTAGTCGTGCACTCCACAAACCTGGCCTTTATGGAAGAGTGACAAGAAGAAAGCCATAAGAAGTCTTGTTTGCAGTTTGCCATGTGGGGGACACCGCAAACGTGGCAGTTGTGGAGGCCTCTGTTGCACTTCCTGCCCAACACTCCTGAAGGTGGAGACAGAATGTGGGGGCACGGAGTGGCACCAGTGCTGAAGTAGCTGGCTGGTGACGTCCGCTCTAGGTGGATGAAGCTGGGGGTCACAGACCTAAGAAAAGGATACTGAAGCAGCTTGGCACCAAAGTAGGAGATGGTAGCAGGGCCAGTATGCAGGCAGCCGAGTAAAAAGGGAAAGAGTGAGCAGGCAGAGCAAGTCCAGGAAGCAGGCCAAGGTGGGTAACAGCCAGGCAGCGCAGTACAGAATCAGCAGGCAAAGACGAGTCCAGTAAACAGGCCGAAGCCAGAAAGATCACGTGAACAAGGTAATGCAGGAAAAAAGGGCAAAGTCCAGAAGAAAGCCGGGTCAAACACAGGTAATAAAGTTCAATGCATCGGGTCTCAGGAATACAGGTACAAGCTGAAGATCAGTCAGCAACTGCTCAAGGTGACAGACCAGTTTAAAAAGACCACCAGGTTCCAAGTATGCACACTAATTCGTATGTGCACGTGTACGTGTGTGAGTGCGCGCACGGATGCGAGCACGATAAACTGGAATAGTACATCTATTGCCTCTTTGCCTAGAAGTATTAGCATGTGAACAATGCACACATGCACGAATATGAGCATAAGCCTGCACTGGTTTTCTGGTGCTGGGAATCTTGTGTGTAGTGTTGTATGCGGATTTCTTCCAAAAGATGTTGTCCCTTGTCCTACACACTTGAGCAGGTGTATGTGTTGCATTTGGAGGGACACGCAGAACCTATGCCCAGTCCTTCAGTCAGCGTACCTCTGTTACCTCATGCCCAGTAACAGAATATGGTTCCCACTGAGCACATAGCGTGGACCTCATGCGTGCTCCTCTTAACCCTCCTCATTCCATAGCAGGTGACCAGATATTAGATCTCCGTAACGCTAATCCACTCCTGGAGTTCGCCAAAGACAGACAGCTAGGGAGGGAGACGAATACTGATCCCCCTCGCTACTGGAGAACATGTCACCTATTCAGGTACCACGCCAACAACTGTTTGCTGTCCTTCCTTCTGGTTACCCATAGGAACTTCTTTGCAAGTTAACCTTTTGTTGTGGTGATGTTTCACGGACTCCAATGTGCTAATTCAGACCCAGGTTTCTTAGAGAGACTCCAAGACCCCACATGCACACCTTGAGTAAACCACTGAGCAGAGGCTTTGAGCAGAGTATACTGAACATTTGGCAGAAGATGTACAACATGCAACAATGTCCTTTCCCTAAATAAACTTAACTGTGGCAGCCCCAGGTTACCTGTACAGGTATGTGCATCCTGAGCCTGTTCTAGATTCCAGGTTTTTCCCCCGTTCTTGGTTACCCTCTCCCCAGGAACCAGGCCTCTTCCCTTTATATCACACAGGAGGGAGGCTGGACTCCAGAGGAAAACCCATGAATACACAAGTTGAGTCAGTACAAACCCTAACCCCTTTTTTTCTTTTTAAGTCCACTGCGGTGCAAAAACCTTAAAGGAAAAAACCCATAAGTGTAAAAAAAAAAAAAAATGCATGTGTAAACACAAAAATGTGCACTTAAGGGTGTGTCTTTAGTCCACCCCCCCGAAGTAGTAGGACCTCTATCCTGACCCCCGGGGTGCAAGGCTCCTGACGGGGACATAGATTTACATGGTCCGCCTAGCCAGAAGGCCTGGCAGACCCCGTTCTTCTAAGATCGCCAAAGCCATCCTTGAAAATTAAGCCAGGGGAGCTCTCCCGAAGAGAGACCCCCGGAGGCAGGGGAGGAAGGAACCTAAGGACCACACATCCTCCCCCTCAGGGTAAACCCAAGGACTCACACCCTACATCCAGTGAAAAACACGCACACAAAAGTAAAGGTGACAAACGTGAGAGGAAAATAAATAGTGTTTAAAACGTGGCCATGAAAAATGTGCACAAGCTAGGCCCTGAGGCCTGGTATACAAAAATTGCCCCCGGACTTAGCCAAAAGGCCTATCCCTAAAAGGCGCTGTGCAGAGGGAAAGCAATTTAGTGACTGTGACATGTGTCTTTTCACACCATGTGGTCCCACACACAAGTGTTACTAAGAGCACCCCTAGGATGACCACTCCCAGGGGACACAGACACAGCAGACCTTCTGCCTTCCCAGCCCATGGCCAGACAAGGTAGAATGTTCAAACCAGGACATAATGGGCTCTTCCAGCTTTCTCGGAATTACTCCCGTGCTCCAACTGCCTGTGGGTGCCACGGTTTCTGTTCCAGCCGGTACTAACCTTCTAAGCCCCCATCACTCCAGAAGGTTTGCATAGCCACCACCCCAACCTTGGTCAGTGCAGGATAATAGCACAGCGCCCCCACTGGATCACTGATAAGAACAGATACTACACTTGATCTTAGCCAAAAGGCAGAGAAGCAATTAACCCCTTCCCTCCCAACCTAGACAGCCAGGTAGACTGACTTACCAAAACCTGACTAACCACTGGTAGCTTACAGAAGAGAACTGGGGAGGCTGATAACTTTGGGAGACATTTATTAAACCTTTAGCTCCTGGTGCATTTTTTTATTTTTCTCACAAATGTTAAATTCTAATACTAAATTGCCTTAAGCCTGCTAAAAAAAAAACAGGCTCACAGCTGTTATTACCAAGACATAGGGGACATGCAATTTGTAGCAAAGTTGAAGCAGTTGTGTATCAATTAATATGCAATTTGCATGCAAAAATGTTGGCCTTATTCTTTGGGTCTATTTGTGACGAAAGCAAAATATTTTATTTTATATGATAGTTTGACTGAATAGCGAAAGAGCACAAGGAGTACACACCGCTCCAAGGTAACTTTACTTTGGAGCGCCGCTATTTCTATTTTCTATCCCATGACTAAATAGTGACTGTCTGCCTGTTTTCTCAGTTGTGCAAAAAAGAAATAATTTCCTAACTTGTATTCTAAATTAAAGAACGAGTGAATTAGCAGCTTCCACAATAAGCTTTTATAAAATTGTTTTTAAATTTTAGTTAAATGAAAAAAAAATTACAGGGACACTGAATTTCTGGCAGGATCAACAAGTATTTTTCTGTACTCAGCCTGAAAAAAAGAAAATTAATGCAGCCACCACATCTGGGAACTGGTTAGCTTTAAAGTGGCACTAAATGATATCCTTATTCTTCCCCTGTAATCTATTTTCCACAAAATTGTTTCATACTATATTTTTTTTACCTCCTTGTAATGTTCTTTGCGAGCTCCCAAACCTCATCATAGTCCTCTCACTTCCATTTGTTTGGAACGAGCACTGCACGTTAGTTGTGGTCATGCACTGCCTTATGCACATTACAAAACCCATAGTCCATATTCTATCTCAGGATGGAGCAAGAGAGGGTGGCTACATTCCTGAATACAGTTGGACCATGGAAAAGAAACGTAGCCACTCTCTAACGGGAGGTTGGATCACAGAAGCAAAAAAAAAAAACTGATTTGGAGGAGACTGAGAACAGATAGGAAGTAGTTTTTTTAAAGTTAAAAATACATACTTGAATAGAATTCTTTTTTTTTTTAAACCAGAGTTTGGTTTCCCTTAAATATACTTCATTTTTGTTTTTAGGTTTAGATATACTACAGGGAATGCATTTTTCTTTCATAAAGGCTTACCCTAATTCTTTTAATTTCCACTTTAACTACCAGCCCCCGGACATGAACTGAGCCTGCTTGCATCATTTTTTTAGTTCTCTCTTATATAATTTTATTTCTATGAAATTGTTTAATAAAAACTATATTAAAAATAGATGTTGTTTTAATAGATTGATTTCATAGATTAAATTAATAGATTGTTTAATAATAGATTATTTCTATAGATTCAATTTCTAAAGATCAGTTTTAGAGATTTACATTTTTATCTCAGTTTGCCATTGTTGTTTTTAAAAACTCAGTAGCCATTTTGTGGCACCACGAAAACCACTGTTGACTGACAAATGCTATACAATATTGCATTACGACATATACCCATTCTTTTAGGTATAATATTTAAGTTATTATATATATTATTATATTATATGTTAAAATAATATTATATGTTATTTAAATTAAAAATAGTTTTTTCTCAAATCAAGATGTCCTAAACGTTTTTAGAAATCCATTATAGGAAACGAGTGTGACAGTAAAATTAGGATGATTCAGAATTTCTATCTTGTTTATCTGTAACAATAAGGAATTATTTCAGCAGGGGGCAGTGTTGAGTGAAGACCCCATTTGTATTGGGATAGCATTTAAAGAGGTGTTCAGTTGCCCTTGAATATGTCTATCATGTGTGCATATTAGTAAAATATCAATAACAAAAATAAAGAATACTACTCTAAAGGTATATACACATATATATCTATATACAGCATCTCACAAAAGTGAGTACACCCCTCACATTTTTGTAAATATTTTATTATATCTTTTCATGTGACAACACTGAAGAAATGACACTTTGCTACAATGTAAAGTAGTGAGTGTACAGCTTGTATAACAGTGTAAATTTGCTGTTCCTCAAAATAACTCAACACACAGCCATTAATGTCTGGCTGGCAACAAAAGTGAGTACACACCTAAGTGAAAATGTCCAAATTGAGCCCAATTAGCCATTTTCCCTGCCCGGTGTCATGTAACACATTAGTGTTACAAGGTCTCAGGTGTGAATGGGGAGCAGGTGTGTTAAATTTTGGTGTTATCACTCTCCCTCTCCCATACTGGTCACTGGAATTTCAACATGGCACCTCATGGCAAAGAACTCTCTGAGGATCTGAAAAAAAAGAATTGTTGCTCTACATAAACATGGCCTAGGCCAGGGGTCGGCAACCCACGGCCTGCGGGCCGTACCTGCCCCACCACTGCTAATTGTCCGGCCCGTCAGTGCCCGTGATTAATTCACGTGCACCCGGCCCGCAGACTTTTTACATTAAACAGCAGGTGATTGGTTGCCGGGCGATCCTAGCAACCAATCACCAGCCTGCTGATGTAAAAAGTTAACTTCAGAAGTTTCCGCCCCCATCCATTCCTATGATACCAGCTGGCAGCCGCTCTCTTCTGTGCTCTACACCTGTGTAAGGTAGGAGAGTTCTACCTACACAGTGTGTGTGGGGCACAGGAAACTTGCTATGGGGGAGGGGGCAGAGGACACTATGAGAATGATGTGAAGAGGACAGCGGACACTGCAATGGGGGAGGCCCCTATTAGGACCCCATCACCCCTGGGGACAGGGACCCCATCTCCCCTGGGGACATGGACACTATCTCCCCTGGCTGGGGACAGGGACCCCATCACCCCTGGGGACAGGGACTCCATCTCCCCTGGGGACAGGGACCCCTTCTCACTTTGGGACAGGGACTCCATCACTCCTGGGGATGAGGCCCCATCACCCCCTGAGGACAGGACCCCCTTTTCCCCTAGGGACAGGGACCCCAACTCCAGGCCATGCTGGCTGGCAGGGCTGGAGTCAGACACCCTTGGGTGCCAAGAAGGAGGAGAGTGCAGTAAAGCTTGAATCCCCAGCCACATGCTCCCTCAGGGTGAACTGGCTTTGTATTAGTGAAGCACCTTAAACTGAGGTAAACCTGTACTGTTATTATTACTATGTTAGGTATATTATTATCTTCATTTTTTAGCCGGTGAATGCGGCCCTCCATGCATTCACATACATTGAATCCAGCCCTTAAGTGGAAAAAGGTTGCTGACCCCTGGCCTAGGCTATAAGAAGGTTGCCAAGACCCTGAAACTGAGCTGCAGCACGGTGGCCAAGAGCATACAGCGGTTTAACAAGACAGGTTCCACTCAGAACAGGCCTAGCCATGGTCGACCAAATAAGTTGAGCGCACGTGCTCAGCGTCATATCCAGAGGTTATAGATGTATGAGTGCTGCCAGCATTGCTGCAGAGGTTGAAGGGGTGCGGGGTCAGCCTGTCAGTGCTCAGACCATATGCGGCACACTGCATCAAATTGGTCTGCATGGCTGTCATCCCAGAAGGATGCCTCTTCTAAAGCTGATGCACAAAAAAGCCTGCAAACAGTTTGCTGTAGAGAAGCAGACTAAAGACATGGATTACTGGAACCATGTCCTGTGGTCTAATGAGACCAAGATAAACGTATTTGGCTCAGATGGTGTCAAGCGTGTGTGGCGGCAACCAGGTGAGGAGTACAAAGACAAGTGTGTCTTGCCTACAGTAAAGCATGGTGGTGGGAGTATCATGATCTGGGGCTGCATGAGTGCTGCCAGCACTGGGGAGCTACGGTTCATTGAGGGAACCATGAATGCCAACATGTAATGTGACATACTGAAGCAGAGAATGATCCCCTCCCTTCGGAGACTGGGCCTCAGGGCAGTATTCCAACATGATAATGGCCCCAAACACATCTCCAAGAGGACCACTGCCTTGCTTAAGAAACTGAGGGTAAAGGTGTTGGACTGGCCAAGCAGGTCTCCAGACCTAAACCGTATTGAGCATCTGTGGGGCATCCTCAAACGGAAGGTGGAGGAGCGCAAGGTCTCTAACATCCACTAGCTCCGTGATGTCATCATGGAGGAGTGGAAGAGGACTCCAGTGGCAACCTGTGAAGCTCTGGTGAACTCCATGCCCAAGAGGGTTAAGGCAGTGCTGGAAAATAATGGTGGCCACACAAAATATTGACACTTTGGGCCCAATTTGGACATTTTCACTTAGGGGTGTACTCACTTTTGTTGTCAGCGGTTTAAACATTAATGGCTGTGTGTTGAGTTATTTTGAGGGGACAGCAAATTTACACTGTTATACAAACTGTGCACTCACTACTTTCCATTGTAGCAAAGTGTAATTTCTTCAGTGTTGTCACATGAAAAGATATAAAAAAATTTACAAAAATGTGAGGGGTGTACTCACTTTTGTTAGATACTGTATATATAGCCTTCCCAAGGGTTAGTGTATGCGATAATGTGTGCATTTATTCAGGTAAGAAATAGAAATAGCCAAAGTGTTACATAGCTATGCTTTTTATTATTCTAGAAGTTGATGCACTAATCACAGTGGATCCGCTTGTTACCTGCAGGAAGCTGGCTAGTCATCCTGCCTATCTTGGCTCAAATTAAAGTGCAGAACCAGCTTCCTGGCTGAGTGCAGCTTGCAGGACAGGGTATGAAACCTTAGATGAGAATTGAGATTATCCATTGGACTGTGACCTGCAGTGTCCTTTTCTTGCAGCCTGATTGATGACTTAGGTTTAATTCAGAGGTGGGTATTGATCTGCATGCTGCCTGGTCAGTGTGTGTGACAAAAACAGGCTCCAATGTATAGCGCCAGTGTAGACTCTTTTTCCGAGTCTCAATACCATCAACCAGCTTTATCGACTCTTTTATTGACAACACTGTAGCCTAATGAGGAGTAGAAGAGCACACTTCATTATGTCCATACTAGTGACATTCTGTATGAACAAGAGGAGATTGTCATATAACATTGTGTATAGTGTAGGTTGTATAAAAAGCAGCTAATCACCATGGACATACAGTGTCTCAATCTGCTTCCATTTAGTGGCTCTCTAATGGTAAGTGTCATTCTCTTAACATTAGTCCTGTTCTCGTTAGTGGTAAAGACTTCAAGTGTTTATTTTCCACACAGCACATTGATTAAAAAAGGCACAAAAGAACACGCATAGTTGGATGATATAGAATAGTATTCTTAAATAAATGCTGCCCAATAATATTAATCATAAAATAGAAGTATAAGTATTTATACTGTATACTAGAGTCCACACTAATCTCTGTAATAGCAACATCCTGGCCCAATGTTCATAGCTGTTTGTCTTTTTTTTTTAAACAGAGGTAAGTAGACATGTGGTTCTGTCTAAATTGCCCCTTAGACAACCCAGTTATTTCTATGCTCATAAGGAGGATTATCATACTCGACTGAGACGTCCTCCTGCAAACCCCCTTTCTCAGATGTTTGATTATGTACGAGGTGGTATCAAAAAGTTTTAAAACTAGATTTGTAACATGCCAACAGATGGCTGCACCAGGGGCGGATCCAGGGGGGGGCAATGGGGCAATTGCACCCCCCGAGAACATACGATCAGCTGAGCCCTGAGCCGGTGGGTGAGCGAGTAATCATGCCGCCGTCCCGGAGCGAGCGGCTGGCGTGTGACTGAGGCTGAGCGAGGCAGCGAGCAGGCAGGTGTTGAAGCTGCTCCCCTTCTGATAATATGACTGAAGAGACGTTGCGTCGCGGCCATCTTGGTACTCCCGCACTCGTCCACAGTAAGCCTAGTGTTTGTAAGTCGGCAAGCGGACATCTTTATACACCCACCAGAGTCTTGCTTATCACAGTTATTTTTAACAGTAAACTCAACTTATATTTCGCTAAATAAGCTGAGTTTATTGTTAAAAATAACTGTGAAAAGCAAGACTCCGGTGGGTGTATAAAGATGTCTGCTTGCCGACTTCTAACTCTAGTCTTACTGCTGACAAGTGAGGGTGTACCAAGATGGTCGCAATGCAACATGCTTTTGCATGCATATTCTGATGAGTTACAATATCTCTCACTGCCCGCCCTCACTCTGGGACACATCCACTGGCAACTTGGCAAGTGACAATCCGCATGTTGTGGCAGGCGACATTGGCAAGTGACAATCCGCATGTTGTGGCAGGCGACATTGGCAAGTGACAATCCGCATGTTGTGGCAGGCGACATTGGCAAGTGACAATCTGCATGTTGTGGCAGGCGACATTGGCAAGTGACAATCCGCATCTTCTGGCAGGCGACATTGGCAAGTGACAATCCGCATCTTGTAGCAGGCGACATTGGCAAGTGACAATCCGCATCTTGTGGCAGGCGACATTGGCAAGTGACAATCCGCATCTTGTGGCAGGCGACATTGGCAAGTGACAATCCACATCTGGTGGCAGGCGACATTGGCAAGTGACACGCTGCATCTGGTGGCAGGCGACGGTAGCAAGTGACACTCTCAGGGCTCCCAATGATTCTGCATTATGGTGAACGATTTCATTTTACATTACAATGTAATAATATAAATAATGCGCCTCAATCATCCTGACACCACATCAACCATGGTGCTGTGATGATTGAAGCGCCAACACCAGCCATTGCCCCGACAAATTGCCCGCAAAATTTTATGGCAGTGCCCCTCCCGAGACTAGGCTCTGGATCTGCCCCTGGGCTGCACGCACAGTCACAGGAAGAACCGACCTTCATGAGCCAGTGTGCCAAAAGGCATCGCCTTGTGTACATAGGGAGCTGTGCAATTGGTGCTATTCTGACCACATGTGTTATCACTTCTGCTACTCTATCATAGACAGTAAGTTAGACCAGGGTTTCTCAACTCCAGTCCTCAAGGCGCCCCAACAGGTCATGTTTTCAGGCTTTCCATTATTTTTCACAGGTGATGTGATCAGTTTCACTGCCTTAGTAATTACCACACCTATTTCATCTGAGGGAAATCCTGAAAACATGACCTGTTGGGGCGCCTTGAGGACTGGAGTTGAGAAACACTGAGTTAGACTAAAGATGCTGCAATAAGTTGAAGATCCAGCTCAAAGGTCACTATTTTGACACCGCTACAGAGATCCAGCACGAATAGCAGAAGGTGCTTGACACGCTTCGAAAAGAAGACTTCCAGAGCACATTCCAGAAGTGGCAGAGACACTGGGAGTGCTGTATTACTGTGCAAGGGGGCTATTTTGAAGGTGATAGTGTGTAAACATAGAAAAATAAAATACTTTCTTGTAAACAGAGCTAGTCTCGAAAATTTTTGATACCACCTTGAATGCCAATCAACAAGAGTGTATTCTAAAATGCAGTTAATTTGGTTTCTTTCTTCTACTTTCTTAACAAGTTATTTCTGCCATACCAGTTAGCTCCATATAATCATTCAATAATATACATAGGTAAACCTGCTCTACTACTGTTGAATTGTAACTGCCAGCATCCCAAAATTAATAGAACTGACGTTATCATAAGGAATGAGACTTTATTTCCAGCACTCAAATGAATATCCATAACAAATAGTATGTATAAAAATATAATAATTTATTTCATGCAAAGGTAAAACTATTCATACAAAATACCAGTTAATTTTGTACTCTTGAGTAGTTAAAAACAACTGAACTTGGTAATAACAGACCAACCAGCAAATAGTTTACAATAGAAGACCATCCCACAAGTATATAGTAGCTAAGGGTCTAGGTCAGTGGTTGTCAACTTATGAGCTAAAGAGGCCTTCAAATGTGGTCCCTGACATCACCAAAGGACCGCACATAATGTCCATTATATTTAATGCTTTAGAGGACTGTCAGAAACTGCAGCCCTAATAGAGTAAATGAGGGTCGGAGAGTGTGAACATGATACATTGTTGGCTGGGGATATGCTACAGAAGACAATACGAAACTGGAAACATGGTACATAAGGCTAGTGGAGATCAATGCTATTACCCTAATCATTGTTCCCATTTTAGACTGCTGAAGGCTGCAGATCATATGCCAAAGGGCCGCAGGTTCGGCACCAGGGGTCTAGGTGTTTTTTGTCATTTAGAGCTGCTTCCTCAGTCCCTTGGTAGGCTTGTTACAGTGAGTTGATTTTTATAATCAAGTGTAACCACTTCCTTACCGCTACACGGCTACAGAGTAGCTCTGTTGTTTCAGGAAGATGTCCATAGACATCCTCCTGAAACCACGCCCCTCCTGTGCCCCGTGAGGCACACATCTGGCGCAATCTATGATTGCTATGTCCTTCGGATACAGCCGATCAAAGATCGTGGTAAAGGGCCAATCACAGCGGTTTTTACCATGTGATCAGCTGTGTCCAATCACAGCTGATCACAGTTAAACAGACTTGCTGGTTATTGACATTGCTTTTATTAGCGTGGTGACAGCATGAGGAGAGCTGGTAACCGGCCATCCTAACAGGGGACATTTGCACAGATAATCAGGGCACTGATGATCAGTTCCCTAAATATCAGTCCAGCCCCATCAGTGCCCATCAGTGCTGTCCATCAGTGCCTCCACATCAGTACCGCCTATCAGTGCCCCCTATTAGTGCCGCATATCAGTGCAGTCTCATCAGTGCCCATCAATGCCGCCTCATCAGTGGCCACCAGTGCAGCCTATCACTGCACATCAGTGCAGCCTCATTAGCGCACATGAGTGAAGGTGAAGGAGAAAAATTACCTATTTGCAAAATTTTATAACAGAAACCAAAAAAATGTTGTTTTTTAAAAAATTTCTGACTTTCTTCGATTGTTTAGCAAAAATAAAAAACCTAGTGGTGAATAAATACCACCAAAAGAAAACTCTATCTGGTCTGGTCAGGAAGTGCCCAGTAACCAAGTGGTTAACATAAGGCTGTATTGTCTGTCCCCCAATCATGTACATAGTGCTGGAACCAAACATATATAACACAGCATTCCCCTGGGTATGGGCACAACCATGCCACACCACCAAGAAGTAGTTCTATACCACAAAACACACAGACCCTTTGGTTCATACTACGTACTGGTGTGATGATTTTCTACTGTAAACTGTAAGGTGGTTGATCAGTTTTAATCATTATCAGTGGTTTTTAACTACTCAAGAGCATTATATATTGGTATTGGTATCCTGTATGTATAGTTTGAACCTTTGTATAAAATACATTTTTATATTTTTATACATACTATCTGTTTGTAATAGATATTCTTTGTGAACGCAGGAAATAAAGTCCCGCTCCTTATGATACTTCCGTTTTACCTCCATATTACGCCAGATATTAGATGATGGGAACCTAATATCTGTCTCGCAGAAGCTGAGCTATGGAAAAAAAGTTAAACTTTTGGGCTATATTGGCATTTTTATCATAGATTGGGGGAAGTGCTTGCTGATAAAAGGGAAAAATATGCCCCTCCATCACTGAGCGATTTGCAGTGACATCATTGTTTTATATGCAATGTTGACTCCGTGATTATCATTCACACAAAGATCCAGGTAATTACAGTCAAAGCCTTTTGCTGTACACTTTATTAACCTTTCAAATGTTTGTGCAACCATTCTTTTTACTATGCAACCCTTCTAGATACTGGTAGACTAACTTTCGACCATGCTGTTTTTATCTCTAACCTGTGAAAAGATGTTAAAGAATTATTCAGCTCACCATGACAAAAAATGAAACTGAAACTGAAAAGGATCTACATCAGATGGCTTTAAAACTGTTGGAGATACTATTTTAAAATGGTTTGGAAAGATGTAAACCTTCCGTGAACAACTAAAACCAGGCTTCGTTGACAGAGTCTTGTTACAGTGCAGGGTCTGGGAGCCATTACACTTGGCTCCACATCTCCCGATCATTAAAAGTGCAGCCATCAGTATCATTTCTACATATTGAAATGCGTAAATGAGTCTACAGCAAGAGTTGCCATGGAAACCCAGTGACATCTTGCTTTACCATGGGGACAGCAATTCATCTCGCTCATATAGGCTTGAATTGATAGATGACGTGTTATATACATTTTTTTGCTAGATGTAAAGTCTGTAAAATAATAATTATACAAATTGCTTAAGTAAATTACAAATATAAATTGTGTAGCTAAGATAGACCCTGTGTCCACAAATAGTCTCTATTCTTATTGTTGTAAGCTGGCACATTCATGTAGCATGTATGGGACATGTGCACAGTCACAAGACATTATGCTATCCTTGCCAATGTCATTTGGGAGACCTAGAATGTGTAGCTCACATTGAAAACAGGGCACACCATGTCCCCAGGTGCCCTTAGTGCTATAAATCAGCCTGGTAGAAAGCAGAGATGAACTCTTCCAATTTAGAGTCAGAACTCAAGTCTAAGCAGCCACCCTATGTCACCCCAAACACAATCTCACAGGCTTCCATGTGCCTTACATATGCAGGCTCATGAGTCACTTCTAGTCAATTTCTGTCCGTACCAATTTCCTATGTGTAGAGAAACTTTACTATATTCACCAGCAGTGGCGGCCTGTCCATAGGGGCGCCCGGGTGCCGCACCCCCCCCCCCCCCTTTAGTCAACCTAACATTATATATAGTTTAAATAAAAGCTGACTATTGTAAGCATCATATCAGGTTTAAATAAAGTGGGTCCAAGTACAAAAATGTATTTCATGTATTAGGTCCTATCATGGCACTTGTATGTGCATCTGTATTAAAGCATATGGAAGGCAAAAAAAAAATGTAAATAAAAATGTGCATTGGTATATGCTTCCTATGATTTTTTTATTTTTTTTTTTTTCAATTAGCCTTGACAATAGACAAAAAAAATAAAACTGGTTTCCCATAGACTTCAGTGATTTTTGGCATAAGTTGGAGGTTCACAGACTTCTTGCCGGGGTCACCAAATCCATGTTGAACTGAACGTGGGCAGATTTGGTCATCCCTTATTGACATATAAAGAGTGCCATCCTTCATTACTAACAGTGCATTTTTTCAGTTGGTTTGCGCCGAACTGCGAGGCTGTGCTATATACCATGATCTGCGAGGCTATGCTATATACCATGATCTGCGAGGCTGGGCTCTATACCTTGATCTGCGACGCTGCGCTATATACCATGATCTGCGAGGCTGCGCTATATACCATGATTTGCGAGGCTGCGCTATATACCATGATCTGCAAGGCTGTGCTATATACTCTGTCCTGTGATGCTGAGCTATTTACTCTGTCCTGTGATGCTGGGACTGTATACTCTGTCCTGTGATCTGAGCTGTATACTCCTGACACTATGGGTGGAAGCAAGTGTAATACAGGGGACAGAGTGGGTTGATTCTATAAGGGGTGTGGTTTATGAGACATGGGAGGGGTCAAAAAGATGGTCGCTGTCTGGCGCCCCCCCATCCAAAAACTTCACCAGCCACCATTGCTCACCAGTTATGTTTCCATGCATGTACGTGTAGCGATACCACTGTAGGAGCCGCTTGAATAATACCCAGATAGTCCTTACGTCTTCACTGGCAGCAAGGCACAAGGTAGTTTCTGCAGCCAGGTGCACACACTCACTTCACCTCAATGTAGACCAGTCTTGGGGTTTTGTTTTGTAGTTTTATTTTAGAGGAACTTGGATAGGTTAGGGGATTTGCAGTAGGATACTCCAGAATAAAACTATGCACAAAATGAGGACTCTAGCTGATCTAAAAATTTGCAGTACGTGTCCTTTGCTGGGAGCAGATGGCAGACTTCTCCTGTGTAGCAGTGCAGAAATAAAGAGCATGATCAAAACTCTCTTGTAGTGAAGGACAGGTAGACAAAGCTCTTCCATTTAGTTGGACCTTTGGCTGACTGTACTAGCACAAAGGTGTAGCCAAAAAGAACAGGCCCCTAGATCTTTGGTCTGTACTCACAGGAGTCGCAAACAGATCCACTTAGGCACGGCTCCCCTTCAGTCAGCTCTTCAGAAGCTCTTCAGAAGCACCTGGCTGTGGATTAATTAGTGGGAGACCCGGGCACAAAAATTCAAGCTGTTCCTGCGAGGGTAGCGCTTTACGTGGGAGCCCTTACATTTTTGTGCCTGGGTTTCCCACTGATTAATCCACAGCCAGCCACAGGGTATTTTCACACAGCCAGATGCCCACACTCTTCCGCTCCTTGTCTCCAATAACCAATCTAGGGGAAGTGTTTTTGTATTTTATTTGGAGAACTTGGATAGGAGAAGAGATTTAGTAGAATACTCCAAAATAACTATTTACAAGCAAGGCCAAATTCTTAATAGAACTGTGTAGGAGACTGTCAGTAGAACCATGCAGCAGGCTGTACAGAATAGAGCAAGTCCCTTTGTACCAGAAGGAATTTAATGGACTTTGCTTCTTCAAGACAGGAGCCAGTGTTACCTTTAGCTTACACCCAGTATGCTGACTTCTAGCACCAAGAGGGGGATTTAGCAACAACAGTCCCTAGGTTCCCTTTAGAGGGACTGTACTCACAAGGCCCTGGCCACAGGTCTCCTTCCTCCGCGATACCAGAAAGGATCCGTGGACATCCTCCCTCAGTCAGCTTGCAAGAGAACCATGGGTTTCAGCTTCTGTGTTTCAGGCCCTCAGGTTGCCAACCAGAGCCCGCATGGCAGCCTGTGCTGGGGAGAGTCAGCAGCGCCCTCCCTACCTGGACCTCTCTCTGTAGAGGAAGATCCAGAACTCACATTCTCTTCAGATATAAATACAGGTACCCAGCATGCATTCAGGCACATCCTCTTCTAAATGGCCAGGGCTGTATGGACATCTATGCTCTCATCTGCAAGGTTTCCACTAACTGACCAATACCTCCCATAGCTACCAGACCAGTGTGAAACATCAAGACAGCATCAGAGCACTAAACAGACTCTGCTAAACAATCACAGCCTCTGTTAAGCAGACAGCACTTTAATTTTTTCTGACTGTCTCCCTGTTAGGCAGAGAAACCAAAAACTATATTTACTCACTCTAGAACCTACTGTACCTAGGGTGGCGCTACACTTACATATTCTGAAGCTACTCAAGTCCAGCAAAATGCTCTATCCATTGGCGGCAATCAGTATTGAGGAGAGATTGCCAACAATGGCTGCAAATGCCAATACGGTGACATCAGTATGGGGCATCCTTTGTCGTGCTGCCCCTCCTCTACACTGAAGCTGCCGCTGACAGCTAATCATAGTACCGGACAGGAGCGGCTTCAGAGTGGTTAAGTATACAAATCTTTTCTTTACAGGCTTAGATACAACAGACTTAGAATGGCAGTGGGAGTAGGTTTAGATTAAGTTAGAATTTGCCTGAATTTCCACTGAAGGCAGGCTATAGATGGGCAGTTGTGCGTCTAAAAACCTTGACCATGGACACAATTGCAATACAACAGTTTTTTCAATTGCAGTTCACCTAAAAGGCAAAAATGGTACATTCCTGGCTTTCTTTTTTTGACAAGCTGAAGGATCAGTCCCACCATTTTCACCCTTTGGGTTAGCATTAACAGTCCTAATCCTCACCTGAGCATTGCAATGGGCTGTCAAACTGGGGTCTGGATCAGCATTTCATTACCATACTATCTCTACTGTTCAGAACCTACCACTCTACAACTTTCTTTTTTACTTCTCTGTCTTCAGCCTGTTGACTGGACTATAAATGATCCTCTGACTGGGGAAGTCCTCCCTGTGCTCACCCTCTCCTGAAAGCCTGCCGAAATACTTCCTCCTCCATCGTCAGAGCCTACAACATGCAAAGATCACACCATTATGAAATTCAATTGAGCTTAGTGGAGTGTCAACTTGCAAAGAAACTCCCACTGTATGCCTGAACTGTAGTGTGCACGGGAGTAAGGGAAGGGAATATAAAGATAGATTTCAGACTCTAGCAATTTTGAGAGCCCAGAAGTTACCGAAATAAATATGCAGTCAGACAGACTAAGAACTTTCATTTTGATAATTTGACTCCCATTTTCCAGTTACAGCAGTTGTATGTAGTGTCAGACTATAACCGTGCAGTCTAAAGCTGGCCATACATGTAAAGATTGTACAAGAGTAATCCATATACATAAAGATTAAATGTAGGGCTGAACAAGGGAAATTCAAAGATTCCCCCACCACGCTAAACAGCATGGATGGTCAAATCTTCTGCTGCCAGCTATGTTGTACAACTCTGGCTATTAGAATACCCAAACAGTGACTGCCCAGCCAACTTTTTTTGTGCCTGGCTCCTTTGAATTTTCCCCTGCGTGAGCTGTGACTCACAGCCTGTAGTAGAGACCCCATCTCCTGATCCTAATGCCGCGTACACACGGTCGGAATTTCTGCCAGCAAAAGTCCGATGTGAGCTTTTCGTCGGAAATTCCGACCGTATGTATGGTCCATCAGACTTTTGCTGGCGGAATTTCCGCCAGCAAAAGATTGAGAGCTGGTTCTCAATTTTTCCGACTGAAAAAATTCCTATTGGAAAATACAATAGTCTGTAGCAATTCCGACGCGCAAAATTCCTACACATGCTCGGAAACAGTTTGACGCATGCTCGGAAGCATTGAACTTCATTTTCTCGGCTCGTCGTAGTGTTGTACGTCACCGCGTTCTTGAGGGTCGAAAGTTCTGAGAACTTTTGTGTGACCGTGTGTATGCAAGCCAAGCTTGAGTAGAATTCCGTCAGAAAAACCATCCAAGGCTTTTCAGACGAGAATTCCGATCGTGTGTACGCGGCTTCCACTGCCTGACACGTAGAGGAAGTGATGATATCCCCCAAGGTAAGAACCCCCCTCTCCCGTCCAACTGGCTGCATCCCCCCTCCACCTGGCTGCATTCCCCTCTTCTGTCCACCTGGCTGCATTTCCCCCTCTCCTGTCCACCTGGCTGCAATACCCCTCTCTTGTCCACCTGGCTGCACTCCCCTCTCCTGTCCACCTGGCTGCACAACCCTATCCTGTCCACCTGGCTATATCCCCCCTCTCCTGTCCACCTGGCCGCATCCCTCATCTCCTGTCCATGTGAATGCATCCCCCCTCTCCTGTCCACCTGGCTGCACCCCCTCTCTCTTGTCCACCTGGCTGCATCCCCTCTCTCATGTCCACCTGGCTGCATCCCCTCTCTCATGTCCACCTGGCTGCATCCCCACTCTTCTGTCCACTTGGCTACACCCCCTCCTCTCCTGTCCATCTGGCTCTGTCCTCCCCCCACCTGGCTGCATCACCCGATCCACCTGGCTGCATCCCCCCTCCACCTGGCTGCATCTACCCTCTCCTGTACACCTAGGTCTGTCCTCCCCCCACCTGGCTGCACCCCCCCCTCGGCCTCTCCTGTCCACCTAGCAGCACCCCCCTGCCACCTGGCTGCATCCCCCCTCTCCTGTGCACCTGGCTGCATCCTCCCTCCACCTGGCTGCATCCCCACTCTCCTGTCCACCTGGCTGCATCCCCCCTCTCCTGTCCACCTGGCTGCAACCCCCTCTCCTGTCCACCTGGCTTCACCCACCCTCTCCTGTCCACCTGGCTCTGTTCCCCCCCAGCCCCCCCCCTCCCTCTCCCGAGAAGAGACGTCCAGGGCGATTGCCCTACACATGTTATATATCACCGCGCATGCCAGAGTGAGAGCAATAATTCTAGCATCATAACTACTGAATAACACTAACCTGATGTTCTGCATGGGCATTTAAAGTGTTGCCTGTGAAAAAATATAGGGTACTGAAGTTTTTCGCTGTTTCATGGGTGCACACACACAAAGCTATAGGTCATCAGTGTAGTGTTATGCAGGAGTTCTTGTGCTAGAATTATTAAATTGATTTAGATTTTTCTTTTTTGGGAGGCTGGAGGCAGGCGGCGCAAGTATCTGGTCCTGCCTAGGGCGCAAAATAGTCTCGCACTGGCCTTGTGTGCGGGTAAGCTTGTGCTGATGGGTGTAGCTGTTAGTAAGCTCTGCCAGCACAGGGTACTGCAGTGTGAGAACAGGAAACCACATTTTCAGAGGGAGTAAAAGGTATTTACAGTATTTCCAAGCAAACATCAGTCACACATCATAACGTGTGGGATACAAGACTATAAAGAGATAGAAAGCTGTAAGATTTTAATGGGTTTTAAACATACCATGCTGGAATTGCAGCCATAAACTAGCTAGCTGTGCATGGTTTAATCTGATTTTTCAGAAACAAATTATCCAACCCGTCAGAGAGCTTCCTGTTATTCAAGATGCATATGCAATAGGAAGCAGATGTCTGACTATCTTCCCTTTTGTGCTATATATGCAGTGGTACAGCAGCATCTCTGTTCATCACTACTAGTCACTTGCCTCAGCATGTCTGGCAGCGTCTGTACACATCATAGGTGAGTTGCTGAGCGAGGAGACCTTGCCTCCTCACTAGTCAGCAGCCCTGGGATGGGAAATATGGACAGGTTTTCCACTTTTTGTGTACCAGCTTTTTTAGAGTCTATATACATTAGAGATTTACAGACGAGGAACAGCAGAGAAACATTCATTTTTAACTTCTGTATATGTCTGTCACCCATGTGGCCATATTAGCATCCTCGCCCCTTTGTGTACATACATTTGTGGGGCGGGGAATTCTCTGGCCTGATTGGGCAGCAGTGGGTGGGAGTGAAAGCTTCCTTCCGGGTTCTTTCTGAACCCAAGTTTAGACCAAACCTGAGCTCGTCCTTAAAAGTAAGAATATGACACCAGCTTTCTAAAATAATTAAAACTAGCATGCTTCATGTCAAAGGTTTTCAGCAAATAATAGCAAATAATATAATTCAGTCACCTCCAGGGGGGTACAAACTTGTGCAAACGTCTGTATACAATTTCAGAAAAATTGTTTGAGAGGCCATGCCAATGTTTCTTATTTAATTTTGCATGTGGCCCTATTTAAAGTGCAACTCAGTGTTAGTTGAGAAAATTATTATCAATGTACATTGCAGGGATTTTAACCACTTGACCTCCGGAAGATTTACCCCCTTCATGACCAGGCCATTTTTTTTGCGATACGTCACTACGTTACTTTGACAACTGCGCAGTCATGCGACGCTGTACCCAAATAACAGGAAAGCAAAGGAATAAGAAGGGTAAGGGCCCCTTACTCTTGAGGAAGAATGATGAGACACAAAAAGTGTAAATAAGGATGGTAGGCCTAAAAATAACTACCTATAATGTACGCGGCCTAAATGCTCCCACGAAAAGGGCTAACATAGTTGGCGAACTGCAACTCCTGAAGGCGGACGTAGTATTTCTGCAGGAGACCATTTCTCCATAAACACTAACTATAAAATATTTTCGAAAGATTACCCCCTATGGTATTACGGGGATTCCCCAATCAGCCGAGCAAAAGGAGTGGCCATGAGGTTTGCCAGAGGGGTACGATTTGATCTAGACGAGAGAAAGATAGACCCCGAAGGGCGATATTTATTTTTGAGAGGAAAATTAAATGGAGCAGAGTGCACCCTGGCAAACATCTATGGCCCAAATAAAAACCCCATCGGCTACCTACTGAAGGTAACGGCTGACCTAATGGAATTCAAGAAAGGGGGTGTAATAATGGGGGGGGGGTTTCAATTTTTGCTTAGAACTGATGGAGGACAGTACGTCACGTGCACAGGGGACTGGAAAGAGATGGAGGAATAAATTAAAAAAGAAACTGCACCAATACCAACTGGTAGATGTTTGGAGGTTACAGCACCCAAAAATAAGAGACTATACATTCCACTCCCCTGTACATGTGTCGTACTCTAGATTGCATTTTTTTTTTTGATAGAGCACAGGCTATTAGAGGCGGTTGTCGGTGCGAATATCGGTATAATGACTTTCTCTGATAACGCGCTGGTGACGTTACAATTACAGATAGGAGAGCTCGACAGACGAAGTAATATGTGGAGACTAAATGAGGAATTACTGCATGATAAAGTAATAGAAGAATGTATGAAAAAAGAACTAGAGATGTATTTTAAAGAAAATAATACGGAAGGCGTATCAGAAATGACGGTGTGGGAAGCCCATAAGGCCTATATAAGAGGTATCATGATAATGGAGGGGTCAGAGAAGAGAAAGAGCATTAGAGAAAATACAAGGGTCCTGAGTAAAGAAATGAACACATTAGAACAACTCCACAAGAATAAGAACGATAGGGAAATCTTGCTAAAACTTAGCCGAAAAAGGGAGGAGATGAGAGAACTTATAGAGCAAGAAACAAGAACCATCTATAATAGAGTAAAGAGAGAAAGGTGCCAATACAGGAATAAACCTGGGAAACACCTGGCGCAGGTTTTAGCGAAAAAAAATCAGCAAACTATATAGACAAAATACAAACAGGCAATGGGGAATTCGTACATAAAACAGTAGAAATTGCCAGGAAGTTTCAGGAGTACTATGGGAGTCTATATGCCATTAATAAACTAGGTACCAAAGAAGAGGCGGAGCAGAAACAGGAAAAAATAAAAGCTTATCTAAGAGAGAGCGGCTTAGAGAAAATTTCAGAGGAGCAATTTAGTCAGCTAGAGGCCCCTATCTCTGAGGAAGAGATAATAAAAATTATAAAAGAAACACCGGCGGGGAAAAGCCCTGGGCCAGATGGCCTGACGATACTCTATTATAGAAAGTTTAAAGACATCTTAATCCCAAAAAATGTGCTCTTATATGAACGGGATAGGGAAGAAGTGGGAACTACGTAATGAAGCCCTGGAGGCCACTATTGTTGTTATTCCAAAAGAAGGGAAAGATGGAACGCTATGTTCCAGCTATAGACCTATCGCTCTCCTAAACTTAGATACTAAAATATATGCAAAAATTCTCGCTGATAGAATGAAAAAAATAATGCAAAATATAATATACCCAGATCAGGTAGGTTTTATTCCTGGGAGGGAGGGGCGAGACAACAGAACCAGGACCCTGTTAGCAATACAGAAGATGAAAGACAGTGGGGCCCCAGGACTACTCCTGTCGATTGATGCTGAGAAAGCATTCGACAGGGTAGACTGGGGCCTCATGCAGGGTACCTGGGAAGAAATAGGATTGGGAGTGAAAATGATAAAACGTATAAAGGCCCTATATAATAGACCTACAGCAAGGGTAAAGATAAATGGCACAGTATCAGCACTGTTTGAAATGCTCAACGGAACGAGACAGGGGTGTCCACTATCCCCCCTGCTGTTTGTGTTGGCGCTGGAACCACTCCTAACTAGGATAAGACAGAACCCAGACATAAGGGGGATAAAGTTGGGGGAGGAAATTCATAAGTTAGCGGCGTATGCGGACGACATTTTGTTCTATGTAACCAGCCCCAAGATATCCTTGCCAAATTTAATGAAAACCCTAAAAGAGTACGGTGAGATATCAAACTTTAAGGTGAATCCATCTAAGTCCAAGACTTTAATTTTCAATATACCAAAAAAGGAAGAACTTATACTCCAAAAAAACTTTCCATTTGTATGGGGTGAAAAAGAAATGAAGTACTTAGGGGTTAAGATAACTAAAACTAGTGTAAGCCTATATCAAGCAAATTTCCTCCCTCTATTGGACGAGATTAAAACAGAGTTAAATAGAATCATAACAGGACGTCTATCCTGGGGGGGGATAATCAATATTTTTAAAATGGTCATCCTCCCCAAAATTATGTATAAAATGCAGATGCTACCGATCCCACTCCCGGAGGTGTTTTTCAAAATGTTACAAAAGTTATTTTTAAGATTTATATGGAGAAGGAAAAAAGCACGAATAAGTTTGACACAGTTAACTAAAGATAAGATAAGAGGAGGTTGGGGATCACCAGATGTTAGGAATTATTATAAGGCTGTAATATTGTCACGGATAGTAGAATGGGTAAAAGAAAATAGAGAAAAGAGATGGGTTAAGATGGAAAGCACAATAAGCACAGTTAATTTGGGTAAAATAATTTGGATTTCCCCACGATTTAGAAAGCTTGGCAACGGTACAAACAATATCACTAGAAATGCACTAAACATATGGGATCAATTACATAGTAAGGAAAAATGGGAATACAACTCACCATTAATACCACTAACAAACACAGAATATTTTATCCCTGGAATGGAAGTATGGTTCGGGAAATGGATAACACTAGCTAATGCACAACTGAAAGACATCACGGAGCAAGGAAAAATTTACACTTACCAAGACTTAAAAGGTAAACGGGAGTGGAGATCAATAGATGAATGGCAGTATAACCAACTAAAACACTTTACAGAATCCTTGCCCCAGCCAATATGAACTGAGGCAAATTTGCTCCCCTTAGAGAAAATCTGTGTTGACAAGGGAAAGACGAGGGTGATTTCAAGGATATATAGAGCACTTATGGAGAGGACAGGGTCGGAGATACCATCGTATATTGAAAAATGGGAAAATGAACTCGGAACATCCTTGAAAAAAGAGGAGATCAGACAAATATTGCGACGGGTTTATGTTACCACAGTAAATAATAGTATGATAGAAATAAACTACTGTACAAATGTTTAGCTAGATGGCATATTACCCCTGATAAAGTACATAAATATCAAGATGAAAAGTCGCAATATTGCTGGCGAGGGTGCAAAGACATGGGGACGATGTCCCACATATGGTGGCAATGCCCGGAAATTTAAAAATATTGGGACGAGATAAGGCAAATAATCGGGGAAATAACTAACATAACGCTCCCAGACGATCCGTGGGGCTGCCTTTTTCACGGGATAAATATGCCAACCAAACAATATCTGAGAACCTTACTGCCGCCACTTTTGAATGCAGCCAAAAGTCTTATACCTAGACATTGAAAGGAACCAAAAAGACCCACAATAAGGAACTGGTGCAACAAAGTAAGTGAAATTCAAAACTTAGAGTATCTAAGGTTTAGCGATGGGGAAGGTTTGGAAGCTTATGAGGAAAAATGTCAGGAATGGGTTAAATACAAATTAACAATGAGATACGCCAAAGTCATGGGAGCATAGGGACAACAGCAGAGAGGAAATAAAAGAAAAACATTGGTAATTAATAAGAGGAATATAGAGGAGAAACCGAGAGAGAGGACCTGAAATGTGACTGGTAGATGGGGGGTTGGACGGACAGGATGGGGTGTCCTGTCTGCGGGAATAAACTTATCTATATATACTATATAAACTTTAAATATATAAGTAAACGGGGTAAAGGGGAGTTTGCATAATAAAAAAAATAAATAAATAAAAAATAAAAAAAAAAAAATAATAAAAAAAAGCTACTATGATGTGATTCGAGCGGGGACTAGAATGAACTGAATTAAAGTACCCCAAAAGAACTGAAGTAGCAAAAAAAAACAAAAAAACAAAACAAAAAAAACAAATAACATTTGTGTCTTTTTTTTCCACAAATAGAGCTTTCTTTTGGTGGTATTTGATCACCTCTGCGTTTTTTATTGTTTGTGCTATAAAAAACAAAGACCGTCAATTAAATAAAAAATATATATATGTAGCATACTGAAGTTTTAGCAGGGTTGTTCCTTACAAATTTATTTGCCAGTAGTAGTTATCCTGGTTGATTGCTAGAGATCCATTGATTTCTCCATAAGTTTGGCCTTGTTGCACTTTGCACTTCTACCCCTAGGTGGCCGGGTATTTGGTGGTACTTAATTTGAGAAGGGCAACCCACGGTCAGGTTATACGGGGTGTCTCAGCCAATGGGCAAGGGTTTTCTTGAATCCCTTGGGCTGCTGGGAGAGCCTATATATTTGGGTGAGGTCAGGTGATCGGGGTTCTGTGCCACCTGGATGGCTGTCTGGGTGGACGTGTGTCATATTGCCCGGGCTGCTAGGCCGGAGATTGTGCCTATCCTGGGCATATCTGGCCAGTGGCGGCCCGTGCATTAAGGGTGAACGGGCATCACCCCCTCTCTCCTGCCACCCCCCTCTAGCACCAATATCTATCTATGTCCGCCACTGCCACCCCCTATTCAGGCTCCCGGCCTCTTTTCGGGTGCGGGGCACCTGAATTACAGCAGCGGGGGTGGTTTTTAAGCACCTGATTAGAGCCATAGGCTCTAATAGGCATCAAAAAAGGTGACCTGCGAGTGCTATGCTGGGCGCTCGCAGGTCACTCAGCTGTATTAGGAAAGCGAATGAATATTCGCTTTCCTAACACTTAACCGCCTCTCCGCCAATCAGGTGCACGGATCCGTTACCCATCACCTGATTGGCTGAAACGACAGGTGCTGTGATTGGACGCCAGGCATCCAATCATAGCAGAGGACGGGAAGAGAGGACGGGAGAAGACTTCGAGGAGCTGTCCCACAGAGACAGGTAAGTGCACACTGCGGGCCGGCAGGGGGCACAGTGGCTGCATTTGATGGGGCACAGTGGTGGCAATTGATGGGCACAGTGGGAGCAATTGATGGGCAAAGTGGCAGTATTTGATGGGCACAGTGGCTGCGTTTGATGGGGCACAGTGGCGGCATTTGTGGGCAAAGTGGGAGCAATTGATGGGCACAGTGGCAGCAATTGATGGGCACAGTGGCGGCAATTGATGGGCACAGTGGCTGCGTTTGATGGGCACAGTGGCTGCGTTTGATGGCACAGTGGCGGCAATTGATGGGCACAGTGGCTGCATTTTATGGGGCACAGTGGCTGCATTTGATGGCACAGTGGCTGCGTTTGATGGCACAGTGGCGGCAATTGATGGGCACAGTGGCAGCAATTGATGGGCACAGTGGCAGCAATTGATGGGCACAGTGGCTGCATTTTATGGGGCACAGTGGCTGGGTTTGATGGCACAGTGGCGGCAATTGATGGGCACAGTGGCTGCGATTGATGGCACAGTGGCTGCGATTGATGGCACAGTGACTGTGATTGATGGTACAGTGAGGCTGCAATTGATGGAGTTTTTTTCAGAATTTTTCAGTTTGTCTGCGCCCCCCCAAAAATTTTGAGCACCAGCCGCCACTGCTAGGCTGTCTGAGGGTCTATCCAGACGTAAGAGGGCAGCGCAGGGTTGGGATTGCGGCTTGCAGTCCAAACAAAAGTTGACTTCTGGAGAAATCCGTCAGCCAATCATCCAGGACATTTTATTTCTTGGGGCATACTGTGGCACCAACAATGTACAGATCATCACTTTGCACTATTGCACTGAATTTTACAGAAAATTCCAGTGGCTGCAGATTGAAACGAAAAGGTAATTTTGTATAACATAAATACAGTATGCATGGCTTGTGCAGCAGTTGTACGGTATATGCTACGTTGTATATTTTTTTAATTTGCATTTTTTTTTTTTTAATTTCAGCAGTTTTGTATTAATTTTTTTTTTTTTTTTTTTTTTACAAAAAGAATGTACATGCAAAAGATGACCAATCAATTTGTACATTGTCCACATGGTTGCACAATATAGATCGTATGCAAAACATTATAAAGGAGACAAATGAATGAAAAACATGACAAGGTACATGCCAATAGCTCAGGAAGAAATGAGTAGAAGTCTCTGAGATCATCTTGGAAATGTCAGGTAAACATAGAACTAATATTTCAGATAAATAGTGCAAGTGCGCCCTGGGGGAGCATGGAAAGATTGGAGGATGAGGGTGGGAACTAATATCTTCCTTCCATGAGAACAATCCCTCATGTACCAGACTTATCAAGATTAACTGCCATCAGGTGCCTAGTAAGAACAATATGGATCATATTAAGAGACATTTTTTTTTCATAAAGGTGGAGATAGGCCCCTTTCACACGGGCGGACTGTTCAAGTCTGCCTGTCAGTTTTTTAGGCAGACCTGAACAGACGCTGCATACAGGTCTATGGAGCGATGGATGTCAGCGGTGACATGTCCGCTGACATCCGACCCGCTCCGATCCGCTAAAGTGTGACGGATGGAAACCCTTATCCTTTAGTAAATAAACAGATTACTTTTATTTCATAGGAAATCAAACATAGTATAATATAATGGAAAGTTTATTTTTATTTAAAATAATATTTTATATTTTCTTTATTTATTACAAGTACTTATATAGCGTCGTCAATTTACACAGCCAGGGCAGGACTTAGGGTGGTGGGGGCCCCTGGGCTTGAGTGACTTTCGGGCTCTACCTTCTATACATTATTTTAAATAGAACAAAATGTTGACTGGTACCGTAGACAGTGTTACATGTTAAAAAAACGTAATAATCTATTTATATGACCACTGATTGAAGGTTGAAAAACGTGACACTGATTACAGTTGACACTAATATGTGGCACTGATACGTGGCACTGATGACAGATGGCACTAATACGTGGGCACTGATGACAGATGGCACTAATACGTGGCACTGATGACAGATGACACTAATATGTGGAACTGATGACAGATGGCACTAATACGTGGCACTGATGACACGTGACACTGATGACAGATGACACTAATATGTGGCACCGATGACAGATGGCACTAATACGTGGCACTGATGACATGTGACACTGATGACAGATGACACTAATACGTGGCACTGATGACAGATGGCACTAATATGTGGCACTGATGACAGATTGCACTAATACGTGGCACTGATGACACGTGGCACTGATGACAGATGGCACTAATACGTGGCACTAATGACACGTGACACTGATAACAGATGGCACGTGACACTGACAGGTGGCACTGATGACAGATGGCACTGATACGTGGCACTGGGGGCAGCTGGCACTGGGGACAGATGGCGATGGGGACATTTGGCACTGATAGGTGGCACTGGGGACAGATGGCGATGGGGACATTTGGCACTGATAGGTGGCACTGGGGACAGATGGCGATGGGGACATTTGGCACTGATAGGTGGCACTGGGGACAGATGGCACTATGTTGTGTAGTGTAACTGTAACTAGTGTGAGTGTTCACTCACCGCTGCAGCACGGAAGCTCTCCCTTTTCACACGCTGTCTCTGTGTGAGGAGGGAGAGCTGACGATGAGAGATGATCTCATATGTTTACATATCAGATCACCTCTCATTGGACATTCCGAGTGCTAAATGGCCGCTGTGATTGGCCATTTAGCACGATCTGTGATTGGCTGTGTCCAAGGGACACGGCCAACACAGAACCACCCCGATGCGCAGCCGCGCGCAGAGGCGAAGTAAACAGGAAGATGTCCAGGGACGCCCTCCCGGCAATTGGCGTTCGCACTGTAACCGTCTTTCGGCTATAGCGCGGGCACCGCGGATCCCCCTATTGGGCGGGGCCCATTGGCTTGAGCCCAGTCAAGCCCAATAGTAAGTCCGGCCCTGTACACAGCGCTTTATACATCTATTGTACATTCACATCAGTCTCTGCCCTCAAGGAGCTTACAATCTAAGGTTCTAACTTACATTCAACATTAACAAACTAGGGCCAATTTAGACAGGAGCCAATGAACCTACCAACATGTGTTTGGGGTGTGGAAGGAAATGGAGAACATGGAAACTCCAGGCAGGTAGTGACGGGGTTGGGATTCAAACTGACGACCCTGGTGCTGCTAGTGTTTCATCATCATGTGTGGATACACTGGATGTGGATACACTCAATATAATCACCATTTACTAGAATTTATTTATACTGTATATCAGTGAAACTGTACTATATAGAAACATTTATTTGCTATTTCATAGATCCCCATATCGCATTACCATTCAGAATTTTGCTTGTTCAAATAAGAAAGAAGAAAAATGTTCAGCCCTTCTCCTTTGATTTTTTTTTTTACCTCCCTACATGTATGGTCAAAAATGATTGTCGGTTTGTGCACATTAACTGATTCAGCTTTTTAGACGTATCTTGTATATCCAAAATTTGAACAGGTTGCAGCAGCTGCTGTGAACTTGTTTCTGTGTTGCTCATCAGGCTCCCGGATTTTGTGATCTGGGCAGCTGTAGAGCAACCCAGATCACCTTTACAGTACTCACAGGTCCTGCTCCCTTACTCCCACCACACTACACCCCCCACTAGGAGGTATATAGTTACATATAGTTTCATAGTTAGGTTGAAAAAAGATCCATCTAGGTCAACCAGTATAAAACAAACTAATAAAAAACTTCCATATACACAATCCTATACCCACTGTTGATTCAGATCAGTGGTTCTCAACTCCTGTCCTCAGGACCCACTAAGAGGCCACATTTTAAGTATTACAGTGGAACCTCGGATTACAAGCATAATCCGTTCCAGGAGAATGTTGTTATCCAAAGCACTCGCATATCAAAGCGAGTTTCCCCATAGAAGTCGATGAAAACGAAGATAACTTGTTCCCCATTGACTTCTATTGCATGCAGTACCGCATGTGGCAAGAGGTGGGGGGGCGCCAGAGAGCCTCGGAAATACTCGGGGACAGCTGAACTCGGAAAGGCTCGGAAAGAATCGGGAACGGAGTATATCCGATTATTTCCGAGTGGTTCTGAGTATTTCCAAACGGCTCTGAACCATTCCGAGTGTCACCGGCACCCCCGCACCTCAGGCCAAATGCAGTAATGCACACCCCATTGGCTTGAATTCTGCTCGTTTTGCGAGACAACACTTGCAAACCGAGTCATAATAAAAAAAAAAAGTTGCTCATCTTTCAAAACGCTCGTTAACCACGTTACTCGTTAACCAAGGTTCCACTGTACCTCGGGGAGATGCAGACTAGAATACTGCAATCACTGAGCAGCAAATGATATCACCTGTGATGTATTTCAGTTATCTTGCACACCTGGCCTGTTAGTGGGTCCTGAAAGGGCCAGACTTTCGATTGGGCTTGATTGGGCTCAAGCCCAGGCACCCCGGCCAATAGGGGGCCCGTCCGTTCCGAAAGCGGCCGGGAGTCACTGAAAGCCGCTGAGATACACAGGACATGCGGCTGTGTATCTCAGCGGCGCCATTTTTAAACTGAAAGACTGCAATGACAAGACAGCAAATGACACTGGGGCAAGGCTACACTGACATGGCTGCATTGATGGGCATTTAAATAAAAAAAAACAAAAATTTAGAGTTGGGGTCTGCAGGATACAGGGTGCCTTGCCATGGCCTGCAGCTTATGCATGTATTTGCAAATGTGTGCAACTAAACCCCTGTTTTTAACGCATACTGTTAGGCAGGTTAATTCGGTTGGTCGCAGGCTGGTTGGTAAGTTGAGCTTGGAAATTCTGTGGTTTTATTTTATTTCAAAACATTTTTATTTTGAGAAAAGGCAGGTATACAAAACAGAATTATACTTTGTCAAGTATAGGCGTAACAGAATAGAACAGTGTCTAAAAAGAAAATACTGAAACATTTGGCTTCGGTACAGAGAACCTTTGCTCATGCAATACCTGTCTCGGAATATAGTCTAGCACAGATAAGGGTATTAGAGAGAGCTGTATTCTGCCACTCATGGGATGATCCCTAACCCGGCACCCCTTATGGGAGCACACTGTGCCGGGGCGAGGGACCCCCACCTGATCTCAGGGGCCCGAGCTCGCCCTAGAAACGCTCGTACCCCGTTAGGAGTACATCTCTGAGAACCGAAGGATAAGTCAGAGCAATAGGGGGAGAGGGAATTGTGTAATTCCCTTCTCCACTACTGTCGTTGACACTGAACATTAACAGAATTTGAGCAAACAAAGCAACCATGTAGCTGAAACAATACCAAGGTCTAAAGGAGACCTAAGGAAGAAAGGAAAGTAAGAGGAAAGAAGGAAAGAAAAGGATAGAGGGGAGGAGGGAGGGGTGGAACATCACTCGTGCGTTAATGGTAAACTTTATGTGGGTCCATTAGGAGGACCTAAAGTCACTCCTACCAATTGGGCCCATGGATTCCAGATACCCTCAAATTTCTTCATAGTGTCCTGAACTATACTAGTGAATTTTTTCTGGGACATTATCCAGGATATTTTCCTTTTGGCAGCCGGGAGTGAGACTCCCGGTTGTTTCCATGCTCTGGCGATTGTGAGCTTAGCCCCCAGTAACACAAAGTGAATCAATCTGCAAGAGGATTTCGAGATCCCCGGGATTGGGGCATTAAGCAGGACTACCAGAGGAGTTCTGGGAATCCGAGACTCAACCAGTTCTTCCAGTATATTAAATATTCTTTTCCAGAAGGAACGAATTCTGGGGCATTCCCACCATATGTGAGACATGGTGCCCTTAAGCTGGCAACCTCTGAAGCAGAGAGAGTCAGCCGTTGGATATATGGAGGCCAGTCTAGTCGGTGTATAATACCATCTGGAGATCACTTTCAGGCTGGCCTCCACTAAAGTGGTATTGAGGACACCCTGGAAGGATCTGAAGCAAGATTTATGCCAATCTTCCAACTTCCAATTAAAGTGGAGCTCGGACTCCCAGGCCTCCATATAAGTCGTTTTTGAGTCTGGCGATGTAAGTGACGAGTAGATCACCGAGATCCTACCTCTCTGGTCTCTGGCCTGGCCACACCACATTTCGTAGTCAGAAAATTTTGGGGGGAGGTCTTTGTCTTTACAAATTGATTTTAAGAAATGGGAGATTTGGCTGAAGCGGAAGTTTTCAGATAAGGGCATGTCTAGTGTTTTGATGCAGTGTTTTAGAGTGAAGGGGCCTGCGGCCGTGAAAAGTTGTCCTATCCTGTATAGGCCTTTATCCACCCACCACTTGAAGGCCAGAACATTGTTTCCTGGAGGGAAATCTGGATTATTATAAATATGAGTAAGGGGTATATATGCCGATACTAATGCTGTTGTAGTGCGTAAGGAGTCCCATAGGGCAAAAGAGTGGGAAAGTGTCGGGGCCATTATAGAGGGTCTGTTTCTTGGGGGTGTCCAAAGGAGAAAGTCTAGCGTGAAATTAGGAACTGCTTGTTTTTCTATTGCGACCCAATCAGGTTTTTCGGACCAGTCTGGCAGCTTGGTAGTACTTGTAAAGGTGGGGTAGACCCAGTCCTCCCTTTTTCCTATGTAGGCAAAGGGTTCTTTGAGGAATTCTGTATCCCGCCTTGCCCCAGATGAATTTTATAAGTTTGCTTTGGAAAGATCTAATGTGGTCCTTCCGGAGAGGAATGGGCAAGGCGCGAAACAGGTATAGCAATCTGGGAAGTAAAGTCATTTTGACTGAATTTATCCTCCCCACCCAAGAAATATTGTTACGGGACCAGGTGTTTAGATCTGTTTCAAGTTTGCGATACATAGGAGGGTAATTATGGCCATATAGAATTTCGGTTTTAGCTGTCAAGTTAATACCTAAGTATTTGATGGAGTTGTCACGCCATTTGAAGGGAAAGTTTTGTTGTAGGAGATTAACAGTCTCGGGTGGAAGTGATATGTTGAGGGCTCGTGACTTAGTATAATTAACTTCTAACCCAGACAGTTTGGCGAAGGCCTCTAAGGTTTTGCATAGATTGGGAAGGGAGGTAACAGGGGAGGTGAGGAAGAGCAGGACGTCATCTGCGTATAGCCCGCATTTGTGAGTTTGGGAGCCGCAAGAAACTCCCTGGATGTTTGGATTATTACGAATTGCAATAGCAAGCGTTTCAATGGCCATTGCAAAAATGATCGGCGAGAGTGGGCATCCTTGTCTAGTCCCTTTTTTAATTATGATGGGTTTTGAGTAATATTCTTGCAGGCGAATACTGGCACTGGGATTGGAGTAAAGTGCCCGTATCAGTCCGAGGAATCTTTTGCCGAAGCCCCATCCCTCTAACATGGCAAAGATATATGGCCAGGAGACAGAATCAAAGGCCTTTTGTAGGTCTAATGACAGGAGCATACCCGATTCTTTGGGACCTCCCGCCCAGTTAGATTGAAGGATGGAGACCAAGTCTATGGCCCGCCTGATTTGATCTGGGCCTTGTCTGCCCAGGATGAAACCCACTTGATCCTTGTCTATATACATACTGATGAAGGAAGCCATGCGATTAGCCAGGATCTTGGTCAGAATTTCGACATCACAGTTAATGAGTGATATAGGGCGATAGTTCCCAACATCTTCTGGATTCTTGTCCGGTTTAGGGATCACTGCGATGTACGCAGTATTAAGTTGAGGATCAAGTGGGTTCCCCTGTGTTTTAGAGTTGAAGAAGTGTGTTAGATGTATGGCTAAGGTGTTGGAGAAGGTCTTTTTTCAGTGATTTTATTACTTCAAGTACCTCTTCTTCCGTGAACGGGGCTTCAAGGCTGTCTCTATGTTCCGCTGAGAGCGCTGGAAGAGAGAGACCGCCCAGGAAGGAATCTAGGGTAGTGTCCTGAGAGGGAGATGTTGACGAATAAAGGCTGCTGTAAAAACCCTGGAAGGCCTCTAATATTTTGGAAGGATCAGCCGTGGAGCCCTGGCCTGGGATCTTTATTTTAGGCATCGTATATGATTTAATTCGGGGCGTTAATTTAGCGGCCAGCATGGAGCCCACCCTATCCCCTTGGGTGTAGAATTTATGCTTGTTCCAGCGAATTTGTTTTTCAGCCTTAGCTGTCAGGGCTAGGCTGAGCTCCAACCTAGCCTTATCTAGCTGGGATATCGAGCAGGGGGAGGGGTTGGCTTTGTGAAGAGTCTGAAGTTTGGAGAATTCAGCCTCCAAGATCTCTATTTCAGCCTCTCTTTCCCTCTTCAGCTGGGAAGCTAGTTTGATTAGCTCCCCTCTAATAACGGTTTTATGGGCAGCCCACACTGTTTCTGGTGATATGCCCTCGGTTTTGTTAAGGAGAAAGTATTCTTTTAGAGATTTGTTTAGCATTGTGACGTGGATTGGATCTGAGAGAATGGATTCGTTAAGTCTCCATTGTCCCCTGCCCGATCTGCGGTGGTGTGCGTGAATTTCCATGACCACCAGGGAATGATCAGATAAAACAGTGTCTTTGGTATGGGATTTTATGATCAAGGGAACGGACTGTGTGTTGACGAGGAGGTGATCAATCCTGGCAAAAGAGTTGTGTGGGTGGGAGAAGTGGGTATAGTCCCTTTTAGTAGGGTTCGATTCCCCCCAGACGTCCGCTAACCCGTGGGCATGGATGAGTCTAGCTATTTTAAGGCTTTGTTTGGTAGGGCGGGTAAGCTGATTCGCGGGGGGCCTGGATTTATCCAGCCGTTGATCGAAAGCGGTGTTCGAGTCGCCACCAAAGATAACCGTACCCTCTAGTGACGGTGAAAGAGCGCTCAGGAGGTTCTGGAAAAAAGCCGCTTGGCCCTTATTAGGGGCATAATAGGAGACTAGGGAGTAGATCTGTTCGTCTATTTTACCCTTAATTAAGAGAAACCTTCCATTTGGGTCTTTAATTTCTGCGAGCCAACTGAAGTTGCAAGTTTTGGCAAACGCTATAGCCACCCCTTTGGATTTATTTTCGGCACTGGCCAAATAAGATTTTGGATATTGGGTGTGAAGGAACTTGGGACAGTAACTGGCCGGGAAATGAGTTTCCTGCAATAGAACAACATCTAGTTTGGAAGCTTTAAAAAAGTTAAAAATTCTGCGTCTTTTAACAGGTGAATTTAAGCTCTGAACATTATGGGTGGCAATCCTTAAAGTGTCGGGTGTGGGATCAGCCATGAGACCAGAGAGAGAGTGCTACAGAGTCCTCCCTCACTCACCATTGCTGAGACCTTCAGGAGCCGCTCCGACAGGGAATGCAGTGCTTTGATCACGGTAGGATCTTCCGATCGAGGGGAAAAACCTCTGAACTGAGCTGCAAAGAAAAAAGAACCTTTAAGTGATATTCCGTGAGTAGGGCGGGGAAGGGAGTAGAAAAGAAGGACAAGAGAAAGAAAGAAAAGAGAAGGAAAGAAAAAAAGGAAAAAAGGGGAGAGAGCTCTCCCTCCAGGGGAACCACGAGCCCCAGGAGGATAGAGAATCCCCCCCATCCTCTCACTGTAACTTGTGAGAGACGATATTAACAAATGTCCGACTGAAGTTGGACTTCCTATCCCCCGGAAACCCGCGGGAGACCAAGGGATAGGAGGAGGCACATGCAATCCGCCCCAAATCACGGCGCCTTATAACCTTTGCTAAATGTTAACTATGATGCTGGAATCCAGTAAGCAAGAACAATTAAAGAGAAACTATGAGGTTTCCGACCCCTAGACATACCCCATCCTGAGTGCGCCACTCTCCAGGTCTCTATTGAGCAGAGAGTGGAGGCGTTGCAATGGGGGCCTAAGCTTGAGCCATTAGAATAACAAAAAAAAAAGAAATTTTGAAAGAAAACAAAATAAAAAAATTAGTCAAGCTAGGAGATTCCAATTTTGCTATTGTCCTCTAATAATGGAGAGGTAGCAGTGAGTAAAATTGCTCCCAAGGAGAGGGAGAGAGTCAGTTTCTTTTATCAGGAAGACAGTCAGTTTCAAGAGAGACCGACATCAGGAGACACAAAGGATGTAGTGGTCAAGTGGTCATGGGGGACCATGGTGGGAAGATCTTCTGGATTTGTTCTTGGACCAAAGAGGGTTTGGGGAACCAGTCGGAGGGGGATGCTTGTTGGAGCCAGCAGAGGGAGGGGGTGCTCCCGTGTCCATTTCCTGCGAGATTATTTTTAGGTTGAGTAGTAGCTTCTCTCCCATTATAAAGCTGGAGAAGGAATGGTTCTGTCCTTTGTGAGAGAACTTAACCGCAAACGGAAAGGCCCATCTGTACTTGATGTCCTTCTGAGCCATAGAGGATAGTAGGGGTTTCAGAGTTCTTCTGCGCTGTATGGTGGAGGGAGAGATGTCCGCAAAGATTTGCACTGTGTGGCCTTGGCAGAAAATTTGGGAGAGGGTCCGGGCCTGTTTCATAACAGCTTCTTTTACGTCATAGTAATGTGGTTTGGCAATGATGTCCCTGGGGGAACCGTCTTTCCTGGGGGGTCCCAGGGCCCTGTGAACCCTGTCCAGTTCCAGACGTGCTGATGGAATGTTTGGGATCAGTTCTTTCATGAGGTCCTGCGTGGCCGCCTCGACATCTAAGACTTATTCTGGGAGACCTCTGATCCTAAAGTTCAGCCTCCAAGATCTGTTCTCCAAATCATCTATGCATAGTTAGCTGTTTCTAGTTGGTCTTGGAGGGATTGAATCAGATCCGAGTTCTGGTGTGAGACTGCAGCAGTCTGTTCAAACTTTCCTTCAATGGCGTCCATTCTGGAGCCTATATTCTGCAGGTCCGCTTTAATGTCTCTGGTAATTTTAGCTGCCGTGGCCTCTAGCCCCCTTTCAAGGAGAATGGAGAATTTGGAGATGAGGTCCTCCATCATAAGCTGGGGGTTCTGGGGCAATGTGCTGAGGGGGATAGGCGCAGCATAGATAGGTGTCATCGGGCCTGCTGGGGAGAAGGCCTGATCTCCAAATGCGCGGCTGAGGAGGGACTCTGTGAAGGCCGGTGAGGGAGTCAGAGTCTGCATTCCTGTGTTGTGGGGGTAGGGGTGATGTGGAGAAGGGCAGGGGACACCACTTGCCTGTGGTCCAGTGTCGCTTCTTTGAGGGAAGCATGGTGCTGTGCTGCAGTGGCGGCCGCAGTGGCCATCTTGGTACACCCGCTGCGGGTGGAGGTGGTGAATTCGGGGATCAGGCTTCTCCTGACCCCGGTTCCGTGCATATGGGGATGTGCTTGAGGGGTTCCTGAGCCGTGTCTGTAGCAGCCGAGCGGGGTCGGAAACGTGCGCTGGGCGCGCCTGAGATGGTGAGGTGCGGAGCTCCTGGCTCAAGCGGCCATCTCGGAACTCTCGCGCATGCGCATTCCAAGCTCTCTTTGGTTTTATTTTACATTGATGGGCATTTAAATGTAAGTTTTTTCCTTAAACTTCCCTCCTAAACTTGGGGTGCGTGTTATATGCCGATAAATACGGTAATTATCATTTTATCTTTTTTTATTGCTTTTATTAATCGTGGACCCAGGACGAATAACAGTACAGTATCCCCCACTTATACGCTTATATATTATCTATTTTTGTGAGTAGCCATTTGGCTGTTTTGTCTTGTCCAATTAAACAGAAGTTCTTTAATACTGCACTGAGTCTGGCGCACCTTATCCTTTTCTATTTCTGTTATATAGAGCTGTGCATATGTATAGAAGGTAGGGCCCGAAAGTGACTCAAGTCCAGGGGCTTCCACCACCCTGAGGACAGGAGTTGAGAAACACTGATCCAGAGGAAGGCAAAAAAAAAATTTCCTGATCCCCCAGGAGGCAATCAGATATTCCTTGGATCAACTGCCTCTGGTGTTATTACCTATAAATGCGGGTATCCAGTTATATTTTGTGCATTTAGGAATGCGTCCAGCTGTTAATCAGCTTTCCTTTCCTCACACAGTGACAGGAAAGGAAATGCCGATAACCTGCATTTGTTTACACGTGATGAGCTGTGATTGGACACAGTTGATCACATTGTAAGGGCCACTTTGATTGGCCGTTTTCCTTTATCTGTGATCAGCTATGTCCAAAGGACACAGCGATCACAGAGCGTACCTCTAGGGCACGTGGGGGGGGGGGGGGGTTGTAGGAGAACGTCAGTAGAACTAAATGATCGTGCTGTAGCTGTCTTCCAGCTATAGCGAAGTCAGCAAGTGGTTAAACAAAATTCTGCCTGTGTATGGCTAGCTTTAGTGCTTTGCCTGCAGATCTTATAGTTTTTTTTAAAGCACAGACTGATTTTACTGTTGTGGATTTAGTAACTCTTTAATGTATTTTTAAATGCAAGCATTGTAAATCTGAAAAATCTGAATTTGAAATAGCATAAAGGGACAATGTTGCTGGCAGAAAGCATGCTGATAGGAGGAGAAAGCATAGTGACAGAGATATGAGCTCATCGCTGCTGTTTCTATTATAACCACAGGCTTGGGTGGGTTCAGGACTTAGCGGAAGTGTGTTAAAGATGCTAGCCATCAGATTGAGGGCATCCAGTGGCAGAAAAAAAGCCAGTGAAAATTCAGGATTGGGTGAACATTGTGACAAAAGCTGGCTTTGTTTTTTATATTTTTTGGGGGTAATCTTTGGCCAACCAATTTTCACAGAAGTCTGCAATAAGATACAGTCAAATTTTGGGCATCCTCTGCAATAGGAATTTTGGTTTTGATGAGATACTCTACAGAGGGTTAAAAATTTCCTCAGAGCACAGAGTGCACCAGTTGATTATAATGAACCAGACCATCCATTTTAGAATCAGTATTCTAAGGGCATGGTGAAACAAACAGCTTTTTCTTCAGAGCAGCAAAAAAGAAACAAATCTCCTTATGGATTATTAATAACAGTGACCCATCTATGTATACAAAATATATAACAAAACTTTATTATACAAATAGTTCAGTAAAAAATTTCAGCTTAAAAAGAAAGTGCTGGCAGGAGATGAATGCATAGTTCAGCATGTTGTGACTTTGTGCCCAAGCAGAGTACACAGTAGAAGTAATTTATATACAGTATCCCACAAAAGTGAGTACACCCCTCACAGTTTTGTAAATATTTTATTGTATCTTTTCATGTGACAACACTGAAGAAATTACACTTTGCTAAAATGTAAAGTAGTGAGTGTACAGCTTGTATAACAGTGTAAATTTGCTGTCCCCTCAAAATAACTCAACACACAGCCATTAATGTCTAAACCGCTGGCAACAAAAGTGAGGACACCCCTAAGTGAAAATGTCCAAATGGGCCCAAAGTGTCAATATTTTGTGTGGCCACCATTATTTTCCAGCACTGCCTTAACCCTCTTGGGCATGGAGTTCACCAGAGCTTTACAGGTTGTCACTGGAGTCCTCTTCCACTCCTTCATGATGATATCATGGAGCTGGTGGATGTTAGAGACCTTGCGCTCCTCCACCTTCCATTTGAGGATGCCCCACAGATGCTCAATAAAGTTTAGGTCTGGAGACATGCTTGGCCAGTCCATCACCTTTACCCTCAGCTTCTTTAGTAAGGCAGTGGTCATCTTGGAAGTTTGTTTGGGGTCGTTATTATGTTGGAATACTGCCCTGCGGCCCAGTCTCCGAAGGCAGGGGATCATGCTCTGCTTCAGTATGTCACAGAACATGTTAGCATTCATGGCTCCCTCAATAAACTGTATCTCCCCAGTACCTGCAGCCAGGCCAGCCATCAGAAATTTTTGGGCCCCTTACACAGCTTTAGAATTTGGCCAATCGCCCCCCCCCCCCGCGAGCCTGACCACCAACATTCCCCAGGGCTTGCTGCTTGCTTATGGGCTATCCTACCGAATCCGCACACCGGCCACCTCACCTGTACGCACTCTCAGTCCTCCCCATAATCCTGTATATATATTAGCCCCCCACACCTGTATATTTGTCAGCCCCCCAAACCTGTATATTTGTCAGCCCCCTCACACCTGTATATATGGCAGCCCCCCTCACATACATCTGTGTATATGTCAGCGCCACCCCCCACACACACCTGTATATATATCAGCCACCCCCCAACACACACCTGTATATATGTCACCCCCCCACACACACCTGTATATATGTCAGCGGCCCCACACACACTTGTATATATGTCAGCGCCCCCCCACACACCTGTATATATGTAAGCCACCCCCCCACACACACAAGCCTCTGGCCCCTCCCTATACACACACAGCCCCCCTCCCTTTCCTTCACAGCCCCTGCTTGTAACTTCCTACCTGGCCCCAGCTCGTTTTTACAAAGCTGACATGTTGCTGAGAAGCATAGTGCAGGCAGATCACCGTCACACGAGGGGGGAACTTGTGCACATAGTAGCCAGATGTGGCAGTAAAGAGTTCGATGTCTAAAATCAATGACATGAGAAATGCAGAAACTGAGATTGTTTCTATACTGCACAGCACAGATCCCCTTCGCATGTCCTGCCTTCTTCTGGCATGGGCGGGCCCCTTACAGTTGTAATGGCTGTACCCCCCTGACGGCAGTCCTGCCTGCAGCACTTATGCAGCCCTAGACCATGACACTCCCACCACCATGCTTCACTGTAGGCAAAACACACTTGTCTTTGTACTCCTCACCTGGTTGTCACCACACACGCTTGACACCATCTGATCCAAATTATCTTATTCTCATCAGACCACAGGGCATGGTTCCAGTACTCCATGTCCTTAGTCTGCTTGTCTTCAGTAAACTGTTTGCGGGCTTTCTTGTGCATCATCTTTAGAAGAGGCTTCCTTCTGGGACGACAGCCATGCAGACCAATTTGGTGCAGTATGTGGCGTATGGTCTAAGCACTGACAGGCTGACCCCCCCACCCCTTCAACCTCTGCAGCAATGCTGGCAGCACTCATACCTCTATTTCCCAAAGACAACCTCTGGATATGACACTGAGCATGTGCACTCAACTTCTTTAGTCGACCAAAGGGGAGGCCTGTTCTGAGTGGAACCTGTCCTATTATACCGCTGTATGGTCTTGGCCACCATGCTGCAGCTCAGTTTCAGGGTCTTGACAATCTTCTTATAGCCTAGGCCATCTTTATGTAGAGCAACAATTCTTTTTTTAAGATTCTCAGAGAGATCTTTGTCATGAGGTGCCATGTTGAACTTCCAGTGACCAGTATGAGAGAGTGAGAGTGATAACACCAAATTTCACACCAGTTCCCCATTCACACCTGAGACCTTGTAACACTACTCACATGACACCGGGGAGGAAAAATGGCTAATTGGGCCCAATTTGGACATTTTCACTTAGGGGTGTACTCACTTTTGTTGCCAGCGGTTTAGACATTAATGGCTGTGCGTTGAGTTATTTTGAGGAGACAGCAAATTTACACTGTTATACAAGCTGTACACTCACTACTTTTCATTGTAGCAGCGTCATTTCTTCAGTGTTGTCACATGAAAAGATATAATAAAATATTTACAAAAATGTGAGGGGTGTACTCACTTTTGTGAAATACTGTACATAGCACTTGCTATACAACCACAACACCAAACATGTTTCAAGACGTATTCTTATCCTATTCATCAGTGGCGTGTAGAAGGTCCTAGGTCTAAAAAAAAAAATTATTTAGAGGGAAGGGAACTATGCAAGAGACTGATCCTAGAGGTTTCTGCCACATCCCAAAGGCAAAATTGGAAGAAACAAAGGGTGTCCCCAAAGGATAATATGGGCAGAAGGCCAATAAAGGATAGTATAAAGTAGGGATACCAGATATAAAAAATTTAACAAATTTTATTCAGAATACAATTAGAAAATATACAAAATTACAAAATTACAAAAATAGCTTAAAAACTTTTGAAAAGAGCATGATTTGTAAATGCAAATGATGTACATAGCTGATAAATGCTACAGACGGCGCTGAAAAGCGCAGTTATTACATAACCAACCACCCTACATGTTTCGGAAAGGGTCACAGAAAAATAAATTTCTATGGAAAGTGTACTTCCTTCTTCAGGGGTTTAGGTAGGTTGTAATGTTGCATTTCTATCGAGAAGAAATTAGAGAGTATAAATATATCTGAGTGAAAGTACCCCATAATTCCAAGTTTACAATTTATTCATACATTGACATAATTGTGAGATGGCAAAATACAGTCAAGGAAATGTAATTACATACTTACAGATCAAAAAGTGCTCTGTTAGTGGCAGGAAAGTTACACAGCACATGTGCAGGCAGATTGGGTCCCACACCCAAAAGGTCCTTTTGAGAAACTTGATCAATGTGCAAGGAGTTATTTTCTAAGCACAGAGGTAATATGCATCCACTCATTCAGTGAATATGAGACATATGGAGATATTCATGAAGACAGGGTGAAAGGATGGTGGCAGGGACCCCCCCTCTCTCTCATACACCCATAAATCAGCAAAAGCGGCAGGTCAGAGCTCGCAGGAGCCACCTGAATCAGGGTATGGAGAGCATATTCCTGTCAAAATACAAAAAAAAAATACAAAAAGAGGGGGTATATATGTGTATGCTGCAAGACTCAACTTACAGTATAAATTTAATGGCATACTTTCATTCAATGGGGAGAGCAAACAGATAAACCAAGAAAGCTTGGCCAGGAGGGAGAAAAAAACAGCTTTAAAAGAGCTAGGTATCACATGGGATTGAAGCTGCAGAGAGAGAGCTGTATCAACAAGGATATATATAAAGAGAGAGAGCATAGAAAACAACAAGAGTGCTATCTGTATTCTAACCTTGCTTTTAGATCGATCCCAATGTGTCCATGTCAGATGCCTCAGCTGTGTAGCGCTGATTTGGCAAATGTGTTGGGTGGTTTAAATATCCCTCCTGGGGGAGTGGTGGCCCAGAAGCAGCCAATTAGTAAGTTAAGAAGGCGGAGTCCATGTGACAGGTCCTACAACACAGCTGCATAAATCATTGCTGCTGTGTATATGAGCTCTCCACTAGAGGCTCCTCAGTCTATGCAGCGCGGCGACGTCAGACGTCGACCAAGACTGCTGACACCGAAGGTGGGCGGCAGCTGAAAGCGAAGGATGAAAAAACCGCTACTACACATGCGCGAGGACAAAGAAGGCCATGGCGCATGCGCTAGGCTGCTGCCTTGAAAGAAGCCCCCGGTCCTGCAAGAAAGACGGATCGGAGGCTCCCCGGTGCCAGGGAGCGCCGATGATTTGGGTTTTTTTTAAAACAAAAGAACGAAAAAGAAAAAATACAAAAATATAAAATAAAAGAATTGATTAAATAAAAAATTAATGAAATACTGAGCAGAATATAATTTACAAAAGTGTCCAGCTAATATCGGTTGTTGTATAGGAATAACCATTTGCCCATATGTCAGTATTGATGATGGAGAGAAAAATAATAAGTTGTAATAGTACAATACTGTTAAATATTGGACTCTTATATTGGGGATGGTAGCCCAATCCACCTGCATTGGTGTTACAGTTGGATAGTGTACTAAAAGACCTGCAAGAAATCACAAAGAGGCATGAGTACATTTTTAACATATCTAACAAATATCATTGAGAACAACTTAGAGAAAGTGTCTAGATTAATAGATATAAGTCGACAACCTACACATTTGGTTTATAAGGATCCAAAATTAATCAAAGCACAGCGGAAGTATGAGGGGGGACAGAGAAAATAAAAATATGAAAAAGAGGTCAAAATGAAAGGAAAATTAAAAAACATGAAAAAACAAGAAGACATCATTGAAGATGGATGAGTCTGAAGACTCATAAATCTTTATCAAACTTTCCGGTTACAAAGCCAGGTAAGAAAGGTTTGAGATTGAAGGCTTCGTTTAAGCCTGGTGGTGAGGTGGCATTTAGATTTTAGATCCACCGAAGCTCACGCTGTAGCAGATATTTATCATAATCTCCACCTCGTGGGCTTGGGTGCAGCCGATCGAGAACCAGAACTGATATAGTGGGACAGATACCATTATGGGTTTGAGCAACATGTCTGCCCAATGGCAGATCGGGATTAGCAGTTTCCATAGCTCTAATGTGGCGATATAGTCTTTGCCACAATTTTTGCACTGTTTTGCCTACATAAAAGCAATTACAGTTGCATAAAATTAGATAAACCACTCCTGTTGTCTGGCAATTGGAGTAGTGCTTTGGTTTAAATGGCATGCCATTGGGCAGGTAAATGTTTTTTCTGGTATTCATGTACTTACAGTAGGAACATGACCCGCATGGGAAAGTACCCACTGTCTTGCAAGGATCCCCTCTCACTGAACCACGGAATTCACTCTGGACCAAAAGATCACCTACCGAGGTAGCTCGTCTAGGTCTAAAAAGAGAAATATTAAGAGAAATATTAGACCATACCATAATTTTATACATTGATGAATCACTATCTTTAATAGTCCCATGGGAAGATTTGTTTCTTTTTTGCAATTACCTTAGGAATGTGGACAGTGTAACATATCGTAACCCACACACCAATTTCTCCTTATCCACTTCAATACCGGGCACTTTTACTCCCTCCCTGCCCAGGCCAATTTTCAGCTTTTAGTGCTGTCAAATTTGAGTGACAATTGCACAGTCATGCAACATTGTGCCCAAATTAAATATTTAACATTTGTTTGAGACGGATAGAGCTTTCTTTTGGTGGTATTTAATCACCACTGTTTTAATTTTTTGATAAGCAAACAAAAAAAGACCGAAAAGTGTGAAAAAAAAAAAGTTTTTCTTAGTTTCTGTAATAAGATTTTTCAAATAAAATAAAGTAATTTTTCTCCTTCACTGATGGGCACTGATGAGGCTGCACTGATGGGCATTGATGAGACTGCACTGATGGGCATTGATAAGGCTGCACTGATGAGGCAGTACTGATGGGCACTGATGAGGCTGCACTGATGGGCCCTGATAGGCTGCACTGATAGACATTGAAAGGCTGCACTGATGGGCATTGAAAAGGCTGCACTGATGAGGCGGTACTGATGGGCATGGATGAAATGGCACTGATGGGCACTGATAAGCTGCACTGATGGGCACTGATAAGGCTGCACTGATGGGCACTGATAGGCAGCACTGATTGGCACTGATAAGCTGCACTGATGGGGCTGCACTAATAATCAGGGCACTGATGATCAACGCCCTGATTATCAGTGTAAACTGACAGTCTTGCTGGTTCACGGCTCTCCTTTCCTCACACAGAGACAACATGGGATGAAAGGACTGCCAATAACTGGCAAGTCTGTTTACATGTAATCAGCAGTGATTGGACACAGCTAAACACATGGTAAAGGGCTGCTGTGATTGGCCCTTTGCTGAAGAACACAGCGGTCACAGAGCACGCCAGATGTGCGCCCCGGGGAGGCGGGGTTCTGGGAGAACGTCCATGCATGCCCTCCCAGAACTGGAAGCCCGTGCTGTAGCCATCTTTTGGCTATAGCTTGGGTGGGAAGATGTTATGTAAAATTTCTTCAGAGTAAGAAAAAGTAGGACTCTGCTACAATACAAAGTTTGTTAGGATCCTTGCAATATACATTGATCACCCAGAGGGGAATGTTTTTTTTTCTCAACAAAAGTGTTACTATTTAAAGCCGAAGAAAAAACACCTGTGGAGAAAAGTTGGAAAATATGTTTATCTTACCCCAGGCTTCCACCCACCTTCGTAAGGGTGATGTATGATTCTTCTGTCAAGACCCTGGGAACTCCCAAATCTCAATTTTAGTAAATCAACCCCAGTGTTCCCAGGATCTCACTGGAAGGATCGTCACGCCACTAACTCCCCTCGGGGACAAGGTAAGTATATTTTGGAACTTTTTTCAACAGGTGTTTTCTTACAGCATAAATGCAGTTTGTAAAGAGGGAAAGTCTAATGGAATAAATGCAAATTGCTTTTTAGTACAAGGGCTGCTTAAATCGCACAAATATATAGAACACTCAGTACACAAAAACCAGCAGACATTCTTACACATGATACAACAATGCACAACACGTATTTTCACATGCAACACGCACACACAGACTCCTGTTTAAATTCTAGGAGAGATAATGTCACAGGCTATGGCCCCTGATCTGTAAATGAGCAGCTGATACAGTGTGCCAGATGGACATAACACTTTTAGAGATATCTCTAGCTGCAAGAGGTGAAAGGTCATCATAGAAGCCCCCTGGGAAAGCATGTGGGTCTCTAGTTTGATAGTGCTGTCATGAAAGGCTCAACATGCTACCATAAAAACTGCTCTTTCAGTTTAGCTTTTTTTTTTTTTATATATAATTTGTATGATCAGCCTTTTTTTTCTAATAAATACAAGTATATGAAACCCCTTGTACAGTAATTTATAGTATAAAATAGGAGGTTATTACATTGGATTCACCATCGACAATCTTCAATTTAAGAGGATCCTTGTCTGATAGCGGATTTATCAAAATAATATATTAGCAAGGTCTTATAAGTGTAGTTCATCCCTCACACCAGCATGTAAAAGGTGGGTAGTTAGTTTGAAGAGTAAAAGAAAGAAGTGAAGATAAGACAGGGAAAGAGAAAGTGAGAAAAAAATGTGTAGGCAAAAGATTGGGGGGTTAGAGTAATAAGTGAAAAAGAAGATGCGTATGGGGCTTAGGCAGCCCATACACAATTTTTTTTTGTTTAACCAATGGGTTGAATGAAAAAAAAAATGACTTGATTCACCCAACCACACATTTGTGGTGGATGGGGGAATCGTTCCCGTTGAGGTATTATATTCTGACAACGGGGAGACTTCCCCACCATTAGAATACAATGCTCACCACTGCCAGCTCTAGCTGGTGGAGATGATCATGCGTAAATTTTTCAACAGGCTGGTTATGCAGAAGTTGGTCGGGAGATTGACTTCTGTACAACTGGTCTGCCCATACATGGATCTAAATATGTCCATTTCCTGTTGAACCGGCCGAATTTTGATCCCTGTATGGCCGGCTTAAAGCAGGCCACACACCAGTAGAATTTTGTTTGAATGGAAATTCTAAAAAAACGTTCATCAGAGCATTCCAGCTTGCCAGTCAATTAATTTAGTTTGAAAGCCCTGAAAATTGAATCCGGACCTGCTACTCGTAAGGAATCCCAGACTTATGTAGCCTCCCTGGCGGTTTTCCCGAGTGTGGCTCGGGGTTAAAATTCAGTACCATTAGCGGTAACCCCGAGCCACACTCGGGATCGCATTGCAGGATCCTGGGGCAGCGTTACTTACCTTGTCCCCGGGATCCTGCGATGTCCCCCGCAGTGTCCGAGGGCTCCGTCCTCCTCCGAAGCCTCTCCGTGCCAGGCTCCGTTCCCTGCGAGCGGCGCGACGCACGGGGGCGGAGCCTGGCGGCAAATTCAAAAAAAGTAAAAATCACAATACATACAGTACACTGTAATCTTACAGATTACAGTACTGTATGAAATGATTTAACATCCCTTTTGTCCCCAGTGCTTTGGCCCATGCCCTGCATGCAATTTTATATGATATATACTGTTCTTTCTGCCTGGAAACTGGAGATTGTCCATAGCAATCAAAAAGTGTCCCTTTACGTCAAAAGTGGCTTTAGACCATCTAGAAAACAGCGATAGTAAATTAGAACACTTGCAGAATTGAGCGATAGTGAATTGTGGGGAAATTTATTTTATTACTATTTTTTTTTTTTTTTTTTAATTATTTATTTTTATTTATTATATTATAATTTATGTTTTTGTGTTTCAAACTTTAGCATACCGGGATATCTACTAGACTCTGGTTTGGACAGATTTAAGTGTGTTATTGTTAAGATTTACAGACCTACAATATAAAACGCCAAATTTCCATGCAAAATAATGGTACCGCTTTCAGCACCTAAAATCCAAAAAAATCATACCGCCAGGGAGGTTAACAGGATGGAAAATACATTCATTTAGTTTGTTTGAAAAAAAATTCCAAGAAAATGAAAGAAAATTCTACTGGTGTATGTTCAACTTAATGAAGCCCCTTGTCCTGGTCAGGGAAATTGGCTAGTTAGTTTATTAATGAAAATCAAGTTTTTCACTTCTTGGAATTTTTGTAGATTAACATTTTTAAAAGTAAGCTTCACGCAAAAAAAAAAATTACAATTTTCCCAATTCTATATCATAATCTATTGTATCCAGTGATTGTGAAATTCCACAAATAATCACTAAACCTAAAAAGTTGGGGGCCTTTGGAGCCAGGGACACAGTAGTGTGTAACTGTAATTAGCAAAGCACAGCTATATAACACTGAAATTGTCAGCTCATAATTGCAAGTGCAGTCTACCATGTAACTCATTCCATAGGTCCCATTGTTTTCAGCTTTAGGAATCCATTGCAGCATTTCACTTCTAAATTTATGTGTTATCTGTGTCACGTTTATAGCTCAAAATCATGGATCCTTATGATGAGCTATTTAGATAAATTTTATCATTAAAAAAATTATAATATTTACAGGTGATTTATTTTTTTAAATCCATAAATAAAATTATTTATTAAAGCGACATAGAGACCAATAGAGTTGTGCAAATTGCATTCATGGGGGTAGACTGCAAGTAAATTTTCCCCAGAGCTTAGCGAATGAGGTGAAGTTGTACTGACTTCTATCATCCAATCATTTGGAAACAATGCAAAATGCATTTTTATTTTATACATTTCCCATACATGTGATTGGACATTCTTTGTGGAACACTAAGTTCTGGAGAAAATTCTCTTTTAAAATGAACAGTACTTTTGCCTTTAGTAAATAAACACCCATGCAGTACAGACTGCAGTAGCTCATAACAGCCAATCATATTTTGAATGCATCATTTGGCATGTTGCTGTTTGCATTATTAAATACATTTGACATGGTGGATAATTCAAAGTGAGTGCTTGACGTTTTTGACAAAAACTGTGCAGTGCATGTCAGATGAAAGACTGAAAATGTACCAAAACCTGTAATTATGTACGTTGCTATTTTAAGTTTATAGGTTGTAAAATAATTGCTTTCCTCTATCGTTTACCAGACTACACAGTTATATTTTAAACCTTTTTCTCTGAGATCTAAATAATTTGTGGATTTTCTCTGCCACGTCTCATCCTTCAGTGTGACGTACAGTAGCTCAAGGCTGGTGGAGTTAGGGTAATATTGCATGTGGAACACTTGATTGATCACCACCGTCCTTCATAGTATCCGCCACCTGTGACAGCCTCTCACCCCAGCTGCCTGTACCTGAGGCTGCTGATCCATGCTGTCAGGTAGGACTGCAGTTTTCCTCTTGTATGCCTTCTGTTAGTATATCCTGACCCCCTGATGTCACACTAATTTAAATACCAAAGCTCTAGGCACGGTCTTCATAACATGTCTGCCTACATGTGAAGCTTTGATCTTGGTTTATTGTAAGGGCTTATTTACACCAATGTGGCTTTCATCTGTTTCCCTAAAACGTCATTATATTTGCTTGCGATATATGCAATAGTTCCATGTAAATATTGATTTTAGATTTTTTTCCTTTTTCGCTCATCCAGTGGTCAACGTTTGTCTTTGAATTTCATCTTCAAATGTGGAATTGTTACTCCACTATTAGGGATGCACCGATACCAGTTTTTTAAGACCGAGTACCGATACGTTTCCTTAGGTACTCGCCGATACCAATTACCGATACCTATTTTTTCATTTTATTTATTTATTTATTTATTTTTAACACTGTACCTTTAACTTTTTTTTGATCAACTTTATTGCTATTACAAGGGATGAACAACATCCCGTGTAATAGCATTGGCCGTGAAAGGTCCTCTTAATGGAGAGATCTGGGGTCTATTAGATCCCAAATCTCTCCTCTGGCCTCCAATGCAGCCAAGTAAAAAAGGGAGAGAGGTTATAGGCACAATGGTTTGATACCTAATCTGCTATGAACAATGTTCATGAAAGTATAATATGTGAGTCTATAATAAGACCAAGCAGATCCAACGCTAGGACAAGCTTCTTGCAGAACTGTAGCAGACTCTAAATACACGAAGGACTAGAACAAAAAAAGAGAAGCGCCTCTAAGTGCAGCAGAACATGTAAATGCTTTAATTACCCCAATAGTGGGCTACTCACAATTTAACAGTTAAAACAGGCACATCATGAAGTATAGGTCCAGAACGCCAGGTGAGCTGGGTCTCCGGAGCTGCTGGTGCCGCCGGATGTCATATGAAAGATGCCCCAGGACACCTATCCCTACACGTGGCGATGGGGTCTCCTTCAGCTACTCCTCTTCTTGGTCAGATGACCTAGTCTCTGCCCCATGGCCCTGAAGACCGTGAAGTAAAATTAATGGGTTGCCAGCTGGCCGTAGGGCAGAGCAGCCCAGCCACCGCAGCTGCCTGGGACATGTGGGTGGCGGGTGTCACCCAGGTGTGGCTCCCACCCCCCTAGCAATGCCACTGTACACCCCCAAGGTGACATCATTTCCGGTATCAGTCTCAGGTACCGATACTAAAATGCTTAGTATTGCACCGATACCTGTATCGGTGCAACCCTATCCACTATTAAAGAATTGAGCGATCCACTATTAAAGAATTGAGCGATCTGCAGCTGCAGCTGATTTTTTAGCTTTTTTTTGCTTTTTAGTTGAGCTTTATTTTGAGCGGCACCATTCATTTGAATGAGCCTCCCTCCTCTCCAAAAATGCTCCGAAAGAAGGTCATGTACCAAATCTTGTGTTTGCAGTCGTGATTTTGGCCACAAATGTAGCGTGATTTGTTGATCGTCAAACGCGGCAAAACCGTCCCGCATTTGGAGTGCCATTAAGAAATAATAGCATTCTGCATTTTGCAGTGATTCTGGAATTGCGGACAGAATCACAGCAATTACTTCTGCGATCCAGAACGCTTAGGTGTGAATGGAGTCTAACGCACAATACAGCTTTCCTGTAGATACAATTAAAATACAAGTACTGCATAAATATAGTAAAATTCTTAGAACTCCATATTTTGTTTTCCTTTTCTACAAACAGAAACTACAGTAGCATTTATCAAACATGTATCATTGACTGTAAAAGAAAAAATATAAACTAAATGTATCAACAGAGATAAGAGTCACCAAATTGGGTGATCTTCCTCAATGAGAGGTCCCTGACAACCAAGGGTTTTTTTCCTTAAAACTGGAGAGTGCAAAATCTGGTTCAGCTCTGCATAGAAACCAATTAGCTCCCAGATTTTTTGTTAAAGTTTAACCACTCGACCCTTCATGACAAAGCCATTTTTCGCGATACGGCACTGCATTATTTTAACTGACAATTGCGCGGCCGTACAACATTGTACTCAAATAAAAGTCATATCAATTTTTCCCACAAATAGAGCTTTCCTCTGGTGGTATTTGATCACCTCTGCCTTTTTAATTTTTTTCGCTATAATTAAAAAAAAACAATTTTGAAAAAAAAAAAAACAATATTTTTTACTTTCTGCTATAAAACATATCCAATAAAAATGTAAAAAAATCGAATTTCTTCATTAAATCAGGCCAATATGTATTCTGCTACGATGCCCTCTGAAGACGTAATTACGAAACGCGTCAGGCGTGATCACGCGACCTACTAGCTAGAGACAGACAGCGTAATCCCAGGACTCATCGTGGTGGGCGGGACGTTCGGAACTCCGACCAGCGGTGAGCCGACACTGAATCTGTGACAGGCTGTTTTTTACTATCTATGGAGTGCCTCCCCTTCTATTTTCTGCATGATACAACAATGGTATTGAACTGCCCTGACTAAAGAGGACTGAGGCATGCTGGTGGTGGAGGAGCCGATCTAAGCGGGGAAGGATAAGACAGGCTTGCTTGATAAGACAGCCTCTGGTAAGCTTATATCCAGAGGGGGGCTGGTCACGCGGTGATGCGGTTAAGGTGTGGCGACCCAAGGATAGTGCACTCCAGAGGGATTAGAATTTTTTCCCCTGAATTGATGTCTCTTGCATGCATGGAATTGTTTACAGAAAAACTTTCAAGGGTTTGCAGTTATTGCAATTGACTCTATATGTCAGTTTTAAAACACCACTCATTGTATCTGTCAGGACTATTTAGTTATTTAGTTGGAGCAATTGATTTCACATGACTGCATTTGACAGCTTCTTATCATCATTGGATCCAACACTTCAGATACTGAGGTTTATTGTATAGTTTGAGTGTAACAGATCATTTTAGCAGTATATGAGCCATCATATTTATCAATCTTTACAATCTCACTAAGCGCTGTTAATACTGTCTTCTCCTAAGAGAGTATACTTTTTTACGTATTCTGCTACATGTTTTTGGTAAAATCCCAATAACCATATATTGATTGGTTTACGCTAATGTTATAACGTCTACAAACTATGGGATATATTTGTGGAATTTTTTATTTTATACTAGTAATGGCGGCGATTGGCGAATTAACAGGGGGACTGCGATATTGCGGTGGACTATCGGACACTTCTGACACTTTGCGGGAACCAGTGACACTAATACAGTGCTCAGTGCTAAAAATATGCACTGTATTAATGACACTGACTGGGAAGGGATTAAACATCTAGGGCGATCAAAGGGTTAACTGTGTATCTGGCCAGTGTTTTTGTGTACACAGTGTGCTGCTTTCACTAGGGGAAGAGATCAATTCTAGTTACTGCTTTGCAGAGAGACAGGATCAGTCCCTAGCCCTCATGTCAGAGCTGAGATAAGCCTTGTTTATATAGGCATATCTCAGTTCTCCGTGTTTTACTAATGATCGGCGGGTGCCAGAGGACATCTAGTCCATGGGACCCGCTTCTGCTGTGAATTATCACAACAAAAGTGTCCCGCCAGCGGCAGCGCGCATGCCCCCTGCAGGCGGAAATACAAAATAACATATATAAATACATGATTCTGCCCACAGCTGCTGCCCTGTAGCAGTAAAATGGCTATAGGGCAATCAGCAAGTAGTAAGCTGAGGTTAGAAGCTGATAGGCTACCATGCACAGCTGCACCAGATTTTGCACTCTCCACTTTTAGTAATTCAACCCGCAAGTGTGTTGTTCTGTCTGGAGCCCAGAATTCTTCAACAGCGTTTTTCTTTTCTCCTACAAACAGTGGCTTCCTCTCTTTCACACTTCACTGATGGTCCATCTCTTTTATGGGGCCCCAATAACTAAACTGAAATATGGAAAAAAGCAAAAAGTGGTAGAGGAGGGGAAGGCCGGAGGCCAGGTGGGACTTTAAATGAGGCAGTAGACAGATTGGAGTAAGATAAAAATGTGTACAAATTTATTGGTGGAAAATTCTGGGTATATAACACATGTAAAGGGTTACGTGTGCATGCGCACAAGCCATAGCCTACATGAATGCATATGTATACAGACAGTCAACAATAGTATGTCTAACCATATATAACTGTAGCAGATGTACACTGTACAATAAATACATATATCTATACTGGGGAGCACAAAACACATGATGTAAAAAGTGAGTATGAAAATAAAATAATGAGGTACATCAAAACATTAATAACTGTCAAATCCAATTAAAAGCCCAGTGGCTGCATCCTTGGTGCCCGACGCGTTTCTGTGAATACACTTCTTCAGGGGCGGATGCTACAGGATTTCTGAAATTACAAAGTATGAAGCCATCAAAGAATAGAAATAAATACAACCAGAAAGGACAATGTGTCAATTTCTGGGTACTCACGATGTCACCAGACTATGGTACAGGGCAGGGACTGGGCAGGGAATAGCTCTCTTTTTTATGTGTGGTAGTGCACCTTATGGTCCACACACATATTTGTGTGCAACTACATGTTGCTCCAATTTTGGGCGCACCTTACACAATCCAGCATGGTGGCTGGGTTCTGGGCTTCGGGCTGCTCTTTTCCCAGAGCTGCGATGCGCTCTGCGTGCCTTCCCCATCCCCCCCACGTCCGCCCCTTTGCTTTGGGCTGGTTTGGTGTGGGGGATCGGGTGGGTGCACACACCGCATCGGCGCCACGCAGTGCTCCCGCACATGACGTCACCAGTTGGCGCCGTTGTGCGGGCGCATAGGTTTCCATCTGGTGTCGGCGTAGCTGTACGCAGTGACGTCAGCCTGGGCGGGTCCCTGCCGTGAGCAGGGATCCCCGCCCCACGTACCGCCGGCCTGTCAGCGTGACGTCGGTGGCAATCACCGGCGCGGCCGGGACGCATATTAGGCGTCGCCCCAGGCACACTTTTCCCTCCTCTGCTCTCCACAACAGAACAGACGCCATAGCGTTGGTCAGCCTCGGTTTTAAGCACCTCAAGGTAACACTCTATGAATATACTACAACCTCCTACTCCCCTTACTCTTTAGTGTCAGTACTGTGACCTTTTCTATGGATTCCATCATCCACTTTAGGTCCACCATCCCACCCATGATTGGCTATGTTTTGCAGAGGATGCTTGTGCTTTGGGGATGATGCCGATGTGTGCCTGTCTTGCGCTGGATTGCCTGCCACCCCAGCTCCGGGGGAGAGCTATTCCCTGCCCAGTCCCTGCCCTGTACCATAGTCTGGTGACATCGTGAGTACCCAGAAATTGACACATTGTCCTTTCTGGTTGTATTTATTTCTATTCTTTGATGGCTTCATACTTTGTAATTTCAGAAATCCTGTAGCATCCGCCCCTGAAGAAGTGTATTCACAGAAACGCGTCGGGCACCAAGGATGCAGCCACTGGGCTTTTAATTGGATTTGACAGTTATTAATGTTTTGATGTACCTCATTATTTTATTTTCATACTCACTTTTTACATCATGTGTTTTGTGCTCCCCAGTATAGATATATGTATTTATTGTACAGTGTACATCTGCTACAGTTATATATGGTTAGACATACTATTGTTGACTGTCTGTATACATATGCATTCATGTAGGCTATGGCTTGTGCGCATGCACACGTAACCCTTTACATGTGTTGTATACCCAGAATTTTCCACCAATAAATTTGTACACATTTTTATCTTACTCCAATCTGTCTACTGCCTCATTTAAAGTCCCACCTGGCCTCCGGCCTTCCCCTCCTCTTTTTCTTGTATTCGGGATGGAGGCACAGCCCCACGCCTCATTTAAAGTTCCAAACCTTTTCCATTAAAAAGCAAAAAGTGGTTACCAAAGTAACTTACTACAAAGCTGGTTTCTGTGTGCAAGAGAAAAAAAAATTCTATTTGAAGTTTTTGGGCATTGGACAGAAGACCGGACCTCTTGTGCAAGCACCCAGAGGTGTCTACAACACAAGACAAGTACCGTATATACTCGAGTATAAGCCAAACCGAATATAATTCGAGGCACCTCATTTTACCACAAAAAACTGGGAAAAACGTATTGACTCAAGTATAAGCCTAGGGTGGGAAATGCAGCAGCTACTGGTAAACAATGCCCATCTGCAGCCTCACTGTGCTCATCTGCAGCCTCACTGTGCCCATCTGCAGCCTCACTGTACCCATCTGCAGCCTCACTATGCCCACCTGTACCTTTGATTACAAAAACAGCAGGTGTTTCCCGCTGTGTCATGCAACTGCAGTCTTAACTGTTCGGCGGTCGTCAACTGTAACAAAGCCCCTCGCCCCTCGTCCGTGATAGACGGAACACTGATTCAGTTTACCAGCATTGTTTCAATTTTCAGTGTTCCGTCTATCATGGACGAGGAGGAGGCAGGGTTTGTTACAGTGGATGGCCGCCGAACAGTTAAGACTGCATGACACAGTGGGAGACCCTCACTCGAGTATAAGCCGAGGGGGGCTTTTTCAGCATAAAAAATGTGCTGAAAAAGTCAGCTTATACTTGAGTATATATGGTATATATGGTATATATGGTATATATATATATATATATATATATATATATGTATATATATGTATATATATGTATATATATATATATATGTATATATATATGTATATATATATGTATATATATATATATATATATATATGTATATATATATATATATATATATATATATGTATATATATATATATATATGTATATATATATATGTATATATATATATATATATATATATATATATATATATATATATATATAAATTTCTTTTTCTTTTTTTTTTTTTCTTACATGGGCCATAGGTTCGCCATACACAGGAATATCTCTCATTAGTATTGATAGCAAGAATTAAAATAAACAACATGAAACTGGGCTATAAGGTATGAAATACAAGGCAAAAAAGCAGCTTGCCCATATACTTTGTAGGATATACTATATCAAGTTCAAATGTAAAGAAAGTGGCGCATTCATTTTTAAATGATCTAATTATGTCAATGTACAATGCAAAATAAATCAATATTGATTTGTTATATGATCAATATTTCTTCAAAAATTGATATATGCTCAATATTTATTAAAAAATCAACATATCAAATAAAAATACACAGTGAACACGTCACAAACGTGCAAATAAAGTGTCACTCAAAAACATAAAATATACAGTAGGTGTCACTCAAAATGTCCAAGCAACTGCGACGAATCGTCCTCCAATTGTGACTGTAGGTGCTTAAAAGTAAATCTTCATGTGTATTCGACCACATGCCCACCCCACCTTGTTACACATAAAGGCTCACAAAAATTGGTGTTACCCACAATGTATGAGAAGTCAGACTGCGCTAGATGTGACCACCAATTCTAACATGGTTCCCCTCCTCAGCAAACAATGCACTTGAGAGAAGGAAAAGAAAGGGTCCCACGCTCAAGTAGTGTAAAATCCATGATAAAAGTTTTATCAGTGATCAGTACCAAACAAACTACATTTACCGAAATTCCTTCAGCAGCCACATGCATCAGACGTCACCACGCATGCCTGTAGGAGGAGTGCAGCATGGTGCGGCAGCAATAATTCATACAATAAGGTGCTATGGAAAACTTGTATTGAAATCATAGAGCAACAGTTCACAACAAATCCAGTATTGTGAAGAGAGCAAGTATCAGCCGGACTGACAGTGTCTGTCAAGAGAGCTGAACGCGGCCTGGCCATCTCATGCCCAAGCGGAATGATGTTCAAAGGAGTTGCAAGCCTATGCTTTTCCCCTTGTCAGGAACCTTTCCCTAACGCTAGTACTGTCCCTAACAGAAGTGGTACCTGTCCCCACTATACCAGCTCGCAAATGCGTGCCAAACCTGGGAGCCTTAAATAGGCTCTGCCTGACCCAAGATGGCTGCTGGAGTTACACAGGGCGGCAGCATCCAATAGGATAGCTTCCGCAGTGACCCAGGAAACCATAGAGGAACCTCTCCAACAGCAGTGCTGCTGTGGAAGAGCACCACCTGCAGTGGAAAAGTAGACTGCACCTACCTACATGCCTATCACATATCTGGTGGAGGCTGGAACATTGTTGGGGCTTCTCTTGCACCTTCTGCCTGGCACTCCTGAAGGTGGAGATAGGAAGTGTGAAGGCACAGAGTGGCACAAGTGCCATGGTAGCCGGCTAACGGTATCTGTGCTGCTGGTAGGTGGAACTATAAACTATTGAGCAGGCTAAGGTCAGTAACAACCAGGCAGCATGAACTGAATCAACAGAGACAAGTCCAGTAATCAGGTCAAGGGCGGTAGAAGCCGGGCAGAAGCAATACAGAATCAGTAGGCAGAAACAAATCTAATAAACAGTACTTGGTAATAATGTTTTTTTTTATGTTGTTTTTTTTCTTTTGTTTACATTTAAAATCTTAAAATAACCTTTGAAATGACATTAACATTAGGTTACATGAGATTTCAGTGACTGGGATTACATTTACTTTATAAATAAAAACACAATGTCATAGGAATTAAAAAAAAAAACAGGCCGAGGTCAGAATAACCGGATGAGCAAGATTCAGGCAGAGAGCAGAGGCGAAGTCCAGGGAGAAGCTAGGTCATACACGGTTAAAGACAATTGCAACGGAGCAGGTCTCAGGACACTCCGTTGCAATCTGAACACCATTCAGCAATTTCTCCCAGTGACGCATTTTTTTTAAAGTGTTACTAAACCCAGGACCCTGCATTCACTATACCTGGTCTGCCACAGTACACAATATATGGAAATGCAATTATTTTAGTAAATATAAATACCTTTTCTCATCAGCAGTATATAGCAGTTTTATGACTTCTATCAGTGTCTAGTTAAAGCTTGTAGAAGGAGTTTTCATTCTACTCTGACGGTCCACTGAGGCTGCAGGACCCCTGACCCTTTGTCTGGACAGTGCTGATTGGCCCTGTGCTGATCACATACACCCTCCCAAGAAAAAAAACTCTCCAGCAATACACACCAAACTGAGCATGTGCAGAGTGCCCCCAAGGCTCTGTCCTGTCAGCAGAGGGACAGTGAAAGAAGGGAGGATCAGAGAAGACAGGATCAAACAGCCTTTTTACACAATGCAAAGGATTAACCCCTTAGGTTCAACAGTGAGTATAACAAGCATGCTTTACTGCATACACAGAATGATTTTACTGTTGTGGGTTTAGTAACACTTTAAATAGACCGCTTGGTGCCAAATGTGCATGTTATTTCCTACGTACAGTGCAACGCACACGCATATGAGCATAAGTTCACAATGGTTTTCTGATTGACCTTACAATGCCTTAAGACACGTAGTGGAATGCACATGAAGATGTACTTTTAAGCACCTGCGGTCGCAATTGAAGGATGATTTGTCACAGTTGAATCTTGACGTTATAAATTTTAATGACACCTATATTTTATGTTTGCGTGGCACTTTATTTGCATGTGTGTATCTTGTTCACTAGACATGTGCAATTCGTTTTGTTCTGAATTTGTTTTTTTAGTGAATTTCGACAAATCCGTTAATTCGTAACTGTCCGAATTAACGAAAACCCGTTTAATTAATTTTTCTGAGTGTTCGTAAATATGAGTATTCAAAAAGTTACGAATTATTCAAAATTACGATTGCCATATCTAAACAAATAGTACGTAACAAATTAATAATAATAAATAACAATAATAATAATAAAAACATTTTGTTATTATTATTATTTATTATTAATATGTTTAGATGCGGCATTCGTTATTTTAGATAATTCATAACTTTGGAAAAATTCGTATTCGTTACGCTCACTTCGTTACGCCAAATTTGAAAGGAAATTCCAATACCTATAATTTAATAGTTACTTATTATTAGTTAGTTAGTTATTCTTTTGAATTTTCAGATTTTCTTTCCTATTTTTGGACTTTTTAATTTTAAAATTTACGAATTTGTAAATTGCGATCATAACGAATGACCCGAAAAAAAAACAAAAAAAAACAAATGATATGAAAACGGAAATGAGCACATTTTTCAGCAGTGCACATGTCTATTGTTCACTGTGAGGGAGATTTACTAAAACTGGTGCACACAGGATCTGGTGCAACTGTGCATAGTAACCAATCATCTTCTAGGTTCTATTGTCAAAGCTTAATTGAACAAGTTAGAAGCTGATCGGTTACTATGCACAGCTGCACCAGATTCTGTGAGCGCCAGGTTAAATCAATGTCCCTGTGTGTATTTTCATTTTTATTTGATAAGTTGCTATTTTTGAAGAAATATTGTTCATGTTTGTTTTGCATTGCTCTTTGAGATGATTAGATCATTTATAAATTAGTGCGGAACTTTCTTTTACATTAGTAATGACAGCAGATTAGACATTGCATGGTATCCTCAACATCACTGGTTTGCTGATACCATATTTTTTCCCCAGTGACTCAGCTTTCATTTCACTGGGTCAGGTGGAGAACAGATTGTTCAAAAAGATTCCCCACCAAGCTGTATATTCCCCGCAGGTGATAAGCATTACAATGCTATAAGGATTTCATAAACGATGCTAGGGACATACAAAAATGACCTTGGAGCAGAGCCACCAGCCAGAGTCCCTGTCTGAAATTTAAACCTGCCCTTCAGCAAAGAAAACATAGCAATGCCATTGCATTTATCCCTTCTGTGCTACAGATGCCGGAAAAACCAAAGAAACTCAGACATGGTCTGCTTTACTAAGGTATTATAGCACTGGGATGGTACAAAATGATTGTATCTCCATACTTGTGTAGCACAGACTCCAGACTGGGCTGGCTGATTTATCCCTATTTCTGTGAAGCCCATGGCAGCCAGGCACAAAGCAGTTCACCGTCTCTCAACTCAGAAACCAGGCAGTGCATGTTTTTTTTGTAGTTTATTTGCTGGTTTAACATGGGTAGGGTGGGGGTGAGCCTTGGGATACTCCAAACTAGCAGAAAAATAATGGAGGGCACCTCTAACTGCACTGTCTCTTCAGGTTGCAACTACCCTCTTGTATTTAGTGTTTAGTGAACTACAATTCAGGGTACCCCATTGCGAAGGTAAAGCCTGAGTGAGCCGACTAGCGTGAGCTCTCCCAAAAGGTGGCAAGAATAGTCCCTGAGATCTTTCAGACTTGTACTCACTGCGCCCTGTGCACTTCAATGCTTTCTGGGTGTCTCCAGATTAGATCCTCTGTGGACTACCTGCACTGCTCTTCAGGAACTCTGGATGTGGGTCCACTAAATCTAGCTGGAGCTGGGACCCAGATAAGCTTATTTTAAGCTGCAGCTATCAGTCCAGAGGACCTCAGCCCTCAGGCTGGGTCTTCTCCCATAGGAACAAGGACCCCTGTGTTCCAAGCCCAAACTTATTTATACACACCTCAGCCCCCTACTGGCCATTCTTCCTGTCAGGAATTGGCTGAAGCTGCATGAATATGCAGGTGAGGGTCTGCCTCCTCCACTAACTAAATCCTGCAAACCTACCAGAATCCAGGGGAAAGTGGCAGAGCCTGCAACCAGCAGAACCCAGAACAGCCAAAAGCAATCAAACTTCGCTCCACTGACTACAGTGGAGCCAAAAAAATAAATTTGCCTCAACTGTAGCAGCCTAGCTAGGAGGGTGCTACACTAGCATAATGGACATGATGTTGTAGACATTTTTGATGAATACATACTGTATATTACATGGTACAGACAGGGCCAATCACAGCCCATTTGAACCAATAGACGGTTCCACACACTGTCATTCAGTAAAAATGTTTGCTTACAGCAGTGAAATTCACTGCTATAAGCAAACGCAGTATGTAAAAAAAAAATAATAAATCCTGATCAACTCCCCAGAGTATTTGGTTTTTCTTAATTTTCCAAAAAATGTGACAAAAAAAATGCAACTTCAAAAAAACACTCCAGGATCAGGATTGATCAATTTTCATATATATATATATATATATATATATATATATATATATATATATATATATACAGTATTTATCGGCGTATAACACGCACAGGCGTATAACACGCACATTCATTTTAAGAGGGAAGTTTCAGGAAAAAAACTTAAATTTTAAATAAGGAACTTTGAAGCAAAATAAGGGTCAGTGCCCATCTGCAGCCTCACCATTGCCATCAATGCAGCCTGATCAATGCCCATCTGCAGCCTCACAAGTGCCATCAATGCAGCCTCACCAGTCCACATCAATGCAGCTACCTCACCATTGCCATCAATGTAGCAGCCTCACCATTGCCATCAATGCAGCAGCCTTGCCAATGCCATCAGTGCAGACTGATCGATGCCCATCTGCAGCCTAGAGGGGACAGGGAGGGGGGCGGGACGAGCGCCAACAGGTTACATACAGTGAGAATCTCCTATGATCAGGCCCGGATTTACTCCCTTTGCCGCCCCAAGGCCGGGCCCTTCAATGCCGCCCCCCCCAACCCCCCCCCACACACACACACCACCAGAAAGTGCCCCCAGACATAATACGGTCAAAGACTGCAGACATGATACAAGAGATGGTCAGAGACTGCAATCATAGTACAGGAGATGGTCAGAGATTGCAGACATGATACAGGAGACGGTCAGAGACTGCAGTTCCTATGGACATTAGTAGATAATGGCCGATCGGCCCTCTCACCTGACCCAGCGATACAGCAACGGTTCCCTCTGATCAGGAGTCAGCTCACTCTGAATTGCCCGTGGCAAGTCTGTTGGGTAGCACCCAGATCTGTATTCCTGCAATGACTCCATTCTTTTCTCCGCCAGGGATGGCGCTAGGCTGTGTGGCTTTCCCTCTGGTGGCGCAGGGCAGCGGGGTTCTCTCTCTGATGGTGTTCCCTCAGCACTGCCCTCTCCCTCTGGAGTCCTGGGTGTACTTTCCTGGGTGTAGACCCCCCCAGGACAAACCACCCCCCTCCATTAGTACAGACCCCCCCAGGACAAACCCCCATCCATTAGTACAGACCCCCACCAGGACAAACCCCCCTCCCTTCATTAGTACAGATCCCCCCAGGACAAACCCCCCTCCCTTAGTACAGACCCCCCCTAGGACAAACCCCCCTCCCTTCATTAGTACAGACCCCCCCAGGACAAACCCCCCTCCCTTCATTAGTACAGACCCCCCCAGGACAAACCCCCCTCCCTTCATTAGTACAGATCCCCCCAAGACAAACCCCCCTCCCTTAGTACAGACCCCCCCTAGGACAAACCCCCCTCCCTTCATTAGTACAGACCCCCCCAGGACAAACCCCCCTCCCTTTATTAGTACAGACCCCCCCAGGACAAACCCCCCTCCCTTCATTAGTACAGACCCCCCAGGACAAACGCCCCTCCATTAGTACAAACCCCCCAGGACAATCCCCCCTCCATTAGTAAATACCCCCCAGGACAATCCCCCCTCCATTAGTACATACCCCCCAGGACAACCCCCCTCCATTAGTACAAACTCCCCCAGGTCAACCCCCCTCCATTAGTACAAACCCCCCCAGGACAACCCCCTCTCCATTAGTACAAACCCCCCCAGGTCAACCCCCACCCCCTCCATTAGCACAGACCCCCCCAGGACCAACCCCCCTCCCTTCATTAGTACAGACCCCCCAGGACAAACGCCCCTCCATTAGTACAAACCCCCCAGGACAACCCCCCTCCATTAGTACATACCCCCCAGGACAACCCCCCCTCCATTAGTACATACCCCCCAGGACAACCCCCCTCCATTAGTAAACCCCCCCCCAGGTCAACACCCCCTCCATTAGTACAAACCCCCCCAGGACAACCCCCTCTCCATTAGTACAAACCCCCCCAGGTCAACCCCCACCCCCTCCATTAGCACAGACCCCCCCCAGGACAAACCACCCCTCCCTTCATTAGTACAGACCCCCCCAGGACAAACCCCCCCTCCATTAGTACAGACCCCCAGGACAACCCCCCCTCCATTAGTACAGACCCCCAGGACAACCCCCCCTTCATTAGTACAACCCCCCCCAGACAAACCCCCCCTTCACTAGTACAGAGCCCCAGGACAACCCCCCCCTTTACTAGTACAGAGCCCCAGGACAACCCCCCCCTCCCAGGACAACTCCCCCTCCATAAGTGAACAGATGGAACAGATGGAGACAGGCTTGGGCGGGAGTGAGAGACACAGGAGAACACGCGCCCCCCCCCGCCCCCCGCACAGAGACCAGCCGCTCCGATCTCCGGCGGCTGCTCTCCTTCTTTGACAGGAGGAGGGAGGGGGGACAGGCTGAAGCCTCGAAAAAAACAGCAGCGGCGGCGGTGGGAGCGGAGGGAGCCGCGTCTGGACACAGAGAGTAGGAGGAAGGAGAGGAGCACTCTAGCGCTTCAGCGCCCCCACCTCTCTGGTGCCCGGGTGCGCTGCATGCTGCTAGGTTAGTGTGGGGGGCGGCCGAGAAGTCGTTGCAGGAGCGGCGCCGGGCCGCCCCTGTACCACTGCCGCCCCGAGGCCTGGCCTCGGTGGCCTTATGGGAAATCCGGCCCTGCCTATGATAGACAGAACAGTAGTCCAATGGCAGCCCAGGAGATGGGACTTCTTATTACAGAGACCGCTAAGTAAACAGAGGATTCTTACTGTATGTAACCTGACGGCGCTCGTCCCGCTCCCCTCCCTGTCCCCTTCGAGGCAGCTAAAATTGAAGTATTGGCGTATAACACGCACACGCTATTTGCACCCGATTTTTCATGGTGAAAAAGTGAGTGTTATACGCCAATAAATACAATGGCCTTTTTTTGTTTATTTTGCAAAAAATAACAAAACCCAGTGGTGATTAAATACCACCAAAAAAAAAGCTCTATTTGTGTGAACAAAATGATAAAAATGTAGTGTGGGAACAGTGTTGCATGACTACGCAAATGTCATTCAGAGTGCAACAGCACTGAAAGCTGAAAAATTGGCCTGGACCGGAAGGGGGTAAAGTGCCTGGCATTGAAGTGGTTAAAATCTCAATGAAAAAAAGGAACAGTGTCAAAATAATCAGTGCTGAGAAACATCCATTTTAGACAAAATGTTTCTGTGTACAATTCACTGATAAAACAGATTTATTACTATTTTTATTGAGGTGATTATTATGAAATATATAATGAAATTTTATTATGAAAAAAAGTTTGGTATAATTAGATATTACCTTTCATAAAAAACTTGTTATATTTATATTATATTAAATTGTAAAGAGGTGGTGCATGACTGGAAGATTTACTTTGGCTTTCCATAATATGAATAAATAACAAAACTGTTTTCTTTCTTTTTTTTTTGACATTTTTGTCAGAGAGAGTGCTGAGAATTAAATAAGATCTTACAGAATTGAGACACTGTACATATTATAGGATGTTACGGATGCAATATTTGCAAGAGGATACTCATGTCTGGCAGTTAAAAGGCTAGTTTTAGTTACTGACCCATAAGGTTTACCAAAGTGCTGTACCTGATCAAAGACTCTGTTTTAATGCAATTAAATACAAAAACCTATAACTTTTTATACATATTTATTTATTATATGTACTTATATAGAGCTGTCAATTTATGCAGCGCTTTACATATATTATACATTCACATCAGTCCCTGCCCTCAAGGAGCTTACAATCTAAGGTTCCCAACTCACATGCATTTTTTGATTGGTTAAATTAATAATAATGAAATTAATAATAGTTAAAATATTTGTTCATTAACCACTTTCTGCCCTCGCTATAGCCGAATGACGGCTACAGCGTGGGCTTCCCATGCGAGGAAGGCGTCAATAGACGTCCTCCCATGATTGTGCTGCAAGCTCTGTGACTGCCGAGTCCTTCCTATTCGGCTGATCACAGAACAGGGCAAAGGACAAATCACAACGGGCCCTTTACCATGTAATCAGCTGTCAGCCAATGACCACTGATCACGGAAGTAAACAAGCCGGTTATCGGCTTTTTTTCTCCTCATTATCAGCATGAGAAGAGAATCAGAAAACTGGTAACCGGCTTCTGTTACAGGGACATCGGTCTCTGCTTCGGTGCCCACCAGTGCAGATAATCATTGCCCACCAGTGCCACCTCTCAGAGCCCTTTAGTGCCACCTATCAGTGCCCATCAGTGCCACCTATCAGAGCCGTTTCATCAGTGCCCACCAGTGCTGCCTCAGTGTCCATCAGTGCCTATCGGTGCCACCTATCAGTGCTGCCTCATCAGTACCTATCAGTGCAGCCTCATCAGCACACATCAGTGAAGGAGAAAAATCATTTGTTTGCAAAACTTGATAAACTATGAAAAAAAAAATTGTTTATTTAGCAAAAAATAAAAAACCCAGTAGTGATTAACCACTTCAATACTGGACACTTGTACACCTTCCTGTCCAGACCAATTTTCAGCTTTCAGCGCTGTCGGAATTTGAATGACAATTGCGTGGTCATGCTACACTGTAGCTAAACTAAATTTTTATCATTTTGTTCCCACAAATAGAGCTTTCTTTTGGTGGTATTTGATCACTTCTGGGATTTTTATTTTCTGCTAAACAAATAAAAAAAAGACAGAAAATTTTGGGGAAAAAATGTTTTTTTTTTGTTTCGGTTACAAAACTGTGTAAATAAGTAAGTTTTCTCCTTCACTGATGGGGCTGCACTGACGGGCACTGATAATGTGGCACCGATGAGGTGGCACCAATGAGGTGGCACTGATGAGGTGGCATTGATGGGCACTGATGATGGGCACTAATATGCGGCACTGATGGGGCACTGATAGGTGGCACTGATATGCAGCACTGATGGGTACACATAGGTGGCACTGATGGGCACTGATAGGTGGCACTGATATGCAGCACTGATGGGTACACATAGGTGGCACTGATGGGCACTGATAGGCGGCACGGATGGGCACTGATAGGCAGCATGGATGGGCACTGATAGGTGGCACGGATAGGCATGGATGGGCACTGATAGGTGGCACTGATGTACTGTAATGTATGGTACTGATGGATGCCAATCAGTGCCAAACAATAATGCCTGCCAATCAGTGATTCCCATTGTGGGCACTGATTGGCATCCATTCTGGGCACTGATTGGCATCCCTGGTGGTCTAGGGTGGCATACCTGGTGCTAACATCCCTGGTGGTCCTAGTGGCCTCCCTGGTGGTCCAGTGTGGGCAGCCTCGGGGGGGGGGCTGCGCTGATAATCGATCAGCACAGACCCCCCCGTCAGAGGAGCAGCCGATCAGCTCTCCTCTACTCGTGTCTGACAGACAAGAGTCAGGAAAAGCCGATCAACGTGATTGGACACAGCTGATCACGTGGTAAAGAGTCTCTGTCAGAGACTCTCTACCTAGATCGCCACGATGCGTGCCCCCGGGGGCGCGCATCGGCTTAATATCCTGGCGACGTCATATGACATCCAGTCAGGATGTTGAAACCACTTTGCTGCCGTCATTTTGCTATATGGCGGGCGGCAAGTGGTTAAATACCCCCAAAAGAAAGCTTTTTTTGTGTGAACAAAATGATGCATGTTTTATATGGGTACATTGTAGCATGACCACGCAATTGTCATTAAAAGTGCAACAGTGCTGAAAGCTGAAAATTGGCCTGGGCAGGAAGGAGATATAAGTGTCCAGTAGGTAAATGGTTAAATTAACCTTCCTTTTAACAAATAAATATTAAATATAAGTACTTATAATAGTAATCAGAGACAGAAAATCAGTAAACTACTCTCACTGTACATACTAAGCAGAAAACGTCCACAGTACATATAAAGCAGCAAATAACACTGTTTCCTCTTTTACAAATTTAATTTTTTTTTTTCTGTTCCAAACTTCTTTTATTGAAAAAAGTACAAGAACATCAGAAAGGTGGGTTACATACAAATGTACACATGTTGATGAGATTGTTTACATTGGCCAATCTCTTATATATTTTAGAAGAAATTTAAAAAAATGTATTGAACCATCATTTTTCATTTCCTGCCTATTCAAACCACAGTCCTATCACCAAACGCCAAAAGTATCATTTAGTTTACACTTGTAACCATTCATTCTTTTATTATCCATATAATTCATTTTCATCACTTTTTATACATTATAAGCTCTCTGCAAAAACATATTTTAGATAAAAATAAAAACCTGCCTACTGAGCTTGTTCTCTTTTTGGACATTCCAAACAGCAGTGATTCACAGTATCCCATAGCCACGAAAAAGCCATAAAGATGATTATCTTGTAAACAAATGCATGTCTGTACACGTCTGGAAATGTGTCTAAATGGAGTGTAGAAAACTGATTTTTGTTAATCAAATAACATTTTATTTTTTAAATAAATACAGAATAGAAAGTGGATCAAAGTTTTTTTTTTGTTTTTTTTTTTTGTTAATACATTTTGTTATATCTGTTATATCACTATTAACACTAACATAAATTAACATATAATATTTATAAGGTAGGTCACATGCAGATGGAAAGTGAAGCATGTTTATCAGTTCTACAAGGATAGATTAGAGGCTAAGCCCTTGTTAACAATAGCGTGACATAGTAACCCATGGTGCATGTGGATGTTTGAAGTTGCCTCATTTGCATATAAGAGGATGAGCGGCTTTCATGCATATTCGCATACCTCCAGGAAATGCTTACATAAAGGGGCTAGAGGTGTAATCCAGTCAGATTACAAGACTCTACAATGGAAAAGAAAAGATTTACTAAAGAGTAATATCAAACACATAGCAGGGTTGCTGCCTTAGAGCTAGGTAACTCCAAGGTCATATAAAGAGCACCAAGTGCCTTTCCATATGTCTGTCCCAAAGCTGTGTGTCTATACTCTTTTTGCAATTTAGTGGAACTTTCTGCTATAAAAAGTAAGGTCATATTATATTTTTTTGCAGCAATATGAACGTATTTGCATATATTTTTTTTACGCAATGAGTGAACTATATATACAGTATCTCACAAAAGTGAGTACACTCCTCACATTTTTGTAAATATTTTATTATATCTTTTCATGTGACAACACTGAAGAAATTACACTTTGCTACAATGTTTCCAGTAATCCATGTCCTTAGTCTGCTTGTCTTCAGCAAACTGTTTGCAGGCTTTCTTGTGCATCATCTTTAGAAGAGGCTTCCTTCTGGGACAACAGCCATGCAGACCAATTTGATGCAGTGTGCTGCGCATGGTCTGAGAACTGACAGGCTGACCCCCCCCCCCCCCCCAACCCTTCAACCTCTGCAGCAATGCTGGCAGCACTCATATGTCTATTTCCCAAAGACAACCTCTGGATATGACGCTGAGCATGTGCACTCAACTTCTTTGGTCGACCATGGTGAGGCCTGTTCTGAGTGGAACCTGTCCTGTTAAAAAACGCTGTATGGTCTTGGCCACCGTGCTGCAGCTCAGTTTCAGGGTCTTGGCAATCTTCTTATAGCCTAGGCCAGGGATATGCAATTAGCGGACGTCCAGCTGTTGCAGATGTACAAGTCCCATGGGGCATAGCAAGACTCTGACGGCCACAAACATGACACCCAAAGGCAGAGGCATGATGGGACTTGTAGTTTTGCAACAGCTGGAGGTCCGGTAATTGCATATCCCTGGCCTAGGCCATCTTTATGTAGAGCAACAATTCTTTTTTTCAGATACTCAGAGAGTTCTTTGGCATGAGGTGCCATGTTGAACTTCCAGTGACCAGTATGAGAGAGTGAGAACACCAAATTTAACACACCTGCTCCCCATTCACACCTGATACCTTGTAACACTAACGAGTCACATGACACTGGGGAGGGAAAATGGCAAATTGGGCCCAATTTGGACATTTTCACTTAGGGGTGTACTCACTTTTGTTGCCAGCAGTTTAGACATTAATGGCTGTGTGTTGAGTTATTTTGAGGGCACAGCAAATTTACACTGTTATATAAGCTGTACACTCAATACTTTACATTGTAGCAAAGTGTCATTTCTTCAGTGTTGTCACATGAAAAGATATAATAAAATATCTACAAAAATGTGAGGGGTGTACTCACTTTTGTGAGATACTGTAGACATATTATATTTATATACACATATATATATATATACTTCCATATACATGTGTGGGGGGTTTACATATTTTTTTATATATATATATATATATATATATATATATATATATATATATATATATATATACATAGATAGATAGATAGATAGATAGATAGATAGATAGATAGATAGATAGATAGATAGATAGATAGATAGATAGATAGATAAATAGATAGATATAGATAGATATAGATATAGATATAGATATATAGATCTATATATAGATCTATAGATATATATATATATATATATATATCTATAGATCTATAGATCTATAGATATATATATATATATCTATAGATCTATATATAGACCTATAGATATATATATATATATATATATATATATATATATATATATATATATACATATGTAAATTCTCTATACATGTGTGGGGTGAAAACAAAAAAATTCAGTAAAATCAAAGAAAAATTAATATCTGCAGAGGAATACTAATCTTTACTGCTCCCACACCTTCGAACATTGCTACATCCAGGAGGAATCCTCCATTGAAGTTTGCTGGGACCGACACTTCAAAGAGTGTTGATTTCCTGTGTCCCCTGCATCACTCAATGGTACTTCCCATCGACCTCCACATCACTAAAAGCGGAGTTCCACCCAAATTTTGAACAATATCTGTATGTATTCTCTTCCTTGCCTAGATGCTGACATGCCGTTTAAAAAAATTTAAATCGCCGTAATTACCTTTTATTTTTCTATTCTTCTTTGCACTTCCTGGTTCTCCTCCCGTGGGAGTAGGCGTGTTTCTAGCCTCTCCCAGACTCCTGTGAGCTAGTCTCAGGCTTCCCAGGATGCCACTGAGCATGTGCGGGAACGAGCGGTGAATGCTGGGAGCACAGCATTCACCACATCCAGGAAATAAATGCTTGTGGGCTTCAAATGCCCACAATGAAGATGGAAACCGCCTGCAGTGAATAATATAAGTTATTCTTTCCGACGAAATCTGACACAGGCGAACATATTACACACAATATGTGAGTATGTAATGCTGAGAAGAAAAGTTTGTGAATGAACTCAAAAAAAAAAAAAGGATAGATAGGTGGACCCCCGCTTAAACCACACAGTAGTGACATGGAGTTTGGCAGGAGGAACCAACAACCATTTCAAGGGAAACAGGAGATTGACATTACCAAAGGTGTCAGTCTCTCAGCCGATTCTAGCAGAAAATGAATCTTGAGCTGAGCAGGGTTCACTGACATTGGCATCAGAAAAGGTGAGTATTCACTCTCTTTGTTTGCAGTTTTTTTTTTCTTTTTTTTTGCGCAAATTCATTTTGCTAACAGGGTCGCTTAAAAGTAAACGTTTCGCAAGCCCAGGAAGTTCAAATAGAGAAATGATAATAAATGTATAAGCAGATATTACAATAATTAAAGGCTGCGCAAACAACTAAAGCTGCAACTAAACTTATATATCAATTTTTACCTTATCTTTAAAAGTTAAAGCTAAAGTTTAATCTGCCTATATTTTGCCTTCCCAGGTTCGTTCCTGACACTTAATTAACATGCTAATGATTTAAAAAAAAAAAAAACTTTCTATTTTCATTATATATCTGATTTTAGGCCTAGTGACATCATTGCTAAGTCTCTGTGCTTCGTTATGCAATGTAGACAGATCATGGCTGAAAAGTATCTTGAAAACATCATATATACACATAAAGAAATCAGGCGCCAATATATGGATATAAAAGATCTATTTATCCCTTGAAGAGGGAACACAAACAACAGCATCAAGAAAATCGGTATCATGGATGTATGGGCACACAGAGTCCTAAGTGCTTCTATCAAGGTTTTCTTGTTGCTGAAAACATCATGTGACCGTACTGACAAATCAGAACCGCTCTGATCCATCCTGGTGTCCCTAAGGAAGGAAGAGGAAGAACAGCATGGTCTTCAAATAAGTCAGGGACTGCTGACCTGGACTACGTGGCAACTGTATCTCCCATGGAGGTAAGCGCAGTGGGGATCAGGGAGGTGAGGAGAGTATAAAGGTGAACTAGCCCCTTAAATTTCTTCTTCTAATTGGTTAATGAACCCACCCATCACATTAAAAGCCAATAGCGAGGCTCAGACAGCAGTTCTCCAGATGAATGCTAATCTAGTGATCATTTTCACATGGGGTTTTTCAGTATTAATTCAACTTTTCAGAGAAAAATGAAAAGGTTGACTAACACTGTACACCCTCAACATGTATTATTATATCCTCAGTTTGAGCTGATTGGGTATGTGACAAGTTTACTTTAATGTCAGGGACTTATCTACAGTGGATTCATTCAGCTGGTCAGTCTGGTTGGTGTTTCTTGGTAAATCCACCTGTCAGCCTTATGCCACTTACTGCTGTTTGCCCTTTTATCAGCCCGGGTTTCTACTGCCTGCCTTTTGTTCTTGCGGTCTTGCTTCCTGCTGTTGATCCTCCTGTTCACCCGAGGTCCTATAGTTTTCCTTTTGCTGCTACACTTGTTGCTTATTCTCCTCCAGTTCATGCTGGTTCTATTGTACTTCCTGCACATTAAAGCCTCATGCACACAGGGCATTTGAATTTCTCCTCTGAACTTTACTCTTGGCAGGAAAAAGCAGCTTAACCACTTTAATACCAGGCACTTAGACACCTTCCCGCCCAGACCAATTTTCAGCTTTCAGCGCTGTCGCAATTTGAATGACAATTGCGCGGTCATGCTACACTGTACCCAAACAAATTTTTTATCATTTTGTTCCCACAAATAGAGCTTTCTTTTGGTGGTATTTGATCACCTCTGCGGTTTTTATTTTTTGTGCAACAAATAAAAAAAGACCGAAAATTTTGAAAAAAAACAAGTTTTTCTTTGTTTCTGTTAAAACTTTTTTGTAAATAAGTACGTTTTCTTCTTCAATGACGGGCACTGATATGGCTGCACTGACGGGCACTGACGGGCACTGATACGGCGGCACTGATGGGCACCGATGAGGTGGCACCAATGAGGTGGCACTGATGAGGTGGCACTGACGGGCACTGATGATGGGCACTGATAGGCGGCACTGATGGGCACTGATAGGCGGCACTGATGGGCACTGATAGGTGGCACTGGTATGCGGCACTGATGGGCACTCATAGGTGGCACAGATGGGCACTTATAGGCGGCACTGATGGGCACTCATAGGTGGCATTGATGGGCACTCATAGGTGGCATTGATGGTTACTTATGGGTGGCACTGATAGTTGGCACAGATGGGCATGGATGGGCACTGATAGATGGGCACTGATGGGCACGGATGGGCACTGACAGGTGGCATTAATGGACACTGATGGGTGGCACTGATGGCACTGCTTGTTTGCAGTGATGCCCCTAAGGGTGGCATTGCTGGGCATCACTGCAACATAATGGTGCCAATCAGTGCCCATTTGTGGGCACTGATTGGCACAGATTTGGCACACTGGGCACATGTGGATGGCCATGGGGTACATACCTGGCCATCCACATGTTGCCCCTTCCCTGGTGGTCCTAGTTGCGATCCCTGGTGGTCCAGTGTGGTGATCTGTGGGGGGGCTGCGCTGATAAACAATCAGCGCAGACCCCCCCCCGCCAGGAGAGCCGCCGATCGGCTCTCCTCTAATCGCGTCTGTCAGACGCGAGTGAGGAAGAGCCGATCAACGGCTCTTCCTATTGACAGCGTGATCAGCCGTGATTGGACACGGCTGATCACGTGGTAAAGAGCCTCCGCCGGAGGCTTTTTACCAAGATCAGTGTAGCGGTGTGTCAGACTGACTGACACACCGCTCCACCGATCGCCGTGATGCGCGCCCCCGGGGGTGCGCTGCGGCATGTTATCCTGCTGGACGTCATATGACGTCCAGTCAGGATAACAGAACCACTTCCCGGACGTCAATCCGCTATAGGGCGGGCGGGAAGTGGTTAAAAAGCATGCATAAAATTGTGTATTGCACATGAGTTTAGGCACATCAAGTATTTGAGCGTTTATGAATTCTATTGGCCAGAATATGAATTTATTTTGGCCATTGGAATGAATGAACCCTCAAGCGCTAAAGGCTTCTAGTGTTTAGGCGCATTTACATGCGTTTAAGTGCGTTTAATGTTTTTCTCTGCCCAAAAACTCCTCTCCTGAACACACTGGTGATGTGTTTTTTTCTGCCTGTAGACCCTCCTCTTCTAATACAACTGTAAATCCCTATGTGTGCATGGACACATAGGCTAAGACCACATACACACTATTAGATTTTCTGCAGATTTTTGTCTTCAGAGTTATCAAAACCATGTAGTGCAAGGGCCTGCCTGAGTGCATACAATTTGAAACTGTAATGCCTCATACACACAATCGGACTTTCCAGCCATAAAAACTGTGGAATTTTGTCCTAAGGGTGTTGGCCCAAACCTGTCTTGCATACACACGGTCACACCATTTTTGGCCAACAATTACGAACGTAGTGACGTACTAGACGTACTACGTGGTTTTTCAGCTCTTTTGCTCCACCCTTTGAGCTCCTTCTGCTAATTTCGTGTTAGTAGAAGTTTGGCGAGTGTTGATTCGAGCTTTTAATTTCACACTTTTCATTTCACGCTTTTCAGTTTGTTTCTGAACAGCCCTTCGTCAACCAGACATGTTGCGGAATCGGACGAGATAACGTGTTATTTATTATTGGCCTTGGAGTTATTGCTTTGACATTACTTTTGTTGGTTGAATAATGATTTGATTTGGTATATTTTCTATATTGTTTGATGCATAGAATGCACTTTTTGGTTAAGTTCTATTGGCAAATAGCATGTCTAGTTTTATTTGTTTTCTTTTTTAATGCACAATAAAAAAATTGTGGAGAATAATACTTGGCTATGTGTTATACTTCAAATGACAGTTTGGGAGTAGGCAGTTACATTTTAAAAAATACAATGTAAAATTGACAAGGGACACCAACATACAGTCATGTCCATAAATATTGGCACATCAACGCAATTCTAATCTTTTTGGCTCTATACACCACCACTATGGATGAGCTTCGAGTTCAAGTCGAACTCATGTTTGACTCGAACATCGGCTGTTCGCCGAAAAGCGAACAATTTTGGGTGTTCGCGGCAAATTCGAAAGCCACGGAACACCCTTTAAAAGTCTATGGGAGAAATCAAAAGTGCTAATTTTAAAGGCTTATATGCATGGTATTGTCATAAAAAGTGTTTGGGGACCTGGGTCCTGCCCCAGGGGGCATGTATCACTGCAAAAAGAAGTTTTAAAAACGGCCGTTTTTTCGGGAGCAGTGACTTTAATAATGCTTAAAGTGAAACAATAAAAGTGTAATATTCCATTAAATTTCGTACCTGGGGGTGTCTATAGTATGCCTGTAAAGGGGTGCATGTTTCCCGTGTTTAGAACAGTCTGACAGCAAAATGACATTTCAAAGGAAAAAAAGTCATTTAAAACTACTCGCGGCTATTAATAAATTGTCGGTCCGACAATACACATAAAATTTCATTTATAAAAACAGCAAGGGATTTCCCCACGGGGAACCCTGAACCAAAATTTAAAACAAAAATGACATGGGGGTTCCCCTAAATTCCATACGAGGCCCTTCAGGTCTGGTATGGATATTAAGGGGAACCCGCACCAAAATTTTTTAAAAAAATGGCGTGGGGGTCCCCCTCAAAATCCAAACCAGACCCTTCAGGTCTGGTATGGATTTTAAGGGGAACCCCGCACCAAAATTTAAAAAAATGGCGTGGGTTCCCACTAATAATCCATATCAGACCCTTATCCGAGCACGCAACCTGGCAGGCCACAGGAAAAGAGGGGGGGACAAGAGAGCGCCCCCCCTCCTGAACCGTACCAGGCCACATGCCCTCAACATTGGGAGGGTGCTTTGAGGTAGCCCCCAAAGCACCTTGTCCTCATGTTGATGAGGACAAGGGCCTCATCCCCACAACCCTTGACCGGTGGTTGTGGGGGTCTGCGGGCGGGGGGCTTATCGGAATCTGGAAGCCCCCTTTAACAAAGGGAACCCCAGATCCCGCCCCCCCGTGTGAAATGTTAATCTTACCATTTCACAAAAAAAGTGTCAAAAATGTTAAAAATGACAAGAGACAGTTTTTGACAATTCCTTTATTTCCTTTTATTAATAAGTCTTCTTCTTTCCATCTTCTTCGGGTCTTCTTTCTTCTTCCTGCCTTCTTCCTTCGGTTTCTTCCTCCATCTTCTTCTTCCTCTGCTTCTTCCTCCTATCCTCTGCTTCTTGCTCCGGTGTTCTCATCCGGCATCTTCCTCCGTGGCGTCTACTTCCCCGATTCGTTCTTGGGCCGGTCCGCGTTCACAGGAGGCTCCCGCTGTGTGACGCTTCTGTTCTTCTGACACTTCTTATATATCGGAGGGCGGGGCCACCCAGTGACCCCGCTCCCCTCTGACGCACGGGGACTTGACGGGGACTTCCCTATGGCTTTCCCCGTGACTTCAGCGGGGGCGGGGTCACCCAGTTACGTAACCCCGCCCCCCTCGTGATACATGTCCCCTGGGGCAGGACCCAGGTCCCCATACACTTTTTATGACAATAACTTGCATATAAGCCTTTAAAATTAGCACTTTTGATTATTCATGTTTGAGTCCCATAGACTTTAATGGTGTTCGCGTGTTCGAACAAATTTTTTGCCTGATCGCATGTTCTGGTGCGAATCGAACAGGGGGGTGTTCGGCTCATCCCTAACCACCACAATGGATTTGAAATGAAACAAACAAGATGTGCTTTAACTGCAGACTTTCAGCTTTAATTTGAGGGTATTTACATCCAAATCAGGTGAACGGTGTAGGAAAACAGTTTGTATATGTGCCTCCCACTTTTTAAGGGACCAAAAGTAATGGGACAGATTAACAATCATCCATCAAACTTTCACTTTTTAATACTTGGTTGCAAATCCTTTGCAGTCAACTACAGCCTGAAGTCTAGAACGCATAGACATCACCAGACGCTGGGTTTCATCCCTGGTGATGCTCTGCCAGGCCTCTACTGCAACTGTCTTCAGTTCCTGCTTGTTCTTCTTTCCCTTCGGTTTTGTCTTCAGCAAGTGAAATGCATGCTCAATCAGACTCAGGTCAGGTGATTGACCTGGCCATTGCATAACATTCCACTTCTTTCCCTTAACCTCCCTGGCGGTATGATTATTTCGGATTTTAGATGCTGAAAGCGGTACAATTATTTTATTATTTATGGAAATTTGGCGTTTTATATTGTAGGCCTGTAATTCTTAACAATAACACACTTAAATCTGTCCACCAAGAGTCTAGTAGATATCCCGGGTATGATGAAGTTTGAAACACAAAATCATAAATTATAATATAAATAAATATAAATAATTAAAAAAAATAATAATATAATGATAATAAAATAAATTTCCCCACGATTCACTATCGCTCAATTCTGCAAGTGTTCTAATTTACTATCACTGTTTTCTAGCTGGTCTAAAGCCACTTCTGATGTAAAGGGACACTTTTTGGTTGCTATGGACAATCTCAAGTTTCCAGGCAGAAAGAACAGTATATATAATATAAAACTGCATGCAGGGCATGGGCCAAAGCACTGGGGACAAAAGGGATGTGAAATGATTTCATACAGTAATGTATTCTGTAAGATTAAAGTACTGTACGTGTTATGACTTTTACATTCTTTTGAATTTGCCGCCAGGCTCTGCCCCCGTGCATTGCAACGCTCGCAGGGAACGGAGCCTGGCACAGAGAGGCTTCGGGCAGAGGACGGAGCCCGCAGACAGCGCGGGGGGACATTGCAGGATCCTGGGGACAAGGTAAGTACAGTGCACCAGGATCCTGCAATGCAATACTGAGTGTGGCTCGGGGTTACCGCTAATGGTGCTGGAATTTAGCCCCGAGCCACACTTGGGATTACCGTCAGGGAGGTTAAAAAACTCTTTGGTTGCTTTCGCAGTATGCTTCGGGTCATTGTCCATCTGCATTGTGAAGCGCCGTTCAATGAGTTCTGAAGCATTTTGCTGAATATGAGCAGATAATATTGCCCGAAACACTTCAGAATTCATCCTGCTGCTTTTGTCAGCAGTCACATCATCAATAAATACAAGAGAACCAGTTCCATTGGTAGCCATACATGCCCACGCCATGACACTACCACCACCATGCTTCACTGATGAGGTGGTATGCTTTGGATCATGAGCAGTTCCTTTCCTTCTCTCTACTCTTCTCTTCCCATCACTCTGGTACAAGTTGATCTTGGTCTCATCTGTCCATAGGATGTTGTTGCAGAACTGTGAAGGCTTTTTTAGACGTTGTTTGGCAAACTCTAATCTGGCCTTCCTGTTTTTGAGGCTCACCAATGGTTTACATCTTGTGGGGAACCCTCTGTATCCACTCTGGTGAAGTCTTCTCTTGATTGTTAACTTTCACACACATACACCTACCTCCTGGAGAGTGTTCTTGATCTGGCCAACTGTTGTGAAGGGTGTTTTCATCACCAGGGAAAGATTTCTTCAGTCATCCACCACTGTTGTTTTCCGTGGTCTCCTGGGTTATTTGGTGTTGCTGAGCTCACCGGTGCGTTCTTTCTTTTGAAGGATGTTCCTAACAGTTGATTTGGCCACACCTAATGTTTTTGCTACTGTTGAAGACCCTCTTGGTCGAAACGCGTCGGACGATCTCCCCTTCCTTACGCTACTTAGATTTTATTTCAATTGTGATCACTTTTATCCATTTTTTGTATGGTATTTTTAGAAATAAAAATCCCTGGTTTACCTGCACTATGCAGAAGCTTTTTATTTTTTATTTGCATGTTACCCCGATGCAAGAAACTGCCTTCCAGTAGCCCTACTTCCATCACGGGGTCTGGATCAAATCTGTCCCCGGCTTCTCCTTGGAATACATCCTTGAGGTCTATTGGCTGATATCCAGTTGGCGGCCCTTCCTGATGTTTCTTCACCCCACCAGAGAAGTCGAGAAGTGAGACAGAGGTTCCACCGTTCCGGATATCGTTTTCCAGCCTAGGTTTGGCTCCATGCACCATTGACTCCATGTCATATGACAGTGGAGTCCACGTCATCTGGTAAGAGTACCCATCTTATCTTACTTCCTGATGTTTTCATTCTGATGCCCCATATCGAGATGTTGGTTTACAGCTACGGAAGTTCTATACCCCGTTGTTGACTCACAGTCACAGATCCACACCGTGCACCATTGACTTTAATTTCCAGTCTCACATCATTTTTTGGTCCATACCAGTTCCTCTTATTAATTTGAGTTTGGAATCATCCATTTACCATATGTGGACACTTTATACTGTGTTTGTTCATTTCATTTCACTTATGGTTTTTGCACATATGCTTTACTGTTCAGTACAGCATCTCTTACTTAATTGTTTCACTACACCCTAACTTCCTAATATTTCTTAGCGCTGCATTTTTTTTCCCAGTCTATAATGGGTTTGTTTTGTTTTTTCAGCCTAATGATGGCTTGCTTCACTGATAGTGACAGCTCTTTGGATCTCATATTGAGAGTTGACAGCAACAGATTCCAAATGCAAATAGCACACTTAAAATGAACTCTGGACCTTTTATCTGCTCTTTGTAAAGGGGATAATGAGGGACTAACACACACCTGGCCATGGAACAGCTGAGCAGCCAATTGCCCCATTACTTTTGGTCCCTTAAAACGTGGGAGGCACATATACAAACTGTTGTAATTCCTACACCGGTCACCTGATTTGGATGTAAATACCCTCAAATTAAAGCTGAAAGTCTGCTGTTAAAGCACATCTTGTTCGTTTCATTTCAAATCCATTGTGGCGGTGTATAGAGCCAAAAAGATTAGAATTGCGTCGATGTCCCAATATTTATGGACCTGACTGTAGTTGTATCTTTGATCTTAAAAATTACGGAATAATGGTGTTGTGGTAACTTGCCCCCCCCCCCAAAAAAAAAGCGCATAATAATATTATTCTTGATATCACTAGAAAAAAAAAGCCTTTGAAAATTTGTTTGCAATAACTCCATCAGTATCACCAGCAAAGCAGCTCCATTATTATCCCATTAAAGAAAAAGAGAATGTGCGCTGCATTTCGAGATTTCATAATTTGCCGCGTCACGAATGTTAATTCTCCATTACGAACGCTAGTTTACAAGACCGACCGCTTCCAGCTCGTACTTGCTTCCGAGCATGCGTATTTGTACTTTGGACTTTTGTCCGACGGACTTGTGTACACACATTCGGAAAATCCGACAACACACTTTTGTCCGCGGAAAATTTGAAAACCTGCCATCCAACATTTGTCTGCGGAAAGTCCGACAACAGTTGTCCGATGGAGCGTACACACGGTTGGATTTACCGCCAACAGCCTGTCATCACACCTTTCTCATTGGAAAGTCCGATCGTGTGTACAGGGCTTTAAGGTTTGACCTCATATTATATGGTTTTGGTAAATCTGAAGACAAAAATCTGCAGAAAATCTAATAGTGTGTATGGGGTCTTACATTGAGGTGCATTTACAGGCAGAAAAAAAAACACCAAATGCCTGTAAAAATTGATTTTTTTAAGCCCAGTGTCCGTGAGCCCTAGCTCATATACACTTGTTCTTTTTATTGTCTTTTTATAGACATGAGGGGTTGTGGCCAAATGTATAAATCCATAATTGATTTTTAAGTAAGGTGTAAGTTCTAGAACCATTATTATGATTATGCTTCACTACCCAAGGAATCACTTAAAGTAATTTTTTCATCTTTCCACATGACGTCACTCCCGCGAGTGCGCGCGGGAGCCGCCAGTCACAGCATGACCCCTATTATAAACGGCACAATGTGACCTTTCAAAGCGCGCATGCGCCATAGTCATCGCCGCTCTGCTTTTTTCTAATTATCTCCTAAACCATGGAGGTTTAGGAGATATTTCAAGCAGCTACAGGCAAGCCTTAATATAGGCTTACCCATAGGTAAAAGTCGTTGTACAGAGTGTACAACCACTTTAAAATGGTTGCAGCCAGATTTCCGCTGCATATTTGGCAAGTACAGAATCACTTTATATATAAAATAATGTGCAAAGTGGTTGGAGGGAAGCTTCAAACGGGCAAAGATGTTTTTTAATACAAATTATGTGAGCAGACTGCAGTTCCTCTTTAACAAGAACAGGCATGCAGGAGTTTAGGCTTTTCACTGCTGCATGCTTGTTCCAAAAATATTGGCTTATTAGGTGGTGAAGCTACAATCATAATGACAGCCTGGAGCCCCCATCTTTGAAAACAAGCCAGCAATAGCAGCCATTCTATTACGTTTTACACACGTTTCTTAGTGACCAAGTACATCCCTTCATGGAAATGTTATTCCCTAATGGCAGAGGCCTCTTTTAGCAGGATATTACTCTCTGTTTCAAGAACATACCAACAAGTTCAAGGTGTTGACCTGGCCTCCAAATTCTCCAGATCTCAATCCAAACAAGCATCCATGGGATATGCTGGAAAATCAAGTCCAATCCATGAGGCTCCACCTCACAACTTACAGGACTTAAAAGATCTGCTACTGATGCCATTGTGCCAGAGTTCTAATGGTGTCCATGCCTTGATGGGTCAGGGCTGTTTAGGCAGGACTTACACAATATTAGGTGGGTGGTCATGAAGTTATGGCTGATTGGTGTATATAGTTATGAAAAAAGTTACCGCCAGATGAATGTTGCGGCAGAGTCCAGTCTCATGGGCCCCTGAGGATGATCATGATGCAGTGTTCGTCTTGGTGTCGAAGACCTGAAGAGAGAATCAGCGAGGAAGGGGAGATCTTACAACCATTGTCCGACCAGCCTGAAAGAAGCTTCTCACCTGCAGAAACCATGGTGTGACATTGGAACTCAGAATCAGCCTATCTGCTCTGCTTATTAGTCCTTAGTATTTTTTAATCTGCCATGCAGCCAGAACTCCAACTACCTATGGGCCATTGGATGCCTATCCTGGTTTTCAGCCTTGCATCAGATCTCTGCCCCCTGCCTTCCGGAGATCAGAAATGCTGTGTAAACTGTAGTTTTGAACTCAAGGGTTCATAGTGAGGGGGTATGGGGAGGATGGTTAGATGGGTCACAGTGCAAGGGGTGTTCGGGGGCATGGTAAAGGGGTCACATGGCGGGGGGAGTATCGCTGGGGTGGGGGATAATGGGTAGAGGGGTCACAGTGCTGAGGATATCTGCGAAGTAGAGAGGTGACAGTGCATGGGTATCGGGGGGGGGGAAATGAGTATAGGGCTCATAGTGAGGGGGTATGGGGAGGATGGCTAGAAGGGTCACAGTGCAGGGGGTGTCGGGGGGCATGGGTAGAGGGGTCACTGTGCAGGGGGGTATCGGGGGGGTGAATGCGAAGAGGGGTTACTTTGCGGAAGGTTATCTTTGGGGGTGGAGGATAATGGGTAGAATGGTCACAGTGCTGGGGATATCTGAGGTAGAGAGAGGTGACAGTGCAGGGGGTATCTGGGGTATAGAGGGGTCGCAGTGCAGGGGGTATCAAGGGGGAGAATGGGTAGAGGGGTCACAATGCAGGGGAGGTATCGGGGTCACAATGCATGGGGGTGTTGAGAGGGATAATGGGTAGAGGGGTCACATTGCAAGGGGGAAGGTGTTGTCAGGGGGATAATGGGAAGAGGGGTCAGTCTTTGCTACCTCTCAGAAAAGCAATCTGTGGTGGATAGCGTGTGGGGGATACTTCATGGGAGGTGATTTGTTGCCTCTTAGCAGCCTGTTTTAACTCTATAAATGCCACACCCCCATGCTGCAACCACGTGCATTTTGTGGGACAGCTGCAGTGTGACTTTGAAGAGAAAGTGAGAGTTTGATGACAACAGCTGTGGCGCAGCCTCATACACTTAAATGGATCGCATTAGGAGGCTGTTTAATATGTGCTGTGCCATGTGTACAGCCATGAGCAGCTGCGTACCCTTCTTTAGGTGGGTGGTTGGGGGGGGGCATAAAACCATGGCTGTCTGATTTTACCACCCCCTGGCTGCCTGTGTGAATGAATACTAAAGCAATGGAGAAGAGTAGAGACGTTGTATAAATGTGATCCATGCATTGATGTTACCATGGTTGTGTAGAATGCCATTTTCTGTTAAGTTTGAGTGTGGGCAGGGAAACAGGGGACCCCATGATCTTGTATTGCCTGGGGGCCCCATCAGTTGTCAGTGCGCCCCTGCCTGGCACTAACACACATCAAAACCCATCTCCACCATCAGGAGCCGTAGTAAATAGCGGTTATTGCTTAGACTCCGCACCTTAGGTGAGCCCGTGTCATCCACCAGGGTGACCACATTGTATACCTATCCTGCCGGACAGTGGGAGCCTCTCTACTGCTTTAACTACTGGTCTCCGAACCTGACCGTGACAGTGCTGCTTAAATTGATGGCGCTATACAAGTACCTGTAACAAATAAATAGTTCATTAATAAATGTATTAGCTAGACATAAAGCACATTTTTACATAATTAATGCTTTTAAGCACTTTTCTAGGTAATGGTAACTACGTTCAAATTAAAAAAACGGCCATGATTTACAGTGTTACATGCCCCTTTTTATCTGTTATCTCCTTCTGCAGGTTAGATAAATATCTAGTGTCATGAGTGGAAAAATAAAACTGCCTTCCCCCTTATAGTGTGTAATTGCGCTGGACACTCAGCATCTGCCCCTTTCAGATTAGGCATCTGTTTGTATATATTTCTGATTTGATGTTCCTATAACTTGCAGAGATTTTTTTTTTTTTTTATCTTTACAACCGTGTTTTGCCTGATGGAACCTCTGGGAATATTACCAAATATATGGCAAATCCCACCTCAGCCGTAACTCCCCTAATCTATTCTTCCTTCTGTTTTTAAATATGTGCATCTTTCTCCTATTCAGGCAATGAGAAAAAACTGCTCTCTAGGCCTGTTCTCAATAGCTGGGGATATACAATACATGGGCAGCCCATCAATAACTGCTCCTGACAGGGCTATAGTGGGAGCGGAGTCACTGCCTTAGGACTGGCTTTTCAGCCGGAGACAGGCTGCATACAGGAATCACAGAGAAGGCCAGACAAGGTTCGGGAGAAGGGGAAAAGTGTCAGAGATGGAGGGGACAAATATATATTAGGGAATTCAGCAAGTAAAAGAAAAACATTTACCTTGGTTTCATACTGTATTTAAAAAGTTCTGTCTCCATTATTAAAATCAAGTATTTTATGTAATGCATGGACTTTGTTATTTTGAAATGTAATTTTCATTCTTTCTCTAATTAGTGGTCTGGACAGCATGATACCTAAATGGTTATTTTGTCCTTGGTTAAAATCCCACAAAGGATATCACATGCATGGGGTTTGCATGTCCTCTGGATGCTCTGATGTCCTCCCATAATCCAAAACCTTACTGGTAATATAACTGGCTTCCATCCAAACTGACACTATGGTACATTTAAATGACCATAATAAGGACATCACATTATAATTTTATTTGGAAGCAAAGCCTGATGTGAATAGTTCCATGTACTTTTAATGCATTGCAGAATCTGACAACTTTATATACATTCATAAAGCAAATCAAATATTTGTTATCTGGCATGTCAGGACTGGAGGCTTTATTGTTTTCCCAAATAATTGCACAACCGGCTATCATCACATATAGCAGACAAAAAATAAATTGAAACAAACATGGGTTGAATACAAATTTGTAAGCAGATAAAATGCAACAATAAGTTAATTAAATGGACAGACATTTGTATTCTTTGATTATGTGAAATTCATTTTTTTTTTATGTGATTCTACACGTTTAAAATAACAAATAGAAAAGTATGGGACTTTTTAGGTGCTACCAATCTCAGGAATAGACAATTTCAATATTAATATTCCCTATTATCTTTTATTTTTATTATTATACAGGATTTATACAGCGCCAACAGTTTGCGCAGCGCTTTACAACATGAGGACAGACAGTACAGCTACAATACAATTGAATACAGGAGAAATCAGAGGGCCCTAATCGTTAGAGCTTACAATCTAGGATGCAGGGTCAATTGATACAAAAGGTATTTATATTTTATTAGGTGAAATATATTAAAAACAGAAAATAAAAATAGGTGTAAGAGTTCCATATAATCCCAATATACAGCACCAGATATGAACAAGAGATAAAACCGCGCAAATGTGCTAAAAATGCAAAAATAAATGAATCTAAAGCTCCAGATACATATGAAATAGTATCCCTCTCATTAAATGTGTATATAAATAAAAAAAAGTGCTGCGCTAAAAACAAATATGCATAAAAAGTATTGCATAAAAATGGAAATTAATCAAAACAGTGAACAGTGATAAAGTGACAGTGCTTGCTTGGCTTTTAGAAGACGTCCTTTGATGCTGAAACGCGTCAAGAAGAGCCTTATGCCGACCCCACCACATCCTTAGAACCAGGGATCTCTGACGGTTTGTGACATCTGTACATGTCTTTATTATTATTGTGAGTATATCTCTGTCTATTATATAAAGAAGGTACTAGTCTTTTATTGTACCAGGGAGAAGCGTATTCTTTCTCTCTTCACATGGTTACCCTTATATGGAGTCTTGGGGAGCGCGTTCTGTGTCAGACTCCTGATGACCAGGGAACTTTGGAGTCATATAGTGACAGTCTTGGGGTGATCTAATATTCGGTAAATTACTTATCTTGAGAAAGGGGGTCATGTTCATTTGGTAAGCATGGACTTTATCACACAAGTGTTGATGGTGGTAGCTGCTGGTGGTCAATTTATTTAAGGAGCACTTCAACATGGACCCTTTGGATTTGAATATTGGGATTTTTTGGACTATTTAATCCTTTTGATATTTTAGGGAACTGTATCACCTTTTTGTTGAATTTTTATTTTTATGCTATAATTTTTATATATATTTGTTTTTAGCACAGTACTTTTTTTTATATAGCACAAGATACCTTTTTTGATCCTCCTATATAACTACATGTGTAGCAAGCTGGTTAAACAGCCATAGCAAACAAATTGCATTACAACACATAAAGCTCCAGAAAACAAGGAGAATTGGGCATGAGAGAATGCTTTACCCCAATGCGTTTTGCAGGTTGTGGTTCATCAGGGAATCCTTAGGTGAACTGCTATAAAACCAATGATGCTGCTTGATCATGAAAGAGGAAGAAGGAAGGGAAAGGTGAATTGGACACAAGTCTGCAACAGGAACAGATACACAAAAGGGGGGGGGGCAAAATTCAGTCTGACCATCAAGAAATATTTGCTGCAAGACAGGAGAATTGTGACCTAGAGTAATATTCCAAAAAAAGAACGACTATATCGTTAAGATGTTGTCCTTTGTATACAGCAGCACATAGAACAACCCCCATCCACAATCACATGTCATCCTGTATGCTCATAGTTAGGTTGAAAAAAGACACTAGTTCAACCAATAAAAAAAAAACACAAATAGAAAACCTCCATATGTGCTCATATGTGTACTTATCTACATTTGACTGCATTTAAAAAAATACAAAGTACAAACCAATTGTAATACTGTACATGTAACAACTAAAGGTTCTATTTGCCTGTGCATTCATGTGATTTCAAAATGACAGAAAACACATAGGAGCAACGTACATCTATACACTCAATCACTGTGACAACCCTTAAGCTGGCCACACAGTTAGATCGTCATCCGAACATTGCTATGGAAATTCTGAAAAATCCTTTGTCAGAAAATTCTTTCTTACTTTCGAAAACCTTTAAAAATTTGTTCAGGCCTGCTCTTTGAATAAAATCCTAGATGTATTAAACAGCTTCAATTATAATATGTATGATTTTTTTCCTGAACGAAAACCACATTTAAAGTTAGAATTTCATTTGTTCAAGAAAACTTTTCCATTCTGCACCTTTGAATTTTCTTGTCACTGCAGCTGAATATGAATATGAATATGAATGTCGATTTGACCCCACTAACCATTAGAAAATCTAGCAAACATCCGTATGTTCCACTGGTGTTTGGCCAGCTTTAGCTGCAAAATTGTAAGCCTCTATGTTGAATAAAGTTATGCTTCCAAGCTTGATTAGAACTACCAGCTGGAGACCGGTAACCGGAGTATATATTGTCAGCACATAATGGATCTTTAAGATGTTGTCCAAATATACACTATATTCTCCAAGGTGTTCTATCGGGTTGAGGTCAGGACTCTGTGCAGGCAGTCAAGTTCCTCCACCCCAAACTCCCTCATCCATGTCTTTATGGACCTTGCTTTCTGCACTTCAGGCACAGTCAGGTTGGAACAGGAAGGGGCCATCCCCAAACTGTTCCCACAAAGTTGGGAGCATGAAATTGTCCAAAATGTCTTGGTATGCTGACGCCTTAAGAGTTCCCTTCACTGGAACTAAGGGGCCAATCCCAACCCCTGAAAAACAAACCCACACCATAATCCCCCCTCCACCAAATAATTTGGACCAGTGCACAAAACAAGGTCCATAAAGACATGGATGAGCGAGTTTGGGTTGGAGCAACTTGACTGACCTGGACAGAGTCCTGACCTCAACCGGATATAACACATTTGGGATAAATTAGAGTGGAGACTGTGAGCCAGGCCTTCTCGTCCAACATCAGTGCCTGACCTCACAAATGCGCTTTGAGAAGAATAGTCAAACATTCCCATAGACACACTCCTAAACCTTGTGGACAGCCTTCCCAGAAAAGTTGAAGCTGTTGTAGCTGCAAAGGGTGGGCCAACTCAATAGTGAACCCTACGGACAAAGACAGGGGTGCCATTAAAGTTCATGTGCTTGCAAAAAGCAGGTGTCCCAATACTTTAGACAATATAGTGTATATTGAGGTGATCAGACCACATTGTTAAGGTGCAACATTTCAGGGCCACGTAGGAACCCTTTGTCAGGCATGTTTTCCCCATATAATACCGCATACTGCAAATAATGGTAATAGTAGTGCCATTAACAACTATAAAGCAACTAGCAAATTTAATATGTTATGAAAAAAATAGAACTCCCTAGGAAATAACAACCCCCCAGGATCAGTGCCCATTTCAGCAATAATAACCGCCAGCATTGTTGCCAGTTTCTGTAATGATCCCCAACATTGTTGCCAGTTTCTGCAATGATCCCCAGCATTGGTGCCAGTTTCTGCAATGATCCCCTCTGGCGGGTGTCATCCGGCTGTGGCCCACACCCCCCTGCCCCCCCCATAGCAACACCAATGCCGTAGTGTACTGGTTATATGTACTTTTATGCCCCGTACACACGATCGGACATTGATCAGACATTCCGACAACAAAATCCATGGATTTTTGCCGACGGATGTTGGCTCAAACTTGTTTTGCGTACACACGGTCGCACAAAGTTGTCGGAATTTCCGATCGCCAAGAACGCAGTGACATACACCACGTACGACGAGACTAGAAAAGGCCAATTCAGAACCAAGCGCGGCACCCTTTGGACTCCTTTTGCTAATCTCGTGTTAGTAAAAGTTTGGTGAGAGACGATTCGCGCTTTTTCAGACTCGTGGTTTTCAGATCGTTTTCTGCTGTTCAGTTTGTGCTTGTGGGTTTGTATCTGCTCTTCCGTGCCTGCAGCAAGTGACGCGTGACTCTTGTCATTCTGTTCTTGTTAGTTCGTTACTGTTTTTCAGGTCGCTCTTCACAGGCCTTGCTGTTCTTCAGTGCGTTTTGTTACTTCGTTCTGAGCAGCCGACTGTTGTCTAGCCATGTTGCGTATACGTACTCCTCGTAGAGTTCGTGCTATGCGGGGGCTTGGTGTTGGGGTCCTGACCTTGACACAAGTCCAGTCCATGAATAGGGTTGGGAGGAGTTCATGGACCAAGAATTGGTTGCTTCAGCGTGACCAGTTCTGTCATATGCCTTTGCTCCGTGAGATCCGTGAGAATAATCCTGATGATTTCAGGAACTTTCTCCGGATGACGGACCCCGTATTTCACCGTTTGTTGGCTTTGCTGACCTCCTATATTAGCAGGCAGGATACCTGCATGAGGCAAGCCATCACTCCGGAGCAGAGGCTCGTCGCCACCCTGCGGTACTTGGCGACGGGGAGAAGCCTGCAGGACCTGAAGTTCTCAACAGGCATCTCCTTCCAGGCTCTGGGGATCATTATCTCAGAGACCTGTTCTGCCATCATACAGGTCCTGCAGAAGGAGTATATTAAGGTAAGATTTTTATCCTTTAATATCACATTTTATTGTATTTAATGTTTGATAGTATATTGTATTTCTTTCCTCATTCCCTAATTACCATGATTGGAATATGCTGTGAATGTCCCCTTTGTCCTCATGCATGCTTGATATTTTTGTAATTATTTTTGTTGTCCTTCATACATATTTGCCTTCACTTACCTCCCCAGCATGGTCTCCTGGCCCTATATTTACCTCATGTAGTCACTTAACAATGTATTTAATCAGCTCCATAGTAGTGCTTTACCCCAAACACACCTAAAAATGTTTTGAAATGTGATTTGTGCTTTATATTCAGGCAGAGTGCCAGAGGCTTTTTTTGGGGGGTCCCCAAATCATTTGGAACCCTCCCTTCCCCCAACTGCTAAGTCAGCTGATACCAATTCTCTATCTATCCTCAATCATTTATCTGCTGACTTTGCCAAACCCATACACACTATACTCATCTCTTTTGTGGTCAGATGTATGGATGAATTCCCCAAAGCATGTAGTGCAAGGGCCTGCCTGTATACTTTAAAATGGTAATGTTTAAAGTTTTTGTATCCTATTATTATCTTGATAGGTAATAGCAGAATGTCCAAATGTGCTCAAATGTGTACAGTGTGTATTTATATCTTCGTATTATGTCACTTCTTACCTGTCCAGTGGGCTGCCAATAGTGTAACTAAGGAGGGGTGTTCAAAGTAATACCCATTATTTAGGCATTCATCTCTCAATGAAGTGGAGAGGGTAACCTGTCCAAGAGTTCCCCCCCTTATAATGTTAGAAATGGCCCATGGGGGGGGGGGGGATATGATCGGTGTACCTTATACTTTGGTCTTTAAAAACTCCCATAAATAAATGTTATCTTGATGTTGGCCAAGAATGTTTGTGTCTAATCTGCTTTCCATGTTTATGTGCAAAAAGATTAATTTTTTTTGTTTTACTCCACAGTTTCCTTCCACGCCACAGGAATGGCAGACTGTGGCCTCCCACTTTGCCCAGCGGTGGGACTTTCCTAACTGCGGAGGGGCAATTGATGGGAAACACGTCCACATCATCCCACCACCCAACTCGGGTCGTACTATTATAATTATAAGGGGTTCAATAGTATTGTTATGTTGGCGGTGGTGTCGGCTACTTATGAATTTCTGTATGTGGACATGGGGAAGAATGGCCGGATGTCCGATGGTGGAGCCATCACCCAGACGGAGTTCTACAGGCGTCTCCAGAATGGCAGCTTGGACTTGCCACCTCCAGAAGACAATGTGGAAGGACTCCCATTCGTCTTTGTTGTGGATGAAGCTTTTGCGCTGGGGAACCATCTTATGCGGTCATTACCGATGAGGACCCTCACCCCGGACCAGAGGGTTTTTAATTACCGGGCTGGCCAGAGCCAGAAGAGTGGTGGAGAACACGTTTCGAATCATGGCCAGCCGGCTCCGCCTATTTCTTACACCCATACATATGGCGGAGTACAAACTGAATCACATTATCCTGGCGTGCTGTGTTCTACACAACTTTTTACGGCAACATTCTGCTAACTATGCTGGCTCAGTTGGGCCTGAGGCTGGAATTCAAAATGAACCCACCCTGACGGCGCTTGAAAATGGCCGTCCTGGCTTGCCCCCCCTGAGTGCCCATGATGTCCGGCTAAGATACCTTGAATTCTTTGCGGGTAGGGGGGCTATCAATATGCCCAACAATGTGTAAAACCTTTTTCAAATAAAAAAAAAAATAAGCAAATCTTTGGTGACATTTACTGCTTGTGTTTGTTTTAGCTGACCCTGACAGAAATGTGGTGAGTCCCGAAAATGGCGTGATTGTGTAACCTTACAAAGCTCTGTTGGGTGTTATTTACTAAAGGCAAAGACACTTTGCACTACAAGTGCACTTGAAACTGCACTTGTATTGCAAAGTGGATTTGCCCTTAGGAAATAACACCCATTGTCACAGAAAGCAGCAGTTAGAGCACCCCAAAAGTGTTGTAGCATTGAGACAATAATCCACATATTCTTGATTAACAATCTTTTTAATACCTGCACAATCACATGTGCATTTAGAAAAGGTTTTTAAAACAAACCAACATGTTTGTTGTATAACAATTTTTGGTGTCACATTAGAAAAAGTAGAAATGTCCATTTACGATAAAACAGGAATGTTTAAAACCAAGAAAGACACAAATCTTGAACTTACAAAGTTCACATTTGGTAGAACTTGAAGGCAATATCAGACATGAGTATTTAGAAACTGTGTTTGATATTGCGTTCAGATGGGGTGAAGTCACCCCCGGAAAAGCCAAATTTTGAAGATGCACACAAATAGCCGAATGTCAACATGTGCTAGCTGCCATCATGGGGGATCAAGGGATGTGTTTTGGGGAGCAACCCCTTTCTCTCAGCTACTTTATTATTGAGGAAGGGGTCGCACCCTCAAAACGCGTCCATTGATCTCCCGTGATGGCAGATAGCACATGTTGACACACTGTGTGCCTCTTCAAAATTTGTCTTTTCTCCAATTTGACAAAAAATGTTAAAATTGTAGCACACCATAAAACAAAGGGATTTGGAGGGGTTTTAAACTCTCCCCAAAACATCAATGATGTTCTTATTTTTTTGAAGAACATCATTGATGTTTTCTTGATGTTTTCCAAGTCCCTATTACACCCCATGATCTCCCCAATCAGGATCTGTGCACTTTCCGAGGTGAAAGGATCTGGATCCACATCCACATCACGATCACCTAAAAAGATAGAAACCAAAAAAAACATGTATTATAAATATTCCGGTATCCATCTCTTAGCTGAGCCTGTGGTCGCAGACACTCACCTGTTGTGGTGCCAATTTCCATCACGTCTTCCTCCTCCTGCTCTGTTTGTCTTGGGTGGATTTCCCCTTCTTCCAGAGGTGGGGGGTCTCTGGTCTCCTCAGATGAGGGGTGTCCTCCGAGTCTTTTCTCCCGTATGTAAAAAAAAAACGGTATACTTAGCACACAGATATTTGAGGAAAGATCTATAAATATGAAACATTGCTTGTAAGTGGGGTACATATGTCTGTTTTGGCAGAGTTCCAAGATGTAGAATTTTTAGTATCCTTTGTCAAGCTTCAGTACTTTACCTGTTTTGTACAAGCTTCACAGATGGAGACACCCCTATAGTATACACTGGAGCACCTGTGTGGGCCCCCTAATAAAAAAGGTGTTCTTGTGTCCCACACTAGTGATCCAGCGTCCAGATGTCTAAACAGCTGCTGAGTGTCCTCTCCTTACACAGAATCTAGTTTGCATTTCATTCTAGTAACAAACCCATCTACACAACCAAATTATTTTCAGACAAGTAGGCCCTAAAAAATGTGGGCAAATGCATATGGCCAAAACAATGGTGTTTTATAGGCCGAAAGAAAAATGTTTGATACGAACGAATAATGTGCCCATGAACATGAAAGTTGACATTTTAAACTGGATAACAGTTAAGAAAAGCACATGGAGCAGCATGAACGTAATAAACACAAAAAGAATAGGAACACAGCACAACTACTTACTTTTTTGCAGCACTCTCCGGATCTTTCTGTACTGCTCGTGCTCTCTTAATTTTAGGTCCGACCACCGCATCCTGAGCTGATCTTTTGATCGACGTACCCCGAAATTCCGGTGCAGACTTTTGACCACTTTCGCCATGATCTTGGCCTTTCGGACATTGGGGTTGGGGTAAGGTCCATACTTTCCATCATAGTCGGCCTTCTTCAGGATGTCGACCATCTCCAACATCTCCCCAAAGGACATATTTGATGCCTTAAATCGTCTCCTTCTGGATCGGGACATTTCTGCCTCCGGCTTTCCTCCTCCTCCTCCTCGTTGGTGTAAATATCAGACACATGTTCTGACTCCGCCATGTGCTCTTCCCTACTGTGCCGAACGAGAAGGGGAGGGGAATAGACTAGAAAGAACGTCAGGGGCGGGCGGAGTTTCACGCATGCGCAGTGTCTATAAAGCGTAATGCGTGCGTAGTACGTACGATCTGTGAGCGGAGGAAGGAGTAACGGAGGCGCCGATCGTGATAACGAAGGTAAGATTTAACATTGAGCCTATACTGCTTCTAGATTGAGGCCTGTATTTGCACAAGTTTAGAAGACTTTAGGCTGACATTAGGGTTTGTCTTGTATTGTGTCTTGCAGTGAAAATGGATATCTTGAAAGATAAGGACTTTATGGCAATCTTCATTGATATGTTCAGGGAGCTGCCCTGTCTATGGGAGATAAACCACCCTGAATAAAAGAACCAAACAAAGAGGACGGCCCCTTTCACACGATCGGATCGTTCAGGTCTGCCTGTCAGTTTTGACGGCGGACCTGAACGGGCGCTCCATGTTAGCCAATGGAGCGACAGATGTCAGCGGAGACATGTCCGCTGACATCCGACCCGGTCCGATCCGCAAAAAGTGGATGGCCCTACGTCCAGATCCGTCGCTGGCGGATCGGGTGAGATCTGATGAATACGGACATGTTGTCTGTTTTCATCCGATCCCTCCATAGGCAGCAGCGGCACCTGACAAGCCCCTCCCCGCTCAGTGAGCAGAGAGGGACCTGTCATCCGCCGGCTCAGCGGAGATCAATGGAGAGATCTCCCGATGAGCCGGCGGACAGAGGCGGGCTCCGCGGAAACGGAGTCCGCCTCATGTGAATGAGGCCGAAGGCAGCGCTGGATAATTTGTTGGAATTTGTGAAGACGGTGATCCCCACGGCAGACATCGCCTATTTGAAGATCCTAATTGGTGGCCTGAGGGGCACTTATCTAAGGGAGCACAAGAAGGTCCAGGATTCCCAGAGATCAGGAGCTGCAGATGACATTTATGTCCCCAGGCTGTGGTACTATGACAGGCTGCATTTTCTGGCAGGTCAGACTGAACCCAGGCCAGCGCTCTCCAGTCTTCCTTCCATGCTTCCTTCCCCCCCCCAGCTGAGGCTTCTGAAGCCCAACCTGGGCCTTCCAGGCAGCAACATGTGGAGGAGCCCAGCTTGAGCCAGGCATAGCATTCCTCTAAATATTTCTGGTTGTTCCATCAATGATGTTAACTAGATGTTAGTTTGGAGTACTAATTTATGATTGTGATTGATGATGCAAAAACTACAACCTTGTCCCTTTTTCATACACAGGGAAGTCTCAGCCAGGAGGTGGCCGGGCCAAGCAGGCTGCCTGATATCCAGGTCCCTCCCCTACATCTTCAAAGACAAAGTGGCAGGAAGAGGAGTAACTTGGAGGAGGCTGCCATAGGCCTCTTTTGGAAGGCTACAGAGGCCCTGAGAAGCCCCCACAGTGTGGAGGAGGACTTTGCTGGCCTAACTGCCTGCAAAATGCTGCAGATGGAGGAGGGCCAACGACTCCTGTGTGAGTCCTTAATTTTGGAAGCTCTCAATAAGGGGTTGAGGGGCCAAATAACATGCGCTACCCACATTTGTAACCTCACACATAGTCCCCCTCCTTCTCCAGGTCCTACTACTTCTCCTCCTCCTTCTCCTCCTCCAGGTCCTACTCCTCCTCCTCCACCTCCTCCTCCACCTTCAGGTCCTACTCCTCCTCCTGCCATATTTCCAACACCAGAGCCACAGCCAGGAAGGATCATGGAAAGAAGACCAGAGAGTGATGACCCTGGGTCCAGTCTGGTCTGGCAAAAGATGCAGCCTCTTGTAGTACCACAGCCTGGGGACACAGATGTCATCTGCTGCTTTCCGGATCTCTGGGACTTCTGGACCAGACTGCACTCCCTTACATATGGACTCCTCAGGCCACCAATTTTGCTGTCAAATAATTGATGTCTGCCCTGGGGGTCCAAGGCTGGGCCTTCCAGGCAGCAACATGTGGAGGAGCCCAGCTTGAGCCAGGCATAGCATTCCTCTAAATATTTCTGGTTGTCCCATCAATGATGTTAACTAGATGTTAGTTTGGAGTACTAATTTATGATTGTGATTGATGATGCAAAAACTACAACCATGTCCCTTTTTCATACACAGGGAAGTCTCAGCCAGGAGGTGGCCGGGCCAAGCAGGCTGCCTGATATCCAGGTCCCTCCCCTACACCTTCAAAGACAAAGTGGCAGGAAGAGGAGTAACTTGGAGGAGGCTGCCATAGGCCTCTTTTGGAAGGCTACAGAGGCCCTGAGAAGCCCCCACAGTGTGGAGGAGGACTTTGCTGGCCTAACTGCCTGCAAAATGCTGCAGATGGAGGAGGGCCAACGACTCCTGTGTGAGTCCTTAATTTTGGAAGCTCTCAATAAGGGGTTGAGGGGCCAAATAACATGTGCTACCCACATTTGTAACCTCACACATAGTCCTCCTCCTTCTCCAGGTCCTACTACTCCTCCTCCTCCTTCTCCTCCTCCAGGTCCTACTCCTCCTCCTCCACCTCCTCCTCCTCCTCCAGGTCCTACTCCTCCTCCTGCCATATTTCCAACACCAGAGCCACAGCCAGGAAGGATCATGGAAAGAAGACCAGAGAGTGATGACCCTGGGTCCAGTCTGGTCTGGCAAAAGATGCAGCCTCTTGTAGTACCACAGCCTGGGGACACAGATGTCATCTGCTGCTTTCTGGATCTCTGGGACTTCTGGACCAGACTGCACTCCCTTACATATGGACTCCTCAGGCCACCAATTTTGCTGTCAAATAATTGATGTCTGCCCTGGGGGTCCAAGGCTTCGCCAATCTCTGATGTTTCTCCAGCGTTGCCTCCCTCTTTGTTTGTCTCTGAGCCCTTAATAAAGGATTTTTTGTTTCAATTATACTCGCCCATGTGTGTTTTCCTTAAAAAAGGACTGTTTGTGAGGATTCAGGTACATTTTAAAAATACAATGTGAAATTAACAAGGGACACCAACACCAAGCAACCTTCTTGAGATTAAATAATACAAGATAATAATGGTGTTGTGGTAACTTGACACACAAAACACACACAAAAATATTATGGAGTAAAACTAAAAATAAAATAAAACAAAGATCAGCCTTGAAAAAAATACAAACCCAAAAAAAAACAAAAAAACAGCCTTGACAAAAAAATAAATAAATAAAACAACAAAAAAGAAATTTTGTCAGATGTGACAAATCAAAATATATTGAGGGAATCACGATAAATAATAAAGAAAGAAGTTTTCGAGAAGTCTGTGTGAATATGAGCAGCAAAACTACTTCATTCTTCTCACATTATAAAGAAGAAGAGAGTGCGCTGTATTAAACCATTTTTTACAGCATGACGAAAGTGCTGTATCCATTGCAAACGCTAATTTTACCAGACCGAGCTGTTCCGTCTCAGAATTTCTTCTGAGCATGCGTGGCACTTTGTGCGTCGGAACTAGCCACACACGGTCGGAATTGACGCGATCGGATTTTGTTGTCAGAAAATTTTATAGCCTGCTCTCAAACTTTGTGTGTTGGAAAATCCGATGGAAAATGTCCGATGGAGCCCACACACGGTGAGAATGTCTGACAACACGCTCCGATTGCACATTTTCCGTTGGAAAGTCCGACCGTGTGTACGGGGCATTACACATACCAGGGCTGCTTCTGTCAGTTTTTCAGGTGGACCTGATCAGAAGGTCCATTCATCTCTATGGATAGGACAGTGTAAACAGACTTGTGTCTCTTTACACCCGCCTACCTCCAGGTCCAATCAGTTGACTAAAAAACAGAAGGGGATCCGTCCTCTTCCGTTTAGGCAGAGTGGACCGAGGGTAGTCAGGTGTAAATGGGCAGCAGAGTCCGTTTACCCCCGACTGCCCATAGAGTGTGTATCATCCGAGTGAGCTGATCCCCTGCTGATCAGAACAGAATCCGCCCCATATGAAAGGGGCCTAATGCTAAAAATTACTAGTAAACAGAACTGTAATAGGCTAAAGAAATGGGGAAGTGAAATGAGTGCAATCCTTTTTATTAACCAGAGGTGTATATTGTAGAAAAATTTATTATTTCAATTACATACATTCACATTTCTATACCAGGATCCCACTTGTTTCACCTCTAACAGGAATATTGTTTCTTCAGATTACTTGATGTTATTTGCATGCATATCAATTATTCATCTCTTGATCAATCCCAATCACAAGTTACATTGTTATCCAAAGCCTGACAGTAAACAGTATGTTATTAACCACTTGCCTACTGGGCACTTTTACCCCCTTCCTGCCCAGGCCAATTTTCAGCTTTCAGCGCTGTCGCACTTTGAATGACAATTCCACGGTCATGCAACACTGTACCCAAACAAAATTGTTATAAATTTTTTCACACAAATAGAGCTTTCTTTTGGTGGTATTCAATCACCTCTGGGTTTTTTATTGTTTGCTAAATAAACTAATAAAGACCAACAATTTTGAAAAAAAAAAACTTTTTCCATAGTGTTTGATAAAATTTAGCAAACTGGTAATTTTTCTTTTTTTATTGATGTGCACTGATGAGGCTGCACTAATGGGCACTGATAGGCTGCACTGATGAGCACTGATGGGCACAGATGAGGTGGCACTGATGGGCATAGATGGGCACTGATAGGCTGTACTGATGGCCACTGATGAGGCGGCACTGGTGGGCACTGACAAGAAGGCACTTATGGTCACTGATAGGCAGCACTGATGGGCACTGATAGACGGCACTGATAGGCGGCATTGGTGGGCACTGATAGGTGGCACTGATGGGCACTGGTAGGCGGCACTGATAGGTGACACTGATGAGCACTGATTGGCACTACTGGTGGGCACAGATTGACAGCACTGTTGGGACTGCACTGATAAACAGGACACTGATAATCAGTGCCCTAATTATCAGTGTACATGTGTACAGCTCTCTTCTCCTCTCCTCCGATAACCGGCTTCTGTTTACCTCCGTGATCAGCTGTGATTGGACACAGCTGATCACGTGGTAAAGAGCTTCTGATTGGATCTTTACCTCATTCTGTGATCAGCAGGGTCCAGCAGAACACAGAGAGAGCCACCCGCACCCTGCAGCGGGTGCGGTCACGGGAAGCCTTCATTTGATGGTGTCCCAGAACTGGATGACCGCACTGTAGCCGTCATTAGGCTATAGCACTATCAGCAAGTGGTTAAAACAGCAACAGGTCATTCCATCATCGATGTAGAAACCTGCTGCCAACCTATGGTGCGAAGGTGGCATGCAGCCCTTTGGCATTTACTGTGCATCCCCTGGGCCCTCTGCAGTGGTCTGTTTTAGAAATGTGCAGAATGAAAACATTTGTTTTGTTTAGTTTTGGACAAATTCATTAAGCCAAAAATTTCATTTAGTTTTGTCTTCAATTCGGTTAGAATTTTTCATCTGTATTCCAATTCAATATCAGAAAATTAGTTAGATACTACTTGTTCATAGACTGTTTAAATATTTGCCATTTTATCAGATAAAAATAAGTTTTCACAACATGAAAGCCTCCATTATGGGCCCAACAGAATATGTCACATAAAATTATAGGGAGGTTATCATCATTATAATTTATAAAAATTGTTGAGCTACAAGAGTATTTGCTGGACCCCATACACCTTGATGCTATTCACGAAATACCCCTAAATTCTTCTATTGGAAATTATGGCAGCAACTTTATGCGTTGTATAAAAATTTAATTACTATTACTAACATGAAATTCAGATGATTGAAGATACTATTTTTTGGATACCTTAAGACGCACATGCATAATAATTAAGTTTAGTCATTACAAGCATGTTATGCCTTCTCTTGTGCACACTAGCCACTGCTGCCAGAACAGGGTTGGGGGGGAAACAAGGCATTAAAATGAGTATACTATACTTATACAATCCCATTTAAAGCTGAGTTCCACCCAAAAGTGGAACTCCTGCTCATCTGATTCCTCCCCCCCTCCGGTGCCACAATTGGCACCTTTCAGGGGGGAGGGGGGTGCAGATACCTGTCTACTACAGGTATTTGCACCCACTTCCTAGAATAGACTCCAGCGGGAGTCACACCCCTTCCCGCCCCCCCCCCCCTGTCTCCTGGGAAACACACAGGTCCCAGGAGATATCGGGGACCAATTAGGACGCGCAGTGCGACTCGCGCATAGCAGTAGGGAACCAGGAAGTGAAGCCGCAATGTTTCACTTCATGATTCCCTCACAGAGAATGGCAGCGGCAGCAGCCGAGAGCCGAGCGATTGATCGGCTTCGGCTGCCGACATCGCTGGACTCCAGGCCAGGTAAGTGTCCATTTATTAAAAGTCAGCAGCTGCAGTATTTGTAGCTGCTGGCTTTTAATATTTTTTTTTTTTAGGTGGACTCCCTCTTTAAGAAGATCCAATGAGTTAAATACTGGTAATGGTAATGGATTGGATATGTACTGTACAATAGATTCCTGTTTTATATTTGGTACAATTTATGAACAGTAGATTCCACTGCAGTCAGCAGTTTTATTAGGTAAGTTAATGCAAGAGCTAAAATTAACATGCTAAGTGCAGTAATAGTAACCCTAACCCATGCCAAATCATTACATTCATTTTTCAATAGAGATAGATTAGTGGAAGGTTATTTCAAGTTGATTAATATAAAAAAGAATAACTTTAATTTGTATATCAAAACTGGTTCTTGCCATATGCAGATATGTTCCAAAAAACAGAATGTTTTTTGGAGATTATACAAAAGTTGGGGAAGCCCTGTCAGTCACCATTGTCCTCTCCACTGTGGCCAAAAGGGAACAAGAAATTATTTATGGAGTTGGAAATGTCACATTTGGCCCAAATTTGCAAAATTTGGTCCTAACTGTGTATGACTAGATCTATGGAATTGTAAATCTACCCTGTAACAGATTTGGCAAGCACTAATGGGGCCTACATGTTATATGATAATCAGAGGGAAAGTTCTGTATTTGGAACGATCATTAGATTGTCATATAATGTGTACACAAATTTCAAGAGCCAATTCAGACCTTCCAAAAGAAAATTACCGAAGGAGCAAACTGCAAAAAATGTTTTTGTGTAATGTGTACTGGTTTCGTACAATAAAACATCACATGAGAAATATTGCGCAGAATCGAAAAAAAAAAATTACAACCCAGAAGAACATGCAGCCATTCGGAACCACTAAATAAAAATCATATGCATAATAATAATAATAATAATAATGTATAAAAATATGTACAGTATATGACAATATGTTTGACACAATGTCCTTTTAATAATTGCGATGAGAGTCATGCAGTAACATGTGTCTTCTGGTTTCTGCCCTCCTACAGAGCAGTATGGAGCAGGTTCTACCCTATTTGACCAGTGCTCTTGGAATAACCGCACCCTATTTTTAATTTTTTTTTAACATCTTGGTTGGTTTTGATGGTCTAGTTTGATTCTTAAGAGTTTGCTGCACCTACTATGTACGTACACCATTGTTGTTTAAAAAACTTTTTTTTATGAGCGTTCCAGCTTCCTTTTTTTTTATTTAGAGTGGTTAAGAAAATTACTGTCTATTCATTGGAAGCCCTGGGAGGTACAGAAAGTTCCCAGTGGCCCTGCTGTGGAAATCCTCTTGGAAATGCTGTGGTCACTTTGGTCATTTTTTTCTGGCCAGATGCTATGGCCAAATGTTGTGAGCTTCTTGAAGCTTTTAGGCAGAGAAATAAAAGATCAAACACTTGTAAAAGCAGCTTTTTTTTAGCTGCAGTGTGCATGAGCCCTCAAAGGGGTTTCTCTACTGCTATCACTTGACAGAGACTACAGCTGAACATGGCTATCCCTTTATTTAACAGGATCTTCAAACTTCCTTGGTCAACTCTCTTTTTCCTCCCACTGCCCTCTCACGTCTAGCTGAGACCTTCTGACACTGTTTGACAAGAGTACCCAACTTCTACCTGTTTTACTTCAGCTTCCTCCACTGTTAACCACTAACCGCTGCCCAGATTGCCCAACATTTGACCAAGCTGGCTTCTTATACACTGGGCTTCCAGTGCTGCCACTCTATTAACAGAATTCAATTAGGCATTTTTGTATTGTGAGTATTACAATTACCATGTAATTTAATCAAATACTGCATGTAAGCACAGTATACAATAATTGGGAAAAAATAACATCAGGTTTGGTTAAGCTTACAGAATCACTTGTATTTATAACAAATCTTTTACCTTCCCCTCAATTCTCTTCATATTATTGATCATTGCGCCAGCAGAGAAAAGAATTCTTCAAGTAATAGGATTGGCCTGCAGGTGAAAACATTAAGGTCAGCAGGCCATACATTGATCTTTGTATTTACAATGACTTGTGATAATCAATGGGGTTAACCCAGATTTAAACCACTTTCTTTCTCGATAGATAGATGTGAGTGTGTATAAACAGGTGGTTTTAAACAAAATTACATCTATACATCCATATAACTGATCCAGATAGATTGTACAGAATAATAATACATGGTTTCTTATTAATTGATTTGCGGTCACAGCTTGCCAGTGTGAGAAAGAGCAGAAAATGAATGCAATAAAGAGGGTCATACTAAATTAATATATATTAATGTATATAAGCCTCATTACCTTTTCAATGTCATGTACAATGTGTGACACTATGCTTAGGACAGAATTTAAAATTTGAATTAATTATGTACTGTAGCTGTCAGTAGCGTATAGAAAAACAACCTAAAGCAGAACCCCAGTCACCAAAATAGAACCACCACCTAGAAGAACCTATAAATCCATCAGTTGTGTTAAAGTGATACAAAAGTCTTGTTTTTGTTCTTTTGTTAAAAATAACAAACATGTAATGGTTTTGCACAGAGCAGCCCCGATCCTTCTCTTCTCGGGTCCCTCTTCGGTGCTCCTGGCCCCTCCCTCCTGTTGAGTGCCCCCACAGCAAGCAGCATGCTATGGTGGCACCCAAGCCAAGCCACAGATCCCTGTGTCCCTTCAGACACGGAGCCAAGGCCCAGCCCTGTCCGCTTTCTCTCCTCATTGGCTGACTGACTTTGATTGACAGCAGTGGGAGCCAATGGCAATGCTGCCTCAGCCAATCAGGAGGGGAGTCCAGGGCAATCAAGACACTCCTGCAACATTGCTGGATCTTAATGGACCTCAGGTAAGTGTTAGGGGGGCTTCTGCACACAGAAGGCTTTTTATCCTAATGTATAGAATGCATTGAGATAAAAAAAAACTTCTGCCCTTACAACCACTTTAAATACCTGAAATAGTGAATACAATTTTGACTCCTATGATATTGCTTGAATTCAGAATTTCCTCTTTTTTAAGTGGTCCACATCAAGGCCATGTATGTTGATGCCACCTGGGGTACAAAATTTCCTGCAAGCTTCTGTACAATATCTAATGCTTCTACTCAGCATACCCTCTTTGCACTTGACTGCGTTGACCTGCCCAAGCTTTGCATACATGATGTGCTCTGCATCTTGCAAGAGATGTACAGCTTAGGTGGGCCCCCTTTATTTTGATGAATGTCCATCCCTCAACACGTGGTAACAACAGCCTGATGGGTTTTTCCAGTGATGATATTACTCAATCCTTTGGTCCAATCTGTAAACTTAACCAATGGAAATAGGCTGTGGTTATCTTCTCTACTATAAAGAACTGACAGCTTTCCATGGATGTTCACAACCTGGGTCATACCAATATAGTTCATCAAATTAGGACTCAACACACAAGGTGCCCAAAGAAAAAAATTAATACATTTTCACAGAAATTCACAACATGTTGGTTTATACCACCTTCTGATGCATGTCATACATTTGATAAATGCATTAGGCAGCGCCATATAGATGTGAACTAGCTACAAGAATTTATGGCATTTTCATAGAGTAAAATGTGTTTTACAGTAGGAAGGAGTAAACAGGCTCTTAAAGGATGATTAAACCTAAGAACACAAATGTTATACATTACAGTTTACCAGACCTTAGATGTGGTGTCTGCAACAGTTTTCTTTTCTCTGTCCAAGAACATTTTCTACAAGTACAGAATATTCACATTGATCTTGGCAGGAATGCATTGTCTTTGTCAATTCCTTTGAGCTAAATTTATTCTATCAGCATCCATGTAAAGGAGATGAATAAAGGCAGACATGCTTACATTTTAGCCTAAATGGCAACCATGGCTCTCTCCACAGATAAAGTGCAAAGACAGGACATGTGTTATATTCAGGTTTTCCAGATAAAAATAAAAGGAAATAAATATGTAAAAAAAAAAAGAAAATGAATGCAGCAATTACATCTAAAGACTGGTAGGCTGCAATATATATATATATATTTTTTTTGGATTTAGATACCCTCTAAACCGATCAAATAGTGAAGCATAAACCTTCAGCATGAAATCATTTTTGGATTTATTTTCTGATGCCTCTATGTTTAATGGAGACCATGCCAGTAAAGTCCAAATCGGGTTTATGGAGCTCAGGAATGAGGGGATCTGCCTGTTCTTTTTGGTTAGTGTGTACCCTTAAACTAAATCTCTCTAAAACTGAGCTATTAATATTCCCCCCCCGCCCGTGCCCCCCTCCATGACTTTTCCATCAAAATCAACAATGCAACCATCAGTCCCTCCCCTCACGCCAGGGTACTAGGTGTAATCCTAGACTCTGACTTGTCATGTCAGCCTCAAATCCAATCGTTGTCAAAAGTTTGTAGAATTCACCTCCGTAACATCTCTAAAATTCACCCCTTTTTAACAAATGAAACCACCAAGCTCCTCATTCACTCCCTTGTTATCTCTCGCCTTGACTATTGCAACTCCCTTCTCATTGGCTTACCTCTCCATAGGCTATCCCATCTTCAGTCTATCATGAATGCTGCTGCCAGACTTATCCACCTTACCAACTGCTCAGTGTCTGCCAGCCCTCTACTCCAATCCCTACACTGGCTCCCATTCACCCAGCTAATTAAATTCAAAATACTAACCACAACATACAAAGCCATTCACTCTGCCCCGAGCTACATCACTAATCTCGTCTCCAAATATCACCCAAATCGACCTCTCCGCTCTTCTCAAGACCTCCTGCTTTCAAGTTCTCTCATCTTCTCCTCCAATGCTCGTCTCCAGGATTTCTCCAGAGCCTCTCCCATCCTCTGGAACTCGCTACCTCCATCTATCCGGCTATCCCCTACTCTTGCTACCTTCAGGCGATCCCTGAAAACTCTTCAGGAAAGCTTATCACGTCTCCAACTAATCTCCTACCACTTCCTTCAGCTCATTCCCCACAGTTACAACCTTTTGTACCACCTGCCCCACCCTATTTGATTGTAAGCTCTTCTGAGTAGGGCCCTCTTAATCCTCTTGTATTTTATTGTATTATAACTGTATTGTCTCCCTTTTATATTGTAAAGCGCTGTGTAAACTGTTGGCGCTATATAAATCCTGTATAATAATAATAATAATACTCTGCCATAGGAAATAGTGACTGAGCACCCCACCACATGTGCTGTGCAACACCACTACACCTAGAATAGCTTGAAGAGCAAGTGAGTATAGTTTCCTACCTGTTTCCCTTTCTACCATCAGATGACCCACAATTTGATCTCCAAACTTCTGCACTGCCAGGTTGGCAAGATCCTTTGTGCCTGGTACACATGGGGCGAATATCGACCAGTTCAACAGAAACTGGCTGACATTCGGCCCTTGTGTAAAACAATCTGTCCAACAGAAACCCAACAGAAAACTCATAGTGTGTACCAGGCATTAGACATATTCCAAATACAGCATTCCCCAAGGCCGTGGCTTACCAAGCCACCTTTTCAGTTCCTAGAATGTCAGGAAGACACTCCAGCATCTAAAAATTGAAGAAGTGGCTTGGCAAGTTACAAAACGTCTTCAACATTACAGAACAAGTCCTGCTGAATGTGACTAACTACTACTAAATATACCATAATCTTGATAAATGAGAACCTTCACAGACATAAATGTGCATCCTCCTTGGCAAACTTCCTTGAACACAACTGTAATTCAGTGTTTTTCCTATGGTAGGTTATTTTCCTATGGTTTTCCTCATAAATCCAGATGTTTTCATGTGGAAGAGATGGATATCAATTCCTTAGCTGTCACACTAGGGTTCTTGCCACTTGTCTGGGAATTGTACTCTTGCACTGATGTATGTAGTGTGCCCAATCCTCAAGAGAGTGTAACCAGTGATAAATGTCTCTTATTTGTAATCCATATGGCTGATTATACACACCAAAATCTGTAGAAAATTTTTTTATATTTTAAATGCCCATACTTTATAATACCTTAGCCAAAAGGGTTTCAAAAACAGCTGCTTTAAGATAAACTATAACAATACTATACCTAAAGTTTGCTCCATATTTACAGATAAACACTTCTACGGAATAATTTTAGAGTTAATCTTATGAATCCCACATTGTATGTGAACATAACAATAGGTTAAAATCTGAAAATGTCATAGGAAAATAAATATTTTCATCATTCAGGAATATCTTTTAGTTCAAATTTGCATCCTTTGTTGTTATTTGTAACATATAACATGTCAATTTACCTGACCACTAGTATTGAACTATCAAATTCAATTTACAATAAATATTTTTTGCAGCTAAAGGAAGTTTGTTACCACATTTAAAATTACAGCATATACAACGTAGCAGCTATAAAAGTCATACCTTTAAAAAGCATGGTAATTGCAATTGTATGTATTTGTGTTGTTGCATACTGGTCTATAGATATTTTTTAAGAGCTGAGATGTGATGGAATAAGGGAAGGCAGAAATGGATTCATAGCTGTGTTAATCTACTTTTTCCCCATTACAGTCAGAGGAAATGGGTCAGAAATCATCAGATGATGCAAAACCTTGTATATGTTGGTCTTTTTTCATGGAGTACCATATTACATACATCATAGTTTATGAACTACTAGCAGGCAATGATGTATTTTACACACACAATCAAAGCATTAAAACAAACTGAAATCTGCAATAGAATCTATTCATTTTAATCTGTGGCTTCTCTGCTAACTGATAAATATGATTTGGGTAACTACAAAATATGAGTGACCCCCCCTTCCATTCTGGACTCATTCCCATTGTGACAATCTCAGTGCAAGCTTCACTCAAAAATGGTGAGCAAGTAGATTGGAGAATATGGGGATGACATACTAAGAGACTGTTGCAAGGGAAGTTGCACTCTGCAAGGAAATCTTCCCCAGAGCTTAGTGAATATGGTGCAATTATAGTGCAATTTAACTTTGCAAAGGATACCCAATCATGTGCAAGGAAAATAAAAAAAACTGCATTTTTACTTGCACATGCTTGGCTGGTGGAAGTCATCAGAGCTTCACCTCATGCACTAAGCTCTGGGGAAACCTACCTTGCAAAGTGCACCATTCCTTTGCAAAGTGAAGCATCTGTAGGCATTTCGTAACTCATACCCTATGAGTTTATGTTTAACCATCTCCTTTTGTTATGAATGAACTTGCTCAGTGCTCACTCCCGAGGTCTACTGGCATAATGAAAGGGCACAGGCAGGGGCTGGAAGAGAAGGCTTCAGGCATGGCACCTTGACAGCCCCATTGTGAAAGTATTACGTTATTTAAGAAAATGTTGTTACCTATTTTTTTTCTGACAATTTTCTACTTATAATTCAGAACATTGGAAAAAGTATTTCTATAAACATAAACCCGACCATACATGGATCAAAATTTGGCCGGTTCAGCAGGGACCAGATGAATTTGGATCCATGCATGGGCAGGCTGATTGTACCCAAGTCAATCCATCGATCGACTTGGATACAACCAGCCTGTTGGATTTTTGGCATGTGATTACTGCTGGCAACCATAGCCCCCAGCAGTAATCATTGTGTTATGCCAGCCGTGAAGGCTCTCCACGCCCCCCCTTCTTCACTGGCAGAACACAATAGCACTGTGTCACACACTGACTGTGTTGATGGGGGAATCAAGCTTTCAAATCAAATCATCTATGGGCTGCCTAAGGGAAAAGGGAGCTACAACTGTCCTTCAGTGTATGCCTGCCTTTGAGAACCCAGAGTCTTTTGTGTCATTCAGCATAGTATGGTCCTATGTCTGCACACCACACTGAGGTGCAATGGCCAGGGTTTGCACTGGCTGAAAAGTCCCTGCAAATGTCGTATGCCTTTTTTCTTCATTTTCTTAGACTGGCCATAATTATTTTTTTTTTGGTTCAGTCCAAATGAAGTGCGGCAGTCAAGTTTGTGCCCTAATCATGTATAACATTGCCAGGCTGCAGATGGCATGGAATCAGCCACCTCTCAGCTTGGGCCTGGAGAACTCTAAATAAATAATAGACAGTACTCAGACAGCTAACGATTCATGTTTCATATATTTATGAAAAGAAGAATCATATACTGTAAAAGACATAACATTGCAGTACATGCACAAGATCTCCCCACACATCTTCTATCTAGACAAAGGCAAACTCTCAGATACAAGCATAGTATACATTTTCATTTGAACAGGGAGAAGATCCAGGCTAAAATACAGCAATTAATAAGCATCAATACACATGGATAGATACCAGGAACATACCAGACAAAACCTTCAGTTGGCATGCAGACCCTTAGGATCAGGTGGAGGCGGGAATCACATTTTCTTTTTCCTTTCTCAAGTGACATCCACTTGGAGAGCTGCCAGCAGTTGTGGTTCCTTTTCCCCAGGCAGATGAGCTATAGCAGTGCATTGCATATTTTGGCTTGAGAAGTACCTGAGGTGCTTGGGAGCACCTGGTGGTGATGATATAGAGGGGTGTCCCTGAAGAAGGATGAGGACAGTGTGGAGGAAGGGCAGAGGTGATATAGCTGACAGCTTCTCCTGCAAAGTCTAGCAAAAGTCACCTCTCTGCATTCTCCTCAGCTACCAAAAGTTCAAAGTTTACAAAGCTTTTGGACCCATGGTTTAAATTTGCTTTTGATCAGATGAAGCCGAGTTGTAAGCTTATTGCGTTCATTCAGATAGGAAAAAAATATGATTATTTTTATTGCCTTTGAAATGTACCTTTCCTTCCTAGCATAATACTGCCCAAGCACATTTATTCTGCGTCTTGTGTTTATCCCTGGATTTCTACATTAATGATATTTGCCATGTTCCAGTGCTGGATACAAATCTGCACGTAATATATGAGTAAGGTGGAATTTCTATTAAACAAAACTGAAAATACAAGGATCAGGGAATGTATTTTTTAGATCAGGTTATCTCAACCAGGGTTCCATGGAACCCTAAGGCTCCTCCAGAGGTTGCTAGGGGTTCCTTGAGCAATTTCTGCCTCTCAGATAAGTTCCTACTGACACCAACAAGGTTTTTAGCTATCCGTAAGGAGGTCATTTTTTCTCAATGCCCCCATGTGTAACAGGGACATGCAGTGAGGTCAGTGGCTGGTGAGGCGCTGGCTAGTATCAGAGCTTGATACACACAGGTTACATACACCACGAATATTAGAGCGAGAGCAATAATTCTAGCACTAGACCTCTAAACATGTAAAAAATGTTAACCGGTTCCCGGCTGGACATAACTGCGGCAGAATGGCTCCCCGCCGCGCGTGCCTGGAGCCGATGCGAGTGCCCGGTGTGGGGGATGACCACCGGGCACCCACGATCGCTCGTGACAGAGCGAGAACCGGGATCTGTGTGTGTAAACACACAAATCCCGGTTCTCTCAGGTGAGAGGAGAGAAAGATCGTGTGTTCATACATACATGAACATACATTAACATGCTCCCCTAGTTAGTCTGTAAGAGTCCAGGGCTTACTACGCTTGCACCAATGGTGCATTACCGCAAGAGGAAATCTGTGCCAACTGAGCATATGCCAAAGATGCCTCACTGCGCCAACCCACACCTGCACAGAAGACCTGATGGAAAAAGACAGGAAAATGCCCCGGGAGGCGCACAGGAAGTGATATCAACCTGATGTAAAAAGGCGGGAAAATGCCCAGGAGGCGCACAGGAAGTGACCTCAACCTGATGGAAAAAAGCGGGAAAATGCCCAGGAGGCGCACAGGAAGTGCACTCAAACTTCCCTATATAACCCAGCCCAGACACTGCCAAATTGCTGGATTATCTTCAGCCCCCCCTTGTTCCTGTGCTAGTGTGTGATCTGTCTGGACTTGTGACCTGGAAACCTATTTGACTACTCTTGTTTGCTGCTTGCCATTGACCTCAGATTTGTACCTTGACCATTCTACTTCTTTGCCCCTTTTGTACTCAGCTGCCAGATTGGAACCGAACCCGGCTTGGATCTCGACCATTCTTCTTCTGATTAACCCTTTTATACTTCGTTGCCAAACTGGACTGGACCTCAGCTCGGATCTCGGACTAAGGCTTGCACGGTGCTCCGTACCCCTGACACCCATGCCACTCGGTGTCCACCAAGTCCCTGTCTCCATCTCCAGAGGCTTCAAGGACCCGAGGTGCAAGGGAGGCCTCCTCACTACTTCAGTCTCACCTCAGGTACATGGCCCTCGTGACACAGTCCCATCCCCCCCACAGTTAGAACACACTAGGGAACACATTTAACCCCTTCATCGTCCCCTAGTGTTAACCCCTTCACTGCCAGTGACATTTATACAGTAATCAGTGTATTTTTATAGCACTGTTCACTGTATGATTGTCAATGGTCCAAAAATGTATCAAAAGTGTCAAATTTGTCAGCCGCAATATCACAGTCCCGAAAAAAATCGCAGATCACCATCATTACTAGTATAGCGTTTTTTTTACCTATCAGTCTAAACAGAGGGAAAAAAACATTTTTTTGAAAAAAAAATTGGGATATTTATTATAGCAAAAAGTAAAAGGTATTGGGAGTTTTTTACTAAAGGCAAATCCACTTTGCACTGCCAATGCACTTGGAAGTGCAGTCGCTGTAGATCCGAGGGGGACATGCAAGGAAAGTAAAAAACAGCATTTTAGCTTGCACATGATTGGATGATAAAATCAGCAGAGCTTCCACTCATTTCATATCTACCCCTTAGATTTAGAGCAACTGCACTTTAAAGTGCACTTGCAGTACAAAGTGGATTTGCCTTTCGTTAATAACCCCCATTGTGTTTTTTTCAAAATTGTCGCTCTTCTTTTGTTTATAGCACAAAAAATAAAAACCACAGAGGTGATCAAATACTTTTTTTTGTGGAAAAAAAGGATGTGAATTTTGTTTGGGTACAGCGTAGCACATCCGCGCAATTGTAGTTAAAGCAACGCAGTGCCGTATCGCAAAAAATGGCCTGGTAATTGAGCAGCCAAATCTTCCGGGGCTGAAGTGGTTGAAGCGTCGCTTATGATTTGAAAAAAATATGATTTTTACATGTAGGAGAGAAGTGTCAGAATTGGCCTGGGTGACAAGTGGTTAATTTCCATAAGTAATATACAAATAATTATTATATATATATATATATATATATATATATATATATATATATATATATATATATATATACTATATTTTCAAAAACTGTACTCAAGCAGGTGGCTTAACGGACAAATTACTGAAGTTTGAAGTTATAATTTCACAGTAAATCAATAAATAATAAATTATTATCTTATAACATATAGCATATACATATATAAATTACCTTGATTATAAAAGTACCTTTTCAGCAGCAGCAGATTCGCATTCTCCCTCTTAACTGTGTGAGAAAAACATGGGATTGTGGTAAACCTTATACACATAAACACATTTTTTCCTTCTAATTAAGAGGGCTGGGCTGGAAGGGAGTATTTGCCTTTTAGATGCATGCACCCTTCTATGACACTGCAGTGAGAGGGGAGCCTCCACTGCAGCATTTTTAATGGACAGCTTGGGCCCATGGTACTTTACTATTGGTCCAAGGCTTTAACCACTTGCCGACCAGCCGCTACAGTTGTACTGCGGCAGAATGGCACGGCTGGGCGAAACAACGTTGTGTAACGTCGCTTCGCCCTGTGGCCACTAGGGGGCGCGCGCGACCCCTGCATGGCCCCCCGAGCCGATGCGAGTGCCCGGCGGTCTCGATCACTGCCGGGCTCCCGCAATCGCCAATGAGACACGGAGAACCTAGAACTGTGTGTGTAAACACAGTTTCCGATTCTCTGAGGGGGGAAGTGACAGATCATCTGTTCATACAGAGCTTCCCTGCACAGTCCCCATCCCCCTTCAGTTAGAACGCACACTAGGACACACTTAACCCCTTCACTGCCCCCTAGTGTTAACCCCTTACTGCCAGTGACATTTTTACAGTAATCAATGCATTCTTAATCGCACTGATCGCTGTATTAATGCCAATAGTCCCAAAAATGTGTCAAAAATGTCCGCCATAATGTCGCAGTCACAAAAAAATCACAGATCGCCGCCATTACTAGTAAAAAAAGAATTAATAATAAAAATGCTATAAATCTATCTCCTATTTTGTAGACGCTATAACTTTTGCGCAAGTCAACCAATATACGCTTATTGCGATTTTTTTACCAAAAATATGTTGAAGAATACATATCCGACTAAACTGCGGAAAAAAATAGTTTTTTATATATATTTTTGGGGGATATTTATCATAGCAAAAAGTAAAAAATATTTGTTTTTTTTTTCAAAATTGTCGCTCTTTTTTTTGTTTATGGCGCAAAAAATAAAAACTGCAGAGGTGATCAAATACCACCAAAAGAAAGCTCTATTTGTGGGAAAAAAAGGACGTCAATTTTGTTTGGATGCAACATCGCACGACCGCAAAATTGTCAGTTAAAACGATGCAGTGCCAAATAGCAAAAAGTACTCTGGTCAGGAAGGGGGTAAAATCTTCCGGGGCTGAAGTGGTTAAGCTGTCAATTGAGCTCAGTGCCTCTGACAAGAAGTGAGGAGAGGCACTGTGAGCTCATCCTCTCAGTCTGCTGCAAACAGAGTGTGTTAGCTTGTATTTAAACTGGCCGCTCTGTATGTAGCTTCTGACCAGTTGCACAAGGTGCCCCGTATCTCCGGAACCATAGGTCCTAGGAGCCCCAAATTTTGACCAGTGGTGGGGTAGGACTTCGGCTACCTACCCCCCAGGCCGCCGAGCTACGACCCTCGAAGCTCGATTGTTTTTTTTTGTTTGTTTTTTTATTTTTTATTTTTATGTTCATGGCAGGTGAGGCTCTGCCTCACCTGCCTCCCCTGGCTGCACGTCCCTGATGTGCAAGGAGCATTCTTCCCATTGACCATCACACTAATATGTTATGAGTTGTAGATATAGTAATTTTTAGCAGATGTTTCCTGAGACCATAAAATTATTTCAAGGGTTCCTCCTTTGTGTTGAAAAGGTTGAGAAAAGCTGTTTTAAATGTTAGCTATACCATGGTCTGGATAATTGAGAACCTTCACAGAAATCACCTATGTTGTTGTGGTAATATATGTAATATATAGATATAGATATAGAGATATATATGTATATATATATATATATATATATATATATATATATATATATATATATATATATATATATATATGTATATATCTATATTTATCTATATTTATAGATATATATATAGATATATATATAGATATAAATATCTATACATATATAGTACATATATAGATATCTATATTTATATCTATATATATCTACATCTATATATAGATATATATAGATATAGATATATCTATATACAGTATATACTGTATATACGTAGCCTTCTAACGCACAACCACTTGACCCTTTTGTGTAATCTCTTGTCTGTCTTAGTGTCAATAAATGCTTATCCATTTTTAAGACAATTTGTAGTGTTTGGAAAACTTGGTGTTAACCTTTAGGAGACTCTCTGACAGAAAGTCAACCTCCTGATATATTGCAAAGATGTGTGGCTGAGTCTTTAGCTTTTAAAGGTGTGATAGACAGAAGCTACAAGCACGGAGCAATCGGTCTTCTCAACGATGCTGTCACTTTTGGGGGAGACAGTTATGTATTCATATAAATAAGATAAAAGGTTCACTGTATTGTTTAGATAACGTTAACCCCATGTTATATGTACAGCCACTATAACTGGCTAAATGGGTTATGGTGTAAAGAGGCCCAAAATGAATCAAATACACATTTTATTAACCCATTGATAAGCGCAGCAAAACAGAATGCATTTATGTATCATCATTCCTTTTACAAATCCAAAAATTTGAGTTTATACATTGTCAAGGATAGTAGATGGAGCCAAGCCAATCATTCCTCTAGTGCTCAACTGTCCATTTGAGACAGCTGCTATATTGCATAGATTTTACCATTACAATGAAATAATATTTTTGGCCTTGTGATTGATATGATGTCAGGTAAACGCCTTACTATCCTGATCTTGATTTTGCAAATTTATATACAGTATATATGCTAACTATAGGTGTGCACAGCCTATTGCATTAGGGTGTGCACCTCAAAGCTCAAACACATATGTGTGTGTGTGTGTGCATGTCTATGTATACTGATGGTGTCAGTAGGGTAGCGGATTGTGTCAGTAGGGCACAGATTGGTGTCAGTAGGGCAGCGGCACAGATTGGTGTCAGTAGGGCAGTGGATGGTGTCAGAAGTTTTTATTTCTATTATTTTATTTTTTACAATTTTTATTTATTTTTTATTCTTTAACTATTTTTTTAGGAGCCCCATTAGGGGGCTTTGGTGAAATATCAGGGGTTTACACAGGGGGGGAGTTTGCGCAACACGTGGTGATTAGGGTGTGCCCAGGCACAACTATCACTCCCTGTGCGCACGCCTATAATGCTAACCATTTGCAATGTGTTATGGAGCATCTTAGGGAAGCCTTTGGCTCTAACTGGCTTGACTAACCCTTTCACTCAATCAGCTATCTGAGACCCAACAAAAAGTTGGTTCACATATTAGCGGTCTATATATATATATATATATATATATATATATATATATATATATATTTATGGTCGGAGCCCTATGTCCGATATGGACATAGATAACACTTAATAATAAAGATAAGACTTACCATCGGAAATAGACCTGGAAGTGTGGACTTACCATATGAAATGGACCTGAAAGTGTGCCTTGGTCTAATGGCCGGTATGCCAAAATAAGGGGGCATACCCTGGTTTTAAGAAATGATTATTCTGTAGAGAGAAATGAGATGAAATGAATGAAATGAAATGAATGCCTTGAAATGGGGATGGGAGGGTGGGTATCGCGCACAGGAAACCGACAAGCACCACAGGTGAGCGGGCTGCTTAAATACCCACCGGGCTCCTCCCATAAATTCAGGCCACCATACTGGCCTTCCTACTTATGGTCGGAGCCCTATGTCCGATATGGACATAGATAACACTTAATAATAAAGATAAGACTTACCATCGGAAATAGACCTGGAAGTGTGGACTTACCATATGAAATGGACCTGAAAGTGTGCCTTGGTCTAATGGCCGGTATGCCAAAATAAGGGGGCAAAAACATTCAGGTAGGGATATAATATATAATTGGTTTTCAGGTATTCATTGAGCCAATTTGGAGAATGCCTGTGCCATCTCTACTTGAGGATTGGGTATATACCGGGCGACGCAGGCTGATTTCCATCTGCCTAGTCTTTTGATGATGTGGTCTGGAACCCCCTGGCGGGTTGCTGCGGAGGCTGCTCCGATGCGGAAGGAGTGTCCGGAGTACTGACTGGGTTTAAGGTGAAGATTGCAGAGAAGTATCCTTATGTGTTTTACAAAGTGACATGCGTTTAAGGGTTTAACTGGGAATGGTAGAAGAGGACTGGTGTCCGATTGTTCAGGCAGGAGTGAGAGGAGACGGTTAAGTACGGTGACTGGACACCAGCTGTTATTGGTTCTGTAGAGGTGAAATGTCCACTCCAGAGCCTGTTTCCTGGGTTTAAGAAACCTCGAGGTGAAGGATGAAATGGTCTTGGTGGCGAAGCAAGTGCCGTCTGCGTAATACTTGGTCTGTGGGGTGGTTATAGGTGAACCCGTAGTAAGCCAACTATATGGCTGCTTGTAGGACCGTGCTGGGCAGGAGACCGAATGGCGAAGTAGCCAGAATAGTCGACATATCCCTGAAGATGGGCCCCGTAATGGGTAAGCGCTTAGTACTAATCACTGGTTGTTGTTTCTGGATGCCCCTTAGGATGGCTCGTATAGCGTGTGATGAGAACAGTGAAGATTTTGTGGGGTCTTCCAGGGTCACGAAATGTTGTATGCCGGCTAGGTATAGCCGAATGGTATTGTAAGATAAGGTCAGCTGAGTGTGGCAGTATGAAATGCAGGCCAATACCTGTTTGACATCTATTGGTCCTTTACGGCAGGATGTGAGAAATTTATTGAACGCCTTTCAAGCTGTCTGGTAGGCTTTGAGTGTGTTATGAGAGAGTGAGTGATTGATGAGCTGCGTTGCTCCTTGTAAATGTTAAACTAGTCCAGGGTCAGTTGTGACCAGGCAGGGATAGGGGCCGACACTGGATCGGCTCCGGGAACCTGTTTGGAAAGGAGGTGTAGTTAGAACGTGACAGTGCGTCAGCAGCTAATTGTGTCTGCCTGGAATAAATGCACAGTGTATGTTAAACTGATGCTGTAAGAACAGTTGTACCAATCTGCGCAGGAAGGACATGACTGCTGGGGAATTGGACCTGCCTTTGTTGATGTCTGCCGTGGCCTGATTGTCGGTGGTGAAGATTACGGTTTGCCCTGTCCAATGGTGACCCCAGAGTTGTGCAGCTGCCACCATGGGGTAGAGTTCGAGGAGGGAAGATGTTTTGAATAAGCCGGGTATCAACAGTATCTGTTGAGGCCAGGGTCCTGAAAACCAATGATGGCCAAAAATTGCAGCGAAACCTGTGGTGGCTGCAGCGTCTGTCACCACCTGGGGTGACAGGGCTGAAACCATGGGTATAATTAGGGATATGCCATTCCGGGAGGACGGAATTCGTCCCACATAGATAGGTCCGCTATTGCTGCGGAGTCTAGATTTAAGATCTGACCGGGGTCTTGTGTTTCTGGCAGGAATCTCAGCAGGCGTGACACGAAGGTGCGGCCTTGTGGAATAATTCGTATGGCGAAATTCAGCATTGCCAGGAGAGATTGCAACTGCTTCTTGGTACACCCCTTGGTGTGGGTGAATTTGTGAAGGACCGCCTTAATGCGGGTTAGTTTGTCGAGGGGGAGACTGGCTTGCATAGCGCAGGTGTCTAAGTTGGCCCCCGAGAAAGGTGATGTTATGTGCTGGCCTTCTACTTTGTGCTTGGTGATGGGAAGATTGGGTTTTCCGAATATCGCTCTGAGTTTGTCGAGGTCTCCTGGGGGCTTGCTGGGAGGTTCCATTAGTAGGAAGTCGTCCAGGTAATGGATGACTTTTGTCACTGAGCCTTGTGTAACAGTATCCAAGCAAGAGACTGAGCGAATGTGTCGAAGAGCCAAGGGCTGCTCTTCGAACCGAACGTCAGTTTTGTGGCCAAATAATATGCCTCCTTCCACTTGATGCCATGCCAGCACCAAAGGGATGGATGGATAGGCAGGAGCTTAAAGGCATCCAAGATGTCGGTTTTGGAAAGCCAGGCACCTGTACCTGCTTTGATGACTGCTTGTATCGGCATGTCTACGGAGGAATATTTTAGGGAGAATTCTTCGGAGGGAATCAGGGAATTGAGACTGGGGATGTGGGAAGAATGAGGCGCAGACAGGCGGTACCCCAAACGTAATTTATTTGTGAATTTGCCCTTGACGAGCCCCAAATAGGGCTGACTCTCCAAGTGCTGAAAGGGGGCTGAGTGAAAGGCCTATAACGTACTCTCGGTCTAGTTCTGTTTGTAAGAGCCGATCTATGGTTTGTTCGTCGATGGCTGCTGAACGAATATTCCCACATTCGTACGTACTGTGAGGTAGTGAAATGAGGCCTGTGTGAAAGCCGACAGAGGGGCCGTGAAGTCTTCGCTGCCGGCCTGTGACATGATTTGATCTGATGAGAATATCCTGTTTTTGAGCTCGTATATTTTTTTTTTTTTTTTTTTTTTTGTGAGAACGAAATGATTCGAAATGTTTGCCTTGATGTTTGAAATGACTGAACTGCATGACAAAGGTCCGGCCTGGCCGTGTCGTGACTGATGCGACCGTGAACCGGGCCCTGGAGCATGCACTGAAACGAGGCAACAGAAGAAACATTGGTGCACACCGGGACGGATCGGTGCTTGTTTGATGCATCTGGATTCGAATCGGAGCGCAGCATGAAATGAAATGAGAGAAATGTTTACCTTGACCGAGGCTTGAATTGGTTGTGCCGTGTTTTGCGACTGGCAACCGACCGAGCTCTGGTATAGGTATGGATTTTTTTTTTTTTTTTTTTTTTTGAGGAAAATGAAAAGGTGACAATTCGTGAAGGGATTGCTAAGTAACTTGAAGCAATGATTTGTATGATGCTTGCAATCTTGTGACAATGAAATGATTCGAAATGTTTGCTTTGATTGTGAAATGAATGAACTGCATGACAGAGGTGCGGCCTGGACGTGTCACGATTTGTTCGACCGTGAACCGGGCTCTGGAGCATGTATTGAAATGGGGCAACTGAAAATATTGGTGCTCCTGGGACGAATCGGTGCTTGTTTGATGCATCTGGATTCGAATAGGAGTGCAGTATTAAATGACATGAGAGAAATTATTGTTTTGACCGCGGCTCGAATTGGTTGTGCCGTGTTAGCGACTGGCAACTAACCGAGCTCTGGTATAGGTATGAAATGCGATCGGAACCAGTGATGCATGCCGTGACGAATCGGTGCACCTCAGATGCGACTGGTTTCGAAACGGTGATGCGTTGTGGGAGTGAAATGGTAGAAATTGCATGACAGAGATGTGGATCAATCCCCCGATGTCTGCGATTAGCTATGATCTGGACTCTGGAGCATGTGTCAGAAATGTGGCCAATCCTGGGCACGCCGAGACGAATCGGTGCATTTTCATGCGACTGATTTCATGTCGGAATGTGACACGTGGAAATGAAATGATAACCATGACAGAGGTACAAATGACTGATAACGTAACTCTGGAGCATGTATAGAAATGAGGCCAATCCTGGGGCACGCCGAGACGAATCGGTGCATTTCATGCGACTGAATTCATGTCGGAACGTGATACATGAAATGAAATGATAACCATGACAGAGGTACGAATGACTGATAAGACGTAACTCTGGAGCATGTATAGAAATGAGGCCAATCCTGGGGCACGCCGAGACGAATCGGTGCATTTCATGCGACTGAATTCATGTCGGAACGTGATACGTGGAAATGAAATGATAACCATGACAGAGGTACGAATGACTGAGAAAACGTAACTCTGGAGCATGTATAGAAATGAGGCCAATCCTGGGGCACGCCGAGACGAATCGGTGCATTTTTCATGCGACTGAATTCATGTCGGGACGTGATACATGGAAATGAAATGATAACCATGACAGAGGTACGAATGACTGATAAAACGTAACTCTGGAGCATGTATAGAAATGAGGCCAATCCTGGGGCACGCCGAGATGAATCGGTGCATTTCATGCGACTGAATTCATGTCGGAACGTGATACATGGAAATGAAATGATAACCATGACAGAGGTACGAATGACTGATAAAACGTAACTCTGGAGCATGTATAGAAATGAGGCCAATCCTGGGGCACGCCGAGACGAATCGGTGCATTTTTCATGCGACTGAATTCATGTCGGGACGTGATACATGGAAATGAAATGATAACCATGACAGAGGTACAATTGACTGACAATAACGTAACTCTGGAGCATGTATAGAAATGAGGCCGTAATAACTGGGGCACACCGGAACGAATCGGCGCATCTTTGGTGCGACTGGATTCGAATCGGAGCGCGGTAGGTGACTGAAATGAGAAATGATTTGAAAATGTCAGAAATGAGTTCAGAAATGTTTTCAGAAATGAGAAATGATTTGAAATGTCCGAAATGAGTTTAGAAATGTCTCAGAAATGAGAAATGATTGGTATCGAACTAACTTGATTTGATCTTTTACAAAATTGCGACTGGCTATGGCTGTCTACTGATACCGACATGCTAGAAATGAAGCGACGTCAGCGTCGCTGTGCTATCGAATTTGTAACATATCGAAAGTACGAGCGATATACATTGCAGTTTGTGAAATGCGGGTGAAACGAAATTTGAACTCACGGTTTAGTGACATGATATGAAAAACGAAAAGTCCGACGGGACCCTACCTGCGACAGCCAAGCCAGACGCGTGGTACGAACGATACGGATCGGTAAACACTGACACTCTCGAGCACGAAATAGCAAATGCGGGAACTTCGCGAGACAACGATTTACGGACGTTTGGTATTCGGATAGTCGGCCTAGTGACGTAACGTATCGCGCACAGGAAACCGACAAGCACCACAGGTGAGCGGGCTGCTTAAATACCCACCGGGCTCCTCCCATAAATTCAGGCCACCATACTGGCCTTCCTACATATATATATTTATATATATAGAGATATATATAGAGAGAGATATAGATAGATAGATAGATAGATAGATAGATAGATAGATAGATAGATAGATAGATAGATAGATAGATAGATAGATAGATAGATAGATAGATAGATAGATAGATAGATAGATTTATAGATATATATATAGATATATATATTCACTGGCCAGCAGTGGTTGATGCAAATACACAGGAGGCCCTCATACTAGCACAGAGAGACCGGCCCAGTACTATAAACTGAGTTTTGCTAGCACATGACTGGGTTTTTAAAGTGAACACACCTTCACCTTATTCACTAGCATTCATTTTTTAAAGTAAACATACACTTTTTTAAATTGAGTATTCACTTTTTGAAGTGAACAGCATTTGCTTCTTATATAAATCAATCCAATTGGCTACATGGCATTTCTATGTTCTTGAACAGAAAGCCAGCACTTTGGGATGATAATTTTCACTTAGGGGTGTACTCACTTTTGTTGCCAGTGGTTTAGATATTAATGGCTGTGTGTTGAGTTATTTTGAGGGGACAGCAAATTTACACTGTTATACAAGCTGTACGTTCACTACTTTACATTGTAGCAAAGTGTCATTTCTTCAGTGTTGTCACATGAAAAGATATAATAACATATTTACAAAAATGTGAGGGGTGTACTCACTTTTGTGTGATACTGTACATGGGCTGCCTGCATGCAGCAGCTGGTGGCTCAAGCTGCATAAACATTGAGCCCATTTACTTTCTACGGGCCTTCTAAAGCGCTGCGCAAACTTTTGGCGCTATATAAATCCGGTAAAATAATAATTGCCATAGTGAATGGGGCCTTAATAATGCGAATAAGAATTATTATTAATAGTAGACTTCTGCGCCGTCAATAATTTGTTTTGTTTCTTTCCGTTTCGTATTAGAATTATTTTGTAATTCGTGTCCGAAATTTCGTATGAATTACGAATTTTCGTTAGGTTCATTAACTTTTCGTAACAATTATGAATGTTCGTTATGATGAATTTATCATTATGAGGGGCTCCCACCATCCCTGTGCTGACTTCCTGGGTTTTAACTTTTAGGTTCGTTAACTTTTCGTAACAATTATGAATGTTCGTTAGGAATTTGGATCCGAAATTCGTAAACAAAATTTCGTATTTCGTACAAAATTCGGAAGCATAGCAATTCATATTTCGGATCCTCTCAAATGTACGAATTTATGGAAATTCGAACGAATTTTCGATTCGTACGAAACTAATTGCACATGTCTAATTAATAGTAAATAGTTCATGGCCCAAAAAAACTAGTATATAAGAGCATAATGTAATGCCCATACCCTAATGGAGTTATTTCTATTATTACTAGGTGGGACTCTGGAAAAAAATACTGCCCAGTGCTTTCTGGGCTCATAAACGTTCAGATTGTGCTTGAAATTTTCATTCAGCCCCTGATCACATCATTTTACTTATTCTCTATCACTGCTCTTTAGGTATTTTTTCCTCCCCAATTCTTTATACAGTTAAGTGCAGGGCCAAAATGGAACTCCACTTAAATGGATAAGATTACAATACATCAAGCTAAAGGTTAATAAAGAAATAAAGAGGAAACACTTAATCCAGATGTAAAACAAAGTTTTGCCTAAAGTTGGAGTATTTTTTATACTAGCCCAGACTGTGTTTGGTTCAGACATTCACTTTAATACAGAAGCATTTTATTTCTGTATTCCTATGCACATGTTTGGGTGTTAGAAGTGAACAAATCAGTGTAAAAATGATTGCTTTGCTTTAATAAGGTAATGTCTAATGTTAATTTTAAGCAACATTAACAGCCTTGATACCATAAATAAATAAAGAGTGCTAGAAGGGCTGAAATATTTACTATTCCTGGTGCAAATGCTGATTCAGGATCCCTTCAGTACCAGCTGCATTCAGGGCCATCTTAATAGCAGGGGCCCCTGGGCAAGGTAATGCTATGGGGCCCCTACAAGCTTGCCCCAATTTACGCACCTACTCTCAAGAATGAAAGTACAATATTTCTACTTTACAGTGTGTCACTTGCTACTGTCCCCTGTCACCAGATTCAGCGTGTCACTTGCCACCGGTCCCTTGTCATCAGATTCAGCGTGTCACTTGCCACCGTCACCTGTCACCAGATTCAGTGTGTCACTTGCCACCCGTCCCCTGTCACCAGATTCAGAGTGTCACTTGCCACCCGTCCCCTGCCACCAGATTCAGCGTGTCACTTTCCACCCGTCTCGTCACCAGATTTAGCATGTCACTTGCCACCCATCCCGTCACCAGATTCAGCGTGTCGCTTGCCACCGTCACCTGCCACCAGATTCAGTGTGTCACTTGCCACCGTCACCTGTCACCAAATTCAGTATGTCACTTGCCACCCATCCCCTGCCACCAGTCCCCTGCCACCTGATTCAGCGTGTCACTTGCCACCCGTCCCGTTACCAGATTTAGCGTGTCAGTTGCTACCCATCCCGACACCAGATTTAGCGTGTCACTTGCCACCCATCCCGTCACCAGATTTAGCATGTCACTTGCCACCGGTTCCTCTCCAGAGACACAGCCGGTCTCTCCCCACTGCTGACAGGAGGAGGGGGATAGGCAAGAAATAGAGCCCTCTTCTGACAGCGGCAGCTCGAGGGGGGAGGGGCAGCACAGTTTCTTCTCTTCAGACCCGCTCGTCATCGGCACTTGAGCTTCGGCACCCCCCTCTGCCTTAGCTCGCTCAGTCACTCAGGGAGGCTCAGGGGAGGTGGTGACAGCCCAGCTTGCAGGTGGAACCAAAGATGCTGCCGCACACTGGACTGCCTGTGCCCACTCAGCCTGACTCCGTTGTCCCACTGCTAGTACTATTTGTCCGGCTCTGATGGGGCCAGGGCCCGTGCAAGACTATTTTGTGCCCTAGGCAAGACCAGCTACTTGCGGCCCCCCAAAAAACAAAACTTCTTTACCTCTAAAATATAATTTCTATACGGTATAGAAAGGGCGCAAAATAGTCTAGCGCAGGCCATGTCTATACCCCCCTGTGATGTTTGTTGCCCCCGCATTGAACTACCATACAAAGCGAGCATAGTTGCCAACATTTAAATTTTTTTTTTTTTTAGAGGACTGGATGACAGCAGGGGGACTGGGTGACAGCAGAGGGATTGGGTGACAGCAGAGGGACAGGGCGACAGCAGGGGACTGGGTGACAGCAGGGGACTGGGTGACAGCAGGGGGACTGGGTGACAGCAGAGGGACAGGGCGACAGCAGGGGACTGGGTGACAGCAGGGGACTGGGTGACAGCAGGGGACTGGGTGACAGCAGGCAGAGGACTGGGAGAAATTGGGTTAAAAATTTACAGTGAGGACAGCGCTACAGGAAAAAACAGGTACCATCTTGATCTTTGTCAGCTAACAGAACTTTTTTACTTATATGTTATATATCACCACACAATCTGTACATATCACCCTCACTTCTCCCCTCCCCCTACTACTGCACTCATCACCTCTTTCTAACTCTAAGCCCACTTGCTAACATACCCCCCAGGATACTAAAGCATGTCCCCTCATACAAATCATATTCTCATATTACCTCCCTTACTCTTCTGCTTCTCCTAATCGCTGGAGATATTTCCCCAAACCCTGGGCCTCCCTTATTTAACTGTGCCCAACACACCCATCGCCATCACCCTACACCCTCTGGCAGTAGTCGCAATCTACACAATTTAGTCTCCATTCCTCTTCTTCCCAACACCAGCCTCCCTCTCTCTTGTGCCCTCTGGAACGCCCGCTCTGTCTGCAACAAACTCACTGCTGTTCATGATCTCTTTGTCACTAATTCCTTTAATCTACTTGCTCTCACCGAAACCTGGCTCCACGAATATGACACCCCTTCTCCTGCTTCCCTCTCCCAGGGTGGCCTTTACTGGACTCACTCCCCTAGGCCTAATGGACGCAAGGGAGGTGGAGTGGGATTCCTCCTATCCCCCCAGAGCACCTTCCAGGTTATTCACCCTCCTTCCTCTTTTTCCCTCTCATTATTTGAAGCCCACTGTATACGTCTATTCTCTCCTACTTCCCTAAGAATTGCTGTGATCTACCGGCCCCCTGGACCATTATCGACTTTCCTTGATGAGTTTTCTGCCTGGCTACCCTACTTTCTCTCTTCGGATATTCCCACAATCCTTCTCGGTGATTTCAACATCCCTGCTAATACAAACACTCCTGCTACTTCTAAACTTCTTAGTCTAACCTCTTCATTTGACCTGAAGCAATGGGTACAGGCTCCTACTCACTCTGATGGCAACACCCTTGACCTTGTATTCTCCTACCTATGCACTCCATGCAACTTCTCTAACAATCCTTTTCCTCTCTCGGACCACCACCTTATTAGTTTCTCTCTCCCCCTGTCTTCCACCACCTTTCCCTCCAATCGCCTAACCATCACCCATAGAAACTTTCGCAACTTCAACTCCTGTCTCCTCTATTCTGCTACTGACCACCTCTATGACAAAATCTCTCCCCTGTCCTGCCCCAACCAAGCCATGTCCATCTACAATAAATATCTGTCCTCCACCCTGGATAAGCTCGCTCCCCTCACTACACGCAGAATCAGGCCTCGACCCCTACAACCCTGGCAAACAGATGACACTAAAATTCTCAAAAAACGTAGTCGCGCTCTTGAGCGTCTGTGGCACAAGACTAAGTCTCTCAAAGACTTCAACCAATACAAATCTGCCCTCCAAATATACTATTCTTTCCTCCACACTGCCAAGCAAACCTATTTTACAACTCTTATTAACACCTTCTCATCCAATCCTCGTAAACTCTTCTCTACCTTCAACTCTCTACTTTGTCCTCCACCGCCTCCACCCACTGACTTACTCACTGCCCAGGAAATCGCTAATCACTTCAAAAACAAGATTGATACAATCCGTGATGAAATCTCTATTCTACAGGTATCTCCCCCAGCTAAGACCCCATGTCAACAGATACAACTGACACTCCCCCTATTCAAATCTACTACTACAGATGAAGTTGCTAAACTCCTTTCTATCGCCCACCTAACCACCTGTACCCTGGACCCTATTCCCTCTCAAACGCTACGGTCACCCTCTGACCCCATCCTACACTCTCTAACCCACATCTTCAATCTCTCCCTCACCTCTGGCATCTTCCCCGATGCTCTAAAACATGCACTGGTCACCCCCATACTCAAAAAGCGGTCCTTGGACCCTACCAATCTTAACAACCTACGCCCAATCTCCTTGCTCCCCTTTTCCTCTAAACTCCTTAAACGCCTGGTTTACAACCAACTGAGTGACCACCTCATTAAAACAACCTTCTTGATCCCCTTCAATCTGGATTTCGCCCTCAACACTCCACAGAAACTGCTCTTTTAAAACTCACAAATGACCTACTAACTGCAAAAACCAATGGACACTATTCTGTACTCCTACTTCTGGATCTTTCAGCTGCCTTTGACACGGTTGACCACCCCCTCCTCCTCAAAAAACTTTACTCCCTCGGTCTCCGTGACTGTGCTCTTCAGTGGCTCTCATCCTACCTATCCCAACGCACCTTCATTGTCACTTACAATTCTACTTCCTCCACTCCTCTTCCCTTCTCTGTCGGGGTCCCCCAAGGTTCTGTTCTTGGACCTCTTTTATTTTCAATCTACACCTCTTCCTTGGGTCAGCTGATAGCCTCTCACGGCTTTCAATATCATTTCTATGCTGATGACACACAAATCTATCTCTCCTCCCCTCAACTCACTCCATCAGTCTCCTCACGCATCACTAACTTACTAACCGACATATCTGTATGGATGTCACACCACTTCCTCAAACTCAACTTGTCCAAAACCGAGCTTATAATATTTCCTCCCCCACGTTCCTCTTCCCCCGACTTCTCTGTCAAGAGCAATGGCAAAACCATCCACCCGTCCCCACATGTCAGGGTACTAGGTGTTATCCTGGATTCTGAACTCTCCTTTCAGCCCCACATCCAATCACTTTCCAAAGCTTGCCGCCTTAACCTCCGCAACATCTCTAAACTATGTCCCTTTCTAACCAATGAAACCACAAAGCTCCTGATTCACTCCCTGGTTATCTCTCGCCTTGACTACTGCAACTCACTCCTCATTGGCTTACCTTTAAACAGACTATCCCCCCTTCAGTCCATCATGAATGCTGCTGCCAGACTCATCCACCTTACAAACCGCTCAGTGTCTGCTACCCCTCTCTGCCAATCCCTCCATTGGCTACCACTCGCCCAACAAATTAAATTCAAAATACTAACAATAAGTTACAAAGCCATCCACAACTCTGCCCCCAGCTACATCACTAACCTAGTCTCAAAATACCAACCTAATCGCCATCTCCGTTCCTCCCAAGACCTCCTGCTCTCTAGCTCCCTCATCACCTCCTCCCATATCCGCCTCCAGGACTTCTCCCGAGCCTCGCCCATCCTCTGGAATTCCCTACCCCAATCTGTCAGACTGTCTCCAACTTTATCCACTTTTAGGCGATCCCTGAAAACTTTCCTCTTCAGAGAAGCCTATCCTGCCTCCATCTAACAACTGCACTATTTTCTCCATTAGCTCATCCCCCACAGCTATTACCCTTTTGTATCACTTGACCCTCCCTCCTAGATTGTAAGCTCTAATGAGCAGGGCCCTCTGATTCCTCCTGTATTGAATTGTATTGTACTTGTACTGTCTGCCCTAATGTTGTAAAGCGCTGCGTAAACTGTCGGCGCTATATAAATCCTGTATAATAATAATAATAATAATATGTAAAAGTCTAAAGATAGAAGTAATAAAGTTGACAAAGCTCAAGATGGTATCTGGTTTTTCCTGTAGCACTGTCCTGAGTGTAAGAAATCAAGCAGAGCAGTTTTCAACCAAATTTCTCTCGATTCAGTGGCTGCATAAAAAAGAAAAACACATTTTTAGAGCCTTTTTTACCTCCATGTTGCTCTGCCCAGAAGGACCATGCGATCATCTCTGAGGTCGGCAGCTCCGCCCCCCAATGACAGGCGGGGTCACCCCTTGCCTGGCCACACCCCCTCACAAGTCCCGACCATTGACAATGAAGGAGGCGGGCCAGCTCCTCGGGATCAATCAGAGCCCTGAGCCGCCGAACAGCTCTGCAGCTGGGGGAGCCGGGGGAAGGATCTGTCAGTGTACTGCATGCGATAGTTCCCTCCCCGCGCTCCTGCACGATCCCCGGCAGCAGACATTCCCTCTCCACCTCCGGTACACACTCCTGCAGGTAACGGCGCGCTGGCCCTGGAAGGGGCCCGGGGTGCCAGGTGAATGGCCCAGTGGTGCCCGCTCAGAAAGACGGCCCTGGTGGGGCCCCCCAAGCAAGTGGGGCCCCCAGGCAACTGCCCAGCATGCCCATACAAAAAGACAGCCCTGGCTGCATTACCTAAAGCTTTGCCATGGACCCTGTGATCTCCACTGAAGGGAAGAATCCGATTTCAGGTGTACAAAATATCTACAATAGAGTTTACTTGATCACATATTTACAATTTCGATCGCAGAATTAACATTCAAGGGGGGCATAGAGCAGCTTTTTTTCCGAGAAAGGTAAGCATTTTTTCCATTCTGTTATTCTTTATCTACTATTAAAGAGAATACAATCACCGGCCACTTTATTAGGTACACCTTGCTAGTACCCAGTTGGACCCCCTTTTGCCTTCAGAACTGCCTTCATTCTTCATGGCATAGATTCAACAAAGTGTTGGAAACATTCCTCAGAGATTTTGGTCTATAGTGACATGATAACATCACGCAGATTTGTCGGCTGCACATCCATGATGCGAATCTCCCGTTACACCACATCCCAAAGGTGCTCTATTGGATTGAGATCTGGTGACTGTGGAGGCCATTGGAGTACAGTGACCTCATTGTCATGTTCAAGAAACCAGTGGTGAGGTGATCTGAGCTTTGTGACATGGTGCATTATCCTGCTGGAAGGAGCCATCAGAAGATGGGTACACTGTAGTCATAAAGGGATGGACATGGTCAGCAACAATACGCAGGTAGGCCGTGGCATTGAAACGATGCTCAATTGGTTCTAAGGGGCCTGAAGTGTGCCAAGAAAATATCCCCCACACCATTACACCGCCACCACAAGCCTGAACTATTGATACAAGGCAGGATGGATCCATGCTTTCATATTGTTTACGCCAAATTCTGACCCTACCATCTGAATGTCAAAGCTGAAATCGAGACTCATCAGACCAGGCAACATTTTTCCAACCTTCTATTGTCCAGTTTTGGTGAGCCTGTGCAAATTGTGGACCTGTTCTTAGCTGACATGAGTGACACGCAGTGTGGTCTTCTGCTCTTGTAGCCCATCTGCTTTAAGGTTTGATGTGTTGTGCATTCACAGATGGTATTCTGCATACCTTGGTTATAAAGAGTGGTTATTTGAGTTACTGTAGCTTTCTATTACCTTAGTCTGCCCATTCTCCTCTGACCTCTGAGATCAACAAGGCATTTTTGTCCACACAACTGCTGCTCACTGGATATTTTATCTTTTTCGGACCATTCTCAGTAAACCTGAGAGATGGTTGTTTGTGAAAATCCCAGTAGATCAGCGGTTTTTCAAATACTTAGACCAGCCTGTCTGGCACCAACAACCATGCCACGCTCAAGGTCACTTAAATCCCCTTTCTTCCCCATTCTGATGCTCAGTTTGAACTTCAGCAAGTCGTCTTCAGCAGGTCTAGATGCCTAAATGCATTGAGTTGCTGCCATGTGATTGGCTGATTAGCAATTTGTGTTGACAAGCAAATGAACAGGTGTACCTAATAAAGTGTCCGGTGAGTGTACATATCCTTTTTTCAGTGCATAGAGTAGGTAAATAGTAAAACCATTATCAGGTTATTTTTTGCTGTCAGCGTAAGGCTGGGGAGATTTCCCTTCATGTCCTCTCTCAAAGATGCAGCAGGAAGTAAGATACAATCTCTCCAAAATGAAAAGAATTCTCATTTTAGAGAGTTGTCACCAGAATATTTGACCTTTCCCAATGCTATCAATAATTAAAGCAATTCAATGGCAATCCAACCAGTGATTATGCTATTTTTCAAGTTCCTTTGACAGACCAAGCTGTCCAGACAAAGTAACAGTTGTGGCAGGAAGTAAATGAAAATCTCCCCAGTGGGGCATAAATGGGGAAAAAACACTCCCTTACGATATCCAAATAAAACAAAAAAAGTTTTGCCTTTAGTTCTACTTTCAGAATTGGCAAGCTGCAATTTATTATTATTTTTTAGCTTTTGTATTTAATTCCCCTTTAAGTGCCTATTTGAAAATACATATATATTTAAAAGACACGTGTACATTTTTATATAATGCTGTTTATTAAAAAAAAAGAACAGATACACGTTATGCTGTTTCAGGGTTACAGGAAATGGATAACAGGAAGCATTTGTACATCTTAGTAGTCATTAGTTTATATGACAATATAATGTATTTTATTACTTATGTAGCAAAAGTCAACATTCCCAAAATGCATATTTTTATTAACCTCTTGCTTACTGGGCACTTAAACCCCCCATCCTGCCCAGACCAATTTTTAGCTTTCAGCGATGTCACACTTTGAATGACAATTGCGCAGTCATACAACACTGTACTAAAATTAAATTTTTATAATTTTTTTTAACACAAATGGAGCATTCTTTTGGTGGTATTTAATCACCACCTGGGTTTTTATTTTTTGCTAAACAAACAAAAAAAGGCAGAAATTTAAAAAAAACCAAAAAAAACAAAAAAAAACCAAGTTTCATAGTTTGTTATAAAATTTTGCAATTCGCTGATGAGGCTGCACTGATGGGCACTGATGGGCTGCACTGATGGGCACAGATAAGGCGACACTGATAGGCACTGATAAGACGGCACTGATGGGCACTGATAAGACGGCACTGATGGGCACTGATAAGATGGCACTGATGGGTGGCACTGATGAGTGGCACTGAGGGGTGGCACTGATAGATGTCACTTATGGGCATTGACAGGTGGCACTGATGGGCACTGGTAGGTGGCACTGATGGGCACTGGTAGGTGGTATTGATAGGCAGTGCTGGTGATGAGGCACTGCTTGGTGACATTTATAGGTGGCACTGTGGGCACTGATAGGTGACACTGTGGCACTGATAGGTGACACTGTGGGCACTGATGGGTGGTACTGTGGGCACTGATGGGTGGTACTGTGGGCACTGGTAGGTGGTGTTGGTGGGCACTGATAGGTGGCGCTGGTGGGCACTGGTAGGTGGCACAGGTGGGCACAGAAGCCTCTGCGGAGGCTCTCCACGATCGGGACCGATGTCCCTCTCACAGCCGCCGGTGATCTGTTTACATCACATGATCAACTGTCATTGGCTGACAGCTGATCGCGTGGTAAGGGGTCGGGATCGACCACTTACTCCAATCTGTGATCAGCCGGGTCTCATAGACTCGCTGATCACAGAGCGCACTGCGCGTGCCCTGCAGGAGGCACACAGGCCGCTCGAGCACGGGAGGACGTCTATGGACACCCTCCCGGCAAATTAGGTCCGCACTGCAGCTGTCTTTCGGCTATAGTACGGACAGGAGGTGGTTAATATTGGCGCCGTTATTTTATATTTCTATACAAGCAGACAATACCCAAGCTCAACCACAGATTTAGAAAATTCTTGCTGAGATTCGGTACTCAGGCTGGGGGGATCCCCATTCCCCTGTTCGAACATCCAAAGCAGAAATTCAGCCAGCAACTCGATAACTCTTTAGTATTATCCTTTATTTGGCTACATCATATACACAGGATCAATGCTGACATGTTTCGGCTATTACAGCCTTACTCATAGCCGTACCCATAGCTATAGCTATGGTTAAGGCTGTAATAGCCGAAACATGTCAGCATTGATCCTGTGTATATGATGTAGCCAAATAAAGGATCATTTTCTGCGTTTGACTATTAATTTCTACCATTAAAATTTTTTGGAAAGGGTTACACAACATATAAACTGTACATGGCAACATTAGAAATGCTCCATACAGATATACCCAGAGGTTGAATTTGTATTGTATTTTTGCTGGTTTTTTTTTTCCTTTCGAAAGACCAAATTTTCACTTCTAGGCACAGGTGCTTAATTTGATTTAAATATTTTCACTGTATACCTCATTCCAATGGAGGCTAGCTTCTCTGGCAGGAAGAATCTGCTTTTAACTTCAGCTTGTTCAATTAAGCTTTGACAAAAAAAAAACCTGGAAGCTGATTGGTTTCTATGCAGAGCAGCACCGCATTTTGTACTCCCCAGTTTAAGCAAATCAACCCCATTGTAAATGTCCATCTTGACACAACAACTTTCCTTGATGGCCATGGATGATAGCATGATTGAACATTCAATTCCATTTCTTGTCAAAATCGCCAAGCATTCAAAGATGTAAAATGGTTGTTTCGATCATGAAAAAATAGGATCAAAATTGCCTAAATCGAACAAGGTGAAAAAAATCAGAAAAATTTGAAAATCACTTTCAATTAATTTTCTGCAATTTTTAACTACACAATCAACTGAATTCTGGTGGAATTTTGGATAGTAGATTGCTTAGTCTCTTGCTATAATATTTGTAATTCCTGGTGGCCCAAAAATCATTGAAGTTGATTGAAAATCACCACATATACATATGTCCATTTTTTGGGGTTTTTCTCATTTGAAAATATTAGTGTCAGGGCTGGGCTCAGCCCTTCCTTCTCTGAGCTGGCCGCTCAACTGTCGGCTAATTGCCAGCTCCCATCCCTCTCCACAGTTACTCAGCTGTTGATGATCCTGCTCATCAGTCCTGCCTACTTAAGCTGTCCAGTCCAGAGGAGCTCTGCCTTCACCTTGGTTATCATCACAAGAAACATCTCCTGCGTTCCTGTTTAAAGACTGCCTTTGCTTACATCCCTTCTGGCTCTGAATTCTGCTTGCTGTTCCACTACTTTGATCCCTGATTTCTGGCTTGGCTGACTATCTTTTCTGGTTACTGAACTTTGGCTATGTTTTGACTACGTTTGTTCTACTAACTTTTATTATTAAACAAGTGTGATTTAACTGTACTTCTGTGTCGGTCTGATTTCATGGTTTCTGACAATTAGCAACCACCTTTTATCTTATCCATTAGCTGTGAATATGACCACCTCAAAGCACTTGTGCTTATCTGTCTTTCAAGATCATCTTCCATAGCACACACTCTACTATTAGCATTGTATACTCTTTATCACAGAATAGTGACCTGCTTTGTGACCTTTTTCAGTGTTCATTAATGCACAATTGCTACTTTACCTGTGCATACACACAGGTAAGGTAGATTCAGACAGTGTGATAACTTAAAACATTTCCATAAATGATAACCTATCTGCTCTCACTCCATCATGTCTCTACAGTCTGGCTATTTACCCTCTGATAACCTCTGCCCTGAATAGGCAAAGCCTTGTGTCTTGCTAGTTTACAACTGATAAGGGAGGGCAAGGTGGTCAGGAACCTCAAACAATAAAAGATGAATTTCAACAACCCCTTCTTCAGCAGTAATTACCTTTTTCTCTTTCTATACAATTTCACTGCTGGCTGTCAGCATGTTTGTGTTCTATTAAAAGATAGCCTCGGAAATATTGAATTACAGCAAAATAAGAGAAAAAAAATATAAATGTTGCATTTATTAAAATATAGAAAGCACAGTAGCACCTTCTTAACACTCAAGTTGTCTGTTGTCTCACTTCCATCACAAATCCCCAAAACAAGGAGCTTATTCATTTTAGAATAGTTGGGCAGACCCACACAAATCTTTCCTTTATGCCCCTGGGCCAATTGTGCATTTACAACAGCTGGTTTATTGCACTGGTGCTCATCCATTTCAATACCACCAAATCAGCCTAAATAATTTACGGGACCCCAAGTAATTGCTAATGGTAAATGGCCCTCCAGATTTGTTAAACAAACCATTAATGAGGGATTTACTTCTTGAATTCAGAACTAAAGAATAAAAATTATTTTAAAATTGAAGTATGGCTATCGTCCTTTTTAACAAGACATTTGAGCTTGTTAGTGAGCCACATAGGGGATTATTTACTAAAACTGGAGTGTGCAAAATCTGGCGCAGCTCTGCATAGAAACCAATCAGTTTCCTGGTTTTATTAACTGTTTTCGGACCGCCCACCATACATATAAGATGGCAGGGCGGCCTGGCTGCGTGAAGCAACGTACCTGTACATTGTTTCCTTATCGGGGGCCGCGGGCGCATGTGCCGCCAGTGACCCACTCCAGTTGTGATTGGGCACAGCAGGAGCCAATCATGGGTCAATCCAATCAATATACAATCAATATACACTTATTGGGATTTTTTTTTTTACCAAAAACATGCAGCTGAATACATATTGGCCTAAAATGATGAATATTTTTAGATTTTTTTACATTTTTTATTGGGCATTTTTTATAGCAAAAAGTAAAAAATATAGTTTTTTTTTGTTTATAGCGCAAAATATAAAAACCGCAGAGGTGATCAAATACCACCAAAAGAAAGCCCTATTTGTGGGGAAAAAAGAACATCAATTTTTTTTGGTACAGCGTCACATGACCGCACAATTGTCAGTTAAAGTAACGTAGTGCCGTATCTCAAAAAATGGCCTGGTCATGAAGGGGGTAAAACCTTCTGGGGCTGAAGTGGTTAAAGCTTAATTCAACAGGCTGAGGTTAGAAGCTGATTGGCTACCATGGACAGCTTTACCAGATTCTGATTGCTGCAGTTTTAGAACCCCCCCCCCCCACATAATGTTCTAAAATACTAGAATTATACCTAGGTTCACATTGGATCGATTTGGCATGTGATTTGACATGTCAAATCGCATGCCAAATCGACGCCCATGGCACCGTCTGATTCTCAAAAGTAGTTCCTGTACTACTTTTGGTGACTTCAGGGTGCGATTTCCATAGGCCTCTGTGCAGCAACCTGCACAGATTTCTATGAAATCGACCACAAAGTCAGGACTGACATGTGGGAATGAAATTGTGCCAGTTCAGCTGAACTGGCACGATTTCATTCCCTTCTGTCTGTGTGAACCTAGGCTAAATGTCCTAAAAAATTCACATTGCTCTTTAACCACTTTCCGACTGTACAACCTAAATATAGGGTGGCAAATCGGCTTGACTGCGCCAGATCACGTACCTAGTACATGATCTGACACTTCCAGGTAGGGGGCGTGCATGCACGCCACCGGCGGCTCGCTCCCGCTGTGTATAATCAATGTCGATGTCGATTGCACCCGCACCCACTGATCGTTAGGTAGAGAGCTAGAACAACGATCTGCAAACAATGAAGATTGCTGTTCTGACAGGAGAGAAGCCATGGATCCTGTGTCTCTGCAAAGCAGGGACTAGGATCCATGTATTCCCCTAGTAAAAGCACCTCCCCCACAGTACACTAAAACACTGGCTAGGAACACAGTTAACCCTTTGATCGCCCCAGATGTTTAACCCCTTCTCAGCCATTAGCACAGTGACAGTGCATATTTTTAGTAATAGTGTCACTGGTGCTCAAAATGTGTCAAACGTGTCAGTTAGTGTCTAACTATCTGCCTCAAAATCGCAGTCCCGCTATAAGTCGCTTATCGTTGCCATTAATAGTAATAAAAAATAAATAATAATATCCCATAGTTTGTAGACACTATAAAACATATGTTGCAGAATACATATTGACCTAAATTAATGAAGAAATTTGCGTTTTTTTTCAATGTTTTTATTTGGATAGTTTCTTTTTTCAAAATGGTCTTTTTTTGTTTAAAGCACAAAAAATAAATAAGCAAAGAGATGATCAAATACCACCAAAAGAAAGCTCTATTTGTGGGTAAAAAAAGGTCATACATTTTATTTGGGTACAACATCGCACGACTGTGCAATTGTCAGTTAAATAACACAGTGCCGTATAGCAAAAAATGTCCTGGTCCTGAAGGGGGGGGGGGTAAATCTTTAAGAGTGCAAGTGGTTAAACTGCCTGCCTAAAGTGGTAGTAAACTCTCCCGGGTTTTTTTTTGTTTTTTTTAATGGGCCCCTACAGGTTTATGCTAAAAGGTGCTAGTATGCGCCACAAACTAGCTTATTTAGGGCAGACTTACCTGTGAAACGCAGCCCTCCAGTCACTGCTCCCAGCACTTCCATCTTCAACTGATTTTCCCTCAAGGTTCACGCTCTTTGGCCTTTTGAATAGCTGGGCCCCCAATGATGTCAATCTTGCACATGCGCACAGGAGTCAAAATCAAGATGCAGCTCGCTCTGCATTCATGGCAAGCTCTTATCAAAAGCTTACCTGTAGGTACAAATGTATAATAATACCTGTCAATCCTCTAATGTACCTATACCACCTGTCCATTTTTTATAAAGGAAGTTTTGGGGCCTGGGGCAACTTCCCCTTTTACCCCCTTATAAATCGGACACTGGTGGTAAGAATCGAATATTATAACTGTTTAATAAAAGTGGATCGTAGGTGTGCAGCCATCTGGATTTATAATGTATAATATTCGATTCTTACCACCAGTGTCCGATTTATAAGGGGGTAAAAGGGGAAGTTGCCCCAGGCCCCAAACTTCCTTTATAAAAAAATGAAACGTATTTTCCCTCAAGACTTCAGTAGTGTGTTTGGGGAGGAAATGTGCAGTTTGCAGCCTTTTCCAAGCTCTGGTTATGTCTCACCCCATTTCAACAGGTAGTTTTATTACATGATGAAGGGCTGGCTTGCTGATACCTTTCCAGGTGTTAATATAACTCTTATGCCTCGTACACACGATCGGACTTTCCGCCAACAAAACCGTGGAATTTTGTCTGTAGGGTGTTGGCTCAAACTTGTCTTGCATACATTTTTTTCGTGCTTTTCATTTAGCGCTTTTCAGTTTGCGCTTTTCCTTTTGTGCTTTTCAGTTCATTTCTGAACGGCCGTTTGTCAACCAGCCATGTTGCGGAATTGGAGGAGATAACGTTTTATTTATTATTGGCCTTGGAGTTATTGCTTTGACATTATTTTTTTGGTTGAATAATGATTTAATTTGGTATATTTTCTATATTTTTGGATGCATAGAATGCACTTTTTGGGTAAGTTCTATTGGCAGATAACATGTCTAATTTTATTTGATTTCTTTTTTTTAATGCACAATAAAAAAAATTGTGTAGAATAATACTTGGCTATGTGTTTTACTTCAAATGACAGTTTGGGAGTAGGCAGTTACATTTAAAAAATACAATGTAAAATTGACAAGGGACACCAACATAGTTGTATCTTTGTTCTTAAAAACTACGGGATAATGGTGTTGTGATAACTTGCACAAATAAAAAAAAAAAACATAATAATATTATATCACTAAAAAAAAAAAAAAAGCCTTTGAAAATTAGTTTGCACTAATTCCATCAGTATCACCAGCAAAGCAGATTCATTATTATCCCATTAAAGAAGAAGAGAATTGTGCGCTGCATTTGGAGATTTCATAATTTGCCACGTCACGAATGTTAATTCTCCATTACGATCGCTAGTTTACAAGACCGACCGCTTCTGCTTCCAAGCATGCGTGTTTGTACTTTGGACTTTCATCCAACATTTCCATTCGGAAAGTCCGATCATGTGTACGGGGCTTTAGAATATATTTCAGCATGATGGTCACTAGTTGTTCAGGAAAAGGGTCTGTCAGTAAAATTGTCACTGATAAAGAGCTACTTTAATCGTAAGTTATTTATTGTAAGGTGTTTTTTTTTTTCCTTTATAACAATGCAGTGGTGTGTTGCGAACAAAAGGCAACTTGAAAATCAGTCAGTAACAAGTCATTGCCCCACTTTCAACACACTTAAAGCGGTATTAAACCAAAAGCCAAAAATTTTATATATTGCAGCTTACCAGTCATTAGATGTGGCGGCTGCATCAGTTTTCTTTTTTTGGCTTTACCCCCTCAGTTTTCACCTCCCATATTAGTGAGATACAACTCCAGAGGAATGAGCAGAGGAGGCACAGCAGACAGCAGCATTGTCAGTCTGGGGGGGAGGGGAGTGTTAGATGTATTAGCAGATTTGGAACCACTTGAAGCCAAACTCCATCTTACAGTTTATAATCGGTTGAAAAATCCCACAAAATAAATTCAACTTTTTATATGAAATAAAACTAAAAAATCCCACAAAAGAAATGAAACCCCAAAAATACCACCATTACAACAAAAGCCCACGTTTTTTTTAAATTAATTAAAGACAAAAAAAAGATATGCCATAATGACATGCATATATGGGAGTAGACAAAATATAGTTTACTGCTTTGTTATGAAATTGATCTGTTCAGGGTTGACGTGAAGTAAATGTATCATAAACAAGTGGATAGCGGGCATAGAAGTGAAGAATGACCACAAAAGGAAAGGGGAGTATACCTAAATAACAAGAGAGGGTAAGGACCAATGAAGGGAACAGGCATGAATGGAAATGCAGGAGAGTGATCACAAATGATATACAGGATGCAAGTGGAGGAGAACGATAAGGTATGAGGCATTGATAGAATTAAAGGAGACTGGTCACACAGGGAAGGAAAACAAGCATGGAAGAAGTAGAGGGGAATGACCAGGCAAGAAACCCCTCCCTGACGTATCCATTGCTGGGGTAAGAAGGACATTTGATACTTATATATCTACGCAGCAAGAGAAGGAAGTGGCATAGGGTAATGCTTGTCTGTGCTGCTTAGATCAGGAAAGAAACATTAGTGATTAGAACAGGTTTTCTAACCTGTCTGATCCATGTCTGACGCAATAGCCATGAGACTGCTTACTGACCAAGCCAAAAATGGCAGGGTCAACCATTTGTCATCTCCTGGGCATCACAAGATACACCTTTGAAAACAAAAGTTAGTAAAATGGCTCCAGGGGTAAGGCATAGGCACTTTGGGGTGTTTCCTTTCAGTCTGTGGCTTGAATGCACTGTCTGCAGCCCAGAGTTGGTGGAGAAAGAGCCAAACTAATGGAACAGTAGAGAAGATGCCACACAGCACAGAACCAGATAGGAGAAGTAGTCAACGAGAAGGCGTGAAACTGTGCAGATGACAACGCACAGCTGGAGAAAGAACAACCACACTGAAGAAATTAAACAGTGAGAATGAGAACACATGGCCAGGGAGAGAACGGGTGATATAAGGAGTGATCGTTGGAAAATGGAGAAATGAAATAACAAACTCCAAGAAACTAACTATTTACCAGTCACTTCAGAGAGACTACAAACTGGCTCCATACTTAGCGGTGCTACAAGACACCAAAGACAGTACAGACTGAGCGCCCACAGCCTGCAAATCGAATTAGGACAGCACAGACAGATCTACAAGCCCTGGGAAAGTAGATTGTGCCAGCAATGTGACCAGGGGGTCCTGGAGGATGAGAACCACTTCCTGCTCTGGTGCCCTAATTACTCATCAGTGATGGACACCCACTTCCAAAGACTCTTCGCTCTCATCCCAGACTTAAATTCTATTAAAAGAGAGGAGGAAACTTCAAATTCTACTAGGGGAAGAGGAGCCAATGAGGAATATAGCTGCACAATATGTAACAGCATGTCACAGACTGGGAGGAACATGAAAAACTGAGGACTTAAAAATTCTTTTCATGGACTTACCCCCATCCCCCTTTATATTACCCCTTACCCCCCAAATGTGCCCTAGAGCTACCCCCCCCCACCACCCCTTACCCCCCAAATGTGCCCTAGAACTACCCCCCCACCCAACTTCCCATTTTCCATACAAACTCAACTGCTTTGGCCATGCTAAAATGTATTTTGTCCTGCCAATAAAGCTTATTTGAATGAAAATGTTCTTGAATTAGGATAGAAGTAATTCCAAAATGGGAGCAAAGACATAGGAGTGTAATACTGAGAAAGACAGATTAGAGAAGGTGCACACACTGTGGGGGTGTAAAGCTGAAGGTGTGCAAGAAGCCTTCACTTCTCTGGACAGGAGTGGAGGCCGCATCCTCTTGATATAATACAAGAGGACCCTAATGAAGATCTTGAGAACAGCTTAATACTGGCCATACACCATAGTAGATTTTCAAACATTTGTATACATTTTTTGAAAGAAAAATTTGACATGTCAAATGTCATTTAAAAAGTACTTCAAATTTTCTCTTGCTTTTAATATACGATTTTGGAATTAATGGACTTTTCCCAACACAAACCACAAACGCTGGTAAAAATGTGTTAATTTTCCATTCTGCTCCTTCGAATTCTCTTGCCACTGCAGTCGAAAAGGAATATCAATTTGACCCCACTAATGTTTACAAAATTGAAAAAACTTAAATTAAAAAATTTTGAACAGAATTTTACTACTGGTGTATTGCCTGCATTACTTTTCTTGAAACATTTAGTAGCTAAATAGAAAAGTGAGCAAAAATAGCCCATAGGTCAGACTTTAGAGGCACATTGGACAGTATTTGATATAAAAAATATATATTTTATTTATGACAGTACAAATAGAGCAAAAAAGTAGAGAATTAAAAAAGCATATAACACACATTAAGTGCAATACATAGCATGGAGGAACATGCTTCCTGTACATAACAGTGAGCCCCTGTGCGTAAACGCGTTTAGCTATTTAGTTTCATCAGGACACATTCAGGGGTTGTTGGAAAGAACAGGCCTCATTATCTTGTCAGAAAGTCCATGGAAGATAATCTCCCCACTAAGCATCCTGTATCACCATATATAGTATTCAAGTATTTGGATATTTAGAACCAGAAGTGATTCAGAATATCAAAAGTGCACTTTTCTGGGGGTATGCTGTATGCAGCGAAAGCCATGGTGGCCTTGGGGGACTAGTAAATATGATATAGTCTCATTGCTGTCTGCTGATTGCAGTTTGGGCTATTGCTCACCACTCATATATATGCTGTGTAGTCTGGCCAACATTATGTATGCCAGTGGCTTTGCGGTCTGAGGACAGTCCTATATGGTTGTATCTATACTAAAAAACACCCCCTCCTTTCTTTTTGCCTTTTTGGGTCTCCCCTTACCCTTTAATTAGTGAATGCTTCATGTGATATCCTGAATCACTCACTTCTGGTTAAAACAATCCAAATACTTGAATACTATATATGGTGATACTGGATGCTTAGTGGGGAGATTATCGTCTATGGACTTTCTGACAAGATAGTGAGACCTGTTCTTTCCAACAACTCCTGAATGTGTCCTGATGGAGCTAAACAGTGAAACGCGTTGACGCACAGTGGCTCGCTGTTGTGTACATGATGTATGTTCCTCCATGCTATGAATTGTGTTTAATGTGTGTTATATATATATATATATATATATATATATATATATATATATATATATATATATATATATATAGTTCTGGAGTGTAGAGAGCAAAGTATTTTCTACAACCTTCATCTCTCAAAGAACTAAAGGTTTTTTCTTCTTGGAGAATATTGTAAAATCATTTACGCACAGTTCAGAACTTGAGTAACAGTGTTTCAAGAAGAAGTAAATAAGGTAGAGAGCACTCCTATGGCCACATCCCTAAGAGAAATTTAGTAGCTAAAGAGAAAAGTGGGCAAAAATAGCCCATAGGTCGGACTTTAGAGGCACATTGGACAGTATTTAAAAAAATATATATTTTATTCATGACAGTACAAAATACAAATAGAGCAAAAAAAAAATAGAGAATTAAAAAAGCATATATATATATATATATATGTTCAGTAGTATTTAGGTCTGCTCATTGTGGATGCTATGGAAAGTGTTTGAGTCTTATTACCATTAAACCACATCTGAATGCAAAACATCCTTTGGTTTTCTGTAAACCCACGTAACAGTCTTGCATCAACCTAGAGATGTTAAATATGGGGGTTCAGTCAGCGCAAGACGATATGCATAAACTCACAAAATTAAAGCAGCTCTACACTAAAAGGTCAATATATGAAAATCCTTCTGAACATGTAATAGGTAAATAACAGTGCAGCGCTAAGAATATATACAGAAACAAAATAACAGATTGCTAATAGCATAAGATGTTAAAAAGTCTCCTTTGGTATAAAAGATGGATATAAAAGTTGACACATAAGATCTTCTCAGCGGTGATAAGGGTGTTCATAGACATTCATGTGATATCTCTTAATCAGTGATTCCTCCACCAGCTAGCCAAACCGCTCACCTCAATCACTGGACCCCTGAGCTAACAGGATGGGTCAAACAGGCGTTAGCCACTTACAGTGGTCACAGATGGAATCTTGAATGTACAGATGAATAAGATACGATGTCCAACCACTTTTAACGACCACACGTTGTCACTCTTAAATTCCAACCATAGTACCATGTAAAAACCAATGAAAAAATATATAGTGCACACTGTGCGGCTAAAATACTTTCTTTTTATTCATAAAAATCAGGTACTCACATAAAAAGCACTGTGACCCCAGTGCTAGGATGAATGGCATATAATATTGTCGGTATACGTAGGTGGATAAGGTGACGTCACTGCAGCCACCTTATCCACGAGAGGACTTTATGACATCACTGCAGCCACCTTATCCACCTATGTATACCGACAATATTACATGCCATTCATCCTAGCACTGGGGTCACAGTGCTTTTTATGTGAGTACCTGATTTTTATAAATAAAAAGTATTTTAGCCACACAGTGTGCACTATATATTTTTTCATTGGTTTTTACATGGTACTACGGTTGGAATTTAAGAGTGACAACTTGCAGGTTGTTAAAAGTGGTTGGACATCGTATCTTATTCATCTGTACATTCAAGCTTCCATCTGTGACCACTGTAAGTGGCGAACGCCTGTTTGACTCATCTGTTAGCTCAGGGGTCCAGTGATTGAGGTGAGCAGTTTGGCTAGCTGGTGGAGGAATCACTGATTAGGAGATATCACATGAATGTCTATGAACACCCTTATCACCGCTGAGGAGATCTTATCTGTCAACTTTTATATCCATCTTTTATACCAAAGGGGAATTTTTAACATCTTATGCTATGAGCAATCTGTTATTTTGTTTCTGTATATATTCTTAGCGCTGCACTGTTATTAACCTAGAGATGTTGCCACTTTTTCTACATGAGAAACAGACCGCTAGGTATTTTGACTAAAGTACTGGGGTTGATTTACTAAAGCAGTAGGTAATGTCAATACCTTCTTTACTATGTACACATTCTCTAATCTGTTAACTAAACCATAACTAGACTCTAACCTAAACTTTCCCTTCCTGTTACATACTGCTCTAAACATTTTTATTACTTAATACTTATTTTTTTGGCTTTGGAAGTCCAGCACCATGCCTCTCCAAAGCAACCTCTCCAAAACCGTCAACCTTCCATTATGCCTTATACTCCCTGGAAATTTCAAGCTTCTAGTTCACAGGGAGCTCATATCCCGAAGTGACAAACCTGCCCATGCTTTGGGAGTTGATCAGGGAGTATTGTCACCTTAGGGGCAGAAGTGTAGGAGGTGGCATGATCAAAAGGTAAAAGACCTGTAAAAAGAAAAGAAAAATGGAAAGGATGACCCCTTAGAACAAGGTTTCTCAACTAGGGTTCCTCCAGAGGTTACTAGGAGTTCCTTGAGCAATGAGCAAGTTCCCACTGATACCATTGATCTTTTTATCTATCTGCAAGGGGGTGATTCTTCCCAATGACCCCAAGTGTAAGGTGCATTCACCCAACGTCCATCACACTAATGTATCGTGAGTTGTAGTTTTTTAGCAGGGGTTCCCTGAAACCGGAAAGTTATTTCAAGGGTTCCTCTGTGCTGAAAAGTTTGCGAAAGGCTGCCTTAGAACAAGGATAAGCTATTATTTTATCAATTTTAATTTTTAGGTTTGGTTACAGTTTAGTGGTTTCCATTGCAGGTTTTCATGGACATCTGGCCTAATGCAGGTCTCTGGAGGCATACACCATATACTGCCCTTAAAGACAATGGAAAACAATACAGTCAGATGGTGAAGCTCAAAACCCTGGGGCCAGGAATACCTTAAAAGGAAAATACAACTCTAACCTAATTGCTTTTATTGTTATCATTGGATATAAATACATTTAGCTTTAGATATGATTATTAAAGCAAAAAAATAACCCCAGATTTTTTTTTTCAAGCATTACAAAAAAAAAATGTTATGTCTGAAAATCTGGTTGGTAAAAGATAGTAACAATGTTCATTTTAGAGTATGTAAAAACAATACAAATTGTGATTGGTAACAGACCTAAAACAATTTTACCTGGTTTCTTGTATGGTATGACCTTCAAAACCTCAGATTTCCATAAAATTCCCAGAGACCTCCTATGCAAGGTAGTGGAGTTTTCAAGGTTTAACCAGCTAACCCCAGTATGCAAAAGCACTACATACTATTGATGTTGACCTATGCAATGCTATGTTAACAGTCCTGCTTGAATGGAAGGATGAACAGAAGGGGTAAAATACTAGATTAAATAGATTTTCTGGAAAATGCTACTCCAGGCTCCCGACAATATTGGTTAGATATCTGGATTCCTAGACATTTAGTCAAATGGGAGGATCAGACATTCAGATTTGCTGAACCTTGCCTTTAGCAGAGATCATGTAAGGATTCTGAGGGAGCCTAAAAACGTATTTTCTTTGGTAAATGTACTTTTTTGCAATTTATTATGCTGTATGTGACCCTCCCAGTGAGACTATTAACATATCTTTATGTTAAAGTTGATGTGCGAAAAACATTTTTTGCCCATTTCCTTAGGCTGTCGCAACATTTGCTCCATATATTACTGTAGCACTACCCCCACAAGGGCTGCAAGTGAAAGGGTTCCCCACTGCTGCGCAGCCAGTCACTCAGCATTTTCCTTCTTTCATCCAGACATAGAAATCAATCTTTGGCTTGTTTTGTTGTTTTATTAGGGGATGATAACTTGGATGGGGTAAGGGATTATGGAATGCCCAGTGTGACACCAATGTAACTTAAGGGACACTTCCTCCCTATTTACAGACTCCTCTTCAGCCTTCCAGCTGTACAGTCTTTGTTCCTCTCTTGCACAGCTTCTGCTGGTTCACTCCTGAGGGAACTGATAGGCTTCTTGTCAGGTCAGCAATAGCCCATTACAGGCAGGAACTCTCAATCCCTTGAGCACAAATGGAGTGAAGCAGCCTATAACCTCTCCTTCTGCTTACCTGTGGTCACTGATCCCAGTTCCACTGTTTGCAGAAGATGCTAGCTCACCTGGCTGCCACCAGCCGCACCTGGTTGTCTTCGTATTCCCAGTCTTCCTAACTGACACACACATAGAGATTCCCCAGGGCAAGGCTGATGAAGACTTGGCACACCACTGTTTTCAAGAGAGCACTGCTAAAACTGGCAGTCTCTCCCCTTGTCTGTGCCTGCACCGTGTTGATCTTCTCACTGTCTCTCCTTGTTCTCTCTGCTGCCTTTCCAGCTTGAATCCCTCCAACTGCCTCCTGTGGTGGGATCCTTTCAGGCCAACCTCCTGAGCTCCAGCCCGAGGTAACCCCCCAAGGGCCACCGACAGCCTCCCTCAGCACTGCTTCTCCATCTTCCAACTGACTCCCCTGCTGGCATGGCCCATGTCTATTTAGGGCTTCTTTAGCTTCCTGACAGGCCCACTCCTGGGTATTTGCCCCTAAATATTCAAGACAGCTCCTACTCACCTCCACCCACTAGTTCCAGAACATTCTCTAACATTCTCCAAAAATGGGGAGGCACCAGAGAGCTGCCAGGATGAGTCATCCAGTCCTGGCTAATAACCCTGGCCCAGATTCAGTGACTCAGTGGTTTGTTCCAGAGCCAAACAATTGCTTTTACCTACACTCACGTCTAGTAGCATACACTAGAGGTTGATACATTACTATTACCCAAGCAGCAGTTTCCTGTCAGCGCCCAGCATCTGGCTCTAAGACTTGCACACTGAATACACTGATCACTGTGGGTCACTCACTCTGCACCTCCTCTATTCCCAAAAAATCTTGCGTTCATCTTAAAGAATGCACCGAGCACTTTGCAGTAATTGAAATGAAGGCCTTTTATGAATAGAAGAGGTGTCGAGTAAGCAGACCACAATGATCAGGGTACTAAGTGTAATGTAGTCGGACTACATGTCTCAGCACCAGACAATTTGGCACCAACAGGCGACTGCTGCCTGAATGAAAGTAGATATGTAACAAATGCTCCTGCAGCCAGAGAAGGGGCACATATCATTAGCGTTAGCCTATTTTTACTGTGCAAATAGTCAAAAATCATTTGAGGCCATATTTCAACTTTAACATTTGCAATGTCCGTTCTAAGAAAAGAAACATGCCAGAGAAAGTGGGAATTCATAAGGAACGTTAGCCTTCTGGGCTCAGTTTAATGTGCCAATCATGTTAGCCTCCCAGATAGCGCATATGTGCGGCTGCAAAATTGGTGGGCTTTAACGCCCACATGCACATCTATGGATAGCCGAGGTTTGCGTTAAGAACGTGCTCACTGCATGCTCCCAGCATAGTGACCAAGATGTCATAGACAGCTTTCCATCTCTAGTCGTGATCTGGAGCTGACAGGATGGACTCCTGATCATATGACCACTGTGATAACCATTCATAGTGGTGGTCAGTTGATCGGAAAGTCCATTCTAACCCCAGGTATAAAGTTCCATTTGAAGAGACCCTGGGGCTGGGCAGAAAGGGACTAATGGTGTTGCAAATTCTTACTTTCAGTAATATAAACAACAGTTACAAGTATACAATAAAGACATGTAATGTAACACTATATAATGTCACACTATATAATGCTGCAAAAATAAGAACATGTACTATTATGTCATCATTTGGACTTGCCACATTCTAGAATGTACCCCATAGCTGGTTATGAGATGACAAATTATTTTGTTACATGAAAAATGATTCCTTCTGAACACCTGCAGTGTATGTCTTGGTATTAAAATATTACATATACACTTTTAATGCTTGTGGTAGACATACTGTTACAATTACTGGACATGTAATTTGTATGATTGGTCTGTGGTAACCTTAAACACATTTTACTTCATGGGAAATATGTTTCTTCTATTTCCCTGCACGTGATGATGGGTTGAAGTCTGTAAGCTCTCAAATGAATAGTTGGAATTTCTGGAGTTCACTTTGGAAGTGGTCTACATCTTTTTTTGTAGACCAGGATAGCTCTTTTCAATGTACTGTAGAAAAATACAGTATTGCCTATCAGAGTTATGTACACTGCTGAGAACAGGGTCACTGGGGACCCAGGAGGGGAAGGAAGACCTTAACATGACCTTAAGCTGCTGTCCATCCTGAGCCTGTCCTGGGACATCCAACCTAGCCAGTGATGCTTTGAATTCCAGCTGAACTTTACATGAACCTAAGCCTGGGGGAAGAATCCTGTAGGACAGGACTGCCAAGAGGAGATCCTAGGACAGGTCATCAACTTGGGTAAATATTGAAGTAGGCCATCGAAAAAACTGGACTAAAATAAAGCTGTCAGGGAATGGTAAACTGAGAAGAAAATGGGTAAAAGGGGGAGAAAGAGCATTTACGCTGGCTCCAATTCCTAAGAGCACCTGAACAAAAACAAGGTAAGGCGTACAGGAAAAGGTCACTTGCAGGACACCTTCATATAGAAATGTAGCCAGATAAAAAATAAAACTTTTGTGTAATTACCAAAGAAAAAAAAATAAATGTGTTAATAAAAAAAGTGTAATACAGTGGAGTTGTTAGTAAAGAATAAAAATACAAAAGTGAATGTTCACTAAGCTTAGCAAAAGAGGATGAAGATGGGCTCAGTTTTTTTATGCCAATCACGTTAGCAAAAAACAGGTTCAGCTAATTTACTGGTACTCACTTTGCTAAGTAAACATTAATTTGTCAAAGTGAACAGCATCCACTACTTGAGTGAATCAACCCCAGTTCGTAAGCAAAAATGTAGTCCAGCACCTAGTACTTACCCTGTTTCCCCGAAAATAAGACCTAGCGTGATTGTCGGTAATGGCTGCAATATAACCCCTACCCCCCAAATAAGCCCTAGTTAAAGTCCTTGTAGGTCTTATTTTCAGGGTAGGGCTTCTTTTCGGGGAAACAGGGTAGGGCTTATTTGGGGGGGTAGGGCTTATATTGCAGCCATCACCGACAATCATGCTAGGTCTTATTTTCGGGGAAACAGGGTAGTAGGTATGTTACCATAAATGATTATCTATCTATTATATTATTTTTTTTACATTCATTGTAAATGTTACATTTTCTGATGTAGTCAAATTGGCTAGTCACCGGAGACAGAGTCCTTAATTAACAAAAAATGGTCTGGACCATATCTCTTCTAGTTCATGCTACAGCTAAAAAAACTGTGGTCATTGAAAAAAAAAACTCCACTCTGCCTTGAGCATAAGGGCTCATTAAAAAAAAATGTCCATAGCAGCAAATCAGGTGTGAGCATCACTCATCTCATTTTCTGTAGAAATCTATAGTCTGAATTACTGCTGTAGACAACATGTTTTGTTCTTAAATGATTGCAATATGTTTTCTTTAAATAGAGGAGCCCATTGGACTTATATCTACAATCAATTATACCACACTGATAAATAGATAGACACGTAAATAGATATATAGGCTCAGCCATTCTTAACCAGGGTTCCACTGAACCCTAGGCTTCATCTAGTGGTTGCTAGGGTTTCTGGAGCTGCTTCTGATTGATCTTCCACCTGGTGTTGTTGGTTGGCATAGTCCTGGGGGCAACACTATGTGGCAGAGTCAGAAGCATGACACCAATGTTCTTTTTAGCTAAGTTCCCCCCACTGTAGGGGGAACCTTTTCCACTCACCCCAAGGTAAGAGGTTTTTTTTCCCCGCTGACTGTTAAAGTAGAGGGTATGTTCCCACTGATCACCAATATAAAGGGCATTTTTCCAACTGACTGTCAATGTAAGGCATTCTTCCAATTGAAAACCAATGTAAGCGACATTTTCCCACTGACTGCCAATGTAAAAGGCATTTTTCCCCACAATTAACAGATAGATAGATAGATAGATAGATAGATAGATAGATAGATAGATAGATAGATAGATAGACACAGTCAGATTTTCATTCACATATTCCTAGAAAAATCATTTGCCAGAACATTCTTTCTTGCCATCATTGGGGGAGATTTACTAAAACTGGAGCACTCAGATTCAGCTGAGCTGCAGCTGTACATTGTAGGGAATTGGCTTCTAACTTCAGCGTGTTCAATAAATCTTTGGTAATAAAACCTGGAAGCTAATTAGTTTCAATGCAGAGCTGCACCAGATTTTGCAAGCTCCAATTTTAGTAAATGTCCCCAATTGAGTTAAAATAGAACTACACTGTTTCTAAGCACCACTGACCAAAACCACAATTGAATTATTTTTAATATTCAAAGCAAACTCCCCCATCCATTCATGTCTACATGCTTTATTTTGTTGAGAAAACAATACCTAGCATTTTTTGGCTGTAGCAATCTTGAGTATGCGCAGATGATTAATGTAGCATTTGCTTCCTGGAATCCATTTGCCCTTAGCTCAGGCATGCAAGCAGGAGGGTGCTCTGAGCTGAAGAGATCCCTCCCCTCCTCCTGAAGACTCCTGGGATGAATGACATCATTTGGCTAGGCATTAAAACCAGAAAGTAACTGAATGAATATAAATGTAATAAATAAATATGATATACCTTCATATCCATTTACTAATGCTAGCAGCATAGGGATTACAAATAGTCAATGCTGATTAAGGCTGGGTTCACATATATGCGATTTGGATGCGTTTCCAACTGCATCCAATTTGCATAACATGTTAATGTGACTGTCTCTCAATGGAGCCAGTTCACACGTGTCCAGGCCGGCCGCCGTGCGGTTTTGAAAAGGGTCCTGTGCGGTTTTGGGTCCAATTTAGGTGCGAATTCAGGCAAAAATTCACACCTGAATCGCACCTGAACCGGTGAACATAAACGCAACAGACTTTGGACTGCAAACCGCAGCCGGACATGTGTAGACCCAGCCTGAGTGAGTTCCGCTTTAACTCATTTTGTTGAAAAGCCCTTAAAATTCTGTCCAGACCTACAATTTGAAAGAAATCCCACACCTATTAAACAGGTTCCATAACAATATGTACGATTCCCCTCCCCCACCCCCAACAAAAACCACACTTGCGGGTAAAATTTTGTTCGCTCAAGAATTTTTCCTCATCCTGCTCCTTCGAATTTTCTAGTCACTGTGGTCGAAAACTAATTTGACCTCCACTAACCATTAGAAAATCGAATATTTAGAAAACAAAAATGTGGGTTATGGGCAGCAATAGAACTATAGATATATTTTGTATATTGCTACAAAAATAAAAAATAAAAAAAAATAAAGACTCAGATAGTAGATGTTGTAAACAAGCATGACCAACTTTAAAAGTGTGCCACTTAAATATCAAAGATTCCATGCAGGATGAAAGAGTATTTGCAGTTTGCAATCACCTAACTCCCATCCTGTCTCCAGGGTGTGACTACTGGAATATAAATACATGTTCACATGAACACTCTTTGAGACCCTTTTCACTTTTAAATTTTAACCAACCATGCAAGCTTTTGTTGTATTCAGGGTCAGAAATACGAAGACTTCCCTTTGTAGACTCCATATCCTTCTGTCCTAACCCTAGTTATTTATCATTGAAGGAGCTCTTTAATAGCAGCAATGTAAGCTCCCACCAAGGTGACTTGATTGGTGACAAGCCATTCCATCCTAAACCCTTCAAATAAACACAACTCATCTGACTCATGAGTTGCAACCCCAAGTCATAAAATTGTCTCCATTAGCCATAATTAGGTAATTGCACTTATTTACCTTTTACAATGTTTCATTCGTTTAAAAAGACGTGTTCACTTACCCCTATACATCATATTTTATAGAGAAAACAAGCCAAACTATTACTTCTAAATTGAGGTAGATTTATTTCTAAAGGTGAAAACATTAAAAAAAAATTAAAAATGTAATTTTTACAATAAGTAAAACAAGAATTTATTTTTACCGCAAAACAGAAAAAAAAAACTATTCATTTGAACAAGTTACTTATTATAGGCAAACAGCATCCTGAAAGCAACATAATGTCACTTAGTAAAATACATAGACTAGGCAATAGGGATTATCATTTTGGTTTTAAACACATTCTTTACGGTCTACAGGCACTGGTTTTGTAGTTGTTTTGAAGAAACCAATTATAATGGGGGTCATACACCCCCCAAAAAAAAAGTAATTGGTCATTAAATAAAATATTAATGCAACATACATAAATATTTTTCTGTGCTTTGCTGTCAACTGAAAATGATCCAAAATGCAATGGATCATTCATAAACGATTACAAACTATAATAGATCTGTATAGGGATCGATTCTATGGTACACCCAGATATTAGTTTGTGCGATCAGAAGTGATTGGCAAATTATGTTGAGTTAAAATTAAACAAAATTGATTGATTGGAGGGTCTTTGCATTTTTTTTGTTCGATTTGATAGGCTTAATACCATCCAAAGATCTTCTGAATGTTAATATAAATGCATGTGTGGCCGCCATTAAATGCGTTTCATTATTAGCGCACACTAATTTTTGGAGTGATAACCCTTGTGAAAACAATCTGGTTGGAATCTGGAAGAAACACGTGACATATATACATAAATAAAACCCACAGAGGTGGGCAGCCCAGCAAACAAATGGAGGTGCCTAAAGTGCATCTCCTGTGACATCATAGACTTTCCCTGAGAGAACCTGTCTAAGCTCCCTTTGTTCAGTGGAATTCAAACAATCGAGTGTCTGTATATAAATAAGGAGTTTTTTGTAGAAGAAAATAGACTATTTACACCCTCTGCATAAAAAATCGTTTTTCTTTTTTTTTTATCCAGTGCAATCTGTCCATGGTAGTCCCTTACAAAGAGTTCGGAGAGGTGTCAGGTGAGGTGGAACTGGACACGTCTGATGCCTCACTGCTCTCCTTTAATGAGCCCTTAGTGACCCCAGAAGTGAATCCTTCCTTCTCTCTTTTCTTCTGCTTCATCCTCCGGTTCTGGAACCAGATTTTCACTTGAGTCTCGTTTAGTTCTAGTGTGGCAGCGATCTCCACCCGCCTGGCCCGTGTCAAGTACTTGTTAAAGTGGAACTCCTTCTCCAGCTCCGTTAGCTGCTTGGTGGTGAAGTTGGTCCTCATGCTGTTCTGTTGGGAGGACAACCCATAATCCGCTGATTTCGCTGTTACAAAAATGGAGCAATTAGTTTTACATTTTCATAACTATTTCTATAAAGATACTAGCAGCTGAAACTCTTCTTATCTATGGCGAAGAAAGGTCTGCTTCAGGGAAAAAATAGAACCATACCTGATCGAGACTCAACGTTAGGTGGCCTCAGTACTTGACTCAAAGTTCTGGTGGCCTCAGTACTTGACTCAAAGTTCTGGTGGCCTTAGTACTTGACTCAGAGTTCTGGGGGCCTCAATACTTGTCTCAAAGTTCCGATAGCCTCAATGCTTGACTCAAAATTCTGGTGGCCTCACTACTTGACTCAAAGTATTACTGGCCTCAGTACTTTAAGTCGCTGCCCTGGAACAAGGAGGGGGGCTAGTGAAGTCAGAACAAAATGTCCTGGTCTGCACTTGTTTCAGGTCAGAAAAGAATTGAGGTCATTATATCAACGTTAACAACTAGTCAACCAACATTTTTCAAAGGGAGAGTCAATCAATGGTAGCCTACATGTTTTTGCAGTGCTGTTTCCTTTTCAACCTCTCTCTCCTACATACTCTCTCATAATATTCGTTAGTAGCATGTATACAGATTTTTTCCCCTAATGACCTCTTCATAGTCAGGATGATGGCAGAATTTATAGGAGTAGCCATGATAAAAACTATGAAGTCAAAGCTAGATAGCTTTGTGGTATATAGAAGTACAGCTTTACTTTTAGTCTACTCACTTTCTAATCTATTCGATGTAATATTCGTTAGTGGCATGTATTTTCTTTGTACAATGACTTCTTCATAGTCTGGACGAGGGCAGAACTTATGGGAACAACCAAGATAAAAACTATAAGCTCCAGCTAAATAGCTCTTTGGTATAGAGCAGTGCAGCTTTACTTTCTGTCTACTCGCTTTCTAATGTATTCACTTTGTGTTAGAAGTATGCATACAGATTTTGTTTCCAATAAGCTCTGCATAGACTTGATGAGGACATAGCTTTTGGGAACAACCAAGATAAAAGCTAGAAAATTGTTATATGTTATTATATACCAGAGAGCTCTTTAGCTGGACTTTACAGTATATATCAGTACAGCTTTACCTTTCAGTCTGCTCGCTTTCTAATTTATTTATTTTGTATTAGTGGTATGCCTACTGTTTTTTTTTTCTCCTAATGAGCTTTGCATAGATTTGATGAGAACATAGCTTTTGGGAGCAACCAAGATAAAAAACTGTTAAGGTCCGGCTAGATAGCTCTCTGGTATATTCTATTATATACCAGAGAGCTATCTGGCTGGACATTCACAGTATATAGCAGTAAAGCTTTAGTCTACTCATTTTCTAATTTATCCACTTTTAGTAGTATATACAGATCCCCCCACCCAATGAGCGCTGCATAGATTGATGTGAACATAGCTTTTGAGACCAACCAGAAAACTGTGGAACTCCAACTATAAAGCTCTCTGGTATATAAGGCTTTAACTTTAGTCTACTCACTTTCCAGGCTATTCACTTCTATGTGTTTTGTAGTATTATTATGAATACATTTTTTCCCCAATACCCCCTTGATAGACTGAATGAAAGCAAGATTTAAAGGTAGCAATCACCCGACTGCGAAGCTCCAGCTAGATAGCCCTCTGATATCAAGCCATACATTAAATAAATTATAAAAGAATGGACTACATGAACAGAAGACGAGTTTGATTTATTCAGCTGTTTTATTATTTATTTTCCCTGACAATGCTAAAAACATATATATGTCAGGACTACTGAGAAGATGATATAAAGGTTTATGATGTTAAACAGTGATCTGGGCAAGGCTTGCAGCCATCAAGCAAGATGGATGAGCTCCTAATGATCCTCACCCACTTTTTACTGAACTTGAGGCCCAACCAAAAGAGAGGTAATAAGTCATGTCTCAGTGTCTTATACTCACTGGTCTTTGGTGGATTCCTCTTCACTTTCATCCAGTCGAAGGTCGGGTTAGATGATGCCTGTTCAGGCTGGCAGGAGAGGTCCTTGTCCTCGTGCAATAGGGGAGAATGGTTGGGGTAGCCCTGTAGCAAGGCTTGCTGTTCCTGACCATAGGAGTGCTGCTGGAAATGCACGTTTCCTGGCACTGCTCCACAATATCCTTCTGAGCCAGTGTTTGAAGCTGTGTTGGTCGGATAAGGCTGATTCTGGAAATAGGTTCCTTCTGCTTCTTGGCTAATGTAGACTTGGTGCCCATATCCCTGGTTGCAAGTCTGTGATGTGTAACTAGGGATGGAGCTGGCATAGGTTAAATTTGCGCTTGATGGATGAAGATGATGATGATAGCTGGGGTTCTGCTGGTGAAACTGATTGGAGACTGGACCAGATCCCCCTACAATAAAACGTCCATCACCGTTATAAATGTCACTGGTAGTGGTACCCGGGCACGCTGGATAGGTGGGTGTCCCTTGATCTAAGTGGTGGTATCCTCTGGGTGAGTAGGCACTAGTCCCACGGTTACAAATTGCATAGTCCAAAAAGGAGCCCATTCTGGTATTGTCCATCTGCCAGAGATGGAGGAGGGTCAACCTGTTTCGAGGGATTTCTCCTGCCCTACAACCTTTAGGTAGTATGTCAAAGCTGTAAACTTCCATCCATAGATTGCCAGGCTTCAAACCCCTCTGTCTCTCACTGAGAAGGCACGTGATTCTCAGGGGACCAATGGCTGAGGACCTCCTGAAGCTTGTCAGATATCTGAGCCCATCCATCATGGCCCATGACATTTGCATGACAAAGAAACTTCAATCAAACCCGGCCCATCAATCTGATAACGACACTTTAGCGTCAGAATCTTTCTTCAGAGCCTCCAAAGGAAAACTTGGATTTATTCAGGACTTTTTAAGTGTTAAAAGACCTCAAGCAAAAGGGGGAAAAAGGATCTGGCAAATTGGATGAGAACTTTGTTTTAATCGAAAGAGCCTTTCTTTCTCCTCCTGATTCTCCATCTGCCAGTTTTAAAGGGATCATGCTGGCTATTTCTTTTTGTTTTGTTTTGTTTTTTTTTTTTTGCTTTTTTTGTGTTTATTTTTTATTACTGTTCTTCTGTAATTAATAAATAAATGAACGAATAAACAAATAAATAAGGTACACATGGTCTTTTAAAGATGCAGCAATGCATTCTGACAACTGACGACGATTTATAACATTGTGTGCAATGAAAGCCCACCAAGACCCTACAATAAGAGATTGTCCTGCTGGTAGCATGGCCATAGGGTTGTCTATAATCCATAAATCCAGTTTTCTGATGCCTTGTCTCCACTCACAAAAACACACCAGTCTAGCAGCTAAAACCAACAAATTGGGAGATAATCCTTCATCTTGGTGTCCCACTCCTAGCCCACTGGGTTGGTGGCAGGAAAGTGTCTCCTCTCCTCTTGTGTCTTTGTTAAAGGGTTAGGATTGGGAAATAAGTCTCTCCCACTCAGTTCTCCCGTTAAAAGGAAACAGTTAGGTAAGCAACATTTATTTACTTGTTACAACATGGGAGACAAGAGCATCTAACAATATGACGCCCACCCTCATTTGTAATACTTGTCAAGAAGCTGCACCAAGTCCCAGAGTCTGGGGACAGGAGTTCATGGACAACTCTGCTGGCCCCTAAATCTCTTTTAATGAACAATTTGTACTGTGCTGTGTTATAGATCCCCCAGGATCCCTGTGCTTACCCCTCCATGTGTTATATTTATGATGCTAAATGATTTTCACCGAAGTAAAGGACCACAGCACACATTTTTTTTAATGGAAATTTATTATTTGCCATTTATTAGAAATATGACATCACACAGATGCAGAGTGGGTGTTATTGGGTCATTGCTGCAAGGAAGAAATCCCCATTTCTCATCCCTGCGCAGCCCTCTACATATCTAATTAATGTTTCGGCTGAGGTTGCATAAGGGCAGTTCATTTGATTTGGATTTTAAATCAGTTATTTATTTTATTTAGCCGGGGTAATTGAATCTAGTGACTAAAAAATGATCCGCTGATTACACGGGACACGAATTGTGTTACCTATAAATGATGTTTGTTTCTAACATTGGAACAAAGGTCTGCATTGTGCTGTGTACAGTCAGTGTGTGTTTTAGATTGCCACTCAGGGTAATGTTTTAAAAATGTTACAGATCCTTTCAATCTTCTTGCTTCTGCTATTTCTAATGAATTGCAAGTCTTTCCTGTAATGAAATGTGTGCTATCTTCACATCTCATGCTGCTTTTTTGTATCACCAGCTGTGAAGAAGACAACATTTCTGTCTTTTTTGTACCATATCCTTGTGGCCAATTTGATGTTTGTAGTTTTATATTTGTAGAAAGTGTTAAATTTTTTATGTATCTTCTGCTTACTGGTTACATAGCTATGTAATGTTCTTATCTCCTGTGTAATGTGCCATCAAATCTTTATATAGAGATAAAATGACATCTGATGGTGGTACACCCATCCAAGCACTAAGTATAAGCCTGACCTTTCCTATTGTCGGGTTGTGGTTTATAAGGCAGGCAGAAGGGAGTTTTGAAGGTTGAGTGGAGGCTGTGCATATTCACTTTCCAAAGAGTATGTTCAATTTGCACACTGAATATTAGTGAATAAGATAAAGCTGTGTTCAATTTATGTACCCATTCATGTGTTAGAAAATGTCCTTTTTTTATTTCTTCTGCTCCTAATTTGAATTTAAAATTAAAACAGTTTCACCTCATTTACTGTGATTCCTTTCTTAAAGTGGTCATACCCTCTTGCAAAGTGAACATTGGGAACATTTACTAAAGGTAAATGGACTGTGTACAGTTGCACTCTGCAAGTGCAGTTGCTCCAGAGCTTAGTAAATGAGGTAAAGTTTCACTTTATAAAGAACACCCAATCACATGCAAGGAAAATTAAAAAACAAAACAAAAAAAACAGCATTTTTGGTTGCACTTGATTGGATGATGGAAGTCAGCAGAGCTCTCCCTCATTTACTAAGCCCCTGCGTTTGCAGAAGTGCACTGTCTAATTGCCTTTAGTAAATAAACTCCTGTGCACTTTGCAAGTGCCATTGCACTCTGCAAGGGCATTTGCTCCAGAGCTTAGTAAATGAGGTGAAGCTTCACTAGTAAAGAATACCCAATCACACGCAAGGAAAATCTAAAAAAAAACAAAAAAAACAGCATTTTTGGTTGCACATCATTGGATGATGGAAGTAAGCAGAGCTTCTCCTCATTTACTAAGCTCTGGAGCAAATGTCCTTGCAGAGTGCAACTGCACTTGCAAAGTTCACAGCCTATTTGCCTCTGGTAAATCATCCCCATTGACTTTGCTAGGTAAACAGCCTATACTCCTTTAATATACCAACCCCATAGACATAAGACTTTTGTTCATAATCAGATATCCTGTAGTCCAAACAGTAGGATAGCATAATATTTTAGAGATTTCCCTGGTATATTGCTGTTTTTCTAAGGTAGGCATAAATCCAAGAATGTTCCTGATATTATTTAGAGTATTGTGGAAATGGTCTGTGCTAAAATAGCTAAAGTAAAACAAGTTAGGGAGCATCAAGGCTTCATTGATCTCTCTGGGCAGTAATAGCAATTGTCTGGGGTGTCTGCTTTTCTCTGAAGGTGTCATTTTGACTAAGCTTGCTGAAATTATGAGTTAAAACTGAACTCCAGGCTATATAAATATTGTCTAAGTGGTATGTGTATTTTTGCATACTTGAATCTTGGTGTGATTAGTATATTTCTTCCAGATCTGTGCAGTGATCCAGTGTGAAACTTTGTCTCTGTGCAGGAACTTCCTGTAATAAAGACCAGTCACTGCTGCTTTCTCTTTTGTATAGGTTGGCTGGTCATGTCTGCGCCTCCTCCTGTAGTTATTTTACAGGCTACTTATAGTGGGTGGAGTCAGCTGGATCCCTCCCACAGCTCTGATCTCTGCACAGACTACAGCCTATTGATGCTGTTACTGCTAGTTTTACAAGGCAGTATCTTGGTTTGCAAAGACAGTTGGAGAACACAGAATGGATATATTATGGCTTTATTGTGTCTATTGAGGAAAATATTTAAAAACATTGGTGCCCAGCTTTAAGAGCCGATGTCAGGTTGATAGCATGGCATGTCAAGTACCCATGAGGAATTTCCACACAAAACAAATGATAATGTCCAAGTTAGGTTTCAGTATCAACCAGTATAAGTGGTGTACAAGTATTAAGCTTGGATTTCAGGACAGGAGAAAGCCATGTCAAAATTGGAAAAAATATTTGGGTCAAGTGAGTTAAGAGCTGATGCTAGCCTGACAGCATGATATGCCAATACAGCTAAATACCCATATAGTGAAGAATTGCCACACATTGCAAGTGATAATGCCCCACCCAGCTTTATATTAGTATCGCTATGTATAGGTGAAGTACAAGTAATTTTAACTTCGATCTTCAGATAGAAGCTATATCAAAATTGGAAAAAGATAGACATTATCCCACTGTTCTCACCCAGTGTCCCATAGTAACCCACCTAAGCAGAATGTGAATGTTAGGTAAAAATAAATATTTCTAGTATTTACATTTTTCCCTACTTTGCCAATTCTGGCATTTCTCTCCTACATGTAAAAATCATCATTTTGTTAGCTAGAAAACTACTCAAAACCCCCAAACATTATACATACATTTTTAAGCAAAGGCCCTAGAGAATAAAATGGTTCATGTTGCAATTTTTTATGTCACACGATATTTGTGCAGCGTTTTTTTCATATGCAACTTTTTTGGGAAAAAATACACTTTCAATGCAAAAAATACAATATATAACCCAATTTTTTGTTAAAATATAAAAGATGAGATAATGCTGGGTAAATATATTCCTAACATGTCATGGTTTAAAATTGTGCACGCTAGTAGAATGATGCCAAACTACAGTACTTAAAAATCTCCTTAGGCAACGCTTTAACATTTTTTTAATGTTACCAGTTTAGAGTTACAGAGGAGGTCCTGTGCTAGAATTATTGCTCTTGCTATAGCATTAGCAGTGATACCTCACATGTGTGGTGCGAAAATTGTTTACATAATCAGGCGTGACCTACGTATGTGTTCACTTCTGTGCATGAGCACAAGGAGACAGGCGTGCTTTAAATTATTTATTTTTTTAATTATTATTTATGTATTTTTTTTTACACTGTTCCTTTATTTTTATTTTATCACTTTTATTCCTATCACAAGAAATGTAAACATCCTTTGTGATAGAAATAAGGCAGGACAGGTCCTCTTTATGAAGAGATCTGGGGTCTATTAAGACCCCAAATCTCTCCTCCACCTTGGAAAACATGAGATTAAGAAAAAGTGATCTCTGCCAACAAAAAACAAAAATGGCAGCGTTTACATCTGCCAAAACTGGAAGTGACGCCATGACATCACTTTCGGCCTCCCAGGAGCATAGAGATGGCTGGGGACCATCTGGTCCACGGCCGGCTCTGTGGTAACCTGGCAGAAGTGGCCGAACGGATCCCTGGCTCACCGATCACATGGGAGAGCCCGGAGAGGCGCGGTGGGTGATAGGAGGGGGGGGCATCCCCTTTGCCTGCCTCTAAAAGCAATCCAGTGCCTAATTAGCCGCTTTGGTGGCTTTTACATCAGAGGGCTGAAAAGAAAGATACCAAGATGATGCCTGTAGCTGCACTTCCATGTATGCCTTATGTTCGGGAAGTGGTTAAACCAAAGTCATTTTTTTTAAAATTATTTAATGGATTAAGGGAGGGCTATAACTCCTGTCCGTTTTTTTGTGTGTCCTATAGGAGAGATTTCCCTTCACTTCCTGTCATGTAACCAAAATAGGAAGTGGGAGGAAATCCCTCTAAAGTGAAGGAATCCTGGGATGACCCAGAACTAGTGTCCCCATTGAAATATTTCCTCTCTATTACTGTTCTTATGTCAACCCAAAATATGGGATTTTCTTTTTACTTTTATGTTCAATAAAACTGGTAAACAGGACAAATAAGAAAAGGTAAATTTCCCTAAGGGGGGCACAGACAACAATAAAAACTGACAGGTGTTCTAACCCCTCTCTGCTCTGTCCAAAACTGAAAAAAGCATCGCCTTTAATTATACTTTAATAATGTTGGTCATAATGCTCTCCTGCTGGGATAAGTACTTACCATAATCCTAACCTTTGAAAACCAATGATAAAATAATGCATTTGAAGAAATGTTGCTAGATGAGTAAAAGGAAGTATTTTCAAGGATGCTGATAAATTTCTATGTTTTGAAAGCCAATCCCTCTTCTTTATTTGCTGCTTTTTAGCCATTTGGAGAATTGCCAGATATCAGAGTTTTGGTGGAAAAAGTCAATCTATCACCGCAGCATCCCTGGTCAACATTAGCATCATTTGGCAAAAGAAGACTGATTACCATCTGTTTATTAACAATGAAATGTCCCTTTGTATCACTGGGATTCCAGATTTTACAATGATTATCTGAGTATATATGTGGTTATTCTTTAAATAATCTAATAAAGTGCCTTGTCAAAAGATGAATAGCCAGATCTTCTGAATCTGCTCATGTGCAGGAGACCTTTAATTAAAAGAGATAAAGGGGTTGATCTTCTAAAGGAGTTTGCAACGATAAAGCATTTTTTATGATGTTGCAGATACATTTTCTATGTTTTTAATGTAAAATCTGTTTTTCAGTGCCAGGTGCCATACATTATAGTATTGCACTTTGTCAGTGTTACTATCTTTTTATACAGTTCATATTATCGTCTTCCATGTTGGGGTACCATTGATAGATACTTTTATGATATATAGAAAAATTGAATATTTTGGTCTACATCTGTTCTGTAATGGTCTAGGTTTGCACAGGGTCGATTACTTGCTCCCCTCCCCCTCCTAGCAGTGTTCATGCCTGGTGATTGGCTGCTTAGGCTTAAGCATTGCATCATTGGAGGAGTGGCAGAAGGTCATAGGCCATACCCAGTACCCAGAAGCACCAGGTATTTCTGAGGGCTCCAGTGGTGGGATGGAGAACCAGAGGACTGCTATGAAGATGAGTAATGTAAAGAGCAATGTGCTAGATTCTCTGCAACCCCTTCTAAGTATGTTCTATAGTAGCCTTTCTCAAATGTTTTACCCCAAAGAAACCCTTGCAATAATTTACAGGTCTCAGGGAACCCCTGCTAAGATTAGTCCATTGGTGGTCATTGGGAAAATGCCACTCGCATTGACGGTGGCAAGTGGGAAGAATGCTCCCTTTACAGTGAGGTTCAGAATGCCCCCCCCCCCTCACAGTCATGTCTATTGCTCTGCCAAGTGGTGTTGGACTTGGAACTATGCAGGCACCACCACATGGAGGTCCTTTAGCCACAGCTCAAGGAACCCCTAGTCACCTTCTTAGGAGCCCCAGGGATCCATGGAACCCTGGTTGAGAATCGTTGTTCTATAGAGTTAATTTATGAAGGATAGAGGCTGTTCTCATAACAAAGGGAATGGCCACTTAGCTCAGTAAATAAAGTGTGCTTAGCTGTGTTCATATTAAATGCCAACTTGTGCAAGGAAATAAAAAATTATATTTTTTGCTTGCATGTGATTGGGTGATTGAAGTGAACACAGCTTTACCTTATTCCCTAAACAGTCTATGTCCATTCATCATTAACCCTTGAGTGTGATTGCATAGCAGGCGATTGCATCTTGCTTGTGATGTAAGCAGCCCCAGCAGAGTTAGATCTGTCATTCAAGTGACACTCTCTAATTTTCTATTTCTTTCCTCCCCCAGCATACATGGCTAGTTAAATTCAAGTCAAGCAACACATTCAAGCCTCACTTGCAATGACCAGGCCAGCAGAAAATGAGTATTTTAAAACACTGGAAGCATTCATTGCTGTACATTGAGACTTTTTGAAATATTAGAGTATGTTAGCATGACCAGTCCTCTTTTTTTATAGAGAAAATGTGCCAGACTGTTCAAGGTGTATGTTATCTGTTAAAAAAGAGATGAGTGAAGGAAAGACTAGTCTGTCTTGTACAGATTGTCCATTGTGCTTTTTGACCAGAACTAGTGCAAGTATATTCTACAGCTTGGCATAGAAATCCTGAGCCCTGCATTGCCCTTCCTACAGCGAGATCAAGTACTACTAGTGATATGAAGTACACCCATTGGAAAACACAGCTACCAAGGCTATCAGGGTATTATTTTATTTTTTTTAATGTTCCTGCTGATTGACCATCCCAACAGATGGAGGATGGCATTTGGGTTTAGCTTAGTCTCAAATTCAATACACCCAAGTCCCAATGCTGGTCTCACCAATAACAATCTTCTCATACAATTTCTTTACTGACTACCTAATTATGCATTGTGAAGGCCTATCCAAACAATCCATTCAATGTTTTTTTAAACTCAGTTACAGTACATTGTAATTAGTAAATCCAATGGAGAGTGAACAATCAAAGTAAGACATGTGTGGCAAGCCTTAGTAACACAGGGGTACACAGAGGAAGATCCTATGGGCAACAAAAATAATTGCTGGCACCTCGGGGTGTATATTTTGAGGTATGGCTTTTACCTTAAGCCTCGGTTCACACTAGATGCATTGCAAATTCACAGCGAATTTGCTGCGGATTCCGCGTCTCATCAAAATCGCAACCTGTTCATAGAAACTGATTGCAGAGTTTATGTTAAGTTAATGACACCCCAAAATTGGTTTGCAAAACGCAGTGCGTAATCGGATCGCATGAGTGTGAACCTGGGCTTAAAGGTCTGCAAAAGCCATTAGCATTATATCAAAATGCATATAAATCAAAGAACAAAAATAAAATGTATTGCAGCTTACCAGTTCTTTGCTGTAGTGGCTGCATTTCTTTTCTTTTTCAGTCCTTTATCCTTTGTTTTCACCTGGTGATTCTGCTAATAACATACTTCTGGTCTTAAAGTGGATCTCCTGCCAAAAAGGGAAGTTCCGCTTTAAGCACTCCTCCCCCCTTCCCTGCCACATTTGGAATGTCATTTTTTTTGGGGGGGGGGGGAGCATGTACCTAATTTTGACAGATACACGCCCCCACTTGGGTGATCTGAGCAGAAGTTCTCCTCTTGCCCTTTCTCCCTCCAGTCTTCTGGGACATGTCACAGGTCCCAGAAGACTGCCAGACCATTCAGCATGCACAACGCACCTCGTGCATGCGCACCCGGCTATAATGCCCAAGCTGTCACAGCCAGATGCCCACAGTTGAAATGCTGGCACTGGGGAGAGGAGAGCGAGAGAATTGACGGTCCGGATGATGACCACTTAGTTGAATCCTGGGACAGGTGAGTGTGTGTTTATTAAAAGACAGCAGCTACACTTGCAGCTACTGACTTTTAATAAACTCAAAAAAGACTGGAGCTCCTCTTTTAAGGTGACAACACTCACTTTTTGTATCATAGTGGAGCAGAAGCAACATTGTCATACAAGAAAAAGTTTTGTTTTATTTTGAGACTACAGAACACCTCCCTCTCTCCTTGTCTCTATAACATCTGTAGTGTACAAAGGAACAATGCTAAAAGTTATCAGCTAACAAGATATCTCTTTTATTGTACTAATTGAACAGATATAGCAAAATACTTTTTAAGTGTTATTGAACCCATTCAGTTTACAATCTAAATGTACACAACGTTTGTGTATATATTAAAAAAACATGATAATTACAGTTTTTTCTTTTTTCACAAGACCTCAGCTGCATAAGGGGCTTTGAGAGGTGGGGGTGGGGACTGTAGGGAGGCATGTTAGCAGGAGGCAGAGAAGCAGCAGTACACTGATCCTCCCAGCTCGTCTGTATGCTGTTCTGACCTACCAAAAACGACGCATGCTCTGGAGCAAGTATGAAACAGAAGCTATTGGCTACTGGCTATTGAACTTCCGTTTTCTAGTCCCATCGTACGTGTTGTATGTCACCGTGTTCTAGACGGTCAGAATTTGCTGTGACCATGTGTATGCAAGATAGCTTGAGTGGAATTCCATCGGAACTCCGTCAGAAAAACCTTCAGAGTTTATTCCGACTGGAAAACCGGTCGTGTGTACAGGGCATTAAGGTTTTTGAGATGGAATTCCGCTCAAGCTGTCTTACATACACACGGTCACACCAAATTCCGACCGTCCAGAACGCGGTGACGTACAACACATACGACGGGAGTAGAAAACGGAAGTTCAATAGCCAGTGGCCAATAGCTTCCATCTCGTACTTCAGAGCATGCATCGTTTTTGGTAAGTCGGAACAGCATACAGACGATCGGTTTTCCCGATAGGAATTGGTTCCGTCAGAAAAATTTAGAACATGTTCTCTTTCTAGGTCCGTCATTATTTTCGATGTAAAAAGTCAGATGATGCATACACACGATCGGAATATACGATGAAAAGCTCCCGTCTGACTTTTTCTGTCGGACATTCCGCTCGTGTGTACACGGCATAAAGAGGCATGCCAGCACAAGTCTCACCATTGGAATACAGGGAGGCTGTGCTCCCAAGTAGAATGTAAAGAAATAAATGACCACACTGGGATGGATGTGTTTTCTAGCATGGTCATGATCTAGCATGGTCAGTTTGAAATAGGAAAGCAGGGGCATTGGCAGGATCACCAGATAATTCACACAAAGTAAGCAATGCAAAGAGAACAGAGTACTTTTTATTACAAGTACATGGTGCAGCAGGCACATATCAGGAATATGAAATGTTGGGTTAGCATACTATAACAGAACAAAAGGGTACAAATAAAGGAATAGTGATGAGTTTGGTGTTTCGTTCATGCTTGGGTTTGTTGGGTATTCAATCTATTTGCAGTTAACGGACCTGGAAAAACGAATGCAGCCATTCGCCTCTATAGCAACCGACTTACTACCACTAATTCTCCTCCTGGCCTTTGAACTTAGGTCAAGTGGCTTAAGCTTGCTATATAAAGTTAGTTTTTTGGGTGGGTTTTTGCTCAGCTGGTGAAGTGAATGAAAAAAAAAACATCAAATTCCTCCATCCACACAAACAAGGTGGATGGAGAACCCCCTGGGACATTAAGGGGACATTGAGGGGAATTTATCAAAAACTATAGCAGTTGTGCATGGCAACCGATCAGCTTTCATTTTTCATTTTAAAGCTTAACTGAACAAGCTGATTAGTTGCCATGCACATCTGTTCATAATTCTGTCTATTCCACTTTAATAAATCCCCCCCCCCCATTGTATTCTTACAGTGGCACTCACCACTGTTGGAATACACTGATCAGTGGCTGCAGCTGATTAACTGCAGTCGCTGATCATCAGAAAATTTTCCAACATGTCCCTTGGACAGAAGTCAATTAAATAATTTACTTTATTTGGGTGGGAAAGGGCACACACTGATCAACATTCAGCTATTCTCTGCTGGCCAAATTTCAATCAGTGAATGGTCAGTTTTAGAATACCCAGTAGTGGAGCCTTTGTAATGTGCCAGACCTCTAATGATAAAAGCCTGTATTTCCAGCAGGCATTTGTCAATGTGTGTTGGATTAGATAGGGAGAGTTGACAGTGTGCAATTAATAATTATGCTATTCAGTGCTATAAACAGTGCTTTACACAGTGCTGTATTGTCCTATATTACTGTGAGCAGGGCCCTCTGATTCCTCCTGTATTGAATTGTATTGTAACTGTACTGTTTGCCTTCATGTTGTAAAGTGCTGCGCAAACTGTTGGTGCTATACACAGTATCTCACAAAAGTGAGTACACCTCTCACATTTTTGTAAATATTTTACTATATCTTTTCATTTGACAACACTGTAGAAATGACACTTTGCTACATAGGTGTGCGCAGCCTAATGCATTAGGGTGTGCACCCTTAAGCTCAAACACACATGCATGTGTATGTATCTACATATATATGACTCTGGCACATTGATCTCCCTGCTGGCACAGTGAAAGAGAAAAGGATAAACACTTCTCTTACCGCAGAGCCAGTAAGAGGGAGATCTTTCCCAAGTTTTTGTTGCTACACAGAACGATAACACTAATGCGCATGGAGGGATTAGGGTGTGCCTGGGCACACCCGGCACACCCTGTGCGCACGCCTATGCTTTGCTACGATGTAAAGTAGTGAGTGTACAGTGTAACAGTGTAAATTTGCTGTCCCCTCAAAATAACTCAACGCACAGCCAATAATGTCTAAACCGCTAGCAACAAAAGTGAGTGCACCCCAAATTGGGCCCAATTAGCCATTTTCCCTCCCCGGAGTCACGTGACTCGTTAGTTTTACAAGGTCTCAGGTGCGAATGGGGAGCAGGTGTGTTAAATTTGGTGTTATCAGCCTTTCAGTGTTCAGACCATACACCACACATTGCATCAAATTGATCTACATGGCTGTGGTCCCAGAAGGGAGCCTCTTCTAAAGATGATGCACAAGGAAGCCCACAAACATTTTACTGAAGACAAGAAAACTAAGGACATGGATTACTGGGACCATGCCTTGTGGTCTGATGAGACCAAGATAAACTTATATGGTTCAGATGGCATCAAGTGTGTGTGGTGGCAACCAGGTGAGGACTACAAAGACAAGTGTGTCTTGACTACAAGTCAAGCATGGTGGTGGGAGTGTCATGGTCTGGGGCTGCATGAATTCTTCCGGCACTGGGGAGATACAGTTCCTTGAGGGAAAAATGAATGCCAACATGTACTGTGACATACTGAAGCAGAGCATGATCCCTTCTTTTAGAAGACTGGGCCGCAGGGCAGTTTTCTAACATGATAACAACCCCAAACACACCTCCAAGACGACCACTGCCTTGCTAAAGAAGCTGAGGTAAAGGTGATGGACTGGCCAAGCATGTCACCAGACCTAAACCCTATTGAGCATCTGTGGGGCATCCTCAAATGGAAGGCGGAGGAGCGCTAACATCCACCAGCTCCGTGATGTCGTCATGGAGGAGTAGAAGAGGACTCCAGTGGCAACCTGTGAAACTCTGGTGAACTCCATGCCCAAGAGGGTTAAGGCAGTGCTGGAAAATAATGGTGGCCACACAAAATATTGACACTTTGGGCCCAATTTGGATATTTTCACTTGGGGGTGGGACTTTGTATGAAGCTCATGGTAACAAAATGAATAGAATGGTGGATAGTAAAGTATTTGATAATACATAGATACATGTTTACATACAATACATTTCATATACATAGAAATGCACACTCCATAGTGCCAATTTCTGAAACAGTAATATCTGGTAATAACATATTTATAAACCTTAATCACATGATAAGATTAAGGAATCCACCAACATTCAAGATTGGATATACACATATACAAGCGATGTCTTGATATACAAGTAGCGTCATGTCACAACTGAGTATAAAAGAGAAGAGAGGTGCCTCTAAGTATAGCAATATGCTTACATTTAATGAAAGTACAACATTTAGCAACTCACATAGTTGATGATTAAAACAGACACATTTAAGTATGCAGGCATCAGGGGTAAAGCTGTCCACATAAACCATCCTCCACACCGCCATCTAGGTCATCCCTTCCACCCTGCGCGCTCCATGAACAGTTCAAGCCTCGCTTTCAGATCGCTCTACTGCAGGGTAGTCTTCCCGGTCATGATTGCAGACTGACAGTGGTGAGAGACGGCGGTGCGGAGGATGGTCTGTTTGGACAGCTTTACCCCAGATGCCTGCATACTTAGATGTGCCTCTTTTAATCATCAACCATATGAGTTTCTAAATGTTATATCTTTATTAAATGTAACCATATTGCTACACTTACAGGCGCCTCTCTTCTATACACTGTAACTCCTGCTGGATTTTGCTTCTAATCCCTTGTGGGGGCTTCCATTTGTGGCAAGAATTAACTATGGAAGTGAGAAAAGGGTACACAAGCGCCTAAGCACTCTTGATGCTACACGTAGTAGGCACTTGTGTCCCAATGAGCCAACTGTGCACCAAAATCAAATTATGCAAGAAATTAATATTATAATATATCAGCAAACTCATTACTATTGCTAGGGGCCCAAGTGCTGAACGTGTATAAACTAAAATAAATTGTTGCTTTTGCATCAGGCCATATACAGTATATTCTTGGACAGAACAGTGCGAGTATAGCAAAGTTATAAGTCCAGTCCTTGAGTGGCGCATTACAGTCAATGAGGTAGATTATTTTTGAGCATTATAATGCTTCCAAGCACAGTATAAGATACATTTAAACATCAGTGAGGCTTTAATCACATCAAATGCCTTTTAACACCTATATCAGGGGTCTCAAACTGGCGGCCCTCCAGCTGTTGCGAAACTACATGTCCCATGAGACATTGCAAAGCTGACAGTTACAAGCATGACTCCCACAGGCGGGGCATGATGGGACTTGTAGTTTCGCAACAGCTGGAGGGCCGCCAGTTTGAAACCCCTGACCTATATTCTTAAAAAAGGAATATGCTTAATGAGGATGTATGTACAACTGGGGACAATTAGCCAAAGCTTGCTGTAACAGTTTTAGTTGACATACTATCTTCTAGTTGCCTGGGAAGTCTTTGTATACTGTCAACTGATTTAAATTTTTCTAACACAAACTAAGATCTTGGTTCCTTATACTCCCATACCTTCCATTAAACAGTTATAATAATTAATGCAAAAATTTGGTTGAAGGATGGCATTGTTAGGTTCAACTTTTAAATAAGTTGCTTTAAGTTTATATTGCTTTGTCAAATTATTGCTTCTATAAGAAAGATGACACAGAGTCAGGTATGTCTGTATCACAATTCTGAGCATAAAGGACTGCTCCCTTTACTTCTTTTATAGGCAGTTCTACAAGCAGTAATCTTATCGGCATTACCAAATGAGGTTAAAGTACAAAGAGTTTCTTATCAGCGAACATGTAATGATTATTCAGCAGTTCCAAATTCCATCTAGATACAGATTGATACGTACAAAAAAGAGAAAAGAGCACAAACAATTTAAATAGAACAATTGATACGTACACAGGTAAGAAAGGAGCACAAACAATTTAAATAGAACAATTGATACGTACACAGGTAAGCAAAAGCAGAAACAGTTAAAGTGGAACTCTAAGTCATTATTTCAAACCTATCAATTTCCCCCTTTGACATCATCCTCTCCCTCCCCCTGGGTCCTCATGAATAAGTTCTAGTCAGTTTTTCCCCAGAGTCCTTTCCCTGACCGCGAGTTGTCAGAGGGGTAGAACCCATCCCCCTAGGTATTACCAACATCTTAAAATTCAAGAAGAGGAGTTTTATAGGAGTAGGGTGATGTCAATACACATTTATCAGTATACCCTGTCTATTCTCCTAATTTTCCTATTTATTTTCCTGTATACACATATATTTGTGATTGTAAGTGATATTAATATTAGAATAATAATTACCATTGGACTTAACAACCAGTGAAAGATATTGGTTGCTGTAGAAGACATTCCACTAAATATATCCCACCAATGTGGTGCAGTATCCTGTTGTATCTGTGAGGAAAGATGTACTAGTCTACCTTTGTCAATAATCATTTGCTACTTTAGGATCATCTATAGCCCATTCGAAAGTTGTTGTTTCCTCTACTTCAAGTACATTAATACCAGGAGTCCATGCATATATTTGTAAAACAACAATCTTCAACAAAAAATATGTAAGTAGATATTTCATCATGTTGTTTTCTCGGGTTGTTTCTTGCAATGTGATGCGTGTATCCAGGTAGGTTTTCCTTCCAGCTTTACTGAGGTGGCTGTGGTCAAGAGTACTTGGTAATCCCCTGGTAGCAGCATATGTGTACCTGTTATTGAATTAGGGTCTGGAAGAGAAGAATACACACTTTTGTGGATCTTAGTTAGACGTTGTTGTAATTGTATCACATATGCAGTCAAACTATCACATTGCAATTGCATACTCTGTGGAAAGTATAAACCTAATCTAGGTGCACTACCAAAAAGTATCTCATATGGGGACAATCCTGTTTTTCCTGTTGGAGTGTACCTTATAGAGAATAAAGCCAGAGGCAGGCATTCTGGCCAAGGCTTGTTTAACTCTTGCACGTCTTTTTGTATTTTTAACTTTATTGTCCCATTTACTCTCTCCACTGATCCTGAACTCTGTGGGTGGTAAGGGGTGTGAAAACTTTGTTGAACCCCTAACATAGTCATCACATTCTGCATGATTTCTCCTGTAAAGTGTGTCCCCCTATCTGATTCTATGGTTTCAGGAAGACCAAACCTAGGTATTAACTCAGTGATCAGTTTCTTAGCTGTGGCTTTAGCTGTAGCCGATTTTAATCCCTTCTCCATGTTTTACAGGTATACCTGCTGCTGTCAGATAACCTCTAGCCCTCCATATGTGGCCATAATCGTGCGCTACACCATAAGCGTAGGCGGAGTCAGTGTAAATATTCCCTTCTCGTTCTTTTAAGTATTCTAGGGCTTGTTCTAAAGCTTTTAATTCTGCTTCCTGTGCTGACATGTGGGCTGGTAAGGGCTGTGCGTCAATCACCTGCGTATCAGTCACTACAGCATACCCTGTGTGATATTTACCCTTGTCATCAGCAAACCTACTGCCATCTATGTACAAAGTGTGCTCAGCATTTAAAATCGGTGTATCTGTAACATGTGGGAATCCCATTGTCTCCTGTTCCATGAGCTGAAAACAATCGTGCTCATTTACTTCCTTAAACAAGAGAGTGTCAGTTTCCTCATTTCCTTTCTCACTAGTACTATTAGCACTATCATTCCCCCTTGCCAAATCTGGTGACTGAAGAGGCAAAAAGGTGGCCAAATTTAAGGTTGTACAGCGCTGAAAAGTAACATTTGGAGGTAAGAGTAAAGCACACTGTAATCTTAATTGCCTAGCCATGGAAATGTGTTTAGGCTGTACCTGAGACAAGATTGCATGTATGTCATGTGTGGTATGCACTACGACTAGATTGTCTAGAACAATCTCTGATGACTTATCTATGATAATTGACACTGCAGCTACCGCCCGTACACAGGACGGTGAACCTCTAGATACTGGATCTAATGCTGCTGAAAAGTAAGCGACTGGTCTTTGTTTTACATGTGCCTGTGTCAGAACACCTGTGGCGTGTCCAGTGATCTCAGCAATGTACAGATTAAATATCTTAGTATAATCTAAAGTGATAAAGGACTCATATGCTACTTCTGTAAGCATATACGGTACAATTTTCAAACAATCGTATAATGGCTGCATCAAAGCGCTAGCATGTGGTATCCACTGTCTACAATATGACACAATACCTAAAAACATACGCAATTGTTTGAAATTCCGTGGGGGTAACATTCCCTTTATCACTTGAACCCTCTCCTCAGTGAGATGTCTTGTACCCTGTGATATACAATGTCCCAAAAAGATAACTTTTTCCTGGCACATTTGTAATTTGTTCTTATTAACCTTGCAACCTTTTTCTGCCAAAAATCGCAACAAATTAAGGGTGGTGTGCAAGCTTTCAGTCTTTCACTTATCTGTGGAATTAATCCTTCCATAAATTGTCTATTGAAGGCTCGGATCGTGACTGGCAGAGCCAAATCCAATCCCTCATCTGCCATCATACTTTCCATAGATAAGTAAAATTCTGATACAGTCTGTCCTGGCATTTGTTTCATGGGTGATATTGACCCCCTCTCTTGTTGTTTTGCCTGACAGAAAGCTTCTAATCTAACAATAAAAGGAGCCCTTGAGTCTATATGTCTGACATGTCCTGTCTCCAGTATTGCCATCCCCCTCAGCTCGGTCTGCAGGTCAGTCATAAACTGGTTAAACAGGGTCAGAGTCATTTTATGTCTGCATAAATCCTCCCCATCCTGCCAGGTTGCTTCATGTGTATTCATTAACTGTGTCACAAATCTACAGAAAACAGCTGGCTTTACTATAATGCATGTATCAGTGCGTACGGGGGCTACAGTTTCTGAATGAAATTCTTGTACTCCACAAACCTGAAAAACCCATTCTCTACCCTTAAGTACAGGATATATCTTGTGTGGTTTACGTTCTATGTCAGTGTATGGGGGTGGGATGGTTGAGCTGGGATTATTTAAAATTTCAACATTTTTTGTTCTTCTATCTTTCATATCCCAATCATCACAGTCTGGATTATATTTTCACCCCTCTTCTTTTGCTCTATTTGAGACCTTAATTAAGCATTGAACCTGACGCATCCATTGCTTCTCTAACACCTCTCCTTGTCTGTCTCTTTTTTATTTCACTCCATACATCCGGGTCTAAGCCCGCTGCTCCTTTCACCTTAAATTTACGAAGGACATCCTTTAAGTCCTGTGCTTCGGTTTTCCCATAAATGTTCTTAATTATCTGTGGCACCGTATAGTGCGCCACAATTCCCTGACGGGGTTTTGTGTTCCTCTGGCCCATTCTAACAGTCCTGCCTAGGTAGCGTGTGGGACACTTAGTGTACAATATAATGCGGCTACAACATATACAAGAATGAATAATTACTTTATATGCTAGCCCAATAGCAAACCAGCTAAGTTACACTAGTTCCTCGTTGCCTTCCTCCTAGGGTGCTAGAATTCTAAAAACCTCTCCGGAATGAGATTTCTGAAATCGAATTACTTTATATGCTAGCCCAATAATAAATAATTACTTTATATGCTAGCCCAATAACAAACCAGAATGCGGCTACAACATATACAAAAATGCGGCTACAACATATACAAGCATTCCTTTAAGTGGCCAGGTATCCGACTAGATCTCCGGGCTTTATGGAGACCTCATTACCCTCCCCGTATCTGGGAATCCCTCTCATACACTCTTATCCCTGCTTTATGGAGCAGACAGGGCTTATACTCTCAACCCGTCTATGGTTTATGAGTTAGATGTGAGGTTAAGCATAAGCGTCAGACCCCCAAGCTCACAAGCCCTCAAGTTCCCAATCATGTGAGGTAAGGCGCATTCCGTTGCTTAGTTCGGCAATCCCCTTCTAACTCATACCATCCTTGACAAGGCTCATTCACTTTCTCAACAAGACAGACAAGACAGACACAGACAACAAAACAAACAAATAATTCCAGCAATATAAACTAAAATATGCAGTAATTCTAGACTCACCACTACAGAGGCTGGTGTTTTAAAACCAGGAGAACCGTAACTGACAGAACGGATAGGCACAAATCAGGGGAGCACAGAATATAAGAAAAATAAAGCTTTTTCTTACCTGGCCAGGTTTTTTTAATCTGTGGTTCCCGGAATGCCTATTCCTTTTTGTTCCGTCAGCGTAGCTCAGCCACCTCTTGTAGTATCATCGGTGAGTCCCTGTTCTTCGGGCGCCAAAATGTTAGGTTCAACTTTTAAATAAGTTGCTTTAAGTTTATATTGCTTTGTCAAATTATTGCTTCTATAAGAAAGATGACACGGAGTCAGGTATGTCTGTATCACAATTCTGAGCATAAAGGACTGCTCCCTTTACTTCTTTTATAGGCAGTTCTACAAGCAGTAATCTTATCGGCATTACCAAATGAGGTTAAGGTACAAAGAGTTTCTTATCAGCGAACATGTAATGATTATTCAGCAGTTCCAAATTCCATCTAGATACAGATTGATACGTACAAAAAAGAGAAAAGAGCACAAACAATTTAAATAGAACAATTGATACGTACACAGGTAAGAAAGGAGCACAAACAATTTAAATAGAACAATTGATACGTACACAGGTAAGCAAAAGCAGAAACAATTAAAGTGGAACTCTAAGTCATTATTTCAACCCTATCAGCATTTAGAAAGAGTGTAAACATGCCTTAGAAATCTTGGGGTATGGGGGAGGCATCAGTAATCTGGGTCTCTTTAGTACTATTACGATTTCATTACCTGTGGTAGAAAAGGTAGATAAATGAGTGCTATGATTACTAAACATAATTACATATTTATATTAGGTAATTAGCTTAGCATGCAACTGATTAAAAGAGGGGAGGCCAGCAAATGAACTTTAATCTTTAGCACCATAAAGTTTAATGTTTGAAATTCAATAATTGCCCATATTCTCAGGATTCAGTTGATGACAAGAAGGATCCTTTATATATTCCTTAGTGTATGTGATATTTTTATAGTATAACAAAGTTATACTACTTAGCAGTTACAAATGATACGTTGTGGGTAATGTCATTTCAAAAATTCTAGCTGGAGAGGTATTGTACAATAAACCAACCAGCAGTGAATGGCCTTTAGAAACCCTGCCACCAATATATTTGTACAGTGCCACCCAACTGCCACAACCAGTATATAAGGATCTCATTCTTTATTGGGCTGTTCATTTTTGTTACTTTATGGTAGAGCGAAACACCACCTGCCACAAAAAGGAGTAGTCAGAAGAACCCATATCAGGATGAGGCAGCTGGTAAAATTAGTTTTGGTAAGGAGTACTATTTACATCATTAATTGCATATGCTCAAAAATGTGAAAAATAGGTATTCCTGGGCACTGTATGATGAGATATGTTTTTGGTTGTTGTTTTTTTTATATAATTTTGGGTATATTTCAGTAGTAAGTATACAGGGAGGGAAAAAAGTATTTGATCCCCTGCTGATTTTGTACATTTGCCCACTGACAAAGAAATGATCAGTCTATCATTTTAATGGTCAGTTTATTTTAACAGTGAGAGACAGAATAACAAACAAAAAAAAAAAAAACACATTTCAAAAAAGTTATAAATTGATTGATATTTTAATGAGTGAAATACATATTTGATCCCCTATCAATCAGCAAGATTTCTGGCTCCCACGTGTCTTCTATACAGGTAACGAGCTTAGATTAGGAGTACTCTCCTAAAGGGAGTGCTCCTAATCTCAGCTTGTTAGTTGTATAAAAGTCACCTGTCCATAGAAGCAATCAATCAGATTCCAATCTCTCCAGCATGGCCAAGACCAAAGAGCTGTCTAAGGATGTCAGAGACAAGATTGTAGACCTATATAAGGCTGGAATGGGCTACAAGACCATCGCCAAGCAGCTTGGTGAGAAGGTGGAAACAGTTGGTGCGATTATTTGCAAATGGAAGAAACACAAAATAACTGTCAATCTCGCTCGTTCTGGGGCTCCATGCAAGATCTCACCTTGTGGAGTTTCAATGATCATGAGAATGGTGAGGAATTAGCCCAGAACTACACAGGAGAATCTTGCCAATGATCTCAAGGCAGTTGGGACCATAGTCACCAAGAAAACAACTGGTAACACACTACGCCGTGAAGGACTGAAATCCTGCAGCGCCCGCAAGGTCACTCTGCTCAAGAAAGCACATATACAGGCCCGTCTGATGTTTGCTAATGATCATCTGAATGATTCAGAGGAGAACTGGGTGAAAGTGTTGCGGTCAGATGAAACCAAAATCGAGCTCTTTGGCATCAACTCATCTCGCTGTGTTTGGAGGAGGAGGAATGCTGCCTATGACCCCAAGAACACCATCCCCACCATCAAACATGGAGGTGGAAACATTATGCTTTGTGGGTGTTTTTCTGCTAAGGGGACTGGACAACTTCACCGCATCAAAGGTATGATGAACAGGGCCATGTACTGTCAAACCTTGGGTGAGAACCTCCTTCCCTCAGCCAGGGCACTGAAAATGGGTCGTGGATAGGTATTCCAGCATGACAATGACCCAAAACACACAGCCGGGGCAAAAAAAAAGAAGTGGCTCAAGAAGAAGTACATTAAGGTCTTGGAGTGGCCTAGCCAGTCTCAAGACCTTAATTCCATAAAAAATATGTAGAAGGAGCTGAAGGTTCGAGTTACCAATTATCAGCCTCGAAACCTTAATAGCTTGGAGAGGGTCTGCAAAGAGGAGTGGGACAAAATCTCTCCTGAGCAGGGGCGGATTAATGCACAGGCTGGTCTAGGCTGCAGCCTAGGGCCCTACGTGTGCAAGGGCCCCCGATTGGCCATGATATTTTTATTAATTTATATATATTTATGTATATGTAGAATAAAAACTATGCCTGCGTGTTTTACGAATACGCCGATAAATTTTTTTTAACCAACAGGGGGCGGGGATCGGGTGGTCTGCCCCGGGTGTCACCCATTGGGGGGGGGTATCAGGCCAGCTGTACTGCCTCTCCTGGCCCTGGGGACAGCGCTGCCAGCATACTTTAAAGTTGAGAAAACATTACTGCCAGCCCTTTCTCATGCACAGCTCCTCGTGTGTCACTCTCAATGTAAATGGAAGTCTCTTAATACCTCAATTAAAGCCCCTCTGTCTGGCCGCTCTCCTCCTCCCGCTCCACCTCCTTCCCGAGTGTATCCTTTGATTGCAGGAGTAGAGCGGTCATGTGACCGTCAATGAAACAGCAGAGGAGAGCAGTCACATGACCGGGTCACGAAGAATGGCATTAATTGAGGTATTTAGAAGCTTTGATTTACAATGAGTGACACAGGAGGAGCGGTGTATGAGAAAGGGCTGGCAGTGATGTTTTCTCAACTTTAGAGTATTCTTTCCCAGGAGACTTGGGGTCTCCTGGGAGTGCATGGGGGCTTTATAATGAAAGAGGCCTGTGTGATATGCAGGTAAAGGGGTCTGTGTACTATGCAGATGTCTGTGTACTGTGCAGAGAAAGGGGTCTGTGTACTGTGCAGGAAAAGGGGGCTGTGTTATGTGCAGGGGGGTCTGTGTACTGTGCAGGTAAAGGGGTCTGTGTACTATGCAGATGTCTGTGTACTGTGCAGAGAAAGGGGTCTGTGTACTGTGCAGGAAAAGAGGGCTGTGTTATGTGCAGGGGGTCTGTGTACTGTGCAGATGGTTATGTACTGTGCAGGGAAAGGGGTCTGTGTATTGTGCAGAGGGTTGTGTACTGTGCAGAAAAAGGGGGCTGTGTACTGTGCAGGGGGGCTGTGTACTGTGAAGGGGGCTGTGGGAAGTTTTTTTTCCCTGAAACTTCCCTCTTAATGTTAGGGTGCGTGTTATATGCACTCTGAAAATGAAACAAAGGCGCCACTCTAAGTGCAGTAAAAAACATGGAGTTTAATAAAACTGTAAAACTGTAAAAAGGTACTTACAAAAGGTACATAGTGAACAAGCATGTTGGCAAAAGCTGTCGGATATCATGGGAGTGAGTCTGGTCCATTTACTGGATTGCAGTGGTGTCCGATGGACAGGCTGCGCCGATGGATGCTGGCACTTCCTGCCGTTGGAAGGTATGATTGTTCTGCTGTTGATTATTGCTTGCTTTTATGTGCTGCTGCTGCTGTTTATGGTATTTGTATGGCTTTTTTTTTATTGAAATATTACACAGCGTTTCGATTGGTCTCTGTCAGGATGTTGTGATTTTGCCTCAGTTAAACAGGAGCTGCTGCAGACGTTTTTGGCCTAACTGTTGGTTTAGAAAGGTAAAATCTGTTACCAGCTTGCAGGTGTATTTTGAATGCTTTTTTTCTGTGGCATTGCTGTTTATAGTAGGCTCATGTCTGAATGTGTTTGGGCTGTAGACCTGAGAGTTGCACTTGAGGCGTGTAATATAGGTCTACCCTTTTACACATGGCACTAAATAATTTATTTTCTGGTAAAGCATGCTTAGGAGGGGGCCACACAAAAAGTAGCCTAGGGGCCCATGACCACCTTAATCCTCCACTGCTCCTGAGATGTGTGCAAACCTGGTGGCCAACTACAAGAAATGTCTGACCTCTGTGATTGCCAACAAGGGTTTTCCCACAAAGTACTTAGTCATGTTTTGCAAAGGGGTCAAATACTTATTTCACTCATTAAAATGCAAATCAATTGATAACTTTTTTAAATGCGTTTTTCTGGATATTTTTGTTGTTATTCTGTCTCTCACTCTTAAAATAAACCGACCATTAAAATTATAGACTGATCATTTATTTGTCAGTGGGCAAACGTACAAAATCAGCAGGGGAGCAAATACTTTTTCCCCTCACTGTATGATGAGTAGTGATGGGTGCATTTATCAGGCTCAATTTGCCAAGGGTTTGGTAAATCTTATTCAAAATTCAGAAATCTCAGATTTAGAGTTGAAACCTCTTGAAGTCTTCAAGTTTCAGAAGTTTCAATTCTGGCGATTTTTAGGGATAATGGGCAAATGACTGAAGGAACGCTTGGAAAGTTAGATACGGCCAGAGAGACATGTATCAATGCAACCTATTTTCGTAGGCTTCAAGTGTATCATTGAAAATACACAAATGCTTTAAATTACATGCTTGGGGGTTGGTTTAAATCAGCAGCGGGACAGGTTTAGTCTAGGATAATAGGCTTAACTGGTGTGTGCCTAACTTTTTTTTATCTATGGGGATATGGTTTTTCCTTTCAAATGATACAGCGCTGCACACAAAAGCCTACTCTGTGTACAGATGGTCAGTAATAAGTGAATGCTCTGCTTTGAGCACCTCAAACATAAAAAAGGCTATCAACATAAAATAGGAAAAAACCCACAAATTAAAGTTGAAACAAAAGCCCAATTTATTTCCATACAATTTAATTGAATTAATTGAAAATACATTGGGGCAGAGCAGTACAGAACAATGATATAAAGTTCAGGGCTCCTTATTGAGAATTATTACAGGACTGTTGGGAAATCACCCTCCTCAAAAAGTGAAACTGACTGGCCTCAATAAGTCGCTGCCTTGGAACTTATCAATAAGGATATCTGACTTTCCAGATCTGCATACTTGTTCTGGGTCAATACCAATAAAACAAGAATATGTAAATGAGTGTTGCCAGATTCACTTTATTACACATACAGTAAGAGCAGAATTGAGATGGTAACTATCTGTCTTCTTATCCTCTATGGTTTACAATAGCTTACGTTATACATACTGGAGATTAAAGTATTGCTTTCAAAACTTGACACAATCTTTACTATTTTGGATTTCGATTTGCCATAGTTAACATCCCTAGCAATGAGATGGCTTTTATACAGAAAGCAAGATATGGAGAGCCAGGAGAAATAGATACACCAGCTACAAACTGAATGGACTGAAGTATGTCAAATGTATGTGTAGGGTAAGTAAATGTGGTTGTCGTCACGTCCTCCATGTTCCCCTCCTCGGTGGGTGCCAAGTGTGAGTCACATACTGTAGGAGGCCCACCCCGGGGTGGGTTCTTCTGGGCTACGCTAAGCACTTTATACAGACTCACTGCCTCACACAGGGGGAACTCTGACTTTCACACATCACTGGATTTCCAGGCTCTGGTAGAACAACATTACGAAATCCCCTAGCTTTTCCTAGGTTTTTGCCCTTGGGCTTAAACCCCCTGTTCCCTTTATATCACACAGAACCAGTTGGATTGGAGTCTGTTTCTGACAAAGTCAGTAATTGGCATATTAACCGCTTGCCGACCAGCCGCCGCAATTGTACTGCGTCAACATGGCTCGGCTGCGCAAATCTGCGTCATGTTACTTCGCATCTTTATGTGGTCACTAGGTGCGCACATGCGCGCACCCGCTGCTCGCCCCCGGAGCTGATCGCTCGTGACACAGCAAGAACCAGGATCTCTGTGTGTAAACACAGAGATCCCGGTTCTCTGAGGGGAGAAGAGACAGATCGTGTGTTCATACAGAGTATGAACACCGATCTATCTCTTCCCCTAGCAAGTTCCATCCCCCCTTCAGTTAGAACACACACTAAGGAACACAGTTAACCCCTTGATTGCCCCCTAGTGTTAACCCCTTTTACTGCCAGTTACATTTTTACAGTAATCAATGCATTTTTATAGCACTGATCACTGTAAAAATGCCAATGGTCCCAAAAATGTGTCAAAATTGTCCGATGTATCCGCCATAATGTCACAGTCATGATAAAAATCGCAGATCGCCGCCATTACTAGTAAAAAAAATAATAATAAAAATGCTATAAATCTATCCCTTAATTTGTAGATGCTATAACTTTTGCACAAACCAATCAATATACACTTATTGCGATTTTTATTACCAAAAATATGTAGAAGAATACATAGTGGCCTAAACTGAGAAAAAATTTGCCTTTTTAAAAAAAAAAATGGAGATATTTATTATAGCAAAAAGTACAAAATGTAGCATTTTTTTTTTTAAATGCTTGCTCTTTTTCTGTTTATAGCGCAAAAAATAAAAACTGCAGAGATGATCAAATACCATCAAAAGAAAGCTCTATTTGTGGGAAAAAAAAGGACGTCAATTTTGTTTTGGTACAACGTCGCATGACCGCGCAATTGTCAGTTAAAGCGTTGCAGTGCCGAATCTCAAAAAATGGCCCGGTCATTCAGCAGCCAAATCTTCCGGGGCTGAAGCGGTTAAAGAGGGACTTCAAGCCCCAGTGATCCTTCTGGGCAGTGGGTACTCTGACTTCGACACATCACTGGATTTCCAGACTCTGGTAGAACAGCATTACGAAATCCCCTAGCTTTTTCCTAGTTTTTTGTCCTTAGGCTCGAACCCCCTGTTCCTTTTATATCACACGGAACCAGTGGGTTTGACCCAGTGAAGCCCACCAAAAGAAAACCCAGTAACACAATTAACTCTAGACTTCCCAGCTTGGGCAGTGTTAACTATTATCTGCCTACATATGTGCTGAATTGATGCTTAATAAATGGTCATGAAAGGAAAGCTGTGGGCACATACAACAGTGGGGCTCCTGGTAAGACCACACAAGTTGCACAAAGCTAAGTCATATATTATGCCAGCAACATATTGCTACTGACAGCAGAGGCTTGGATTATACATTCCAAAGCATATTTGGCTTCACTCTATATACAGGCAGTCCCCTACTTACAAACGACTCCTACTTACAAACGTAGGGAGACAACAGGAAGTGAGAGGAAATCTACCCCTAGGAAGGGAAATTCTCTCCTGTAAGAGTTAATATGGGGAAAAGATGTCTGCACTGATGCTTTTTCACTAATCCTCGTTTCCCCTAATAACCCAAAATTTTCAAAATCCAATAGTCATTGGGACAGAAAGTGAGGTAAAATCTTCTGAAGAGGAGCACAGACAGCAAAGCCAACGTTACAGGGGTGATAACCCTTCCCTATGTTATCCAAAAAGCTTAAAATAGATTTTTTGGCTGGAGCTACACTTAAAAAATGTACCTGTTCCAACTTACAAACAGATTCAACTTAAGAACAAGCCTACAGTCCCTATCTTGTTTGTAACCCGGGGACCGCCTGTAAACAGTAAAACCTAGCCTATATTTATTTATACCAAAAGTGGTACCTTTAATTCCCAAGCATAATGGGTTTGACATTATTCATTTACTGGAATCAGGACTGGCATGCATGTAGTAATACTAGAAATTGACATTATATTTTATAGACGTCTAAAAAATATAATGGCAAAAGCGTGACATAAATTGGGTTGTACTTTGAAAAGTGTAATACAATTTATGTCACTCTAAATGCACTCAGAGCATAACACTGAAAATATATCCAGATAAAGCTAGTGGGGTTAAGGTGTCTACAGACATTAGAGAACTTTTATGCAACCTGGCCATTTGTCGCCCAATTATGGAAGATAGGCTAGCATGCACAGCGTTCCTTCTAACCCAAAAGCACTGACATCTAAGTTCAAAATACAGAGAATTCTATGAATATAGGAGGTGCCAAGAAAGCAACCCTTTGTGAACAGTAGGTTTGGATAAAAGGTTTTGATCCTCGTTCAAGGTTTTATTGATGTCTGTGTCCTCATTGGTGGGGTTCACCCTGTAATTGTTCTGATGTCACTGAGAAAGAAAGGGAGGGGAAATCTAAAATTTTAGATTTCCTCCAGGAACAAGAGGTAAAGGAAAATCTCCCAAAGGGGACCCCTTTTTTTGGTACTAACTGTTTAAGGGGGAACTCCCCTAGCTTTGGGAGATTTCCTCTGACTTTCTGTTGTGTCTATGAGACAGGTAAATTCCCCCCAATGGCACACAGACAGCAAACCATAACCAGGTAGGGATTTTAACCCTTCCTTAAACTCTAAAAAAATAAAAAAATAAATGTTTTTACTACACCTTTACTTCAAACCCAAAATCAAAGTAAAACAAATTAGCTATTTATTTTACATTCCCAGTGATTTCCTAACCTAACCTGATAGAATGGCTGTTGGTACAGTTACCTTGTTGAAGGTCTGGGCTTCATTCATGTTTCCTCCATCTCCTGTTCCAGAACCTAGTCTAGGTGGGGGGCAAAAGGCGGGTGCAGACACAAGCACTGATTGATTCTGCCTGAGCAGCCCTTCAGTGCATTTGACTGCACACAGTTGGCACCCTCCACCTTGACAGTTGACTTCATCTCAGAAAGGCCAGTGTTGGTTCTCTAAATGTACAATTAACCTCCTAAATGTAAAGTAGTCCAGTGGTGTGCTACTAAGTTAGAGAGCAGTATGGGGAGTGTAAATAGCTAAACCTTTTTTTTCAGGTTAGTATGGGACTCTCTAATAGTTGACTGTAACATTGGTGTTTATTGATCCACTTGGTAATTAAAAGATAAAAAAAAATCCATGTGCTGTAGAATGAACCTTCCATTCTATCGCCTCCTGTACCAGAGTCTACTGAAGTGTTAAGGCAGTTCCATATGATTCTGGAACATGCAGCTGAAGCATAGCAATGCATTGTTTACCTTTTTTTTCAGCTATACCAATTAACTGATCATTGTTGGTTCCCACACATAAACAAGTAGATTAGACGCATAAAATAGTGGTCTTATGAAATGTGTTTTTTGGAGGTATTTGTTCATTAATTGAAGCAAAATTGTGCAAATTTTTATAAATGCAGTCCTTGCAATGGACCAACATTACAAGAAATAAATTCCATTTTGGTCACTGGTCACTGAACAATGGGCTTGCACATGTAGTTTTCTGTTACGACATATCCTGTACTGGGAATCAAAGTTGGGCACATTTGCATGTGTATTGTGCATGAGTCACTGGCCCAGAATAAGTATGCAGATCAGGAGTTTTCCCTTTGATTTTCCAAATCCTCATGTTTGTTGTGGCTTGGTGATTCAGAAAGTATTGAAGGCAGACAGCCTGTCCCAGTGGCATTTTCAGCTGGAGTTTAACCATGTTAGTATCTATAATTTTCTCAACACAAATTTCCTTTTAACGTCCTGTTAATGCTTTCCATAGAAATTGCTTGACAGTTGCCTGTCATAGACATTTTTGCCCAGATCAAGTAATAATCTCCTGTCTATAGGATGCTCCACACCAATCACTGTTGCTGTTTGTGAGATAATATACACTATGACTATCTGCCAGTACCGCTTATTTCCCTTGCCTTTCCATTGATGTGTACAAGAACATTAGGCCAAGCAGGCTATTCTTGTCCATGCTTATGAAGAGCTTAGGCTGGGTGGTGGCCATATCATGATTACATAGTCAAACTATCCCCCTAATGTCTATGGTATTCTTACAGTAGGCTGCACAAGGGAACTTGCTACTATTTATAATAGCTGAAAATCCTATCTGTAGATCCCATTAAAACTATCTTCAATTTGTTACTAAGGGTTTAAACTTACTGAATTTAAAGCCTACTACACACGAGTAGAAAATTTTAAAAAATACTGCTTTCGAAGCGATCGTATGATAATCTGATCATTAGTACACAGTACAGGTCATGCTAAATTACCCGATGGGACAAGCACAATTTTTTTTCTCATACGATACCAGATCGTACGATTTTTGTTTAATCAGTACAGTTTTAGTCCGAAAATACAATACAAATCAATACATTACATCACTTCCGATTTTGTATTCTGTCGTACGAGAAATTTCGTAACTTTAGTAACCTCTTAATTTTTGATATGACATTAGCATGCAAAAAAAAAAAAAAGAACGATCATTCGTCCAATGATCTGATCGTGTGTACCAGGCTTAAGGCTAACCCATGCCCTTTTATCATCTCCGTGTCCAGAGAGAGCAGCTGTGTTGGCAACTAAAGCATTCATATAAGATGTTGGATGGCATGGGGTGAGGTATAAAGTGGTATTAAACCCAATACCAATAATGCAATATATTGTAGCTTACCAATCATTAGATGTGGTGGCTGCATTCGTTTTCATTTTTTAGTTTTTTTTCCCTCTGTTTTCACCTGGTGATCTGGCCAATAACGCACCTCCTGTATTAGAATGCCTGCACGCTGGACGAAGAAGCACAGGGGCACCTTTGGACAGCAGCATTGTTAATTTTGGGTGGAAGGGAGTGTTAGATGTACTAGCAGATTTAGATACACTAACAAATTAAAGCTGAACTCCAGCTAATACTTTTTAAGCAAGCAGTTACAGCAAACAGTTGTGTTTCTTTTGCTATAAAGGTTTTACATAAATAAAAAAATAAAGCTGATTATTGTAAGCACCTCTTCCAGTAGTAAATGTTTTGTCTTAACCCTGTAACTCATGGGTGCTTAACCTGTGGCCCTCCAGCTGTTGCCGAACTATAAGTCCCATGAGGCATTGCAAGCTGCTGACAGTTACAAGCATAACTCCCAAGGTCAGGGGCATGATGGGAGTTGTAGTTCTGCAACAGCTGGAGGGCCACAGTCTGAGCATCCATGCTGTAACTGATAAATCTGCAGAACAGCTTGTTCTGTTGAAAATCAACACACTTACTGAACAGAACTGGATGAAAAATAAGGAAAGAAATCTTAAGAAAGAAAACTGTAGCCATCACATGTAAGAATTGGTAATCTGCAATATAATTAATGTTTGCTTTTGGGTTTAATACCGCTTTAGACTGGCCATATGGATTCTCCCATCCACACAATCGAGATGGAAATATTCTGACAGCGGGACAGTGAGGGTTCAAGAGGAGTCAATCATTAGATTGACTGTTCTCCAACTGGAATGGCCATAGATTGATTGAAATTCGGCTGGTCCCTGATGAACCGGACACATTTTGATCCATCTATGGTCAGCTTTAGTCTCAAAGTCAATGAGCTCAGGCCTTACAGTGATAGTAAAGGCTGTTTTTTTTTTCCTGAAAAAATAACAAACATGTTATACTTACCTGCTCTGTTGCAGTGGATTTGCACAGAGCAGCCTGGATCCTCCTCTTCTCAGGTCCCTCTTCTGTGCTCCTGGCCCCTCCCTCCTGTTCAGTGCCCCCACAGCAAGCAGCTTGCTATGGGGGCACCCGAGCCGAGTCACAGCTCCCAGTGTCTATTCAGACATGGAGCCCCGCCCCAGCCCCACCCCTCTCTTCCCTGATTGGCCAGCTGACTTTGATTGACAGCAGCGGCAGCCAATTGTGTCTCAGCCAATTAGGAGGGAGAACCTCGGCAGGCTGAGACACTCGTGGACATCGCTTGGCAGAGAGGAACCTCAAGTAAGTGTTAGGGGGGCTGAGGGGGGCTGCTGCACACAGAAGGCTTTTTATCTTAATGCATAGAATGCATTAACCACTTCCCGACCGCCGCACGACTATATACGTCCTAAGTTTGAACGGGGATATCGTTGTTATGGCAGCAGCTAGCTGCCATAACCCCGGTATCCCCGTTTTCGTGCGGCGGGCGGCTTTCAGATAAAAGTGGTCCCTGAGGCGGATTCGCCGCGAGATCACTTTTATCGTTGGCGGGAGAGGGGCCCCCCCCCTCCCGCCGCGATCCGGTGCGCTCCGCCGCTTACCGGAGCCGTCGGTAGCGGCGGAGGCGATCGCGTCCTTCTGCGTGGTGTGTCTGGAGACGAGTGAGGCCAAGATGGCGCTCACTCGTTTCCATGATACTGCTGGGCGGAAGCGACGTCAAAACGTCACTTCCGTCCACGCCTCTTAAAGGCATATTTTTTCAAATGTCATTTTTCTAAATGACTTTTTTTTTTTTTTTATTGCATTTTAGTGTAAATATGAGATCTGAGGTCTTTTTGACCCCAGATCTCATATTTAAGAGGTCCTGCCATGCTTTTTTCTATTACAAGGGATGTTTACATTCCTTGTAATAGGAATAAAAGTGACACAATTTTTTTTTTTTAAACAGTGTAAAAATAAATAAAATATTTTAAAATAAATAATAAAAATTAAAAAAAAAATTTTTAAAACCCCCCTGTCCCGACGAGCTCGCGCGCAGAAGTGAACGCATACGCGAGTAGCGCCCGCATATGAAAACGGTGGTCAAACCACACATGTGAGGTATCACAGCGACCGGTAGAGCGTAGCAATAATTCTAGCCCTAGACCTCCTCTGTAGCGCAAAATATGCAACCTGTAGAATTTTTTAAACGTCGCCTATGGAGATTTTTGAGGGTAAAAGTTTGACGCCATTCCACGAGCGGGCGCAATTTTCAAGCATGACATGTTGGGTATCAATTTACTTGGCGTAACATTATATTTCACAATATAAAAAAAAATTGGGATAACTTTACTGTTGTTTTATTTTTTTATTCAAAAAAGTGAATTTTTTCCAAAAAAAGTGCGCTTATAAGACCGCTGCGCAAATACGGTGCAAAAAAAAGTATTGCAATGACCGCCATTGTATTCTCTAGGGTGTTAGAAGAAAAACCATATATAATGTTTGGGGGTTCTAAGTAATTTTCTAGCAGAAAAACCTGTTTTAAACATGTAAACACCTAAAATCCAAAACGAGGCTGGTCCTTAAGTGGTTAAGATAAAAAACCTTCTGCCTTTACAATCCCTTTAAGGCCCTTTTCACACGGACGGATAGAATGGTGCTTTTAGCTGCGGATTTTCTAATTTTCTACCGCAGCTAAAAGCACACAATGCTTTCCTATGGCCCCATTCACACACTGCGTTTAACTGTGAATTAGATACATGCAGTTCCGTGCGGATAGAAAAAATAGAATTGACTGCGTCCAGGAGCGATTTAGCACAGGTAATCGCAGTGCACTGTGTCAGCTGCGGATAACAGCGCCGAGCTGAATGATTTTTCCTTTTCTGATGAGCGACAAGCATCAATGCCCAGCACTGTTTGGTATGAATCTTGAGGGGGAACTCCACAAAAATTTTAAATAAAAAACCAGCATGGGTTACCCCCCCAGTGGCATACCAGGCCCTTAGGTCTGGTATGGATTTTAAGAGGAACCCCCTGCGCCGAAAAAATGGCGTGGGGTCCTCCCCAAAATCCATACCAGACCCTTATCTGAGCACGCAGCCCGGTCGGTCAGGAAGGGGGGTGGGGACGGGCAGGCGGCTCCCCTCTTGAGCCGTACCAGGCCGCATGCCCTCAACATGGGAGGTGGGTGCTTTGGGGGAGGGGGCGCCCTGCGCCCCCCCCACCCCAAAGCACCTTGTCCCCATGTTGATGAGGACAAGGGCCTCTTCCCGACAACCCTGGCCATTGGTTGTCGGGGTCTGCGGGCGGGGGGCTTATCGGAATCCGGGAGTCCTCTTTAATAAGGGAGCCCCCAGATCCCGGCTCCCCACCTTATGTGAATGAGTATGGGGTACATGGTACCCCTACCCATTCACCTAGGGAAAAAGTGTCAATAAAAAAAACACTACACAGGTTTTTAAAGTAATTTATTAGACAGCTCCGGGGGTCTTCTTCCGACTTCGGGGGTCTCTCCGGTTCTTCTCCGCACTCTCCGGGTCTTCTGCCGGGCTCCTCCGCTAACCTTCTGCTCTTTTGCCGCTCTTTTGCTAGTGGAGGAGCCCGGTCTGCTGCCTTCTGCCTTCTGCACAGAATAGCCGGTCCGTGTGAAAGGCGCCTATTGCTGGCCATGAAGGTTACATTCTACTTGTACAATTTCTGCAGATTTTCCATCAATGCATAGCAAAGGACAACCAAAGCAATTAATTGCATTTATTTAAACTTAGATACAGTACATTGTGTTGGTAAATCTAACAGTGTTTGTACAATCAGACTGTGACATGTGTGGCAAGCATACATAACAGAGGGGTGCACAGAGCAAGATCTGGCCAACAATGTTTGTTTTAGGTTTTGTTGGGATGTGTGTTCTTAGGTAAGAATTTTATGGTACATTAAAAGGTCTGTAATAGCTTACCAGTCCTTAGATGTGGTGGCTGCAATACATTTCTTTTCTTATGTCTGTGAAGGTCTTCGTTTATCAAGATCATGGTATATCTAGTAGTAGTTAGTCACATTCAACTGGACTTGTTCTGTAATTTTGAAGATGATTCATAGATTAGCAAGCCACTTCTTCAGTTCCAAGAGTGTCAGGAAGATATTCCATACCGGGTGAATATGGAAGTGCCAACAATTCGCCACTTGAGGGCTTCGTTTTAAGGTAAGTTTGTCATGCTGTGCCAGTATGTGGTGCATACTAACACATTATAGCTTAAACCACCTGAGCGCCCACATATTGTTTTTTTTTTTATTGCTAGAGATTACTACTGCTTTAAAACAACATTATATGTGGAAGAAGGATGATGATGAAGGCCCCCACCCCCCTGGATAGTTGTTCTATTTTGAAATAGATGGCCTCTTTCCATTGACATCACTAGGGTTGTGTCACCTGGTGCAGAAAGACCCCCTTCACACTGGGGCCATGGCCGCGTTCATGGTAAAGTGCCACTCATTTTAGCAGCACTTTACTGCTGTTTAAGCAGCAATTCTGAGTCGCTTTTTGGCCACTAGCGGGGCACTTTTAACCCCAAAGAAAGGGTTAAAAACTGCCGTGTTGCAACGCTTCTGAAGCGCTTTTCAGACGATTCAGAATTGCTGCCCATTCATTGCAATGACCAGGGGAGTTTTGGGAGCGCTGTATACAGCACTCTCAACCCGCCCCAAAGATGCTGCTTGCAGGACTTTTCCGACTTTAAAGCTTGGCATGTTGCGTATCTATTTTTCCATGCAACCTCATCTTTTATACAGGGTGACCGACAGGAGTTGGACATTTTAGAACAGGTAGTACACATCAAGCAGTGGACATTACAACATCGTTTGTATGCTTACGACAGCTGTGGTGAGTCTATCGCAGTAACGCTGCAGCTATTTTGTAGAGAATTCAATGTTGGTTGACACAGTGCCATTCCCAGTCGCAATATTCATGATGAGCGGGGAAGCTCATTTTCATTTGAATTGAACATAAGCAGAACCTTTGTTACTGGGCCCCCGAAAATCCTACGAACACTCAAGAAAGATCTCTCCACTCTGCATGTGTTACAGTATGGTGCGCGGATGCCCCTTTTGACATTATCGGGCCATATTTTTTTTCGCGGAAAACTGTGTAACAGTGACTATTAACTTGGAACATTACATTCACATGCTGAACAACTTCTTATGATCAGAACTGCGAAGACGATGAATAAACATGAGAAATGTTTATTTACAGCAGGATGGTGCCACAGCGCATACTACCAATGCACCAATGGAAGTTCTTCTAAACATGTTCCCTGGGCGCCTCATTTCATGTTTTGGCGATGTGCCATGGCCCCCAAGGTCTCCTGACTTGTCATCATGTGATTTCTTCCTATGGGGGTACCAGAAGAGCCCTGTGTACACTCACAAACCCCGTAATTTGAATGAATTGAAGGATGCCATCTGACAAGAAGTGCTCACGATTTATCAATAGTTGTTGGCCCGAGTGATGGATGATTTCAAGTGAAGGATTGAAAGTTGCATTTAAGAGTATGGTCGTCATCTAAATGACATTATTTTTCATAACTGAATAAGTAATTCAAATGGAATGTCTTGACCTCTGTTTTTGTAAAAATAAATCCATTTTGAGTTGGAAAGCTACAGAGTACTGTTTTTTCAAAACCGTCCGACTCCCATAGGTCACCCTGTATTTTATAAAAAAATAGGTAATACAGTTGTGCTCATAAGTTTACATACCCTGGCAGAATTTATGATTTCTTGGCCATTTTTCAGTGAATATGAATGATAACACAAAAACTTTTCTTTCACTCATTGTTAGTGTTTGTCTGAAGCTATTTATTACCAATCAACTGTGTTTACTCTTTTTAAATCATAATCACAACAGAAACTACCCAAATGACCCTGATCAAAAGTTTAAATACCCTGGTGATTTTGGCCTGATAACATGCACACAAGTTGACACAAAGGGGTTTGAATGGCTATTAAAGGTAACCATCCTCACCTTGATCTGTTTGCTTGTAATTAGTGTGTGTGTATAAACGGTCAATGAGTTTCTGTACTCCTGACAGACCCTTGCCTCCTTTATCCAGTGCTGCACTGACGTTTCTGGATTCTGAGTCATGAGGAAAGCAAAAGAATTGTCAAAGGATCTGCGGGAAAAGGTAGTTGAACTGTATAAAACAGGAAAGGGATAAAAAAAGATAACCAAGGAATTGAGAATGCCAATCAGCAGTGTTCAAACTCTAATCAAGAAGTGGAAAATGAGGGGTTCTGTTGAAACCAAACCACGGTTAGGTAGACCAACTAAAATTTCAGCCACAACTGCCAGGAAAATTGTTTGGGATGAAAAGAAAAACCCACAAATAACTTCAGGTGAAATACAGGACTCTCTGAAAACATGTAGTGTGGGTGTCTCAAGATGCACAATAAGGAGGCACTTGAAGAAAGATGGGCTGCATGGTCGCCAGAAGAAAGCCATTACTATGCAAATGCCACAGAGTATCCCACCTAAAATACGCCAAACAGCACAGAGACAAGCATCAAACCTTCTGGCACAAAGTCATTTTGAGTGATGAGATCAAAATTTTGCTTTTTGGCCACATTCATAAACGCTACATTTGGAGAGGAGTCAACAAGGCCTATGATGAAAGGCACACCATTCCTACTGTGAAACACGGAGGTGGATCGCTGATGTTTTGGGGATGTGTGAGCTACAAAAGCACAGGAAATTTGGTCAAAATTGATGGCAAGATGAATGCAGTAGGTTATAAAAAAATGCTGGAGGAACATTTGCATTCATCAGCCAGGAAGCTGCACATGGGACGTACTTGAACATTCCAACATGACAATGATCCAAAACACAAGGCCAAGTCGACCTGTCATTGCCTACAGCAGAATAAAGTGAAGGTTCTGGAGTGGCCATCTCAGTCTCCTGACCTCAATATCATTGAGCCACTCTGGGGAGATCTCAAACGTGCAGTTCATGCAAGACAGCCCAAGAACTTGCAGGAACTGGAGGCTTTTTGCCAAGTGGAATGGGCAGCTTTACCATCTGAGAAGATAAAGAGCCTCATCCATAAATACCACAAAAGACTTCAAAGCTGTCATTGATGTTAAAGGGGGCAATACATGGTATTAAGAACTGGTGTATGTAAACTTTTGATCAGGGTCATTTGGGTAGTTTCTATTGCCATTATGATTTAAAAAGAGTAAACACAGTTGATTGATAATAAATGACTTAAGCCAAACACTAACCATGAGTGAAAGAAAAGTTTTTGTGTTATCATTCATATTCTCTGAAAAATGGTCAAGAAATCATAAATTCTGCCAGGGTATGTAAACTTATGAGCACAACTGTATATTATGTTGTGTGCACTAAAATCTAATTTAGTATTTTTTTACCAAAAAATTTCCCCTTGATAAACTCACATATCACATTGCAGAAAAAAATTGGAACTACCACCATTTTATTCTACAGGGTCTCTACTTTTAGAACTTATATACTGCTTGGGGGTTTTAACTAATCTTCAGGCCTAAAATTAATAAATTGTACAAAAAAAAGGCTCTGTCAATGAAAGCGTCAACAAAGTGTATACTTTTACAAAAACATGGACAATCAGGAATCCTCTTTTATAGCTCTGTTTTAAAATAATGATTAGTTCCTGTGGTAAGTGCACACCATTGCTCCTTGCCCTGCTTTGTTAAATATCCAGAATGCGTTTAACCGGAGAAATCTCTGTAACTGGTTAAACAAGGTTCATATAAAAATGTTTAATCCCAAGTATACTACAATCATGGGCAAGCAGTATATCTAGCTATCGTGCATTTAACACAATGACATAGATCATACCTCTTAGTAAATTATATTGAAAAACTCCATATACCAAATTCCCATTTAAACAAATACATTGCCTATAATGCTACCCAATCATTCTGCTGCCTGAGGCAAACAGAGAAAATGTGCCATGTTTTTATTAGTGCAGTCGCTTTATTCATTATCGGCTTAATAAAGAAATCACTATTTCAGACAATGGCAGTGAAATTTTAATTGCTTCTTTATAATGTATTTCTCCACACTCCCAAGATCCTCTGCAAGAAAGGTCCTCTCCAGGCTGAATCCTTCCATGGCTGTTGCTTTATGGCTGACAGTTCTTCTGTGTGATACAGCAGGCTTGGGACACTGGCTTGAAAAATTAAATAATTTGTTGAATTGTTTTGCTGCATCCGTCACCTAAAGGGAAACACGGAACGCTGTTTATGGCTTCAGAAATGGTCATAATGAAAGGGTGTCCCTGTTTTATACTACATGTTCTAGTGAAATTCTCAATCTCTCTTTAAAAAAACATTACACTAAAATAATTAATTATAATCTTCCTAATTGATGCTTGCACACCGACATCAGTTTTTCCTGCTGCCATCAGACATATACTCTAGAGGGGGGATTCACAAAGGCCTAAGGCTTTATTCTCAGTGTTGCAGCAATTTTTTTTTTTTAATTTACAATTGAATTTACACATTTGTTTTACTCTCAGGTGTATATAATTTGAATAGCATTTTGAGCAGTTATTATAAAAAAATTTTTGCATAGGTTAACAAACTGTGCATGTTTTACTTTAGCTGCCCATTTACAACTTTTTGTATATCTAGCTTTTTGACAATTTTTTAAAAGGTCCATTCAGGTTGTCAGTTTTGCTACATACAGTGAAATATTTATTTTTTCTACTAGAAATATATTCTTTAGATGCACTGTGTGCCTGTTTATAAAGTGAAAAAATTTAGACGTTTACACAGATTTATCTGTAACCGAAAATTAATTCTTCGCGGCAGTTTCAAATCGCGGTTTCTGAATATTTTGACTGGCTACAGGTACATGTGTATTTGCTAGATTCGTTAGATTTTCTTTAAATTACAATGATCATTCCAAATTTGTTTCATTTGACATCAGATTTTTTTTAGGTTGAATAATTTTTTATTATTTTTGGCAGAAAAAAAAATCAGAACAATTCAGGAAGGGGGAGATAAAAAGGTGTAATGGTTTTCGTCATAGTACAAAATGGTTTCACAAAGTCACAGATAAAGGACACTATTGGTTAACCATCAGGCGGAGGGAAGAGAAGAAAAGGAAAGGAAAAATAGGACAAAATACAAATTAAATTGATACAATGTACATCACAGAAATCATATGACTCTTGGGTATGAGTTCTAAATAAAGGAGACCGAAAAAAATCAAAAGTGGGCATAAGGGAAAAATACATGATGAAGTACACCCAATATATACCCTAAATGTGCTACAGAACTTATCGGAGGTTGAGTAATGTATCCATATGTACCACAAATTATTGTGCTTTTCCCATGTATCGTTTCTATAGCTTGCCTTTCCTCAATGAGCATGATGTCATTTATGAGATCCAACCATGCATTTATGGAAGGGGTAACGATATTCTTCCAGAATCTGGATATAAGCTGTCTGACAGCTGATAAGAAAAATTGAAGAAGATTCGATTTTTGAGACCTAGCCGAAGCCCGGAGAATAGATAGGAGTGCTTTCTTAGGAGAAGGGGTGAGCAACTCATCATATATTTTGTTATGTGTTTGAAAGACCCGTTTCCAAAATGGACGAATTCGGTCACACTCCCACCAGATGTGACATCAGCTTTTTTACATTTGGCAGCAAAGAAAATTGTTCGCTATATCACAAATGCCATCAGAAATTAAACAATGAAAATTAATAAACACAACCTATCACAATTGTTCCAACCTAATTCATTCTCTCTCTCGTTTGTTACAATAGCTTTTCATTAAGCAATTTTGAACAATACAATGACATCACGCCCACATATGAGAACTGCTCACGGTGAGGTACAATGAGTGATAGCTCTCCATGCAGTCATATCTAAATCCCAAAAGTGGATAAGAAATGCACATAACCTCAAGGTAGTAAGTAAGACCCTATACAACATACAGTATAATGAAAGTTAAAATTAAAAAAAATAGCAAGTCCCACAAGGGCAATTGAGGAAGGCATAAACCAAACACAAGAGAGGTACAACATGAAAGGGATTAAGTCCCCAAAAAAGAAGGTATGTATGGCGCTGGGTGTCCAGTGTGCCCCTGTGCCCTTAAGGAGGGGTGGGCTCCCTCCAGGCTTACCTGCCCTCTATCTTTATAATATTATGCATGTACTTCTACTGTGAAGGCTCTCAAAAATGTATAGAGTTTGGGCTACATATATTACTGGGGTGCCGTGAAGTGGCTCTGCAGCTTACGCATGTATTTGCAAATGTGTGCTAACTAACCCCTGTTTTTAACGCAAACTGTTAGACAGGATAATTATTTTTTTTGCAGGCTGGTTGGTGAGTTGAGCTGGGAATTTCCTTTGGTTTTGTTTGACATGTGTCACCCCTCCATGTGCTCCTTGTTGTGAAAGCCAGTTATAGATGAGGGCAGTGGCCATTTGTTTGTACTGTTAGAATACTGGTGAGGGGATGCACTGGACACCTTTGCTGCCATTGTGCTATGTGCTGGGTGTCCAGTGCGTGCCTTTAAGGAGGGGTGAGCTCCCTCCAGGCTCACCTGCCCTCTATCTATCTATTAATATGCATGTGCTTCAACTGTGGAAGCGCTCTAAAATTTAGAGAGTTAAGAACGCAGATAATACTGGGGTGCTATGAAGTGGCTCTGTAGCTTACGCAAGTATTTGCTAATGTGTGCAAACTAAACCCCTGTTTTTAACGCATACTGTTAGACAGGATAATCCATTTTTTTGCAGGCCGGTTGGTGAGTTGAGCTGGGAATTTTCTTTGGTTTTGTTTGACAAGTATGGGAAACTGCCTTTTACTGCATTGTAGACTTGACTTCTCCAAGGCAGTTCTCCAGAAGGAGAGCAGCAAAGCAAAGAAAATCCTCCTCCCATTTATTGAGGCAACAGCTACAAAACCATAGGCTTGATATCAAGAAAAGAAAAAAACACCCTAATCCCTCCTCTTTCAACTTTATTTCAGAAAATGTAATACATGCGATTGATTCATAGTTAGGCATTGCTCAGTTGCAATGATGCATGGGCACCATTTCTCACATACAGTTTTCAAACATATTGTTTAATATACAGTGTGTACAGTCCCTTTAGGGTGGTTGTGGGGGGGGGGGGGGGGTGGAGGATGATGGTGGGACAAGGAATGGAGGCTGATAGTGGATGAAAGTGAGGGAGAGGACGGTGGGAAGGAGGTGGGGATGAATGATGGACATTGGTAATGAAGACAAAGAAAGAGGGTATGTGAAAGATGGTCACAGCAAAGACCTTAATAGAATCTTGGAGAGAGTGGGGTAGTTATAAAATAGAGAAGCTTGAAGGTCAGAGGAGAGCAGTGGTCTTGTGTTATGAAGGGAGAGATGGTAGAATAGAGGAGCAGAGGGGGACATATGAGCAAAAGCACATAACAGAGTATCAACTAGACTGGACCATGTATGAACACTAGAAAAGGATAGGAGAGGGAAGGCACTGAGTGCAGATTGCATAGATCAGAAAAGAAAAAGGAGTTAGCAGTTGATTGTGAGTGATAGAGTAGATTGTGGCTGGGAGAGGGACAGAGGCAGCAGAAGATGCAATGCATATTGGGCACCATAGAGGAAAACACTAACAACAGTGAGGAGAAGAGGCAGGGAGCATAGGAGAAGGAAACAATAATGCAAAGAAGAAGTAGAGTTGTTTGGGTTAGGATAGTGACAGTAGAATGAAAAGCAGAGATGCTGAAGGATGGATCAGAGACTGGGATTGGAGCAGTAAACTGAGCCTACTAAGGAAGAAAGAAGAAAAACGAGAAAGTGAAGAGTAGCCAAACAGCAGAAGAGAACCTTAAGCTGGCCAAACACTAGTAGAATTTTATTCCAAAATACTCCTTTTAAGAAGGTTTTTAAATTTTCCAACTATTAGTGGGGTCAAATTGATATTAATTTTCAACCGCAGTGATGAGCAAATTCGAAGAAGCAGGATGGACATTTTTCCTTATACAAATGAATTTCTAACAGTGAATGTGGTTTTCATTTAGGAAAGTCCATTCACTCTAAAATCGAATGTTAAAACGCAAACAAAATTTTGACTTTTGCCAAGTCATCGAATGTTCAAATGCCTGTTCGTAGAAAAGTTCATTTGAAAATCTAGTATTGTATACAGTGGCGGCTGGTGAAGTTTTAGGATGGGGGCGCCAGACCCCGCCCTTCCTTTTTGACCCCTCCCACTTGGGGGCGTGGTTTCAGCAAAATAGTGGGCGTGGCTCTAAGGTGGTGTGGTTAGCGCCTGAGATGAACGAGGGATGGAGGGAGAGGGAGAGAGGGACAGCAGGCCTAGATCCTACACAACACTAGAAATATGTATTCTACAAAGTTTAACAATCAGCAGATAAAGATACTCCAAACACCTGGTGTTAGCGCTTCAATCATCCCGGCACCATGGTTGTTATGGTGTCAGGATGATTGAAGCGCATTGTTTCTATAGTTACATTGTAATATAAAATGAAATCATTCAACTCACCACAATGCAGAATCAGTGGGAGCCCCGAGTGTGTCACCTGCCACATTGCCTGCCACCAGATGCCATCAGGTGTCCCCAGCAGTCCGTCCTTACATGCAGCCTGTGTCACATCAAATGCAGCCTCTGTCACATCAAACGCAGCCTCTGTCACATCAAACGCAGCCTCTGTCACATAAAATGCAGCCTCTGTCCCCCCCAAATACAGCCTCTGCCCCCCCCAAATACAGCCTCTGTCCCCTTACATCAGAGTTGCCATCAGTGTCCCCACACAGCATTTGTCCCCCACAGCAGGTGTCCCCCATCAGAGCCCCCAACAGCAGGTGTCCCCTTTAAAGCCCCCCACAGCAGGTGTCCCCCACAGCAGGGTGTCTCCATCAGAGTCCCCCCACAGCAGGTGTCCCCATCACAGTCCCCCCACAGCAGGTGTCCCCATCAAAGTCCCCCCACAGCAGGTGTCCCCCATCAAAGTCCCCCCACAGCAGGTGTCCCCCATCAGAGTCCCCCCACAGCAGGTGTCCCCCATCAGAGTCCCCCCACAGCAGGTGTCCCCCATCAGAGTCCCCCCACAGCAGGTGTCCCCCATCAGAGTCCCCCCACAGCAGGTGTCCCCCATCAAAGCCCCCCACAGCAGGTGTCCCCCATCAGAGCCCCCCACAGCAGGTGTCCCCCATCAGAGTCCCCCCACAGCAGGTGTCCCCCATCAGAGTCCCCCCACAGCAGGTGTCCCCCATCAGAGTCCCCCCACAGCAGGTGTCCCCCATCAGAGTTCCCCCACAGCCGGTGTCCCCCATCAGAGTCCCCCCACAGCCGGTGTCCCCCATCAGAGTCCCCCCACAGCAGGTGTCCCCCATCAGAGTCCCCCCACAGCAGGTGTCCCCCATCAGAGTCCCCCCACCAGAGTCCTCCCACAGCAGGTGTCCCCCATCAGAGTCCCCCCACAGCAGGTGTCCCCATCAGAGTTCCCCCAAAACAGGAGTCCCCCATCAGAGCCCCCCCACAGCAGGTGTCCCCATCAGAGTCCCCCCACAGCAGGTGTCCCCATCAGAGTCCCCCCACAGCGGGTGTCCCCATCAGAGTCCCCCCACAGCGGGTGTCCCCCATCAGAGTCCCCTATCAGAGCCCCCCACCAGAGCCCCCCACAGCAGGTGTCCCCTATCAAAGCCCCCACAGCAGGTGTCCCCCATCAGAGTCCCCTATCAGAGCCCCCCACAGCAGGTGTCCCCTATCAAAGTCCCTCCACAGCAGGTGTCCCCCATCAAAGTCCCCCCACAGCAGGTGTCCCCCATCAAAGTCCCCCCACAGCAGGTGTCCCTCATCAGAGCCCCCCACAGCAGGTGTCCCCCATCAGAGCCCCCAAGAGCAGGTGTCCCCCATCAGAGTCCCCCCACAGCAGGTGTCCCCCATCAGAGCCCCCAAGAGCAGGTGTCCCCCAAAGCAGGTGTCTCAATCAGAGTCCCCCCACAGCAGGTGTCCCCATCAGAGTCCCTCCAAAACAGGAGTCCCCCATCAGAGCCCCCCACAGCAGGTGTCCCCATCAGAGCCCCCCACAGCATGTGTCCCCCATCAGAGCCCCCCACAGCATGTGTCCCCCATCAGAGCCCCCCACAGCAGGTGTCTCCCATCAGAGCCCCCCACAGCATGTGTCCCCCATCAGGGCCCCCCACAGCAGGTGTCCCCCATCAGAGCATCCCACAGCAGGTGTCCCCCATCAGAGCATCCCACAGCAGGTGTCCCCCATCAGAGCATCCCACAGCAGGTGTCCCCCATCAGAGCATCCCACAGAATGTGTCCCCCATCAGAGCCCCCCACAGAATGTGTCCCCCATCAGAGCCCCCTACAGAATGTGTCCCCCATCAGAGCCCCCCACAGAATGTGTCCCCCATCAGAGCCCCCCACAGAATGTGTCCCCCATCAGAGCATCCCACAGCATGTGTCCCCCATCAGAGCCCCCCACAGAATGTGTCCCCCATCAGAGCCCCCCACAGAATGTGTCCCCCATCAGAGCCCCCTACAGAATGTGTCCCCCATCAGAGCCCCCCACAGAATGTGTCCCCCATCAGAGCCCCCCACAGAATGTGTCCCCCATCAGAGCCCCCCACAGAATGTGTCCCCCATCAGAGCAATCAGAGCCCCCCACAGAATGTGTCCCCCATCAGAGCAATCAGAGCCCCCCACAGAATGTGTCCCCCAACAGAGCCCCCCACAGAATGTGTCCCCCATCAGAGCAATCAGAGCCCCCCACAGAATGTGTCCCCCATCAGAGCCCCCCACAGAATGTGTCCCCCATCAGAGCCCCCCACAGAATGTGTCCCCCATCAGAGCCCCCCACAGAATGTGTCCCCCATCAGAGCCCCCCACAGAATGTGTCCCCCATCAGAGCCCCCACAGAATGTGTCTCCCATCAGAGCCCCCCACAGAATGTGTCCCCCATCAGAGCCCCCCACAGAATGTGTCTCCCATCAGAGCCCCCCACAGAATGTGTCCCCCATCAGAGCCCCCCACAGAATGTGTCCCCCATCAGAGCCCCCCCAAGAATGTGTCCCCCATCAGAGCCCCCCACAGAATGTGTCCCCCATCAGAGCCCCCCACAGAATGTGTCCCCCATCAGAGCCCCCCACAGAATGTGTCTCCCATCAGAGCCCCCCACAGAATGTGTCCCCCATCAGAGCAATCAGAGCCCCCCACAGAATGTGTCCCCCATCAGAGCCCCCCACAGCGGTACTTACCTTCAGTCTCCTGCGGTGTCCTCCTCACACTGGCAGCAGCATTCTTCCTGCTTCCTCTCTCGGGCGCAATGAGAGAGAGAAGCAGGAAGTGACATCTGACTCAGGGCAGATGTCAATCAAATCTGAAGTGCCAAGTAGCTTCCGCCCGGCGCCTGTAGTATGTATTACTATGGCCGGGTGGAAGCTACTTGGCGCTTCAGAAAACGCCCCAAGGCGGGCCAAACGCCCGCAAATGCAGCGCCACGTCTGCAATCTCGTGATTGCATAGACGTGGCGCTTCCTATAAGTGCACTGTGTCCGGCGTCGCACTGTATCCGGCTCCGAACACAGTGCACTTAAGGACCTTTTTTTTTCTTTTTTTTTTTTTTTAAAGGGCCAGTAGTAAAAAAAATTTTTTTTTTTTTTTTTTTGCTGCCTGGAGGGGGGGGGGGGGGGGGGGGGGGCGGCGCCCAGGCGCCCCCTATGGACGGGCCGCCACTGATTGTATACCCAACTTAAGGAGACTGCGCAGGTAGGTGAGGAACATGGGAAGAAGGTGCTACAATGGAGAAGGATGCAATACTAAGGACGAGAGAGAGTGGGAAGAGAACAGCTGGAAAAGAGAAGTGAACAATAAGGGAAAGCGCAAATAGGGAAGTGGTAACACTTCTTATGGGGCATACACACGGTCGGACTTTTCGGCTACAAAAGTCCGACAGCCCGTCCGACAAACTTTCGACGTACTTTTGGCGGACTTGCGGCAGACTTTCTAACGAACGGACTTGCCTACATACAATCACACAAAGGTCCGATGGATTTGTACGTGATGACGTACACCGAACTAAAATAAGGAAGTTGATAGCCAGTAGCCAATAGCTGCCCTAGCATGGGTTTTTGTCCGTCGGACTAGCATACAGACAAGCGGATTTCTGGGTCCGGCGGAGTTACGACGTAAAGATTTGAAGCAAGTTCCAAATCTAAAGTCCGTCAGATTTGCGACTGGAAAAGTCCGCTGAAAGTTCGGGGAAGCCCAAACACGATCGGATTATCCGCCGGATTTAGTCCGTCGGCGTTCGTCTGACTTTTGTAGCCGAAAAGTCTGACCGTGTGTATGCCCCATTAGAGTGCACAAATTTGAATTATTATTATATTATACAGGATTTATATAGCACCAACAGTTTATGCAGAGCTTCACAACATAAGGGCAGACAGTACAATTACAATACAATTTAATACAGTAGGAATCAGAGAGCCCTGCTTGTTAGAGCTTACAATCTAAGAGGGAATGAAAATGTTCTATATTTTATTTAAAACACTTTAAAATTACTATAATGTCCATTAGCCAAGGGCAGCCAATTTGAATCAGGCGTGTTACTAGGGTTGCCACCTTTTCTTCAAGCCAAACCCGAACACTTTACTGGCGCACGGCATTTTTTTTTCAATATACACAATAGACAATAGGATTGTAAAAGACCTTGGAGCAGGAGTAGATGGGTAGTGGGATGGGAACGATGGGACGGCCTGTTTGCTTTAATGTCAGTCAGATACATTTTTTTTTAAATAAAAATTCTTGACGGTATTTCACTATTGTGAGTTCCGTTTCTCCTTGAGGTGCTCATATGGATTTTTATCTGTGAGATCTGCTTGCACTGTCTGTGATGCTTAGTGTGGCAGTTGCCCCATGGATAGATGCTGAAGCGCTGTATTACCTACTGATCTGGGGGGGGTCAAAATTATGGGGGAGCTGCTGTCTGGAAGAAGAATTGATCAACTTTAAAACAAATTCACATGAATGGACTTAAGTTTTTGCACAGTTGGTGTGTATATAAATTAATTGAATGTACACTTATGAAATATTAGTTTTATAACTTATTGTAAGGTATATATACAGTATATACTGGTTCACTTTTTCTGGGGAATATGTATATAGGGAAATTATTAGTAATTAATTGTATGAATTATCAGATGTTCACATCAATGGAGGATAATAAATTACATACTCAGATATATAAATATGTTTAATCGCATCCATAAACACACACACCTAAATGCATACAGATATTGAGATATATATATGCTCAATTACATACAGTACATGCATACACACACACATATATATATATATATATATATATATATATATATATATATATATATATATATATATATATACACACACTCAGATACATGCATACACACTCAGATATATACTGTACACATGCTCAGTTATATACATGAACACACACACATATTTACACACTGAGATAAATACATGCACTCAGATATACACAAACAGGTATATAAACACTAGACACAACCACAACATACTATGAGATGAATACATACATATGTAGCCAGGTAATGGGCAGGCAGCTTCTCTCCTCCCCCCTCTGTCTTTCTGTTCCCAGACTCAGTCTGTACAGCTCCCCCCTCTTCTGCCCAACACACACTCACAGCTACTCTCCAATACATTCATGGTCTGCCAGAGAGAACAGTCCTGACAGGGCACCAGTAGCCAGAACTAGAAGCAAAGCATTGGAAAAATGCGGCCAGGAGGTTCTGTATCCCTCCACACAGATAAAATAGGTCCCTTGTAAGCTGTTACCATCCAGACAATTACAAATATGTGAAGATAGGTGAACATCTGATACATGTTATGGAAACAAGATTCTAATTAAGCTTTTATGGGGTTACTATGGGGGTGTTGTGAGAGTTTTTGGGGGTGCCCTAGTGTCCAGGTGTCAGGCAGTGAGAAACCCGGGCAGAGGATGTAAAAAACGGACTGTCCAGGTGAATCCCAGACAGGTGGCAACCCTATGTGTTACACTGAATACACACATAAAAGTTAATATATGACTTCCCAACCACTGCTGATTCGCCGGGTCAGTCACGGAAATTAATGTATGCCCCCGGGGTCCCGGCAAATCAAGGCTGAGTCCCGTAGTGGAACCCAGTGCCAAAACAAGTTCGGCACTGGGCTCCAGGGACTCGCCGACAACCCGCCCACAGCTTGTGCGGGGTGTCCGGGTCCCGCGCGCCGCAAGGAAAGCTTTCTATAACAACCGGCATCTCTCTCCACTGGCTGCATCTGACACAGAGCTGAGCGGAACGGACTGAACTCCTATAATATTTTACAGGGGAGGCACACATGGTCTGATCTGGAGTTTGCAGGGACGTACATAGGGGTGGAGAGTTAGGGGTGTCCAAACACCCCCCCCAAAGCGTCGTGCCCAAGGTTGCCAAAAAAAAGTGGCCTGTCTATAATAGCCCGGACCGGAGTAAGCACCAGTGCAAATGTCTCCCTTTCAATTAGATCACACTGCGCATTTGTAGCCTCCAAGCCAGCCGATTTTAGATCGGCTGAACTTGGGCACCTGTGATGTCAGAACCGGCATTGGAGTTTGCACAGCGTGGAAGTATCATTGTATTGTGCTCCTTAAAAAGAACCAAACCATCTTTTTCCAGAGCATCCTGTATTTCTCCTGAGGTTACCTGTGGGTTTTTCTTTGTATCCCGAACAGTTCCTGTGGCAGTTGTGGCTGAAATCTTTCTTAATCTACCTGACCTTGGCTTGATATCAAAAGAGCCCCTAATTTTCCACTTCTTGATAAAGGATTAAACAGTACTGACTGGCATACTTAAGGCTTTGGATTTCGTTTTAAATCCTTTTCCATCTTTGTAAAGTTTCATTACCTTGTTACGCAGGTCTTTGGACTGTTCTTTTCTACCTCCTCATGGCTCAGTGTCTAGCCTGCTTAGTGCATCCATATGAGAGCTAACAAACTCATTGACTATTGACTAAATGTGGGAAATTAACCTTTAGTTGCCATTTTAACCTGTGTATGCCACCTTCTGTGTCTGTACCAAGGCCAAACATTCCAGGGTATGTAAACTTTTGATCAGGGCCATTTGGTTGATTTCTGTTATCATTATGATTTAAAAGGGATCCAAAAAACGATGTGATAATAAATGACTTCATGTGATTGCTATCCTTAAATAAAAGACAGTTTTTTGGCACGATCAGTCATATTTTCAATATTAATGCTACAATTTCACAATTTCTGCCAGGGTATGCAAACTTTTGAACACAACTGGTATATATAAAATGAAATATTTACAAAAATGTGAGGGGTGTACCCACTTTTGTGAGATACTGTAAGCTTTATAAGAATTGTGTGCAAATACTTATAGACCTGTAGCAAGGTCCCAGGCCTCCTTTAGTCTAATGAGAACCTCCAGAGCCAGGGACAGCTGACATCCTTCCGTATAGAGCGGGTTGCAAGGCAAAGTGGGTGTAATGTGAGGTAGATTCATGGGCGCCAGACACTTCTTGAATGCAAACAGTGAGAGAGAGGGTTTAGGGCCAGGACACCCTTAGGGAGTTGCAATGTCAATTAGCAGACTCCGAGACTTCTACAGGTAGACAGCCATGCAGGGAAAGGCATCCAGCAAGACACCACATCTGTATGTGTAGGAGCGCTGTTTCCTATTGCAACAGTCTTAGAACAGTTCCTAACACAGATTGTAACGAACTCCTTTACTTTTATACAGTCACTTCTTGTAGACTCTCAGCCCACTGAGCTCCCAGTCTCTCTCACTAGACTTGCTGATTCACTGCCACTGAATCCCGTGAGCTCTTCTAATCTTCTTACCGGTCCCTCCTTAAGGGCGCACGGGCGCCGCCCCCTCTCTCCAGCCACCCCCTCTATGATCAATGGATAGATTCATGCATAGCATGAATCTATCCATGGCCGCCACTGCCACCCCATATTCAGGCGCCAGTCCCCTTTTTGGGTGCCTGAATTACAGCAGTGGGGGGGGGGGTTTGAAGCACTTGATTAGAGCCATAGGCTCTAATTGCCCTCAAAATAGGTGAACTGCGAGCGCCATGCTTGGCGCTCGCAGTCCACCCAGGTGTGTTAGAAAAGCCAATGAATATTCGCTTTCCTAACACTGAACCGCCTCTCCGCCAATCAGGTGCTCGGGTCTGTTACCCGTCACCTGATTGGCTGAAACAACAGGCGTGTGATTGGACGCCTATCAGGAGGAGACGACGGGAGGAGAGGATGGGAGGAGACGCATGGAGGGCACAGCTTGCGGGCGGGGGGGTCATAGTGGTGGCATTTGATGGCACAGTGGCAGCATTTAAAGGGCACAGTGGAGGCATTTGATGGGACAGTGGCAGCAATTGATGAGCACAGTGGCAGCATTTGATGGGCACAGTGGCTGCAATTGATGAGCACAGTGGCAGCATTTGATGGAACAGTGGCAGCAATTGATGAGCACAGTGGCGGCATTTGATGGGCACAGTGGCTGCATTTGATGGCACCGCGGCTGCAATTGATGGGCACAATGGCTGTGTTTGATGGGCACAGTGAGGGTGCAATTGTTGTTTTTCTTTCAGAATTTTTCAGTTTGTTTACGCCCCCCCAAACATTTTGAGCACCAGCCGCCACTGCTTCTTACTTTAGTATCTTCCTCAAGCGTCACCCCCCGGTTCCCTGCTGGGTCTCTGGCTTGGCACTTCAGATTTTCCTCCAGCGTCACCTCACTGGCTGGGTCCCTGGCTTGGCACCTGCTGAAATTTCCAGATTCCTCACCATCCCCAGTTGGTGAGAATTCTGCTCTGGTACTTACTTCAGCTACTCACTGTGGTCCTCGGTAACAAGGTAGATGGCCCCTTAGTGGCGACAGCTTCTCCTCTACCTCTGACCATGACAGGTTCTCAGGCCGGCAGAACCGTCACTTCTGGTTGGACTGCAAGCCGCAATCCCAACCCTACACTGTGCTCTTGCTTCTGGTTAGGCCCTCAGACAGCCTAGCAGCCAGATATTGGATAGGCCCAAACAGCCCGGGCAGTACAACACACATCCACCCAGATAGCCGTCCAGGTGGCACAGAACCCCGATCACCTGACCTCACCCAAATAAACAGGCTCTCCCTGCAGGCCAAGGGACCCAAGAAAATCCCTGCCCATTGCCTAAAATACCCCATCTATTCCTAATCTGTCCTTACAATGCCCTTGTCTTATCTAATGTCACCAGATACCCAGCCATCTAGTAACAGAAGAAAGAAGTGCAGCAATTCCAGACTTAGGATGAAAGCAATTGATCAATTGATCCCTAGCAATTAGCCAAAGCAACTATACCTGGCAGGTAAATTTAAGAGCAAATTTTTGATAGCAGCAAACAAATACTCTTGCACACAAGTGTGTTGATCAGGTGATCTATAGTTCAGGATGGATGTCTCAAATTTAAGAGCAACCCTGCCTAAACATCAGGGTGCTACAGACCCTTTTAGACACTCCTGCACTATATACACAATACTGGATGTAGCAGGGAGATGGCTATCTTACCTGCAGTATCAGAAGACACTCTGCAACATTGTTGCAATGAGACTGTTTCCCTCTAGTGCCAGCTAAGACTCTGTCAGATCCTGTCAGCAGAGTGATTACCACCAGGGAGCAAAGCGAAGGGAATTGTAGTTCCAGGACTCAAGTTTCACATTCAGGTTGAACTGTATGGAACTGCAAGCATGCTTTGCAGAAGAGGAACTAAAGACTCCATCTTGCTTTGCTGAGAGATTTTCAGACAGCACAAGGTCATCCATTCCCAGGGACACTGTATACAGACATTATTGTCCTTTCACCTTGCTGAGAAAGAACCTGCCTTCCTTACTTGATAATCCGGGCCATTTGTGTTGTTTGGCCCTGCTATCCAGGAGTTTAAATGCACCAACGAGAGTGGCTAGCTGAAGAAACAAAGTGCCATACAGACCCACACACACATATTCAGGGCTCTGTATATGCAGTGGGTGTGTGTGTGTGTGGGACAGTTTATCTAGGAAGTTAAGCCATTACATGTTGAGTTGAATCAAGTGTTTAAACTTGGGCCTGTGGTGTCAGGGGACAGAAGAGAGAGGCCTGACACAAAGAGGATCATTCTTCTGTTCTCCTCCTGCCTGGACTCATAGAGCCAACCTGAGTAAAGGTAACCAATCTGGTACAGATTGCCATATTGTGATTTATTGTAAGTGTTTGCCTCTGCTGTTGGGGTTATTCTCAGGTTTTGAATCCCTTGAAAGCAGCCTGAATATGGTATTGAGCTATATTGCTCAGTTATTGCTCGCCATCTGCATTACTTGAATATATATGGTTACTGTTTATTACTCTTTTCTACAGAAATATTGCAGTAAATACAATTTCTGTGTTTTATCATAACATGTGTGTTTCTCATTGGTCCTTGCACTTACACTATTGCCAGGTGTGCCAGAGGGACTGAGACTGTTCTTAGAGTTGAGAGGCAGAGTACGGAACCAAACATACTTAAGCTTGTCCTTCGGGGGGTAGCGCTACACGTACATTATATACCTCTCACCAATGTGTTCATTGTTCAGTTGCTGATTGCTATGCATTCCCTGACTTTTAATGAAGTTCTTCTTTAAGGTAGGCTCAAAAAAATCAAAACATATGTTATAGATACAAGGACACCCAGGTTTTTGTTTAACTGCACCCCTTAAGCCCATCCCACTGTTAATAGTTTGGCCACGCCCATATTTTGCAGCGACGCGCTTAGCGCGCCGCAGGTCTTTTCCTTTCTCCAGTGTCCCTCATTCTGAAGTTCAAAAGTTGGGAGGTATGTGATTCACTGTGGATTTGGTGTGCACTATGGTATTAAAGAAGACTGGAACATTTGCTTTTGTTTAGGCCTAGTGCAATGGTGCACTTGAATGGGTTGCTTTATCAGTGGTTTCAAACTCTCCTTAATACTAGAATCCCTTAACAGCATAATTTTAATTTCAATTCATATATTTTATTCTTTCATAGAACACTGACACTTTTTCTAATGTACTTCACAGAAAGAATTAAACCCTTCACAGCAATATCTGTACATTGTACTAAATCCTTTAGTAAGGATGGGACTCTTAAAGTAGTTGTATACCCCCAATGCGGAAGTTGTACCTATAGGTAAGCCTATAATAAGGTTTACCTATAGGTACTGTAAATATCTTCAAAACGTGCGCCGTTTAGGAGACATTTACCTTGTAGTGCACCGATGATGTCATCGGCCCATGTGCTGTGAAGAAACAGCCCTACATGCTGTTTCTTCTCTAGCAAGTGCCATGACTGGCGTCTCCCTCGACTCCGGCCATTCACAGAGCTGGAGTCCACAGCCCCGGAAGGAAGAGGGGTGAAGATGGATCTGGCCATCAGCAGGGACAGCGTGGGCTTCATTTGCAGGTAATACTAGCCCATTATGCTTTTACTTTGGAGGGGAAAAAAGAGGAAGTAAAACCCATCAGGGTTTACTTCCTGTTCAAGGTGCCTTTTAAAGTACCGTATTTATCGGCGTATAACACACGCCGGCGTATAACACGCACCCCAAGTTTAGGAGGGAATTTTAAGGAAAAAAACTTTTAGGAGTAAAGTTTAAGGAAGAAAAACTTACATTAAAATGCCCATCAATGCAGCGTTATCGGTGTCCATCTGCAGCCTTGTCAGTGTCATTGCAGCCTTGCTCCAGTGTCTATTGCAGCCTTGTCAGTGCAGCTTTGCCCCAGTGCAGACTTGTCAGTGCAGCTTTGCCCCAGTGCAGACTTGTCAGTGCAGCTTTGCCCCAGTGCAGAATTGTCAGTGCAGCCTTGCACCAGTGTCCATTGCAGCCTTGTCAGTGCAGCTTTGCCCCAGTGCAGCCATGTCAGTGCAGCTTTGCCCCAGTGCAGCCTTGTCAGTGCAGCCATGTCAGTGCAGCTTTGCCCCAGTGCAGCCTTGCCCCAGTGCAGCCTTGCCCCAGTGCAGCTTTGCCCCAGTGCAGCCTTGCCCCAGTGCAGCTTGGCCCCAGTGCAGCCTTGTGTGATCGCCGCCGACATACACAGCCGTGTGTAAATTTAAATACGGCGCCGAGACTGCAGGGACTCGGCGGAGCCGAGATACACATACCCGAGAGTCCTCGGCTTTTCTCGGCGCCGCTTACAGTCCCGCCCAGTCCCGCCCTATGATGGACATCACACAGGTCCAATGGCGGGACTGGGCGGGACTGTAAGCGGCGCCGAGAAAAGCCGAGGACTCTCGGGTATGTGTATCTCGGCTCCACCGAGTCCCTGCAGTCTCTGCGCCATATTTGAATTTACACACGGCTGTGTATGTCGGCGGCGATCGCGGCAATAGCCGCGATCGCTCCGATCACACAAAATTGGCGGGGATCGGCCTATAACACGCACCCACGATTTTCCCCTGATTTTCAAAAAGTGCGTGTTATATGCCGATAAATACGGTACATTTACTATATGGTAAAAGTAACAAAGTTACCCTCTATTACAGCTTCACATAATCGTTACACAAAACATTAAAAGAGGACAAGTCCATTGTAATTAGCATTTCACAATTTGTATTTTTCACACATTTTAAAATGCAGGTTTAATTATTTATCTTGCCGTTCAGCCGCCCGTAACTACATAGGGGAGTGAGTGCCTGCAAACTTCCGCCATAACTGTATAGTGACTTTGCTTATTCCAGAAGTCCACCTAATATATAACACATAGAGGCGGTGGCTGTGTTTGCAATGCGTTTCACTGTCTGCTTCTGCAAGACAAGGAGGCAAAACCAAAATAAAGATGGGATAGCTAGTTATGAAAATCCAGTGGGATCAATGTATGATGGGGAAACTCCCCCTGTGTGGGGCCCCCTGGAAGGAGAGAGTAAGCGCAATGCCAATGACCTCAGCATCCCCAAGGTTTTTACAGCAGGTGTCATCACAAATTAGGAAATGGCTAGATAGATTATTATTATACAGGATTCATATAGCGGCAACCATAGGCATGTGAAGGGGGTGTGCCAGATGTACCTCCTGGGCACAATTTCCCTTACTGCCCAGGCTTACCCCTGTGTTGCGCACCCCCCCCTACTGCTGCTGGCTTCCCTACTTCCCTCTCCCCTCCTGCTGCTGGGGGGGGGGGGGATGTTTCAGGAAGGAGATCAGGGAAAGGGGCTAGTCAATTACTGACCCCTTCTTTTTCTACATGTACACAGTAAAAACACTCACTCACTGTGTTCCTTCATAGCTGAAGCATAGTAAAGAGTTTTACTTACTAAGTAAGTGTTTACTATGCTTCATTTTGTGAATGAACAAGAAGCCCCTCAGCACAGAGCACTTCCCATTTATTCACTGTCCAGTGCAGCTGAGGCTGCAGAGAAAGGCATGTGTGCTTGAGCTTTGGGGTGCACACCCTAATGCAATAGGCTGCGCACACCTTTGCCGCCAATAGTTTGCGCAGCACTTTACAATGTAGAGGGGGGACAGCACAATTACAATACAGTTCAATACAGAAGGGACAGGAGGGCCCTGCTCATGGAGCTTACAATCTAAAGGGAGGGGGAGGTGGTACAAAAAGTAATAGCTGCTGGGGATGATCTGATGGAGGTGGCTCTGGTACAGTTCCTAGGTGGAGGTGGGGTAGGCTTCCCTGAATAAGTGAGTTTTCAAGGATCACCTAAAGGCGGACAGATTACGGGCTGACCGGACATACTAGGGCAGGAAGTTCCAGAGGATGGGAGAGGCTCTGGAGAAGTCCTGGAGGCGAGCATAGGAGGAGGTAACAAGGGAGCTAGAGAGTAGGAGGTCTTGGGAGGAGAAGACAATTTGGGCAATATCTGCAGATGAGGTCGGTGATGTAGCTGGGGGCAATGTTGTGCATGGCCTTGTATGTTGTGGTTAGTATTTTTAATTTTATAGGGTGGGGTAGTGGAAGCCAGTGGAGGGATTGGCAGAGAGGGGCAGCAGTCATAGATCGGTTAGTAAGCTGTATTAGTCTAGTAGCAGCATTCATAATAGACTGAAGGGGAACCTGTGTAGAGGTAGGCCAGTAAGGAGAGAGTCGCAGTAGTCAAGGCAGGAAATAACCAAGGAGTGAATAAGCTGTTTTGTGGTGTCGTTCATCCGGAAGGGGCGAATTCTGGAAATGTTGCAGAGGTTAAGGTGGCAAGATGTAACCAGTGATTAGATGCCTTGAACCTAACAGAACAGAGTCTTTAGCCAGTAAAAAGGACTCAAGCATTGATCCATTCCCTGAACACCTGTCCCAATTTAATACCTGACCTGAAAGGAAGTTGTCATCCAATGGTCCTTTCGCAGTCACATACACATATACATACTAGGGCTAATCTGAGAGTCACTATATAAAAATATATAAAAAAGCAGTGCAAAACATTTAAAAACAATTCTAAATAGATGATGATATTAAGTCCATGCTCTTCACATAAAGTCTTCGCATAAGATGGTCAGCAAACACCAACAAGTGTCCAATGAAGTGATTATAAATTGATAGATAAGGTGACTTAGTGACAACCTCCACCAACAATAATTCTTAGCAGTTCACCTCAAGAAATGAACCCTGAATAAATCAGTCAGGTCTCACAAGCTGTTTTCCCTTAAGGGATGAGCACAACAGGATCTCACCATTAACTCCGGGTGGGTAGATAACATAAAAAGGAAGCGATAATATCTAGTGCTCTCCATAATCTTAATAAACATTTATTAAAAATATAAGGATTTATTAAAAATATTATAAATGTTTATTAAAAAATAAAAAATTGTGCTCATCCCTTAAGGGAAAACAGCTTGTGAGACCTGACTGATTTATTCAGGGGTCCATTTCTTGAGGTGAGCTGCTAAGAATTATTATTGGTGGAGGTTGTCACTGAGTCACCTTATCTATCAATTTATAATCACTTCATTGGACACTTGTTGGGGCTTGCTGACCATCTTATGCAAAGACTTTATGTGAAGAGCATGGACTTTATATCATCATCTATTTAGAATTGTTTGTAAATGTTTTGTGCTGCACTGCTTTTTTTATATAGTTACAATTGGGTATTTGATATTTTGACCCTCAGTGTTCTAGCTGCTGTTTTTAGGGTTTCATTTGCGCTGGTTTATTTTGTTTAATTTAATCTGAGAGTCAGCCAGTCAACCTACAAACTTTTTTTTCTCGTTTTTGCATTGTGAGAAGAAACAAGCATAACTACACAAATATGTGAAGAACGTAGAAATTCAGTTGGTACAAGGAGGATAAAAACAAGGAGGGTGCAGGAATGTATTAGGGTATTTTTAATTAGAAACAAAACGATTTTATATATTTATATATATATATATATATATATATATATATATATATATATATATATGTATATATATTTTATATAACGCTAAGCATCTGTAAGTGTACAGAGGTCTCAGCAGTGCAGTGTAACAGGATGCCCTGGAGTTTGGAAATCACCATCGGGGTGTGTCATTCAAAGCTGGCACTGTGCACTGGATGGCTCTGAATGACGGTGATTTTTAAAGGCTGAACACAAGCAGCTATTTTTTCGAAGAAGCAAATAGTATAACAAACCACCGTGATACTATGGAATGTACATTTGAATCAGAATTGGGATATTGAGACCTCAGTGCAGCTGCCCTCTTTCATTAGTTTGCACTGTGATAAGCCTTGTTTATTAAACAATGGAGGATAAAATGGTGCTTATATTACCAATAGCAGCAATTAAGAATATGGACAATATTTAAAAGAGGAACTTCAGCCATTTAAAAAAAAAAAGTCAGCAACTACTAACACTATGGCTACTTATATTTAAAAATATGGTACTTACCAGTCCCCGGAGTCCAGCGTTGTCCTCCAGTTCTTCCCACCGCTTTTGGTCCCTGGTGCTGCCATCTTGGTTTAGGGAGCTGACTGTGTCTTCCTAAGGAATCACAGCTGGCTTCCCATTGCGCATGGGCTAGATCATTTGGCACTGTGTGACATGTGATGTGTCCCAGGGAGCTGCAGGCTGGGGGGGGGGGCTGTGGATCCAAGTAGATATAATTTTAGCCAAGGCAAGAGTTGAGGAAGTAGAAGCCGGTACTTGTCAAATAGGTATCCACTCCCTGTTAAAAAAGCACACTCAAAAGTTTTAGGAGGGTGCAGAGGAGGATTAGTGTCTCTCCCACTTTTGAGTGAAGGTCCGATTTAAGTTGTGTGTTCAAAGCAAAAATAATTCAGTGCATAGCCTGCACATTTATAGTTTCAGTCCACAACGAATCTCTTTTTTTTTCAGGTGTTGTATTTACTCCAGTCCCTTTTCATTCAATATAGCCAAAGAGACACAATGTAAAAGTGGCATATTTATGAACTACCTGAGCACGCATCAGAAACAGCAATGGAACTGCCATAAATTAGGCGCAGAGCTTTTGTACTACAGCCATACCCCTGATGCTGTTTTAATGAATCACCCCAATAGTATCTTACATATACAACCAGTATTGTAAGGCTTCAGTGAAAAGTCCCCGAGCAGGCGTACTGTTAACTCACATTACAATCTGTACATGCTTCATTGATCAGCATGAAACATTCACACACCCCTTACATTTTTTAAACAGAAAGGGGTTGTTGTGAGGAAAACACTTCAGAGAGTCTTTGATTGACTCCTTCAACACAAAGAGAGCCATGGCCTGAACCCTAAGAACTTTATAAATTGCTGTTGCTGTGTGGTCATTTTGTGATACATGTCTATAGCAGCCTTTTACAAGAGCAAAATGTAAAAAAAACAATATATTTTTTAAATGGACATTTATCACTTCTGCGTGCTCAATGGGGGGCAATGGAATGCTGGGTGAATTATTCCTTTGTAACCTATAAACTTTTCTTCTGCCTTTCATGCTCTGAACATATCTGTCATAATGGTTTGCACCCCAGACATTTATTATGATTCCATGTATTACGTAAACCTGATGAATAACATGTATGCAGTCACCCCAACCTCAGCTGGTTCCCTAAAACTATGGAAACAGTGTAAAAAAGGGTACATTTTGTGTGACAGCCAGTTTGATTTAATTGATCCAATAAAGTCTTCAGAGAAAATTTTTTTTTTCCTGTTCCAGAGATATTTCGTCAAATGTATTTATAATAGTAAAATTTTTATTTTTATTTTCAGAGACTTCTCAAGTAAGGTATTCCCTTTTATTAATATTACAGCATTATAGTGTTAGTGCAAATACATATGTGGCCCAGGCCGTGATTGGCTAGTGAGGGAACAGCAGCTCACTGATAAGATTATCTTTGTGCAAGGTCCATTTGTTAGATACACACAGCACAATGCAATGTAATGATTGGCTTACATTGCTGCCCCTTATCGTCTCTGTCTGAATATTTATATATGGAGACAAATTGAGGAACTATTTAAAATACATTGAAGTATTTAATTAATTCAGAGCTGAGTTAGAATAATATTTTTTATATCTACCAACACTTACACTATTACTTTGTGCTCCTTGTGATAAGGAATCATTGTCAGAAAAGGAAAATGCATTAAAATGCATATTATTAATCTGTGTATGTATCATTTATTAACCATAACAAATTCAGAGTAATGCTACAAGGGCAATAGGGAGAGAAATAACTTTGGGACCCCATTGGTACCTTAATATGAGGTGCCTACAGGAATTTTATTATTTAGAAGATCCTTGCTCCAACTCTGATTGCTGCCAGGCTCTGTCCTGAGAAAGAGAAATTATCCCATGAAAGTCCGTCAAGTGCCCCTGGTAAGCAACACACCTGCGATGTAGATCTGCTCATGGAAGTGCTCCCTCTCTTCTGCAGGTCCTTCCAGGAATCTTTTGGCTTGGCTGCCTGTGACCTATGATGTCACTTCCAAAAATGTTCCCCAAGCACTGCCTATATGTTACCAGCATGTATTTTTTTGGTTCCCATTCATTTTGTACAAAACAATGTGATATGCTGTTCTTGAACTTAAACTCCTTGAATTTTTATAGGAAGTATCTGGAAATGGAAAAAAAACAGACTACAGAGCTGCAAACTGTTCAGCAGGATTGCCTACATAGAGTGTTGTAGTCACAAATAAACGCCAGAATATTACTCATTGTTTCATTTAATTAAAAGACGTTTCCCCATAACAGCATCAGACTGAGCTACTAAAACTAGCATGCAAACACTGCAGCTGTGATTAGGTCACCATGTTCTCTCAATTTATTTTAATGTAGGATTTGTATAATTCACCACAATTAGATAACCATACCTGGGAACTTGCCAGTTTTTTGCTCAGATGTGCTGGATTTTCACTTAGGCTACCAGCTCTCCAGGCTTTAGGCTCTGTTCTCCAGTTATCTGCTGACTACCAGGAGTGACAGTAAACAGCCCTTACTCCATCCCTTGTTCCACTCCCTATTCTCAGGCCCACAAGGTCCTTGGTATGCAGATAGCACCTCACAGGGTCAGTGGAAGTGCCTGCCCTGCAGCCTATACTGTGTAACTTCCTTGTTTTTTACTTCTTGTATCACCACTCACATCCAAACGTCCAAAGCAAGTCCGAATCTGAAAATTGTGAGAAACTTCTTAGTACATTTTTGGGTTGAGTGTATTAAAGAAAAAACAATAGACTGTAAAAAAGGGATCAGCACACTGTTGTCTGATCCAAAAAGGTGTTTACTCATATGTATGTCAAGCAGTACAGCTGCACAGCAATATGGTTCCCACCTGGGATGGTTCCCCCTTAATGCATTATACCAAACTGGTAAATTATACCAATCATCCTTGCAATCAAGCCAGTTTGGTGAAACACATTAAGCCGTCCATGGTGGGGACCATGTTGGTTTGCAGCAGAACTATTGGACATACGAGTAAAGAAATTTGCGAACCAGACAACAGTGTGTGGTTCCCTTTATTACAATTTATGGATGGCAACCATGGATGAGCTTCTAGAACCGGCGTCAAGGCAACTGCAGTATAAGAATTACATTTTAAAAATTATTTTATTGATAAATGTTACAATTGAACATTGTCTGCTTTAAAGTATGCACCTTGTAAAGCCCCTTTCACACATGCAGACCGTATGTCCGTATTTCATCCATCCGTTTTCGGATGAAATACGGACATACATGCATCCCTATGGGATAGCGGGTGTCAGCGGATGTACATCCGCAAACACCCGATGTCGTCCGCCTCCGCTCTCGTCCGATTCTGCGGACGGAAGAAAATCCTATTTTTCTATCCGTCTGCAGACGGTCCGTGTTCCTCCGATCCCCCATAGGGGAGAGCGGAGATCTGACAGGGCGGTCCCTGCACAGTGTGCGGGTCCCGCCCTGTCATCTGCCTGCTCAGCTGGGGAAAGCGGAGCGATCCCCGCTGAGCAGCGGATAAACACGGGGCGGATCAACACGGATCCGTCCCGTGTGAAAGGGGCCTTAGTGTACACAATGCTCTTAGTGATTTTTCCATTCTTCATAGCATTCCTGAAAGTATTCAAGTGACATGGTGTTCAGAGCCTGTGTAGTGGCTCTTTGGATGTGTTTTTCAGCCAAGAACTCTCTGACAGCCAAAGCACTGTGACTCGGTGTGTTTTCGTGATGAAGGATCCAAGTTGAGCCGATCTCAGGAAGCACACAAAGGCTTTTTGTCTTAAAGCGGAGTTCCACCCAAAAATGGAACTTCTGCTTTAAGTACTGGTGACCCCCCTGACATGCCACATTTGGCATGTGATATTTTTCGGGGGGGTGGACCCATACCAGGTTTCGACAGGCACCCAGCTCCCACTTCCTCCTCTGGCGCCATGGGACCGGAAGGAAGTTCACCCCCCCTGCAATCTTTTGTGCCCCAGAAGATTGCTCGGCCATTCACAACGCACAGCGTGGCTCGCGCAGGCGCAGTGTGCACCCGGCTGTGAAGCCACAGCCGGGCGCCCACATTTACAATGCTGGCGCCGCAGAGATGAGGGGGAGAGGAGCGAGGCTTTGTGCACCCGCATCGCTGGACCGTGGGACAGGTGAGTGTCTGTGTATTAAAAGTCAGCAGCTACACTTTTTGCAGCTGCTGACCTTTAAATGGGTGGAACTCCGCTTTAAGCAACCAAGAACTTTCAGGTATAATCCTCTATTCACACTTTGAACAGTAGGTACAAATTCCTTATGGACAATTCCACGTTAATAAAAAAAAAAATTACCAATGACGTGGGTGTGTGCCATTCTTTGTGTGCCACCTAATATTGAGTTAGCCCACTCTTTGCAGCTATAACAGCTTCAACTCTTCTGGGAAGGCTGTCCACAAGGTTTAGGAGTGTGTCTATGGGAATGTTTGACCATTCTTCTGGAACTGCATTTGTGACGTAAGGCACTGTGCAAGCCAGTCAAGTTCCTCCACCCCAAACTTGCTCATCCACACTATATTGCCAAAAGTATTGGGCCACGCCTCCAAATGTTTTGGTGGAGGAGCATTATGGTGTGGGGTTGTTTTTCAGGGGTTGGGCTTGGCTCCTTAGTTAGGAACTCTTAAGGCATCAGCATACCAAGACATTTTGGACAATTTCATGCTCCCAACTTTATAGGAACAGTTTGGGAATGGCCCCTTCCAGTTCCAACATGAATGCGCACCAGTGCACAAAGCAAGGTCCATAAAGACATGGATGAGCAAGTTTGGGGTGGAGGAACTTGACTGGCCTGCACAGCGTCCTGACCTCAACCCGATAGAACACCTTTGGATGAATTACAGCGGAGACTGCAAGGCCTTCTCATCCAACATCTGTGCCTGACTTAACAAATGCGCTTCTGGAACAATGGTCAAACATTCCTATAGACACACTCCTAAACCTTGTGGACAGCCTTCCCAGAAGAGTTGAAGCTGTTATAGCTGCAAAGGGTAGGCCAACTCAATATTGAACCCTACGGACTAAGACTGGGATGCCATTAAAGGCAGACGTCCTAATACCTTTGGGAATATAGTGTATTTCATGTCATGCATGGGCTGGAGTATGCCATGCACATTGTAAAGGGCAAGTGGGTCTATAGGTAGACAGTGAAGAGTGCACACTTTGAAAAACAAATTAACACACAGTAAGTGGTTCTGCACAATATTGCCAGATATTTAGCAAGGATATATATTGATTTAGCATTTTCTTTATTAATCACAAAGAACCTAAGATTTGCCCATGCCGGAAAAAACAGGAATCTCACTTAACTGCTGACATCAGATACTTCACATACCTTTATTTTGCACTACCCCTATTAAATACTGTATGGTTGCCAGGAGTGAAGAGAGGAAGCCATGGGTAAGCTCTAAATTGCAAGTTGGGGTTTAACTAGGCCTAAAGACTGCCTTCCAGCAACTCAAGTTTTGGGGCAGCAAAATAAAGAGTAAAGCCTCGTACACAAGATCCGTTTGTTGGCCAATCAAGCGTCTGATTTTTGTCCAAGGGGCGTGTACCTGGATCTTGTTTGCATACTAACGGTACACAATTGTCAGCCAACAAACATGAACGTAGTGACGTACTAGCGTAGTGACGAACTACGAGATTATAAAGAGGAAGTTCATTTCTCAAGCGCCACCCTTTGGGCTCTTTGGGCTCTAATTTAGTGGTAGTAGAAGTTTGGTGAGTGTTGATTCGTGCTTTTCTGTTCGTGCTTTTCAGTTCGTGCTTTTCAGTTCGTTTCTGAACGGCCGTTCGTCAACCAGCCACGTTGCGTAATCGGAGGAGAGAACGTGTTATTATTGGGCTTGGTGCTATTGCTTTGACCCAAGTCCAGTCTAGGAAAAGGAGGAGGAGGAGTTCTTGGACCAAAAACTGGTTGCTTAATGACCAATTATGTCATATGCCATTGCTGCGGGAGCTCCAGGACAATAATCTGGGTGATTTCATAATTATCTTCAGATGACAGACCCCTGCTTTCACCAACTCTTGGCATTAGTGACCACTTATATTAAGGAGCAGGGCATATGCATGAGGCTTGCCATCACTCCCGAGCAAAGGCTCAAAGTCACCTTGCGGCACTTGGCGACGGGGAGAAGTCTCCAGGACCTCAAGTTTACAACTGGGATCTCCCCTCAGGCTCTGGGACTCATTATTCCAGAGACCTGCTCAGCCATTATTCAAGTCCTGCAGAAGGACTATATTAGGGTAGGTTTTTACCTTTAAGATCACATTCTATGTATTAATGTTTGCTAATGTATTGTATTAATTTCTTGATTACATAATTATCAATATTGTAATATGCTGTGAATGTCCTCTTTGTCCTCATGCATGCTGTAAGCTTTCCCTGCTGCTTTTTTGGCCTACATGCATATTTTCCTTCACCAACCTCCCCAGCATGCTATCTTGGGCCCATCCACACCTAGTAACTTTTTTTTGTCAGTTACATTTGGGGCTTACCCTAAACAACCCCTAAAATGTGTCCAAATGTTATTGTTGTCCTCAAATTCAGGCAGAGTGCAAGAGGCCATTTTTTGGGGCCTAAACTTATTTGGAACCCTCCCACTCCCTAAAAATGCTAAGTCAACAGATACAAATACTCTATCTGCTGACTTTGCAAAACTCATACACGCCTGATTACCTACAAATTGTAACATAGAACATTTTTGCCTCCTATTATATTGATAGGTTATTTCCGAATGTCAAAATGTGCTGGAATTTGGACAGTGTGTATCCAGATTTTTAGATTATGACACTTCTTACCTGTCCACTGGGCTGCTAATAGTGTAAGTAAGGAGGGGCTGGCCAAAGTATCACAGATTATTTATGCAAACAGCTCTCATGGAAGTGGAGAGGGTTACCTAACCTAAAATTTGTCTAATGGGCCACCAGAGGGGTTGAGGAATAAGATAAGTTGACCTTACACTTTTGTCTTTAAATACTCATTTAAGTTTTCTCCTTATGTTGGCTAAGCATGTCTGTGTCAAATCTGCTTGCAATGTTATGTGTAGAAGTAGTAATTTCTTTTTTCTTTTTTTAATCCATAGTTTTATTCTAACCCAGAGCAAAGGCAGGATGTTGCAGCCCAGTTCCAGCATCAGTGGGATTTTTCCAACTGTGGTGCTATTGATGGCAAGCATGTCCAGATTGTCCCACCACCCAACTCTGGCTCATATTATTTTAATTATAAGGGCTTTTGCAGCATAGTCATGCTAGCTGTAGTGTCTGCCAACTATGAGTTTTTGTATCTGGATGTTGGGAAGAACGGCCGCAACTCTGATGGAGGAGTGATTATGCAGACAGAGTTCTACAAGCGACTCCAGAATGACACCTTAAACTTGCCAACTGCTGAGGAGAATGTTGAGGGCGTCAATTTTGTTTTTGTTGCGGATGAAGGCCTTTGCTCTGGGGGAACATCTGATGAAGCCATTTCCTAAGAGGAACCTCACCTCAGAGGAGAGAATATTCAATTACAGGCTCTCTTGTGTCAGAAGGGTGGTTGAAAACGCCTTTGGAATCCTATCGAATCGTATCAGGCTGTTTTTGACTGCAATTAACCTGGCACTCTACAAAATAAACCATGTGGTCCTGTGCTGCTGTATCCTACATAATTTTTTAAGGAGGAATGCTACCAGCTACCTAGCCTCACTGCCAAGTGACGCGGACCCTGCAGTGCCAGGCCCAGCTGAAGAGGCTGCAGCTTGTCCATCTGTGGGCATGCTGACAGCTATTGAAAATGCCCATGCTGGATTGCCCTCACAAATTGCCAGAGATTTATGGCAGAAATACCTTGAGTATTTTGTAGGTAGAGGGGCAGTGGCTTGGCAGTTAATTGTAGCTGATCATGTCTAATATTTTTTTGAGATCATAAACTCATATTTCATTTGAACTACTGTTGTCTGTGTTTCTTATCTGTCTAATATGTTCACAAATGGGCTTTATTTTGGCTACTTGCTATAATAGTGCAAATGTACCTTATTTGCTACATGAGGTGACAATATCTTCTTCAGCTAACTATTACGGTGTGCTGTGGGTCTGCTACACACACACGATGTTTTTGTTCTTAATGGATCTAATGCATGAAGTTCAAAAACATTATGCCTTTTCACTTCTTTAATCTTTTGGAGGCCTAAAAATTGCAGGAGTTGGCCACATTTAAGAGCACATTGTCACTGTAACTACAACAACTTAACAAATACACTGGTATTGAGCTTTGAAATAATAAGCCACACATTGTTTAGTAAAAACATTTTACTCAAAGCACATTCACATGTGTGTTTTAAGGTTTTAAAACAAACCAACATCTTGGTGTATAACATGTATGTTTTGCATTATTTATCATTTTTGTGGCTAAACAGGCATGTTCTAAAACATTAGATACATATCCCAAACTCAGGAACTTAAAAAGTTTTGAGTTTGGTAAAATGAAGGCCAAATGAGACATTAGTATCCCAAGACTGTGTGGATGTTGCCTTCCTCAGATGGGGTGATCTCACCCCTCTAAAAGCCAACATTTGAAGCCATGTACACATGGAGGCATAACAATTCAATTTCCTTTATGATCCCATGCCAAAAACATGTGTAGTTAAAAACATCAGAAACAAGAAACAATACACCATTCATTAAGCCACCCTAATGCCCTGTACACACGATAGGATTTTCCGACGGAAAATGTGTGATAGGACCTTGTTGTCGGAAATTCCGACCGTGTGTAGGCTCCATCACACATTTTCCATAGGAATTTCTGACACACAAAGTTTGAGAGCAGGCTATAAAATTTTCCGACAAAAAAATCCGGAAATTTCGATCGTGTGTACACAAATCTCAGAATCGCATGCTCAGAAGAAAAAAAGAGATGAAAGCTATTGGCTACTGACCCGTTTATAGTCCCGACGTATGTGTTTTACGTCACCACGTTCAGAGCGATCGGAATTTCCGACAACTTTGTGTGACTGTGTGTATGCAAGACAAGTTTGAGCCAACATCCGTCGGAAAAATCCATGGATTTTGTTGTCAGAATGTCCGATCAATGTCCGACCGTGTGTACAGGGCATAAGTCCCATCTGTTCCTAGCATCCATTTTGCTACATTAGTTTACCAACCTTGCACTTGGTCTGATGTCAATGTTTGCTCCTGACTAGTGAACTCCACCATGCTGCACTCTGGGTTTTTTTCTGTGAAAAATGCATAGCAAAGGGAAGGTAATGTCATTTTCCAGAGGGCAAACACTTGACAAGTGCCTACTTTGAAAAAGTCCTGCAGTTGCCCCCCACCCCTCTTGTCTCCTATGGGATACGTGATATATGATGACCATCCTAACAGGCGTGACTCTGTGTGACTGGGAGCCCCAGGGCCTCCCCTCTACCCATGTATACACTGCCAAGGCTGCATTAATGGGCACTGATCCAGGCAGCAACCAGAAAGTGTTCTTTACCCCTTAAGTTCTGCCCTAAGCCCATGGCCTTTGGCCCACCTAGAAACACCCATGTCGGTGGCTAAATTAGTGTGTTTAAAGTTGGCACTTACGTTTTTGGGGGGAAGATGGCCTTGTTGCCTCCCCTGTTGGGGCCCGAGCGAGGGTAGCCTCCCTTCATCCCTTGTGTTGGCTTGGCCGGAGTCTCCTTTTTTGGTGCCTCCCTGTTGAAAGAAAAAAAAAAAAGAGTTACAAAAATAAAGAAAGGTCCAAAAACATGACCAAATAAGAATGTTCATATCTGCTATATATTTACTGGTTGGTATGGATGGGTGACAGTGTCAACAAAAAGGCACCACCATCCCTGAATAATATGTATAGATAGGAGGATGATTTAGTGGGATTTTTTGAGTGCCAGGCAAATAGAATTACTAGTAATACACCAAAGTAAAAAAACATCAAAATTTATTAGACATAAGACAGATTTAAAAATTGGCTATACATATATTACGCAGACATCAGTACACATCTATTTAGATGATGAAAAAAGTCACTCAGCAATGGTATCCCGACATGTTTCGCCCTCTAGGGCTTCCTCAGGGGATGTTTGTTGAGAGACAAAGGTCTTTTGTTTTTAATTTCCCAGTCATTACACTTACATTCCTTTTTCTACTGGGCAGAGATTGGCCCCATGGCCTTATCCCTGGGCTCTTCTTGGCCAACTTTTCTGTGTGAAGCGCAATGTCCGTTTTCCTAGTTTGGCTCAACATCAATCGCAGGTAATTCCCTATTGGATGGCTGATGAATGTTGGGTTTGGACGGTCAATGGCAATTTTTCTGAGTATACTTTTGTTGCATCTTGTTTTATATTGTCTCTAATTGTACTCTGTCTCATGCAGTGACACATCTTCCTTTGTCTCTTAACAAACATCACCTGAGGAAGCCCTAGAGGGCGAAACATGTTGGGATACCATTGCTGAGTGACTTTTTTCATCATCTAACTGGATGTGTACTGATGTCTGCGTAATATATGTATAGCCAATACAATTTTTAAATCTGTCTTATGTCTAATAAATTTTGATATGCTTTTACTTTGGTATATTACTAGTAATTCTATTTGCCTGGCACCCAAAAAATCCCACTAAATCATCCTCTTGTCTATACATGGTTTATATTTATCTTCATCTTTGGAATACCAAGTCATACCATGATTTTTGAAAACCTTATATATAATTCTATAGAGCTACTTGGAGAAAGAACATATACAGACAGCTAATTTACACATATACATATTGATTATATACAAATATTGCTTACTTTTTTATGATCTGATGTATGTACTCCATCTGGTCTTGTTAATGGTGTTTGAGATCAGACCATCATTTTCTGATTTGGTCCTTTGATCGTTCCACAGAAAATTTGCACTGCAAAACGGCGATGACCTTCTCCAAAATGAGATCCTTTTGGCTGTTGGGCTTTTCGTAATTGCGCAGCTTGCAGTCATAATCGTAATCGTGCTTCTCTAGGATGCGCACCATCTCCACCATCTCACCCTTGCTCATGGGGGTTGCTTTGTACCTCCTATGAGCTCCACCACGTAATCCACCATGTTGACCCTCCCGAATTTTCCGCCGTGTGTGGCGCATGCAGAAGAGAGATGGTCACGCCCCAGCGTCAAGACGCACTAAGAGCAGAGTTCCACACATGCGCAGTGTATATAAAGCCAGAACGCACAGTCGATGGAATGGCCGTAGGAACGATCTTGGAGTGGAGGACCAAAGGAGCCATAAAACAAAGGTACAATTGGAATTTGGGGCATAGGTGGGTAGTGGCCTATACTGCTTAGATTGAGGCCTATATTGGGACCAGCTTATGAGTTAAGCCAGACATTATGGTTTGTCTTGTGTTCTGTCTTGCAGGCATCATCTCATTTATCATGATGGATAAATTTACCTCACCTGATTTTCTACCCCAATTCATTGACCTGTACTGGGAGCTGCCTGTTTCTGGAAGTTCAAAAGTAGAGACTACTCCAAGAAAATATTGAGGAAGGCATCTTTGGAGAAACTCCTCGAACCAGAACCAGAGAAACCAGTGTAACCCAGGGCAGACATCAACTAGGTCAAGACAAAAATTTCAAACCTGAGGAGTACTTTTAAGGGGAGTTAAACAAGGTCATGGACTCAGAGAGATCTGGAGCTGCAGCGGATGACCTATATGTCCCCAGGCTGTGGTATTACAACAGCCTACGGTTTTTGACCGACCAGACAGAACCCAGGCCATTGCTGTCCACACTCCCTTCAACATCTGCTGAGGCCACGGCTCCTGAGGTCCACACAGGTCCTGCTGCACAGGACCTGTGTGGACCTGAAGATGTGGAGGATCTCAGCTTGACCCAGGTATAGCATTGTTGAACATGTTTGTATCCAAAAATACAATGATGATAACTAGATGTTATTGTTAAAATATTTCTGCCTTAACAAAGTTTCCATATCAATAGACAAAATGATTTGAATATGAGGGAAAATGCTGGGGTCAGAATGATAGTCTTTTCTATTTCTCCACATTCAATTTGCAACAGTGAGGAGATCAAAGTTGTGTTTGATTGATGCCCAAACCCTAAAAAAGATTCTAATTATGTCCCATTTTTATACACAGGAAAGTGTCAGTCTGGAGGAGCCAGCGGCCAGCAGCCAGACGGAGTTGCAGATCCCTCCCCTATGCTAGGGATGAGCTTCGTGTTTGAGTCGAACCCATGTTCGACTCGAACATCATCTGTTCACCCGTTCACCGATTTGTGAATGATATGGGCCGTTCGCGCCAAATTCGTGTGGCGTGTCATGGCCCATAATTCACTGCGACATCGCAGTGCATTGCTAGCTGATGAAAGCATGCACTATGACCCGCATGCTTGGCCAATCACAGCGCCGTCAGTAGAGAGAGCTGTAATTGGCCAAAGCCAGGGTGGCTTTGGCCAACTATGGCTCAGGGGGTTTAGAACAAGCCCCGCACTATATAAGGCTGCCTGCATGGCGGCCCTGTGTAGTGTGTTCCGGCGTGCTTAGAGAGAGAGACAGTGTCATTTCATTTGAGTATATGTATGCATCCCAGGTGTTGTCTTGTTACATTATTTACAGCTACCTGAAGAAAATTGCTGGTGTTCTTTTGATCCTATTAGTACCACAGTCAGGCAGTTAGACTATTTACAGTTAGTGTAGTGCGTCCTCCTCACAGTGTTCAGTTAAAGCTACAAGTTAGTTTAGTGTGACCTCTGCACAGTGTTCAGCTAAAACTACAAGTTAGTGTAGTGCGTCCTCCTCACAGTGTTCAGCTAAAGCTACAAGTTAGTTTAGTGTGACCTCTGCACAGTGTTCAGCTAAAGCTACAAGTTAGTGTAGTGCGTCCTCTGAACAGTGTTCAGCTAAAGCTACAAGTTAGTGTAGTGCGACCTCTGCACAGTGTTCAGCTAAAGCTACAAGTTAGTGTAGTGCGTCCTCCTCACAGTATTCAGCTAAAACTACAAGCTAGTGTAGTGCATCCTCCTCACAGTGCTCAGCTAAAACTACAAGTTAGTGTAATGCGACCTCTGCACAGTGTTCAGCTAACGCTACAAGTTAGTGTAGTGCGTCCTCTGAACAGTGTTCAGCTAAAGCTACAAGTTAGTGTAGTGCGACCTCTGCACAGTGTTCAGCTAAAGCTACAAGTTAGTGTAGTGCGTCCTCCTCACAGTATTCAGCTAAAACTACAAGCTAGTGTAGTGCATCCTCCTCACAGTGCTCAGCTAAAACTACAAGTTAGTTTTTTGTGAGCTCTGCACAGTGTTGCGCGCGCGTTCCTGCTGGTCCTGTTGTGCGTGCTCCTGCGGGCACTGGCGTGTGCGACTCGGCTGGCCGTGGGGTGCCTGCTGGTGTTGGGCACTAGTTTGCATCATCTGGTGGGGACTGGCGTGCACGCCAGTGTGCGGGTGCACGCGTGCGGGCGGGTGCGCGTGCTGGTGCTCGCGCGTGCCGTTTGGCGCCAATCCATCTATTTAAGCTGGCTTCACTCTCTGATCAGTGCTGCCTGATCAACAGCTCTGCCGTTCCCTTGTACCTGTTTCCTGTGCCTGTAACCAGATATCCTGACTAACCCGGCTTGTCTCTTGGATTCCTCTGAACTCTGCCTGCACCTGACCTCTGGCCTGTCTGACTATTCTTCTGCCTGCTCCGTTGTACCTCGTTGCCCGCCTGTTGCCGAACCCAGCCTGTCTCCAGACCTTCCTGTTCAGTCTCTGTTGGCCTGTGTTCCAGCCTGCACCTTGCTGTTAAGGACTGCTCATCCACCAGCATCTGGACTCTATTACCATACTCCTGCGCTCCCTGTATACTCTACCAGGGGCCGCGAGTCGGACGCGTAAGGGGACCTACCCTCTGCCCAAGCAGACTCACCGGTCTGGTAAGTGAGAAGTCTGATACAGCTAAATAAGCTACAAGTTAGTTTTTTGCGAGCTCTGCACAGTGTTCAGCTAAAGCTACCTGTAGAAGGTTGGTGGTGTTTTCCTGATCCTATCACTACCGCAGGCAGCTAAATAAGCTACAAGTTAGTTTTTTGCGAGCTCTGCACAGTGTTCAGCTAAAGCTACCTGTAGAAGGTTGGTGGTGTTTTCCTGATCCTATCACTACCGCAGGCAGCTAAATAAGCTACAAGTTAGTTTTTTGCGAGCTCTGCACAGTGTTCAGCTAAAGCTACCTGTAGAACGTTGGTGGTGTTCTCATACTACAGGCAGTTGATTTTGCTAGCTGCAGTATCAGTATATATATATATATATATATATATATATATATCCCAGCTTAGTGCAGCTACAGGCCATTAGTATGTCTGGAAGGCCAACAAGGAGAGGCAGACAGTCACAAGCCAATAAAAGAGGGCAAGCAGGCTCTGTGTCTAGAGGCAACAGTGCTGGTCGTGGAGATGGTGCATCCTCATCAGCACGTGGCCGTGGGACACGCATGGCCTTTTTTTCGTCAGCTGGCCATGTTGAGCCGCAACATGCGGAAGACATGGTCGAGTGGATGACCAAGCGTCCTCATCCTCCTCATCCTCTCTCACCCATGCTCAGGGTACTTTGTCTGGCAAAGCAACTGCCAACGCGGCCTCTTCCCTCGGCTCAATGGCATCAGTGACTCCTTCCCTAGCCCCACCATGTCCTCCTGAGGAGTCCCTCGAACTGTTTGACCACAGTGTTGGGTACATGCTCCAGGAGGATGCCCAGCATTTAGAAGGCACTGATGATGATACTGAGCTAGATGAAGGCAGTAACGTGAGCACGGACAGAGGGGGTGCCCAAGAAGGACAGCAATCTGGCAGTCATGCTCCCCCTGCTGCAGCATACTGCCAGGTTTGCTCCAGTGATGAGGAGGGAGGGGATGATGAGGTCACTGACTCAATGTGGGTGCCTGATAGGAGAGAGGAGGAGGAGGCACATCACCAACGAGGCAGGATGCCCTCCAGGGTCCAGCCTAAGGGCAGCACACTGACTGCATCACACCCCAAAGCTCCGCATGTGCATGGCGCTGCTGTCTCTGCGCGTTATTCCAAAAGTTCTTTGGTGTGGGCCTTTTTTGAGACGAGTGCATCAGATCGCACCACTGCTATTTGCAACATATGTCTCAAGCGTATCTCACATGGCCAAAACATCTCCCGCTTGGGCACCACATGCTTGACCAGACATATGTTGACCTGCCATGCAGTTCGTTGGCAAGCGTATCTAAAAGACCCACACCAAAGAACAAAGAGGAACTCTCCTTGCTCCTCATCAGCTGAGATCTCCAATCCCATGATACCTTCAGTCCTCTCTGAGACCTGCACTGAGAGGAATGAAGGTGTAGAATTAGGTGTGTTACAGCCAAGTACTTGTGGGCAATCTGCTTTCGGTACACCGACATCAGATTGTACCAGGCAAATATCCCTGCCCCAGCTGTTGCACCGCCGAAAGAAGTTCACTCCCAGCCATCCGCATGCCCAGCGATTGAATGCTAGCTTGGCAAAATTGCTAGCACTTCAACTGCTGCCTTTTCCGTTAGTAGACTCTGCCCCCTTCCGTGAGTTTGTGGAATGTGCGGTTCCTCAGTGGCAGGTACCCAAACGCCACTTTTTCTCACGGAAGGCGATTACGGCTCTCTACCGGCATGTGGAAGGCAATGTCCATGCCTCGCTGGACAGGGCGATCAGCGGTAAGGTGCATATTACCGCTGACTCATGGTCCAGCAGGCATGGACAGGGACATTACCTAAGTTTCACCGCGCATTGGGTGATTCTGCTGGCAGCTGGGAAGGATGCAGGACAAGGTGCAGTAGTGTTGGAGGTTGTTCCACCACCACGCCTCGAAAATGCCACTACTAATGATTGTGACACACCTCTCTCCTCCACCCCCTCCTCTTCTTCTTCCTCCATGGCTTCTTCCTGTGCTTTGTCCTCGGAACCAGCAGTGCTCCGTAGCCGTTCAAGGGGCTACGCAAGTATGCAGGCCAAAAGATGCCATGCGGTGCTTGAGCTGGTGTGTTTAGGGGACAGGAACCACACTGGGGCAGAGGTTCTGTCAGCTCTGCAGGGGCAGGTTCAGAGGCGGTTGACGCCATGCCAACTTAAGGCAGGAATGGTGGTTTGCGACAATGGCACCAACCTCCTCTCTGCCCTCCGACAGGGACAAATGACCCATGTGCCCTGTTTGGCTCATGTCCTTAATTTGGTGGTGCAGCGGTTCTTGGGCAGGTACCCGGCCTTACAGGATGTCCTGAGGCAGGCCAGGAAAGTCTGTGTGCATTTCCGCCGGTCATATAATGCCAGTGTTCGGCTGGCAGACCTCCAAAAGGAGTTTAACCTGCCCAAGAACCGCCTAATCTGTGACATGCCCATCAGGTGGAACTCAACGTTGGCCATGCTGCAGCAGAGGGCCATCAATGAGTACCTGTGCGACTATGGCACCAGGACAGGGTCAGGGGAGCTTGTTTTTTTTTCCCCGCGCCAGTGGGCCATGATCAGGGATGCATACACTGTCCTGTCACCATTTGAGGAGGCCACGAGGATGGTGAGCAGTGACAGTGCATGCATCAGTGACACTGTCCCCCTTGTCCACCTATTGGAGCACACGCTGCGTGGAATAATGGACAGGGCACTTGAAGCAGAACAGAGGCAGGAAGAGGAGGATTTCCTTAGCTCTCAAGGCCCCCTTTATCCAGACAGTGTTCCTGTGTGCCCGCCGATCACACAGGAAGAGGATGAGGAGGGGGAAGATTGTGTCAGTATGGAGATGGAGCCTGGCACTCAGCATTAGCAGCAGTCTTTAAGGGATTAGTCCCAAAAAACACATGGACTTGTACGTGGCTGGGAGGAGGTGACTGTGGACCATGTCGTCCTTAGTGACCCAGAGGACTCCGGACCGAATGCCTCAGCAAACCTACGCTGCATGGCCTCCCTGATCCTGCAAAGCCTGCGTAAGGATCCTCGTATTCGTGGTATCAAGGAGAAGGACCAATACTGGCTGGCAACCCTCCTTGATCCACGTTACAAGGGTAAGGTTGCAGACCTTATCTTGCCATCGCAGAGGGAGCAGATGATGAAACATCTTCGGGAGGCCTTGCAGAAAGGTCTGTGCAACGCATTCCCAGAGACTGGGAGGTTACAAACTCCTGTTTCTGGACGTGTTGCTCCTTAGTTAGGAACTCTTAAGGCATCAGCATACCAAGACATTTTGGACAATTTCATGCTCCCAACTTTATAGGAACAGTTTGGGAATGGCCCCTTCCAGTTCCAACATGAATGCGCACCAGTGCACAAAGCAAGGTCCATAAAGACATGGATGAGCAAGTTTGGGGTGGAGGAACTTGACTGGCCTGCACAGCGTCCTGACCTCAACCCGATAGAACACCTTTGGATGAATTACAGCGGAGAGTGCAAGGCCTTCTCATCCAACATCTGTGCCTGACTTAACAAATGCGCTTCTGGAACAATGGTCAAACATTCCTATAGACACACTCCTAAACCTTGTGGACAGCCTTCCCAGAAGAGTTGAAGCTGTTATAGCTGCAAAGGGTAGGCCAACTCAATATTGAACCCTACGGACTAAGACTGGGATGCCATTAAAGGCAGACGTCCTAATACCTTTGGGAATATAGTGTATTTCATGTCATGCATGGGCTGGAGTATGCCATGCACATTGTAAAGGGCAAGTGGGTCTATAGGTAGACAGTGAAGAGTGCACACTTTGAAAAACAAATTAACACACAGTAAGTGGTTCTGCACAATATTGCCAGATATTTAGCAAGGATATATATTGATTTAGCATTTTCTTTATTAATCACAAAGAACCTAAGATTTGCCCATGCCGGAAAAAACAGGAATCTCACTTAACTGCTGACATCAGATACTTCACATACCTTTATTTTGCACTACCCCTATTAAATACTGTATGGTTGCCAGGAGTGAAGAGAGGAAGCCATGGGTAAGCTCTAAATTGCAAGTTGGGGTTTAACTAGGCCTAAAGACTGCCTTCCAGCAACTCAAGTTTTGGGGCAGCAAAATAAAGAGTAAAGCCTCGTACACAAGATCCGTTTGTTGGCCAATCAAGCGTCTGATTTTTGTCCAAGGGGCGTGTACCTGGATCTTGTTTGCATACTAACGGTACACAATTGTCAGCCAACAAACATGAACGTAGTGACGTACTAGCGTAGTGACGAACTACGAGATTATAAAGAGGAAGTTCATTTCTCAAGCGCCACCCTTTGGGCTCTTTGGGCTCTAATTTAGTGGTAGTAGAAGTTTGGTGAGTGTTGATTCGCGCTTTTCTGTTCGTGCTTTTCAGTTCGTGCTTTTCAGTTCGTTTCTGAACGGCCGTTCGTCAACCAGCCACGTTGCGTAATCGGAGGAGAGAACGTGTTATTATTGGGCTTGGTGCTATTGCTTTGACCCAAGTCCAGTCTAGGAAAAGGAGGAGGAGGAGTTCTTGGACCAAAAACTGGTTGCTTAATGACCAATTATGTCATATGCCATTGCTGCGGGAGCTCCAGGACAATAATCTGGGTGATTTCATAATTATCTTCAGATGACAGACCCCTGCTTTCACCAACTCTTGGCATTAGTGACCACTTATATTAAGGAGCAGGGCATATGCATGAGGCTTGCCATCACTCCCGAGCAAAGGCTCAAAGTCACCTTGCGGCACTTGGCGACGGGGAGAAGTCTCCAGGACCTCAAGTTTACAACTGGGATCTCCCCTCAGGCTCTGGGACTCATTATTCCAGAGACCTGCTCAGCCATTATTCAAGTCCTGCAGAAGGACTATATTAGGGTAGGTTTTTACCTTTAAGATCACATTCTATGTATTAATGTTTGCTAATGTATTGTATTAATTTCTTGATTACATAATTATCAATATTGTAATATGCTGTGAATGTCCTCTTTGTCCTCATGCATGCTGTAAGCTTTCCCTGCTGCTTTTTTGGCCTACATGCATATTTTCCTTCACCAACCTCCCCAGCATGCTATCTTGGGCCCATCCACACCTAGTAACTTTTTTTTGTCAGCTACATTTGGGGCTTACCCTAAACAACCCCTAAAATGTGTCCAAATGTTATTGTTGTCCTCAAATTCAGGCAGAGTGCAAGAGGCCATTTTTTGGGGCCTAAACTTATTTGGAACCCTCCCACTCCCTAAAAATGCTAAGTCAACAGATACAAATACTCTATCTGCTGACTTTGCAAAACTCATACACGCCTGATTACCTACAAATTGTAACATAGAACATTTTTGCCTCCTATTATATTGATAGGTTATTTCCGAATGTCAAAATGTGCTGGAATTTGGACAGTGTGTATCCAGATTTTTAGATTATGACACTTCTTACCTGTCCACTGGGCTGCTAATAGTGTAAGTAAGGAGGGGCTGGCCAAAGTATCACAGATTATTTATGCAAACAGCTCTCATGGAAGTGGAGAGGGTTACCTAACCTAAAATTTGTCTAATGGGCCACCAGAGGGGTTGAGGAATAAGATAAGTTGACCTTACACTTTTGTCTTTAAATACTCATTTAAGTTTTCTCCTTATGTTGGCTAAGCATGTCTGTGTCAAATCTGCTTGCAATGTTATGTGTAGAAGTAGTAATTTCTTTTTTCTTTTTTTAATCCATAGTTTTATTCTAACCCAGAGCAAAGGCAGGATGTTGCAGCCCAGTTCCAGCATCAGTGGGATTTTTCCAACTGTGGTGCTATTGATGGCAAGCATGTCCAGATTGTCCCACCACCCAACTCTGGCTCATATTATTTTAATTATAAGGGCTTTTGCAGCATAGTCATGCTAGCTGTAGTGTCTGCCAACTATGAGTTTTTGTATCTGGATGTTGGGAAGAACGGCCGCAACTCTGATGGAGGAGTGATTATGCAGACAGAGTTCTACAAGCGACTCCAGAATGACACCTTAAACTTGCCAACTGCTGAGGAGAATGTTGAGGGCGTCAATTTTGTTTTTGTTGCGGATGAAGGCCTTTGCTCTGGGGGAACATCTGATGAAGCCATTTCCTAAGAGGAACCTCACCTCAGAGGAGAGAATATTCAATTACAGGCTCTCTTGTGTCAGAAGGGTGGTTGAAAACGCCTTTGGAATCCTATCGAATCGTATCAGGCTGTTTTTGACTGCAATTAACCTGGCACTCTACAAAATAAACCATGTGGTCCTGTGCTGCTGTATCCTACATAATTTTTTAAGGAGGAATGCTACCAGCTACCTAGCCTCACTGCCAAGTGACGCGGACCCTGCAGTGCCAGGCCCAGCTGAAGAGGCTGCAGCTTGTCCATCTGTGGGCATGCTGACAGCTATTGAAAATGCCCATGCTGGATTGCCCTCACAAATTGCCAGAGATTTATGGCAGAAATACCTTGAGTATTTTGTAGGTAGAGGGGCAGTGGCTTGGCAATTAATTGTAGCTGATCATGTCTAATATTTTTTTGAGATCATAAACTCATATTTCATTTGAACTACTGTTGTCTGTGTTTCTTATCTGTCTAATATGTTCACAAATGGGCTTTATTTTGGCTACTTGCTATAATAGTGCAAATGTACCTTATTTGCTACATGAGGTGACAATATCTTCTTCAGCTAACTATTACGGTGTGCTGTGGGTCTGCTACACACACACGATGTTTTTGTTCTTAATGGATCTAATGCATGAAGTTCAAAAACATTATGCCTTTTCACTTCTTTAATCTTTTGGAGGCCTAAAAATTGCAGGAGTTGGCCACATTTAAGAGCACATTGTCACTGTAACTACAACAACTTAACAAATACACTGGTATTGAGCTTTGAAATAATAAGCCACACATTGTTTAGTAAAAACATTTTACTCAAAGCACATTCACATGTGTGTTTTAAGGTTTTAAAACAAACCAACATCTTGGTGTATAACATGTATGTTTTGCATTATTTATCATTTTTGTGGCTAAACAGGCATGTTCTAAAACATTAGATACATATCCCAAACTCAGGAACTTAAAAAGTTTTGAGTTTGGTAAAATGAAGGCCAAATGAGACATTAGTATCCCAAGACTGTGTGGATGTTGCCTTCCTCAGATGGGGTGATCTCACCCCTCTAAAAGCCAACATTTGAAGCCATGTACACATGGAGGCATAACAATTCAATTTCCTTTATGATCCCATGCCAAAAACATGTGTAGTTAAAAACATCAGAAACAAGAAACAATACACCATTCATTAAGCCACCCTAATGCCCTGTACACACGATAGGATTTTCCGACGGAAAATGTGTGATAGGACCTTGTTGTCGGAAATTCCGACCGTGTGTAGGCTCCATCACACATTTTCCATAGGAATTTCTGACACACAAAGTTTGAGAGCAGGCTATAAAATTTTCCGACAAAAAAATCCGGAAATTTCGATCGTGTGTACACAAATCTCAGAATCGCATGCTCAGAAGAAAAAAAGAGATGAAAGCTATTGGCTACTGACCCGTTTATAGTCCCGACGTATGTGTTTTACGTCACCACGTTCAGAGCGATCGGAATTTCCGACAACTTTGTGTGACTGTGTGTATGCAAGACAAGTTTGAGCCAACATCCGTCGGAAAAATCCATGGATTTTGTTGTCAGAATGTCCGATCAATGTCCGACCGTGTGTACAGGGCATAAGTCCCATCTGTTCCTAGCATCCATTTTGCTACATTAGTTTACCAACCTTGCACTTGGTCTGATGTCAATGTTTGCTCCTGACTAGTGAACTCCACCATGCTGCACTCTGGGTTTTTTTCTGTGAAAAATGCATAGAAAAGGGAAGGTAATGTCATTTTCCAGAGGGCAAACACTTGACAAGTGCCTACTTTGAAAAAGTCCTGCAGTTGCCCCCCACCCCTCTTGTCTCCTATGGGATACGTGATATATGATGACCATCCTAACAGGCGTGACTCTGTGTGACTGGGAGCCCCAGGGCCTCCCCTCTACCCATGTATACACTGCCAAGGCTGCATTAATGGGCACTGATCCAGGCAGCAACCAGAAAGTGTTCTTTACCCCTTAAGTTCTGCCCTAAGCCCATGGCCTTTGGCCCACCTAGAAACACCCATGTCGGTGGCTAAATTAGTGTGTTTAAAGTTGGCACTTACGTTTTTGGGGGGAAGATGGCCTTGTTGCCTCCCCTGTTGGGGCCCGAGCGAGGGTAGCCTCCCTTCATCCCTTGTGTTGGCTTGGCCGGAGTCTCCTTTTTTGGTGCCTCCCTGTTGAAAGAAAAAAAAAAAGAGTTACAAAAATAAAGAAAGGTCCAAAAACATGACCAAATAAGAATGTTCATATCTGCTATATATTTACTGGTTGGTATGGATGGGTGACAGTGTCAACAAAAAGGCACCACCATCCCTGAATAATATGTATAGATAGGAGGATGATTTAGTGGGATTTTTTGAGTGCCAGGCAAATAGAATTACTAGTAATACACCAAAGTAAAAAAACATCAAAATTTATTAGACATAAGACAGATTTAAAAATTGGCTATACATATATTACGCAGACATCAGTACACATCTATTTAGATGATGAAAAAAGTCACTCAGCAATGGTATCCCGACATGTTTCGCCCTCTAGGGCTTCCTCAGGGGATGTTTGTTGAGAGACAAAGGTCTTTTGTTTTTAATTTCCCAGTCATTACACTTACATTCCTTTTTCTACTGGGCAGAGATTGGCCCCATGGCCTTATCCCTGGGCTCTTCTTGGCCAACTTTTCTGTGTGAAGCGCAATGTCCGTTTTCCTAGTTTGGCTCAACATCAATCGCAGGTAATTCCCTATTGGATGGCTGATGAATGTTGGGTTTGGACGGTCAATGGCAATTTTTCTGAGTATACTTTTGTTGCATCTTGTTTTATATTGTCTCTAATTGTACTCTGTCTCATGCAGTGACACATCTTCCTTTGTCTCTTAACAAACATCACCTGAGGAAGCCCTAGAGGGCGAAACATGTTGGGATACCATTGCTGAGTGACTTTTTTCATCATCTAACTGGATGTGTACTGATGTCTGCGTAATATATGTATAGCCAATACAATTTTTAAATCTGTCTTATGTCTAATAAATTTTGATATGCTTTTACTTTGGTATATTACTAGTAATTCTATTTGCCTGGCACCCAAAAAATCCCACTAAATCATCCTCTTGTCTATACATGGTTTATATTTATCTTCATCTTTGGAATACCAAGTCATACCATGATTTTTGAAAACCTTATATATAATTCTATAGAGCTACTTGGAGAAAGAACATATACAGACAGCTAATTTACACATATACATATTGATTATATACAAATATTGCTTACTTTTTTATGATCTGATGTATGTACTCCATCTGGTCTTGTTAATGGTGTTTGAGATCAGACCATCATTTTCTGATTTGGTCCTTTGATCGTTCCACAGAAAATTTGCACTGCAAAACGGCGATGACCTTCTCCAAAATGAGATCCTTTTGGCTGTTGGGCTTTTCGTAATTGCGCAGCTTGCAGTCATAATCGTAATCGTGCTTCTCTAGGATGCGCACCATCTCCACCATCTCACCCTTGCTCATGGGGGTTGCTTTGTACCTCCTATGAGCTCCACCACGTAATCCACCATGTTGACCCTCCCGAATTTTCCGCCGTGTGTGGCGCATGCAGAAGAGAGATGGTCACGCCCCAGCGTCAAGACGCACTAAGAGCAGAGTTCCACACATGCGCAGTGTATATAAAGCCAGAACGCACAGTCGATGGAATGGCCGTAGGAACGATCTTGGAGTGGAGGACCAAAGGAGCCATAAAACAAAGGTACAATTGGAATTTGGGGCATAGGTGGGTAGTGGCCTATACTGCTTAGATTGAGGCCTATATTGGGACCAGCTTATGAGTTAAGCCAGACATTATGGTTTGTCTTGTGTTCTGTCTTGCAGGCATCATCTCATTTATCATGATGGATAAATTTACCTCACCTGATTTTCTACCCCAATTCATTGACCTGTACTGGGAGCTGCCTGTTTCTGGAAGTTCAAAAGTAGAGACTACTCCAAGAAAATATTGAGGAAGGCATCTTTGGAGAAACTCCTCGAACCAGAACCAGAGAAACCAGTGTAACCCAGGGCAGACATCAACTAGGTCAAGACAAAAATTTCAAACCTGAGGAGTACTTTTAAGGGGAGTTAAACAAGGTCATGGACTCAGAGAGATCTGGAGCTGCAGCGGATGACCTATATGTCCCCAGGCTGTGGTATTACAACAGCCTACGGTTTTTGACCGACCAGACAGAACCCAGGCCATTGCTGTCCACACTCCCTTCAACATCTGCTGAGGCCACGGCTCCTGAGGTCCACACAGGTCCTGCTGCACAGGACCTGTGTGGACCTGAAGATGTGGAGGATCTCAGCTTGACCCAGGTATAGCATTGTTGAACATGTTTGTATCCAAAAATACAATGATGATAACTAGATGTTATTGTTAAAATATTTCTGCCTTAACAAAGTTTCCATATCAATAGACAAAATGATTTGAATATGAGGGAAAATGCTGGGGTCAGAATGATAGTCTTTTCTATTTCTCCACATTCAATTTGCAACAGTGAGGAGATCAAAGTTGTGTTTGATTGATGCCCAAACCCTAAAAAAGATTCTAATTATGTCCCATTTTTATACACAGGAAAGTGTCAGTCTGGAGGAGCCAGCGGCCAGCAGCCAGACGGAGTTGCAGATCCCTCCCCTATGCTAGGGATGAGCTTCGTGTTTGAGTCGAACCCATGTTCGACTCGAACATCATCTGTTCACCCGTTCGCCGATTTGTGAATGATATGGGCCGTTCGCGCCAAATTCGTGTGGCGTGTCATGGCCCATAATTCACTGCGACATCGCAGTGCATTGCTAGCTGATGAAAGCATGCACTATGACCCGCATGCTTGGCCAATCACAGCGCCGTCAGTAGAGAGAGCTGTAATTGGCCAAAGCCAGGGTGGCTTTGGCCAACTATGGCTCAGGGGGTTTAGAACAAGCCCCGCACTATATAAGGCTGCCTGCATGGCGGCCCTGTGTAGTGTGTTCCGGCGTGCTTAGAGAGAGAGACAGTGTCATTTCATTTGAGTATATGTATGCATCCCAGGTGTTGTCTTGTTACATTATTTACAGCTACCTGAAGAAAATTGCTGGTGTTCTTTTGATCCTATTAGTACCACAGTCAGGCAGTTAGACTATTTACAGTTAGTGTAGTGCGTCCTCCTCACAGTGTTCAGTTAAAGCTACAAGTTAGTTTAGTGTGACCTCTGCACAGTGTTCAGCTAAAACTACAAGTTAGTGTAGTGCGTCCTCCTCACAGTGTTCAGCTAAAGCTACAAGTTAGTTTAGTGTGACCTCTGCACAGTGTTCAGCTAAAGCTACAAGTTAGTGTAGTGCGTCCTCTGAACAGTGTTCAGCTAAAGCTACAAGTTAGTGTAGTGCGACCTCTGCACAGTGTTCAGCTAAAGCTACAAGTTAGTGTAGTGCGTCCTCCTCACAGTATTCAGCTAAAACTACAAGCTAGTGTAGTGCATCCTCCTCACAGTGCTCAGCTAAAACTACAAGTTAGTGTAATGCGACCTCTGCACAGTGTTCAGCTAACGCTACAAGTTAGTGTAGTGCGTCCTCTGAACAGTGTTCAGCTAAAGCTACAAGTTAGTGTAGTGCGACCTCTGCACAGTGTTCAGCTAAAGCTACAAGTTAGTGTAGTGCGTCCTCCTCACAGTATTCAGCTAAAACTACAAGCTAGTGTAGTGCATCCTCCTCACAGTGCTCAGCTAAAACTACAAGTTAGTTTTTTGTGAGCTCTGCACAGTGTTGCGCGCGCGTTCCTGCTGGTCCTGTTGTGCGTGCTCCTGCGGGCACTGGCGTGTGCGACTCGGCTGGCCGTGGGGTGCCTGCTGGTGTTGGGCACTAGTTTGCATCATCTGGTGGGGACTGGCGTGCACGCCAGTGTGCGGGTGCACGCGTGCGGGCGGGTGCGCGTGCTGGTGCTCGCGCGTGCCGTTTGGCACCAATCCATCTATTTAAGCTGGCTTCACTCTCTGATCAGTGCTGCCTGATCAACAGCTCTGCCGTTCCCTTGTACCTGTTTCCTGTGCCTGTAACCAGATATCCTGACTAACCCGGCTTGTCTCTTGGATTCCTCTGAACTCTGCCTGCACCTGACCTCTGGCCTGTCTGACTATTCTTCTGCCTGCTCCGTTGTACCTCGTTGCCCGCCTGTTGCCGAACCCAGCCTGTCTCCAGACCTTCCTGTTCAGTCTCTGTTGGCCTGTGTTTCAGCCTGCACCTTGCTGTTAAGGACTGCTCATCCACCAGCATCTGGACTCTATTACCATACTCCTGCGCTCCCTGTATACTCTACCAGGGGCCGCGAGTCGGACGCGTAAGGGGACCTACCCTCTGCCCAAGCAGACTCACCGGTCTGGTAAGTGAGAAGTCTGATACAGCTAAATAAGCTACAAGTTAGTTTTTTGCGAGCTCTGCACAGTGTTCAGCTAAAGCTACCTGTAGAAGGTTGGTGGTGTTTTCCTGATCCTATCACTACCGCAGGCAGCTAAATAAGCTACAAGTTAGTTTTTTGCGAGCTCTGCACAGTGTTCAGCTAAAGCTACCTGTAGAAGGTTGGTGGTGTTTTCCTGATCCTATCACTACCGCAGGCAGCTAAATAAGCTACAAGTTAGTTTTTTGCGAGCTCTGCACAGTGTTCAGCTAAAGCTACCTGTAGAACGTTGGTGGTGTTCTCATACTACAGGCAGTTGATTTTGCTAGCTGCAGTATCAGTATATATATATATATATATATATATATATATATATCCCAGCTTAGTGCAGCTACAGGCCATTAGTATGTCTGGAAGGCCAACAAGGAGAGGCAGACAGTCACAAGCCAATAAAAGAGGGCAAGCAGGCTCTGTGTCTAGAGGCAACAGTGCTGGTCGTGGAGATGGTGCATCCTCATCAGCACGTGGCCGTGGGACACGCATGGCCTTTTTTTCGTCAGCTGGCCATGTTGAGCCGCAACATGCGGAAGACATGGTCGAGTGGATGACCAAGCGTCCTCATCCTCCTCATCCTCTCTCACCCATGCTCAGGGTACTTTGTCTGGCAAAGCAACTGCCAACGCGGCCTCTTCCCTCGGCTCAATGGCATCAGTGACTCCTTCCCTAGCCCCACCATGTCCTCCTGAGGAGTCCCTCGAACTGTTTGACCACAGTGTTGGGTACATGCTCCAGGAGGATGCCCAGCATTTAGAAGGCACTGATGATGATACTGAGCTAGATGAAGGCAGTAACGTGAGCACGGACAGAGGGGGTGCCCAAGAAGGACAGCAATCTGGCAGTCATGCTCCCCCTGCTGCAGCATACTGCCAGGTTTGCTCCAGTGATGAGGAGGGAGGGGATGATGAGGTCACTGACTCAATGTGGGTGCCTGATAGGAGAGAGGAGGAGGAGGCACATCACCAACGAGGCAGGATGCCCTCCAGGGTCCAGCCTAAGGGCAGCACACTGACTGCATCACACCCCAAAGCTCCGCATGTGCATGGCGCTGCTGTCTCTGCGCGTTATTCCAAAAGTTCTTTGGTGTGGGCCTTTTTTGAGACGAGTGCATCAGATCGCACCACTGCTATTTGCAACATATGTCTCAAGCGTATCTCACATGGCCAAAACATCTCCCGCTTGGGCACCACATGCTTGACCAGACATATGTTGACCTGCCATGCAGTTCGTTGGCAAGCGTATCTAAAAGACCCACACCAAAGAACAAAGAGGAACTCTCCTTGCTCCTCATCAGCTGAGATCTCCAATCCCATGATACCTTCAGTCCTCTCTGAGACCTGCACTGAGAGGAATGAAGGTGTAGAATTAGGTGTGTTACAGCCAAGTACTTGTGGGCAATCTGCTTTCGGTACACCGACATCAGATTGTACCAGGCAAATATCCCTGCCCCAGCTGTTGCACCGCCGAAAGAAGTTCACTCCCAGCCATCCGCATGCCCAGCGATTGAATGCTAGCTTGGCAAAATTGCTAGCACTTCAACTGCTGCCTTTTCCGTTAGTAGACTCTGCCCCCTTCCGTGAGTTTGTGGAATGTGCGGTTCCTCAGTGGCAGGTACCCAAACGCCACTTTTTCTCACGGAAGGCGATTACGGCTCTCTACCGGCATGTGGAAGGCAATGTCCATGCCTCGCTGGACAGGGCGATCAGCGGTAAGGTGCATATTACCGCTGACTCATGGTCCAGCAGGCATGGACAGGGACATTACCTAAGTTTCACCGCGCATTGGGTGATTCTGCTGGCAGCTGGGAAGGATGCAGGACAAGGTGCAGTAGTGTTGGAGGTTGTTCCACCACCACGCCTCGAAAATGCCACTACTAATGATTGTGACACACCTCTCTCCTCCACCCCCTCCTCTTCTTCTTCCTCCATGGCTTCTTCCTGTGCTTTGTCCTCGGAACCAGCAGTGCTCCGTAGCCGTTCAAGGGGCTACGCAAGTATGCAGGCCAAAAGATGCCATGCGGTGCTTGAGCTGGTGTGTTTAGGGGACAGGAACCACACTGGGGCAGAGGTTCTGTCAGCTCTGCAGGGGCAGGTTCAGAGGCGGTTGACGCCATGCCAACTTAAGGCAGGAATGGTGGTTTGCGACAATGGCACCAACCTCCTCTCTGCCCTCCGACAGGGACAAATGACCCATGTGCCCTGTTTGGCTCATGTCCTTAATTTGGTGGTGCAGCGGTTCTTGGGCAGGTACCCGGCCTTACAGGATGTCCTGAGGCAGGCCAGGAAAGTCTGTGTGCATTTCCGCCGGTCATATAATGCCAGTGTTCGGCTGGCAGACCTCCAAAAGGAGTTTAACCTGCCCAAGAACCGCCTAATCTGTGACATGCCCATCAGGTGGAACTCAACGTTGGCCATGCTGCAGCAGAGGGCCATCAATGAGTACCTGTGCGACTATGGCACCAGGACAGGGTCAGGGGAGCTTGTTTTTTTTTCCCCGCGCCAGTGGGCCATGATCAGGGATGCATACACTGTCCTGTCACCATTTGAGGAGGCCACGAGGATGGTGAGCAGTGACAGTGCATGCATCAGTGACACTGTCCCCCTTGTCCACCTATTGGAGCACACGCTGCGTGGAATAATGGACAGGGCACTTGAAGCAGAACAGAGGCAGGAAGAGGAGGATTTCCTTAGCTCTCAAGGCCCCCTTTATCCAGACAGTGTTCCTGTGTGCCCGCCGATCACACAGGAAGAGGATGAGGAGGGGGAGGATTGTGTCAGTATGGAGATGGAGCCTGGCACTCAGCATTAGCAGCAGTCTTTAAGGGATTAGTCCCAAAAAACACATGGACTTGTACGTGGCTGGGAGGAGGTGACTGTGGACCATGTCGTCCTTAGTGACCCAGAGGACTCCGGACCGAATGCCTCAGCAAACCTACGCTGCATGGCCTCCCTGATCCTGCAAAGCCTGCGTAAGGATCCTCGTATTCGTGGTATCAAGGAGAAGGACCAATACTGGCTGGCAACCCTCCTTGATCCACGTTACAAGGGTAAGGTTGCAGACCTTATCTTGCCATCGCAGAGGGAGCAGATGATGAAACATCTTCGGGAGGCCTTGCAGAAAGGTCTGTGCAACGCATTCCCAGAGACTGGGAGGTTACAAACTCCTGTTTCTGGACGTGTTGCTGAGGCTTCGGTCAGTCAAAGAAGGAACGGTGAAGAAGGTGGCCGTCTGACCGGTGCGTTCAGACAATTTTTTAGTCCGCAGCCCCAAGGTATGATCGGTTCCAGCAACCATCACCAGCGTCTGTTTTACATGGTGCAGTAATACCTAGGGTCAAGATCTGACTTGGACACCTTTCCCACAGAAAATCCTTTGGGTTACTGGGTCTTGAGGATGGATCACTGGCCAGGGCTTGCACAGTATGCAATTGAGCTACTGGCCTGTCCTGCATCCAGCGTTCTTTCGGAACGCACATTCAGTGCTGCTGGAGGCTTTGTAACCGATCACAGGGTGCGTCTGTCCACCGACTCAGTCGATCGACTGACCTTCATAAAAATGAATCAGTCTTGGATCACCACCAGCTACCAAGCACCTGATGCTGATGTAACCGAATAATTTTTTTTGAAATCTCAGATCCCTTCAAAGACTGCCTATGCTGATGCTGAGTGACTATCCTGAGTAATTATTCTCCTCAATGATCACGCTGATAGCTTGTAAGAACATTTTTGGTTCTGGGCGCCACCACCAGTGCCTAAGGCCCAATTTTTCAGCCCCTGTTTAACAGGGGCGTGTAATTACAATTTTTGATGCAATACTTTGCAGCAGGGCTCGTTCCTGCCTTCCAACTAGAGTATCTGTGAGGGGTTGCAGTGTTGTGGCACCAGCACCAGTGCCTAAGGCCCAATTTTTCAGCCCCTGTTCAACAGGGGCATGTAATTACAATTCTTGATCTAATATTTCACAGCAGGGCCCATTTCTGCGCCCACCAAGAGTGAGTGAGGACTTACAGTGTTGTGGCACCAGCACCACCACCACCACCAAAGGCCCAATTTTTCTGCCCCTGTTCAACAGGGGCATGTAATTACAATTCTTGATCTAATATTTCACAGCAGGGCCCTGTGAGGGCTTACAGTGTTGTGGCCACAACAACACCTAAGGCCCAAATTTCTGCTGAGTATATAGGGCAGGCCCCTACTTTCAAACATCCAACTTACAAACGACACCTACTTGCAAACGGAAGGAGACAACAGGAAGTGAGATGAAATCTACCCCTAGGAAGGGAAATTCTCTCCTGTAAGAGTTAATATGGGAAAAACATTTCTCCTTTCCACTGATGCTTTATCACCAATCCTTGTTTCACAAAAAAACCCAAATTTTCAAAAAACATTTGTCATTGGGACAAAAAATGAGGTGAAATCTTCTGAAGAGGAGCACAGACAGCAAAACAAATGTCACAGGGGTGATAACCCTTCCCTATGTTTTCCAAAAAGCTTAAAATAGATTTTTTGGCTGGAGCTAAACACGTTAAAAATGTACCAGTTCAAAATGACAAACAGATTCTACTTAACAACAAACCTACAGTCCCTGTCTTGTTTGCACCGCCTGCATACTGCTGTTCAGAGTACAGAGCCTGTATACTGCTGGTTCCTTTTTTAATTTGGGTGCAGGGTTCCCCTTAATATCCATACAAGACCCAAAGGGCCTGGTAATGGACTGGGGGGTACCCATGCTGTTTGTCTCACTGATTTTCTTCCATATTGCCAGGACCCGACATTACATTAAAGCCGCAAGCAGTTTTAAATGACTTTTTTTCCTTTAAAAATGACATTTTGTGCAGGGACTGTTCTAAGCATGGGAAACACGCGCCACTTTACAGGCATACTATAGACACCCACCAGGTACGATATTTAAAGGAATATTTCACTTTTTTTTTTTTTTTTTTACTTTAAGCATCATTAAAATCACTGCTCCCGAAAAAACTGACGTTTTTAAAAGTTTTTTTTTCATTGATACATGTCCCCTGGGGCAGGACCCGGGTCCCCAAACCCTTTTTAGGACAATACCTTGCAAATTAGCCTTTAAAATGAGCATTTTTTATTTTGAGCGTTCGAGTCCCATAGACGTCAATGGGGTTCTAACGTTCGTGCGAATTTTCGGTCTGTTCGCAGGTTCTGGTGCGAACCGAACCGGGGGGGGGTTCGGCTCATCCCTACCCTACGCCCTCCTGCTGCTAAAAGGGCCAGGAAGAGCAGGAATCTGGAAGAGGCCACAGCTTGTTTTCTCAGCCAGGCCACTACTGCGCTCAGTGGCGTCACTAGGGTTGGTGTCACCCAGTGCGGTAAAACATGGTGTCACCCCCTCCACCAACTATAGTCGCCCCTCAGTACAGACCCCCCCTCCACTAAGTGCAGACCCCCCACTAAGTATAAACCCCTCTCTCAGTACAGACCTCCCATCAGTATAGACCCCCTCAGGACAAACCACCCCCCTCTATTAGTACAGACCCCCCAGAACAAACCACCCCCCCTCCATTAGTACAGACCCCCCATAACAAATCACCCCCCCTCTATTAGTACAGACCCCCCCAAACAAACCACCCCCCTCTATTAGTACAGACCCCCCCAGAACAAACCACCCCCCTCTATTAGTACAGATCCCCCGACAAACCACCCCCCTGCATTAGTACAGACCCCCCCAGAACAAACCACCCCGCCCTATTAGTACAGATCCCCCGACAAACCACCCCCCTGCATTAGTACAGACCCCCCCAGCCAAACTACCTCCCCTACATTAGTACAGACCCCCCAGGACAAACCACCCCCCTACATTAGTATAGACCACCCCCAGAACAAACCACCCCTCCTTACATTAGTATAGACCCCCCCAGGACGAAACCACCCCCCTACATTAGTATAGACCACCCCCAGAACAAACCACCCCTCCTTACATTAGTATAGACCACCCCCAGAACAAACCACCCCTCCTTACATTAGTATAGACCCCCCCAGGATGAAACCAGCCCCCCCTACATTAGTATAGACCCCAGGACAAACCACCCCCCTACATTAGTATAGACCCCCCAAGACAAACCACCCCCCTACATTACTATAGACCCCCCCAGGACAAACCCCTCCCCCTACATTAGTATAGACCCCCCCAGGACAAACCACCCCCCCTACATTAGTATAGACCCCCCAGGACAAACCACCCCCCCTACATTAGTATAGACCCCCAGGACACACCACCCCCCTACATTAGTATAGACCCCCCCAGGACACACCACCCCGCCTACATTAGTATAGACCCCCAGGACAAACCACCCCCACCTACATTACTATAGACCCCCCCAGGACAAACCACCCCCCTACATTACTATAGACCCCCCAGGACAAACCCCTCCCCCTACATTAGTATAGACCCCCCCAGGACAAACCACCCCCCCTACATTACTATAGACCTCCCCAGGACAAACCACCCCCCCTACATTACTATAGACCCCCCAGGACAAACCCCTCCCCCTACATTAGTATAGACCCCCCCAGGACAAACCACCCCCCCTACATTACTATAGACCCCCCAGGACAAACCACCCCCCCTACATTAGTATAGACCCCCCAGGACAAACCACCCCCCCTACATTAGTATAGACCCCCCAGGACAAACCACCCCCCCTACATTACTATAGACCCCCCCAGGACAAACCCCTCCCTCTACATTAGTATAGACCCCCCCAGGACAAACCACCCCGCCTACATTAGTATAGACCCCCCCAGGACAAACCACCCCCCCTACATTACTATAGACCCCCCAGGACAAACCCCCCCCCCTACATTAGGTTAATTTAAAACACCCGGGCGGCAGCTGGAGAGGAGAGGACAGTATGCAGCCGCGCCGCCCGGGTGAAGTGTGTCAGGCTTGGGAAGCATGCGTCAGGGAGGTCGGAGGAGGAGAACTGTCTGAAGTGGAACACGTTGGGCACGCCCCCCCCCCCAGTGACGTCAGTCACGTCTTTGCGCGGCTGGTCTCTCACACATAGACAGCCGCTCCGATCTAATTTCGCTCTCCTCCTCTGACAGGAGGAGGGAGGAGGGACGGGGGATGGGCTTCGACACTCGGCAGGTCGAGGCGGCGATCAGCAGAGAGCCGCCTACGGACAAGGAAGAGGAGAAGGGAGGGGAGCACTCTGGCGCTTCAGCGCCCCCACCTCTGTGGCGCCTGGGTGCACTGCACCCCGTCCAGGATCGTCCCTGCTCGGGATGGTGTCACCCCTCTAGTGGGTGGCACCCGGTGCGGACCGCACCCCCCGCCCCCGTCTAGCAACGCCACTGACTGCGCTCCGTACAGACCCAGATGAGGCTGAGGCATTTGGGTGTGTGATGGCCAATAAATTAAGGCAGATGGCCAGTGAGCAAAGGAGCACGTGTGAGGAACTCATCCTGCAGCTCCTCAACAAGGGGGTGAGGGGCAAATTTCAGATAATACACACCTGTGTGATTTTGTGGCCCCACATCCACCACCTCCACAGCCAACCCACCCACCACAGCAGCATGGCGGTCAGTGGCAATTCCATCCACAAGACCCCCAACAAGCCCTCTGGACTGGGGATTTTCACCCCTTCACCACTTATTAATTTCTCTCTTTTTTATTTTATTTTTTTCAATAATGATTTTATTTGTTATATTTTTGTATGCATAGAATGCACTTTTTGGTTAACTTCTTTGTATTTGGATGGCAGATAGCATCTCTAATTACATTTTTTTTTTTATGCACAATAAAAAAATTGTGGAGAATAATACTTGGCTATGTGTTTTACTTCAAATGACTGTTTGGGAGTAGGCAGTTACATTTAAAAAAAAATACAATGTAAAATTAACAAGGGACACCAACATAGTTGTATCTTTGATCTTAAAAACTCATGGATAATGGTGTTGTGGTAACTTGCCCAAAAAAAACAAACAAGCATAATAATAATATTCTTGATATTACTAGAAAACAAAAGCCTTTTAAAATACGTTTGCCATAACTCCACCAGTATCACCAGCAAAGCAGCTTCATTATTATCCCATTAAACAAGAAGAGAATGTGCGCTGCATTTCAACATTTCATAATTTGCTGCGTCACGAATGTTAATTCTCCATTCCGAATGCTAGTTTTCAAGACCGACCGCTTCCGGGCTCGTTCCTTGCTTCCGATTATGCGTGTTTGTACTTTTGACTTTTGTGTGACGGACTTGTGTACTGACGACACGAAAATCAGACAACAGACCGTTGTCCGCCAAAAATTTATTCGCCTGCCATCCAACATTGTTGGGCCAAAGTTGGACAACAATTGTCCGAAAGAGCATACTAACAGTAAGATTTTAGGACAACAGTCTGTCAACAGACAATCCCCTGCCAACAATCGGATCATGTGTACGAGGCTTAAGTATGTGCAGCTGGCAAAGGTGGCAGTTTGGTCAACCTGCATATGTAAAGCACAGGTTCACTTTAATTAGCTACGTTTTTTATTTTTTGTATTTCCTCTTAAGCAGGTTAATATGAAATACTGCTTATGAATTTTTCATATTTATAATCTTCTACCAGCAGGCGGTGAGTGCAGTGCAACAGAGCTGCCTAACCATCAAGCTGGTTTACTACTATGCTGTGTGGATGAATAGACATGATCATTAGAACATCAGGTTACACATACACAGCTGAATGAGTTGGAGGAAGAACGCGTCAGCAGAGAGGATGTCCATGTGGATTTATAACACAGGAGCAACTACCAGGTGCAGGGCTAGTGCTGTGTAAATGAAACAAGGAGGCACAATAAAGGGTTTCATTCAAACGTGCTGTGAAATTTATGATCAATAAAACAGTAAGCGGTCTGTCTTCTTGTTTCTTTGCCCATTGATAGTACTAAATGTGGTATACCCAGGAGCAATGGGTACTGTCATTTAAGACTATATATCTTGGAACCTGCAATCTGGGTTGTGAATCGGGTGCTATATTTAGAACTATAAACAACAAAGCCTCAAAGCAAAATGGAGCCCCAATCTCTGCGGCTCTTCATTGGTAGCCAGTGGCATATATTCCACACCTAATAATATTGGTTATAAAAAAAACACCGGAGACCATTTTCTCACCATCACTACCCCTCACTCCTTTTCCATTGCAGCCAGACAGACTGAACCTGGCTTTTGTGGACTGATGCACAGAAAGAATTCCTCAATTTTCAAGCCATGGTTTGATTTTTTTACAGCAGGGGGGATTAATAACACCAGGGGCTATTCTTTTGCAAATCATTTGCAGACTCCAGCAGACTCTAATGCTCCATAGCAGCTGTCTGGATTGCTGTTGCAGAGCCATTGTTTAGCACAGGCATTACTAAATGGCGGACCACGGTCTGGGTGTGGACCAAGTCACTGTCCCATCCAGACTACCATTTATTATTATTATACAGGATTTATATTGCACCAACAGTATACACAGTGCTTTACAATTTAGAGGGGGGACAGTAGAATTACAATACAATTCAATACAGACGGAATAGGAGGGCCCTGCTCATGGAGCTTACAATCTAAAGGGATTAGGAGGTGGTACAGAAGGTAATAGCTGTAGGAGATGATCTGATAGGGGTGACTCAGGTACAGTTCTTAGGTGGGGGTGGGGTAGGCTTCCCTGAATAAGGAAGTTTTCCGGGATCGCCTAATGGCAGACAAGGTAGAGGCTGACCGGACATACTGGGGTAGGGAGTTTCAGAGGATGGGAGAAGCTCTGGAGAAGTTTTTAAGGCGAGCTTGGGAGGAGGTAACAAGGAAGCTAGAGAGCAGGAGGTCTTGGGAGTTGCAGATGACACTGGTGATGTAGCTGGGGACCTTTTTGTTCCCAGCCATCTTGCTGTTATCCTCACAGAGCTGACAGTGAGAGGCAGGACAGTTCTAGATGGAGGGCAGGATCGGCCTAAGATTAACAAGCAAGTGATAGGTTTCTACGATAAAGAGTAGTATTAGCAACAAATCACTTCCTTGCAGCTCCCGCCCTCCATCCAGACCTGCTGTGCCTCCTGCCCTCCGTTCTGTCTGTGTAAGGTAGAAAAAATAAAGGGAGGGGTGCGAAGTAAAAGGGGTCTGAGGACACAAGTGTGAAGTGGGGTTGATGTGAAAAGGAGCTGTGGACTAAATGTGGGGGGGGCTGAGCACATTAAAGTGGAGAGCTTAGAACAGTAATGGGGGGCTGAGGACATTAAAATGGGGGGGCTGAGGATAGTAATGTGGGGTGGGGGGGCTGAGGACGGTGATGTGGGAGATTGGGGACTGTGATGAGGGGGGCTGAGGACATTAAAGTGGGGAGCTTAGAACACGAATTGGGGGGGCCTGAGGACATTAAAATGGGGGGGCTGAAGATAGTAATGTGGGGGGAAGGGCTGAGGACTGTGATGTGAGTGATTTAGGGCTGCGATGAGGGGAGCTGAGGACATTAAAGTGGGGGGTCTTATGACTGTGATGCGAGGGGTTGAAGACTGTAATGCAGGGGGCTTAGGACAGTAATGTGGGGGACTTCAGCAGAGTCTAATGCTCCATAGGAGGAGGGGTTTGGGGCAGTGGATCATGTCAGTAGGGCAGTAGACAGTGTCAGTAGAGCAGTGGATGGTGGACTGTGATGTGGGGTTAAGGATTGTAATGTGGGGGCCGAGGACATTAAGGTGAGGGGGAGCTGAGGAGAGTAATGTGGGGGGGTGAAGACTGATTTGAGGGGTGGAGAACTGTAATGTGTGGAGTGATGAGAATAGTAATGTGGTGGAAGGAAGAGGACTGTGTAATGTGTGTGTGTGTGTGTGGGGGGGGGGGTGTCTGAGGACAGTAATGTATGGGGGGGTGGGGGGGGGCTGAGAACTGAAAATTTACAAAAACTTTCTCCAGGTCCCAAAATCACTTAGCTCCAAGACATGGGCCATCATGTAAGTCTAATACAGTTGTGAGCCCCTAACAAGTAATCATGAAACATCAAAAAATTAAGAAACTAGGGGCTCAAGCTCGAACCATCACAGAACTGGGTCTCTATAAAAACGTATCCCAAAAATCTAGACAAATGCATAAAAAAAACAACTTTATTGTACATGTAACACATAGAGCATTATAAAATCAATCATAGACCCCAAACCACAATGTCAATATTGCACAATTATTTCACATTCTCATTCATCCTAGATTGACTGATCCTGGATACTGTAATATTGGCTATGAGCAGAAGGGATGTGCAGAAAATCCCTTAGTCCCAGTTCACACTAGTGCGATGACAGACATTGCATGTGATTCGCACCGCATTGTTATGCAGATCACATACGATGTCTGTGCAATGCGATTTTAGCCACACAAAATGTATGGTTGAAATTACATCGCATTTGCACCAAAATGGTTCAGGACCCTTTTTTTTGGTTTGCACTGGAATCGGATCGCATGGATGTTCACACCTATGCGATCAGATTCCTGCACCATTTCACAGTTTCCACTGCGATCCGATTTGGGGGTGTCATTAACTTTACATTGGCACCCCATCGGTTCGCAGATCTCAGTGTGAACCACTGTGCGAAGAGAGAACCCGCACTGGATTCGCAGGCTTCCCACATCGCACCAGTGTGAACCGAGCTTAAATATGATTCTTCAGGAAAACCAGGAATGATAATATATGTTCCCCTTGTATCAGTAGCTGGAAACTAATATATGGATGCAAGACTTCCCTCCAATAGAGTGTTACATCTGATGCATAAACAAGTGTGTATTCCAACTTCTGGGCAACAAAACATGAGACCAGAACATATGTGGCTGGGTACAGAGTCCTGTGTAGGAGTAGTAGGCAGCAATTGATGAAAAGTCCATAGAACTTTCTTCCACACTGTGGTTTAGAGGAGGACTCCAAACTTGAGACTAAAATTATATGTTCCAACAAGGGGCGTATCATAAAATCAGTGGGCCCTTGTGCAAGATCAAAAATGGGCCCTAGGTATTGATTTAAAATAAATGTGGCATGCTTTGCGCACCACGGCACAAAGTAGTTGTGTTTTAAATTTTTCTAAATATTGGGTGTGGCTTAAAGGGGGTGTGGTTAAATAGTCTGAGACGACTTACATAGTACAGAAAGTGGTAAGGTTAAATGAGGAATGTACAGTGCGGAGTGTATGGCGGCGGGTAGTATGTACAGGGGAGAAGTGTGGATATTATGGTGGTGGGCAGTATGTGCAGGAGAGGAGTGCGTACTGTATGGCAGGATGTGCAGGTGAGGAGTGCGAAGTGTATGGCAGGATGTGCAGGAGAGGAGTGCGTACTGTATGGCAGGATGTGCAGGTGAGGAGTGCGAAGTGTATGGGAGTATGTGCAGGAGAGGAGTGTGTAGTGTATGGCAGGATGTGCAGGAGAGGAGTGCGTAGTGTATGGGAGTATGTGCAGGTGAGGAGTGCGTAGTGTATGGGAGTATGTGCAGGAGAGGAGTGCGTAGTGTATGGGAGTATGTGCAGGAGAGGAGTGCGTAGTGTATGGGAGTATGTGCAGGAGAGGAGTGCAGAGTGTATGGCGGGATGTGTAGGAGAGGAGTGCGTAGTGTATGGGAGTATGTGCAGGAGAAGAGTGCAGAGTGTATGGCGGGATGTGCAGGTGAGGAGTGCGTAGTGTATGGGAGTATGTGCAGAAGAGGAGTGCAGAGTATATGGCAGGATGTGCAGGTGAGGAGTGCGTAGTGTATGGGAGTATGTGCAGGAGAGGAGTGCGGAGTGTATGGCAGGATGTGCAGGTGAGGAGTGCGTAGTGTATGGGAGTATGTGCAGGAGAAGAGTGCAGAGTGTATGCCAGGATGTACAGGTGAGGAGTGTGTAGTGTATGGGAGTATGTGCAGGAGAGGAGTGCAGAGTGTATGGCGGGATGTGCAGGTGAGGAGTGCGTAGTGTATGGGAGTATGTGTAGGAGAGGAGTGCGAAGTGTATGGGAGTATGTGCAGGAGAGGAGTGCAGAGTGTATGGCAGGAAGTGCAGGTGAGGACTGCGTAGTGTATGAGAGTATGTGCAGGAGAGGAGTGCAGAGTGTACGGTTGTGGGTAGTGTGTGCAGAATGGTGTCAGTAGGGCAGTGGATGTTGTCAGTAGTTCTTTATTTTTATTATTTACATTTTCTTTACAATTGCATTTTTTATTTTTTTTTTTTTTTTTTTTTTTTTAGTTAAAATTATTTTTGGGTGCCAGTGGATGGTGTCAGTAGGGCAGTGGATGGTGTTAGTAGAGCAATCAACAGTGTCAGATATTTTTTTAATTTTTATTATTTTATTTTTTAACATTCTTTACAATTTTATTTTGTAATTATTTTTTACAATTTATTTTTGTCATTTTCTTTTTAACAATGATTTGAGGGGGGGCAGTGGACAGTGTCAGTAGGGCAGTGGAGGGTGTCAGTAGTTTTATGTTTTTATTATTTTATTTTCTATTATTTTTTACAATTACATTTTTGTTATTTTTCTACAATTTTTTATATTTTATTTTTTCAACAGTGCAGTGCGGGGGGGGGGGGGGGGGCGCGACAGTGGAAGGTGTGAGTAGGGCAGTTTTTATTTTTATTTTTTTAAATTTTTATTACAAATATATTTTTTTTCTTTTTTTTTTTCATAATGCTTTTTGGGGGAGGAAGGGTTTGGGGCAATGGATTGTGCTGGTAGGGCAGTGGACGGTGTCAGTAGAGCAGTGGATGGTGTCAGTAGTTTTTTCTTTTTCACTATTTAATTAATTTTTAAGAATATTTTTTACAATTTATTTTTTAATATCTTTTACAATTATTTTTTTTTTTAGGGGCTTTGAAGTCTAAACAGACCCCTGACATCTCCCCTATGAGACAGGGAAAGGGACTGAGGACACAGATTCCCCCGTCCCTTTCTCTGTAGCTTCAGCTGCACTGAAGATGAATGGACAGGAGACAGAGGCTCCTCCCCATTCATAAACTGAAGCAGAGGAAACACAGATGTACGATGCTCAGTTATGAATGGACAGTCAGCGATCAGTGACTGGGCTCATTCAGAAAAGGAAGGGATCGGCCTCATCCTCCACTCTCCATCCACATTTCCAGAGAGGAGAGGAGGGAAGCGCTGTGGGGGGATGAGGGGGGGCCGGAGGAGCACACTGATTGACAGTTGGGGATAATTGGTGCAGTGGTGGGGGCAGTTACAAGCACCGATCTCCCTGTGTGACTTTCAATGAAGCCGCTGACCGCCGCGGGAGGGGGAGGAAGAGAATTTCAGCTGCTTCACTTTAAGCTATACAGGGAGATCGGTGCTTGTAAGACCCCTTTCACACTGGGGCTGCGTTAGCGCTTTAGCACTGTTTAAGTGGCACTTTTTGCCCGCTAGTGGGGCGCTTTTAACCCCAAAAAAGGGGGTTAAAAACTCCCGTTTTGTGGCACTTTCAAATCGCTTTTAAGGTGCTTTGAAAGCACTGCCCATTCATTCCAATGGGCAGGGGCATTTTGGGAGTGCTGCATACAGCGCCCCTAACCCGCACCAAAGATGCTGCTTGTAGGACTTTTTTTCCCATCCCACAAGCGCACCACCCCAGTGTGAAAAGTCACACTGGAATGAATGGGAGGCAGTTTTCAGGTGCTTAGCAGAGGCTATTTCCAGCACTAAAGCACCTGAAAACCACCCCAGTGTGAAAGGGGTCTGACTGCCCCCACCACCGCACCGATCATGCCAAGCTGTCAACCAGTGTACCAACCAAGGACAGATCACCAATGGGTGCAGTGTTGGTCAGAGCACAGTGCCCCCCCTCCCCCAGGGGCCCATGTGTAAAGAACACCCTGCACCCATGGATGATATGCCATCCCTTGCACGCTGTACAGAGATTATAGACTAACAACATCTGCAATACCGTCCATTAGACTGATTATCACATATAGCATGGTCTAGAGGAGAGCTCAAAACTATGGTCATATAGGGGCTGAGGACAGTAATGTGGGGTGAGGGGGCTGAGGACTATCATGTGGGGAGGGGCTGAGGACTTAGAGTGGGGGGGCTGAGGAACTATCATGTGGGGGGGATGAGGACTATCATGTGGGGTTGCTGAGGACTGTAACATGGGGGGCTGAGGACTATCATGTTGGGGGCTGAGGACAGTAACTTGGCGGGGGCTGAAGACTATCATGTGGGGGGGCTGAGGACTGAAACTTGGGGGGTAGCTGAGGACTATCATGTGGGGGGTCTGAGAACTGTAACGTGGGGGGATGAGGACAATCATGTGGGGTGGCTGAGGACTATCTTGTGGGGGGGCTGAGGACTATCACGTGGGGGGCTGAGGACTGTAATGTGGTGGGATGATGTAAAAAGGGGCAGAGTACTCCGCAGTGAAGGGGGCAGAGGACAGTAATGTGGGAGGGTGCTGAGGACTATAATGTGGGGGGGGGGCTGAGGACTGTAACATGGAGGGGAGGCTGAGGACTATCATGTGGGGGGGGGCTGAGGGACTGTAATGTGGTGGGATGATGTAAAGAGGGGCAGAGTACTTCGCAGTGAAGGGGGCTGAGGACTGTAATGTGGTGGTATGATGTAAAAAAGGGGCCGAGTACTCGGCAGTGAAGGGGGCAGAGGACAGTACTGTTGGGGAGGTTGATGTCAAGGAAGTGTGAGAACACTACTGTGACAGGGGTGAAGGGGGGTGATGTAACAGGGGGGCTGAGGACACTCATCAAGAAGGGATCTTGATGTGAAAGGGGAGGGGACTGTGATGTGCAATGGGGACTGAGGACACTGATGTAGGTTCAGGTGAGGTTCAGGTTTGTGCATGCTCATTTGGCGCACACATTGTGGGTAGGTCAGCCCATTCATTTTATTGGGCTGCACTACCCACGAGAAACACGGAGTAAGAAATCCCCAACCCTTTTATTAAAATCAAGCCGCATGGTGCTGCAGCAACATGAGATTTGCCACACACTAAAATGCACCACAGGTGCCAACATGAGATTCAGACCTCTGCTGGAAGAAAACTTTACTGAATTCGAATTCCTTACCCCCGATTTATCAGATCTAGTGCTAGGCTTTCTCACCAAACAACTGAGCATACTCTGCAAACACTGCAACACTGGAATTGCCTTTAACATTGCAAACCTAATAATAATGGTTAACACTGAGAGTCATTCTCTCAAGCAAATACACTCAGCATTAGTATATACAGTATAGTTAGACATACAGCAATGTTGCTACATGATCATCCCAACCCCACTGCCCAAAGGGGAGGGCACACAGGAGGCTGTGGTTTAGGGTCTGGAACAAAAAAAATGGTTTGAAAAAAAAAAACTCATATAGGTGGGCACCCTTCTAGGATGGGCGCCTGTAGGCATCTGCCTACAGTGCCTACTGGGAAATCCATCTCTGTCATTGCTCCATAGACGCTACTTAGACTGCTGTTGCAGCGTCCTTGTTTAGCAGATCTAGTGCTAGGCCTTCTCATTGAACAACTTGAGATGCTCTGCAAACACTGAATCACGGAATTGCATTTTATATTATTTTATGCAGTTATAAAAAAAATGATATAATAAACCACTTTCAGTTTATATGAATGTGGGCACACATCAATTTCTCCATATACTGCTTCATTAAAGATACCCCATTATTATGGCACTGCAGGACCATCTTAAGACATACAGTACATATTCTGCAGGCTACAGTCCTTTTTGCTGATGGTGGTGGAGTCCACACATTAAAAAAAACAAAAAAACGGCACTGTGATCCCCAGGAGAAGTATAGCCAAAATGGCACCCCCCTATACTCCAGCGGTGGACTGTTCCTCAGCATCCTTGCATCCAGTGCAGAGCTATGGTCCCTGAATTGGTCTTGATGATTTCAGATGACTGTTGGAGAATAAAGGTTGTGGGGACGGTCTAGGAGAACATAGGAGAATGCAGGAATGGAGGATTGGGTAAGACAGAGTTCTTTACCAAATCCCCTAGACATAAACAAGCATTTATCGCTTACAGTGTGAGCCCAGGTGAACTGCACAAGGGAGGCGTTTTAAGTTTCCTGGAGTACAACTTTAAACAAAATATAGAATGTAAGTCTATATTACATAGCTCCCAACTGTCCTTGATTTTGAGGGACTGTCCCTGATTTATAACAAAGGCCCTCTGTCTCTCTTTCCTCCTCATTTGTCCCTGATTTTGGTCTGATCTATATAGTTGTATATAAAATGCACTTTTTATATTTCAAAAAGTGTTTCCCAGTGCTAAACCTTTCATTCAATTTCAAAATTGCTGCATTTGTAATATTTAAAAGCCAATATAAAGGAATAGTAGTGGTAAAAAAAAAGCACTCGTGGGTTTAACTAATCATTTTTTTGGGGTAATTCTCCTTTAGGGGGGCGTGGCAGGGGGTGTGTCCTATGCCTACATACTTTTGCTAATAGGTGTCCCTCATTCCCATCTCAAAAAGTTGGGAGTATTGTATATGAATGTTTAAATATTCTGAAACTTTGTCCTTGTTGTTTTGTAATTTAGGGTTGTTGCATATTTTCAAGTGAATATGGAGGAATTGCTGTGTGCTGGTATTCATATTGTCTCCTCTATATCTGCTTTGGCTGTGCATTGCATTGGTAAAGTGCAGCTCATCATTGGACATCGCTTTACAAACTTTGCAACTTTAGAAAAAAATAGCATTTCAGAAAGATGAAAGCCCCAATATATCTCACCGGAAAAGTTTTATTTTAACACTTTTTTCCTTTGTTGAATTTACCCCTTATGTAGCACTGTCCCCGCAGGGCTTGCTGAATGTTGACTTCCTAGGTCTCTCCCTGGTTACCTGCAGCTGGTTGCTAATGGTTCCCACTTAGGTGCAGAGGGTTTCCCATTTAGGTGCAGTGGGTTTCCCACTCAGTTGCTGAAGGCCCCCGCTACGTTGCTGAGGATTTACCACTATGTTGCTATGGTTTCCCGCATGGTTGCTGAGGATAACCCTCTATGTTGCTAGGGGTTCCCGCTTGGTTGCTAAGAGCTCCTGCAGGTTTGCTAGGAGCTCCTACTTGTTCCACCCTTACTCCCACTTGCTCGTTACTGAAAGACCAGTCCAGGGTATTTGGGTTTTTGTATTTTATTTGGAACTTGGATGGGAGAAGGGATGAGTGGGATACTCCAACTGGAACTATTCACAATAGGTGAGGACAGCTCTCACTTGGCCTCATCAAGTTATCTGTGGAAGAAGACACACTGCTTTAACCCTACAGCCACATGTATGGAAGAGTTAAGTCTTTTTGCTCTCACTAGCAGCAGACTTGAAGCACTAAATTATCTTCAGGACACTCTCTAACATCCTCTTTACTGACACCCGTCCACTGACTCTCCTAGCTGAAAGTGGTGGCCCTCACTCTACAGGCCCCAAAGACACAGATCTGTACTCACAGTAGGCAGAATCAGATCCTTCCTGGTGTCTCCCTTCCAGTCAGCTCTGCAGGACCTCTGGGTTCAGCTTCTCTCTCTATATGCCCCTGGGTTGGCCACCCAGGACCGCACAGCCTCCTCCACAGAGGAGAGGGCTGCTGCCCCCTCCCTCCTGGGCTCTGGTCCCTGGCTCAACTAATGAAGCAGTTTCCTCCTGCCAATTTCCAGGGTTGTAACAAAGGTTGTACACTCACTTGTCAGGTCCCCTCCCACTGTCCAATATGCCTCTCTATTGGACCAGTGGGGGACAGTCAGTACAAGCTGAGCGGCGCACCTTAGTACATTGAGCAGACCTAACCAATAGATTCTGCTCCCTGGTAGGCAGAGAACACTCTAAGTTTTACCTGACCATCTTCCTGGTAAGCAGAAAGACCAAAAACTATACTCTCCTCTAGCAACTACCTAGGAGGGTGCTACACTTATGAAAATAAGAATTTTCCTTAACAACCATTAAACAGAATGAGAATTGCATTATGGGTGTCTCTTCATGCATTGTGGACTTAGTTGCTTTTTCTTGCTGAATGCAACATGTCCAGGGATGGACTGGCCATCGGGACTACCGGGAGATTCCCGGTGGGCCGATAGCTCAGTGTGGCCGGTTTCAGCTGCATCTGAGGTGCGCAGCGATCTACCCATCAACCGCCGACAGCTATCGCCTGACGGGTAGATCGAGAGTTAGCCAGTATGCAGAGTAGCGCAGGAAGCGTGTGTAGTAAGTTCTCTCTTTCATGTCACGCGCAGCTGCTCCCCGGCGGCTCCTCCTCTCTTCTCATCTATCCCCATTGGCTTGTAAGATCATCTGGGATAGACAAGAAGAGAGGAGGGGCCGCCGGGGAGCAGCCGCGTGTGAAATGAGAGAGAGAACTTACTACTACACACGCTTCCTGCGCTACTCTGCATACTGGCTAGTAAGCTCCTGATGTGCCCCATCATGTGCCCTGATGATGTGCCCTATAATGTGCCCCATCATGTGCCCTGATGATGTGCCCCCTGATGTGCCCTATAATGTGCCCCATCATGTGCCCTGATCATGTGCCCTGATGATGTGCCCCCTGATGTGCCCCATGCCCTGATGTGCTATGTGTCCTGTGCCCTAATGTGCCATGTGGCCTGATGTGCCCCATGCCCTGATGTGCCATCTGTGATGTGCTATGTGCCCTGATGTGCTATGTGCCCCGATGTGCCCCATCATGTCCCCATAATGTGCCATGTGCCCTGATGTGCTATGTGCCCTGATGTGCCCCATGCCCTGATGTGCTATGTGCCCTGATGTGTCCCATAATGTGCCATGTGCCCTGATGTGCCATAATGTGCCCTGATGAGCCCCGTGCCCTGATGTGCTATATGCCCTGACGTGCCTCGTGCCCTAATGTGCTATATGCCCTGATGTGCTATATGCCCTGATGTGCTATGTGCCCCGATGTGCCCCATAATGTGCTATGTGCCCTGATGTGCCCTGATGTGCCCTATAATGTGCCATGTACCCCATAATGTGCTATGTGCCCTGATGTGCCATAATGTGCCCTGATGTGCCCCATGCCCTGATGTGCTATATGCCATGATGTGCCCCATGCCCTGATGTGCTGTGCCCCGATGTCCTATACCCTGATGTTCCCTGTGACCTGATGTGCCTTGTGGCCCGATGTCCTGTGCCCTGATGTGCCCCGTGCCCTGATGTGCTATGTGCCCTGACGTGCCCAATGCCCTGATGTGCTATGTGTCCTGATGTGCCCCATAATGTGCCCTAATGTGCCCCATAATGTGCCCTGATGTGCCCCGTGCCCTGACGTGCCCCGTGCCCTGATGTGCTATGTGCCGTGATGTGCCCTATAATGTGCCATGTGCCATGATGTGCCCTGATGTGCCCCGTGCCCTGATGTGCTATGTGCCTTGATGTACTATGTGCCCTGACGTGCCCCGTGCCCTGATGTGCTCTATGCCCTGATGTGCTATGTGCCCCAATGTGCCCTATAATGTGCCCTGATGTGCCCCGTGCCCTGATGTGCTATGTGCCCTGATGTGCTATGTGCCCTAATGTGCCCCATAATGTGCCATGTGCCCTGATGTGCCATAATGTGCCCTGATGTGCCCCGTGCCCTGATGTGCTATGTGCCCTGATGTGCTATATGCCCTGATGTGCTATATGCCCTGATGTGCCCTGATGTGCTATGTGCCCTGATGTGCCCCATGCCCTGATGTGCTGTGCCCCGATCTCCTATGCCCTGATGTGCCCCATGACCTGATGTGCCTTGTGGCCCGGTGCCCCGTGCCCTGATGTGCCCCGATGTGCTGTGCCCTGATGTCCTGTGCCTCAATGCCATGTGCCCTGATGTCCTGTACCCTGATGTGCTGTGTCCCGATGTGCTATACCTTGATGTGCTGTGCCCTGTACCCTGATGTGATGTACCCTGATGTGCTGTGTCCTGTACCCCTATGTACTGTGCTCTGACGTGCCCTGATGTGCTGTGCCCTGTACCCTCATGTGTTGTGCCCTGTACGCTGATGTGCTGGGCTCTGTACCCTGATGTGCTGTGCCCTGATGTACTGTGACCTGTGCCCTGATGTCCTGTGCCCTGATGTCCTGTGCCCTGATGTGCTGTGCCCTGATGTGCTGTACCCTGATGTGCTGTGCCCTGATGTGCTGTACCCTGATGTCCTGTGCCCTGATGTGCTGTACCCTGATGTGCTGTACTCTGATGTCCTGTGCCCTGATGTCCTGTACCCTGATGTGCTGTACCCTGATGTGCTGTGTCCTGATGTGCTGTGTCCTGATGTGCTGTGCCCTGTACGCTGATGTGCTGGGCTCTGTACCCTGATGTGTTGTGCCCAGATGTGCCATATACGCTGATGTGCTGGGCTCTGTACCCTGATGTGTTGTGCCCTGATGTGCCCTATATGCTGATGTGCTGGGCTCTGTACCCTGATGTGTTGTGCCCTAATGTGCCCTATACGCTGATGTGCTGGGCTCTGTACCTTGATGTGTTGTGCCCTTGTGTGCCCTATATGCTGATGTGCTGGGCTCTGTACCCTGATGTGTTGTGCCCTGATGTGCCCAATACGCTGATGTGCTGGGCTCTGTACCCTGATATGCTATGCCCTGTACCCTGATGTGGCCTGGTGTGCTGTACCCTGATGTACTGTGCACTGGTGTGCTGTACGCTGATGTGCCTTGTGTCCTGATGTGATGTGCTCTGTACCCTGATGTGACCTGCTGTGCTGTGCCCTGATGTACCGTGCCCTGATGTGTTGTGCTCTGGGCCGGTCTGGATGAAGTCCAGGGCCACATTTTTGTCCCAGTCCAGCCCTGAACATGTCATTACTCTGTTCAGTTTCACTAAGCTCTTTATAACTTCTAATGACCCTTCCGCTACAGGTTTACAATGGTTGGTGCTGTAAAATCTAATGTCTGTGCATACAAATGTTTGCTTCGGTGCTTCTGTTGGTGTGAGCAGAAAGCATACCTCCCAACTTTTTGAGATGGGAATGAGGGACACCTATTAGCAAAAGTATGTAGGCATAGGACACGCCTCCTTAAAGGAGAATTGTACAAAAAAAAAATAGTTAAACCCACAAGTGCTTTTTTTTACCACTACTATTCCTTTATATTGGCTTTTGAAATTTCCAAATGCAGCAATTTAGAAATTGGATGAAAGGTTTAGTACTGGGAAACACTTTTTGAAAGCTAAAAAGTGCATTTTATATACAACTTTATAGATCAGACCAAAATGAGGGACAAATGAGGAGGAAAGAGGGACAGAGGGACATTGTTCCAAATCAGGGACAGTCCCTACAAATCAGGGACAATCCCTCAAAATCAGGGACAGTTGGAAGCTATGAGAAAGGCACTACTTTACATTTTTAATATTGTTCATAGTTAAAGCAGAACATCACCCAAAAGGAGAAGTTCTGCTTTTGCTCCCCCCTCTCCCCCTTCAACTTTTGGATATTTTTTTTTGGGGGGGGGGCTGGTACATAGTTTTGACAGGCACCTGCTCCCACTTCTGCCCAGATTGCCTGGGTGATCCAATTGGAAGTGCACCCCCCCCTCCTCCTCTGCCCTGAGCCTATTGGGACATGACACAGGTCCCAGAATGCATTTACAGTCACAGCTGGCCTCCCATAGTTAGCATGGCAGCACCGGGGATCCGAAGACCAGTGAGGAACTGGCCCAGTGAGGACAGTGCTGGATCACTGGACAGGTAAGTGCCCTTTTATTAAAAGTCAGCAGCTACAGAATTTGTAGCTGATGCCTTTTAATTTTTCTGGGGGGGACTGAAGAACCACTTTAAAGCGTCATTTTATAATATGTTTGATAAGTGCAAAAGCTCTCTGTTTGTGTCACATTATTATCAAGTATATTTTTCTAAATATTAGAAGCAGTGGCGTACCAAATGGAGTGTGTGTGTGTGGGGGGGGGGGCGGTCCGCCCTGGGTGCCACACACTGGGGGGGTGTCTTGCCGCCCCCTACCCCTGTGACTGAAGCGGTGACAGCGGGCTGGGTTCAGGCAGCACAGTGGAGACAGGGCAAGGAGAGCCCAGGGAGGTGAGCTGTGACAGGGTGCAGAGGTGCCCGGCCCGGGTGTGGACCGCCTGATTGACAGAGCGGAGCAGGAGGAAGAAAACACCCTCTCTCCTCCTGTACCACAGGGGAGAGACAGTGAGCAGCGCTGAATAGAGGAACTGCTAGAGTTAACTTTTTAAGTAAACCAGCAGGTGATTGGTTGTTAGGTGGACCTGGCAACCAATCAGTAGCTTGTTAATATGAAAAATTAACTCCAGCAGTTCCCACCCTCTGTGTTCAGCGCTGCTGTGTCTCTCCTTCTGCATTATTAATGGTAGGAAGGGGCAGAGCTGTGGGGGGTCTGTGTAACATGCAGGGGGTCCAGAGCTGTGGGGGGGTCTGTATAACATGCAGGGGTCCAGAGCTCTGGGAGGGGGTCTGTGTAACATGCAGGGGGTCCAGAGCTGTGGGGGGTGGTCTGTGTAACATCCAGAGCTGTGGGGTCTGTATAAAGTAAAGGAGTCCAGAGGTGCAGGGTGCTGTGTAATGTAAAGGGGTCCAGAGGTGCAGGGTTCTGTGTAATGTAAAGGGGTCCAGAGGTGCAGGGTGCTGTGTAATGTAAAGGGGTCCAGAGGTGTAGGGTGCTGTGTAATGTAAAGAGGTCAAGAGGTGCAGGGTGCTGTGTAATGTAAATGGGTCCAGAGATGCAGGGTGCTGTGTAATGTAAAGGGGTCCAGAGGTGCAGGGTTCTGTGTAATGTAAAGGGGTCCAGAGGTGCAGGGTGCTGTGTAATGTAAAGTGGTCCAGAGATGCAGGGTGCTGTGTAATGTAAAGGGGTCCAGAGGTGCAGGGTGCTGTGTAATTAAAGGGGTCCAGAGGTGCAGGGAGCTGTGTAATGTAAAGGGGTCCAGCGATGCAGGGTGCTGTGTAATGTAAAGGGGTCCAGAGGTGCAGGGTGCTGTGTAATGTAAAGGGGTCCAGAGGTGCAGGGTGCTGTGTAATGTAAAGAGGTCAAGAGGTGCAGGGTGCTGTGTAATGTAAATGGGTCCAGAGATGCAGGGTGCTGTGTAATGTAAAGGGGTCCAGAGATGCAGGGTGCTGTGTAATGTAAAGGGGTCCAGAGGTGCAGGGAGCTGTGTAATGTAAAGGGGTCCAGAGGTGCAGGGAGCTATGTAATGTAAAGGGGTCCAGAGATGCAGGGTGCTGTGTAATGTAAAGGGGTCCAGAGGTGCAGGGAGCTGTGTAATGTAAAAGGGTCCAGAGCTGCTGGGAGCTGTGTAATGTAAAGGGGTCCAGAGATGCAGTTGTGGAGAGGGGGTACACAGTACTGACAAAGAGATATTGGAGGATGCAGAGGTATGCAGGGGGCACAGTGGGGTGTTTTTACATTTTAACATTGGAGGGGGGGAATGTGCCAGATTTAGGATCTGCCCCAGGTGCCAAATGCTCTAGGTACGCCCCTGACTACAAGGACACCCCCCCCCCCATCTATGTGATAGAAAATATGATAGCAAGGGGGCCAGAAGTCCTGCCCTGCTTCTGTTGTCCTGATACAGTAGAATGAGTGAGCATTATTCTCCTATATGTTGTGGATATTTGAAAATGCTCATCATAGGTGTGCGCTGCCTATTGCATTAGGGTGTGCAACCCAAAGCTAAAGCACACCTGCGTGGGTGAGTGTATACATATATACTGTATATACATACACATACACTTTTAGAAATAAATTTAAAGAAACATTTTAAAAAGTGTTAAAACATGAAAACATAGACAGTGACAGTATTAGAGTGTGCCCAGGCACATCCGGCACACCCTGTGTGCACGCCTATGGTGCTTATATAGACCCAAAGACAGTGGAAAAAATATTTTTATTTTACACAGCTTAGCTGGGGGATGCTGAGGGTAAATTCTATAGAGAAACTACCCTTGCATAACATTTGCTTGTTCGCACAAGATCGATGCATGGGTGTATCTGGCCCAATGTGTTTTACACACACTTTAACACAGAATAAAGCATGTGCGTGTAAAAAAACTAGCATTCTGAAATGTGAAAGGGTAAATCAACTAAACGAAAAAAACTGCAGATCTGAGAACATTGCCACTGAACACGGGTTCACGTGCATTTAAAAGGCCCCAAAAAGTGTGAACAAGATTAAAGTAGGTAATTTATTAAGCACTGTAATTATTTCTATGTGCAACCAGGAAACTGCTGCAATCTTCAAAGGCTGAATTGGAGTGATGGGGAATTTCTGTTCTTTATTCTCCCCTTAAAAAAATATTTGGTCTTTGATGCAAACACATATTCATTGTGTATGATGTAAAACATATGCCTTTTAATAAATCACATTGTATGGGACTTTTTCTTTCTACATCCAAAGCACTTTTTGCTTACAACCAGGCAACAAGGATGAAAAGACACTGGATAAGACAGATGTTAAGAACTCAACTGCTGTTGTAGAAGCAGTTTATAGAGCTTTAAGGAGCTTAAAAAGGACCTTCAGTCATTTTTTTAACTTTCCATCTATTATATCTTCTGCTCCTGTTGTTTAAACTTAGAGCTGCCAGTAAATACCTTATACAGCCCACTTCCTCTTTCTTGTCCGGTCATTAGCCTAGGCTTATGACATCATGCACAGCTCTCTCTCCAGGAAGGGAGGGGAGATGAGTCATAAGAGAGCCAATGAAAGCTACAGAGCTGGAGGTGGGCCTCTGTGTGTCTGTAAATCCAGGAAGTGAACAGGCAGCGGCTTCAGCTGCCCATGGTTAAAATGGCGGCAGCCAGACTTAGTGGAGGGAGATTTGTGCAGCATATTTGCATAACTCCCAACTTTTTGAGATGGGAATGAGGGACACCTTTAAGCAAAAGTATGCAGGCATAGGACACACCCCTTGCCACACCCGCTTAAAGGAGAATTGTACAAAAAAACAAGATTGGTTAAACCCACAAGTGCTTTTTTTTTTACCACTACTATTCCTTTATATTGGCTTTTGGAATTTACAAATGCAGCAATTTAGAAATCAGATGAAAGGTTTAGCACTGGAAAACATTTTTTGATACATAAAAAGTGCATTTTATATACAACTATATAGATAAGACCAAAATTAGGGAACAAAGGAGGAGGAAAGAGGGACAGAGGGACATTGCTCCAAATCAGGAACAGTCCATTGAAATCAGGGACAGTTGGGAGCTATGTATTTGGAATGTACAAGATCACGGTATATATAAAATAATATCCAAAGTGGTTGGAGGGAAGCTTCAGAATGGCAAATTATGTGAGCAGACTGCAGTTCCTCTTTAATTCTCATTTTTTCCCCATTAAAAATATCAAACATGTTATACTTACCTGCTCTGTGTAGTAGTTTTGCACAGAGCAGCCCAGATCCTCCTTTTCAAGGGGCCCTCTTTGGTGCTCTTGGCCCCTCCCTTCTGTTGAGTACCCCTACATCAAGCAACTTGCTATGCGGGCACCGGAGCCGAGCCCCAGCTCCTTGTGGTCATTCAGACATGAGCTACGGCCCAGCCCCGCCCCTTTTTCTCCTCATTGGCTGACTAACTTTGAGTGACAGCAGTGGGAGCCAATGGTGTCTCAGCCATTGAGGAGTGGAGTCCCGGGCAGCTGAGACACTCCTGCAACAATGCTGGATCGAGATGGGCCTCAGGTAAGTAAGTATTAGGGGGGCTGCTACACACAGAAGGTGTTTTATCTTAATGCATAATATGCATTAAGATAAAAAAAAACCCTCAGCCTTTGCAACCACTTTAACCACTTCAATACTGGGCACTTATACACTCTCCCGCCCAGACCAATTTTCAGCTTTCAGCGCTGTCGCAGTTTGAATGACAATTCAGCGGTCATGCTACACTGTACCCAAACTAAATTTTTATCATTTTGTTCCCACAAATAGAGCTTTCTTTTGGTGGTATTTGATCACCTCTGCGGTTTTTATTTTTTGCTAAACAAATTATAAAAAAGACCAAACATTTTGAAAAAAATAAAAGTTTTGCTTTTGTTTCTGTTAAATAAATTTGTAAATAAGTAAGTTATCTCTTTCACTGATGGGCACTGATAAGGCGGCACTGACAGGCACTGATACGATGGCACCGATGAGGTGGCACCAATGAGCGGGCACTGACGGGCACTGACGATGGGCACTGATATACGGCATTGATGGGCACTGGTAGGCGGCACTGATGGGTGGCACTGATATGAAGCACTGATGGACATTGATAGGCGGCACTGATGGGCACTCATGGGTGTTACTGGGTGGCACTGGTTGGCACTAATGGGCACTGATAGGCGACACTGATGGGCACTGAAAGGCGGCACTGCTGGGCACTGATAGGGTGGCACTGATAGGCGGCACTGATGGGCACTGATAGGTGGCGCTGTTGGGCACTGATAGGCGGCACTGCTGGGCACTGATGGGCACTGATACGCGGCACTGATATAAGGCACTGATAGGCATCCCTGGCGGCACTGGCAGTGGTAGGCATTGGAGTGGGCATTGATTGGCAGCTGCCTGGGAACAGATTGGCAGCTGCCTGGGCACAGATTGGTATTTCCCTGGGGGTCTAGGGGGCATACCTGGTGGTCCAGTTTGGTGGCCATCCTGGTGGTCCTGGGCGGCTTCCCTGGTGGTCCTGGGCGGGGTCCAAGGGGGGGCTGTGCTGATAAACAATCAGCACAGACCCCCCCTGTCAGGAGAGCAGCCGATTGGCTCTCCTCTACTCGTGTCTGTCAGACGCGAGTGAGGAAAAGCCCATCACCGGCTCTTCCTATTTACATTGTGATCAGCCGTGATTGGACACGGCTGATCACGTGGTAAAGAGTCTCCGTCATAGACTCTTTACCTAGATTGGAGTTGCGGTGTGTCAGACTGACACACCGCAACAACGGTCGCCCGTGACGCGCACCCCCGGGGGCGCGCAGTGGCTTAATATCCTGATCACGTCATATGATGTCCGGTCAGGATATTGAAACCACTTTGCTGCCGTCATTTTGCTATATGGCGGGCGCCAAGTGGTTAAACAATTTTATTCTCCAAACATAATCCATATACATCTACTACTTATGGCCCTGCATTCTATTTTTCATAAAAAATAATCCATACACAACTACTACTTATGGCCCATATTCTATTTTCATGATATTGTTTCTTACTCTGTTGGGTTTTTTTTTGTTGCCTCATTGTAATTGTGAGCTCTTTTGTGAGCTCCTAAACATCTCCTTTTCCGCTCACTACCAATGGTTTGCAATGAGCAGTGCACATTAGGTTATGGTCCGATGGCCACGCCCCATAGTTATCTAAGAGATGCTTGATATCCGCACGGGCAGATCAACGGGACGCAGCATTGTCCCGCTGATGTGAAAGGACAGCAAAAAGAACTGCAGAAATGCTCAAAAGCAACATGCATAGATGTGAACCGAGCCTTACTCTATCAAAAATGAAAAAAAAAAGGTATCACCTTTCATTATACTTTAAGAAAGCATACTTGAATAGAATTTTATTAATTTAAACCAGAGTTTAATATCACTTTATTGCCATCCAGTTAGGGTTTGGAAATACTTTGTATTCAGGTGCCTGTAGTGTTTAGGGTTATTCCACGAAACCAAAAAATGATGTTTCACCTTAGTAATCTGAAAGAACATTACACATTTTCCAAGGTTCTTGCTGAAGAAAAATGTGATTTAAACTGGAATTGTCTATACATGCATTCATTTGTAGGAGTAAAGAAACATAAGAATTGCATTTTTTTTTTCATTTCGAGTACTGGGATTGCTCTTATTTTGTGATTTATAAAGTAAATTTTGTTCTATGCAATATAAGACCCAGCGGTGACTTTGCTTCTCTCTATGATGTAGTAGGTTCAACTCCATATAACCTTATGTAAAACCCTATGTTAAAACCAAATAAACTTAAAATAAACCTATGATTTGTTTAATAGTTACTACCTTCTTTAAAATATATAATAAAGTGACCTTTAAACCATATTAAACCATACTGTGTCCTCAATGTCTGTGCAAACAAAAACTTAAAGAGGGGCTCCAGTCTGTAAAATAAATAAATAAATAAATAAAAATCAGCAGCTACAAATACTGTAGCTGCCGACTTTTTATATAAGTCCTGTTACCTGTTCAGGGATTCCGCGATTTCGGCACCCCGAGTCGATTCGTCAATTGGTTTCGGGTGCAGGCGCTGGCATTGTAAGTAAAAGAAACCGGCAGTAAAGCGTTCAGGAAAAAGTGCCCAAAAAGTGCCAAATGTGGCAGTGGAGGGGGGGGGGGGGGTGTGCGAACAAGCGGAGCTTCCCCTTTTGGGTGGAACGCCGCTTTAATTCTGTAAACACCAGAGTGTGTCCCCAATACCCAATCATGTAAACATCAAACTATTGCTCCATAAAATGTACAAACTATTATTAAAGTGCATTCAAATGATATGATGTCCTCAGTCTCTGTGCAAAAACCACTATTGTGCCAACTGTTACTCCATGAAATTCTCCAGAGTATCACTCCTATGTTCATTCATGCCATTTCTGGGGAAACTTGCAATTGGGAACGAACCACTGCAAAAAAAAGTGTTCCTCCATGTGCCCCAATGTGCAGCGCTCATAGGATGTTATGACCCCTTAAATTATTAGGAAGGTCTGACCAGCACTATTTTTTTTACAAATGTATGACCAGCACTTCTTACTTTTCTGCACAGCAGCACCACCTCCATTGGCACCTCCAATCTTCTGATCATTTTCAACTCCATATAATATCATAAGAGGGTGTTCGGCATTATGACTCAATTTTTAAAATATATTTACACCCCCCCCCCCCCCCAAAAAAAATAATATATTGCTGCTTACCAGTCCTTAGATGTGATGACCAAGACGTTCAGCTCAAGACCTCCTGCCTTCTTCTGAACACCCCCTGCTCTCTTGCTCCCTCATCACCTCCTCCCATGCTCGCCTCCAGGACTTTTCCAGAGCCTCTCCAATCCTCAATGTAACTCCTTACCCCAGACCGATTATCCCCTATGCTATTAGATTTTAAACAAGAGGTCCATGCTGCTCACAGATGAGCCAGCTCCAACAGTATGATCTCCTCACTGCAGGGTGCTTGTCCAGTTGCAGCTGAAGCAATAATGAAAGGAAAGTCCGGATGGCTGCACACCAAACTGAGATCCAAACGTCTTTATTTACATAAAACCATGAAGAACATGAGGAGCACTACATGTACAAGCAAGGGAGACACGGCTTACATGTTTCGCACACGGAGTGTGCTTTATAGTGCTCCTCGTGTTCTTCAGGGTTTTATGTGACTAAAGGCGTTTGGATCTCAGTTTGGTGTGCAGCCACCCGGACTTTTCTTCTATTAGATTTTAAACGATCCCTGAAAACCCTCCTCTTCAGAGAAGCCCACCCTACCCACACCTTACAATTGTATTTTCATTTTCTCCATCTGATCATCCCACACAGTTATCACCTTTTGTTCCACTTGACCCTCCCTTCTACATTGTAAGCTCTAATGAGCGGGGCCCTCTGATTCCTCCTGTATTGGATTGTATAGTAACTGTACTGTCTGCCCCCATGTTGTGAAGTGCTGCGCAAACTGTTGGTGCTATATAAATCCTGTATAATAATAGTAATGACCAGATTAGTTTTATTTTTTCAAGCTTCTCTTTCTTTTCACCTGACAATTCTGCCAGTTACACAATTGGGCCTCAGGTGACAATGCTCACTCACTCACTCACCCAACTGTATCAAGACAACAGAAACAAGACAGAACCCCCCACCCCACTCACCTCCTTTTCTCCAAAACATTAAAGGGGTGAGGTTGTATAGTCCTCACAGATAGCTGAGAACAATGTAAGTGATAAGAATGCAGCACAGGAAGCAATTCACTTACAAGATTTCTGGCAAGATCAGTTTTTTAGGGTTTTTTTTTTTTTTTGCAATTAACAAACAGAACAAAATGCTTTCAGTGCCCGTTCACACCAAAACGCCATGCTTTTGGATGTATTTTTCTGCTGTGAACCAGCCCTTAATTATATACTGAACAAACCAAAAAGGAACAAAATAGAGGAGTTCACTGTAATGCCCCGTACACACAATAGGATTTTCCAACGGAAAATGTTCTATAGGAGCTTGTTGTCGGAAACTCCGGCCGTGTGTAGGCTCCATTGGACATTTTCCATCAGAATTTCCGACACACAAAATTTGAGATCTGGATCTCAAATTTTCCGACAATAAAAATCCGTTCTAGTAAATTCCGATCGTGTGTACACAATTCCAACGCACAAAGTTCCACGCATGCTCGGAATCAATCAGAAGAGCCACACTGGCTATTGAACTTCATTTTTCTGGGCTTGTCGTACGTGTTGTATGTCACCGCGTTTGGAATTTTTGACAAGATTTGTGTGACCGTGTGTATGCAAGACAAGTTTGAGCCAACATCCGTCGGAAAAAAAACATGGTTTACAAACACTTTAATTGTTAGTGGATGTTTTCGGCTTGATTTGCTACTGAACGAACAGAACCCTAAAAACCGTAAACAACGGCTCTTGTAGTCTACATACTCTATATTACCAAAAGTATTGGGACGCCTGCCTTTACACACACATGAACTTTAATGGCATCCCAGTCTTATGCCCTGCCACGGTCGGATTTTCCGATGGAAAATGTGTGATAGGACCTTGTTGTCGGAAATTCCGACTGTGTGTAGGCTCCATCACACATTTTCCATCGGATTTTCCAACACACAAAGTTTCAGAGCAAGATATAAAATTTTCCGACAACAAAATCCGTTGTCGGAAATTCCGATCGTGTGTACACAAATCCGACGGACAAAGTGCCACGCATGCTCAGAATAAATAAAGAGATGAAAGCTATTGGCCACTGCCCCGTTTATAGTCCCGACGTACGTGTTTTACGTCACCGCGTTCAGAACGATCGGATTTTCCGACAACTTTGTGTGACCGTGTGTATGCAAGACAAGTTTGAGCCAATATCCGTCGGAAAAAATCCTAGGATTTTGTTGTCGGAATGTCCGAACAAAGTCCGACCGTGTGTACGGGGCATTAGTCCATAGGGTTCAATATTGAGTTGGCCCACCCTTTGCAGCTATAACAGCTTCAACTCTTCTGGGAAGGCTGTCCACAAGGTTTAGGGGTGTGTCTATGGGAATGTTTGACCATTCTTCCGGAAGCGCATTTGTGAGGTCAGGTACTGATGTTGTATGAGAAGTCTCCGCTCTAATTCTTCCCAAAGGTGTTCTATCGGGTTGAGGTCAGGACTCTGTGCAGACCAGCCAAGTTCCTCCACCCCAAACTTGCTCCTTTGTGTCTTTATGGACCTTGCTTTTTGCACTGGTCCAAATCACTGTTGGAGGGGGGATTATGGTGTGGGGTTGCTTTTCAGGGGTTGGGCCTGGCTTAATATCTAGTAGTGAGTAAACTCGAATGTTTTCTGTTTGACTTCTAGATGCAGAGACTTTTCTGTCTAAAATTCTTCAGTATGAGAATGTGAGCATCCGAGCAAAAGAACTCGGAGAGGAAATACTGCGTGGTTTTAGACAGCTGTGTACTTCGGCTGTTTCTTACATTACAAAGGGCTTATTCTCACATATATGCAGGGCCGGTGCTACCACTAGGCAAACTAGGCAGCCGCCTAGGGCGCCCGGCCACTGGTGTTCCTACTCTCTTTTCTCTGCAGCAAGCAACTAAGTCTCAGCATCAGCAGGCAGCCACCGCTCCATTTGCACATAGTGTCAGTAGTTTGGTAGGAGGTGAGATGCTGGGAGGGCTCCCCTTGCGGCCGAGCGCAGCACACCACTGAAGGTGGAACAGCAGGTGTGGTGCCCACAGAAGCATGGCTGCCAGGTTGCTGGAGACAGGCGTGCTTGGAAGGTCCAGGAGACAGAGTCCAGTGGAATAACTGAATAGCGGAGCTGGGAGCTAGGCCAGGGGTCATTTACAGAGAGACAGTCCAGGATCAGAATGACCTAAGATCAGCTGCGTCTTAGTACAGGGAGCAGGATAAGCAGAGTCCAATAGCCAGGCCGGGGTCAGATGCTGGGAGCAGGCAAGAGGAAGTCAGGTGCAAGTCAAAGGGTCAAGCCAGAGGATCAGGAAGAGCAAGCCGGGTCGTTACACAGGAGATCAGATCAGCAGATAATACAGGGCACAGGAACACAGGGGGAGCTGAAGACAAACCAGCAATTGCAGACACTAGCAGACTTCCTTATATAGGCCCATGTGACCTGCTGGTAGAGATACTGGGTCCTAAAGTCCTTCTCCTGCCATAAGTGCTGGTAGAGATGCTGGGTCCTAGAGCCCTTCTCCTGCTGTTGATTCCCTGACACATAGTGTCAGAGGCGCAGCGGCGGAGGACTGTGTCTGTGTCCCAACTCCTGAATGAATGGAAGCAAGCAAACATTCATTGAAGGGCACTGGTAGGCTGCATTTGATGGGTGCTGGTGAGGCTACATTTGATAAATTTGATGGGTGCTGGTAGGCTGCATTGATTGGCGCTGGTGAGGCTGCATTGATGGGCGCTAGTAGGCTGCATTGATGGGCTCTAGTGAAGCTGCATTGATGGGTGCTGGTAGGCTGCATTTGAGGGGCGCTGCTGAGGCTGCATTTGATGAGCGCTGGTGAGGCTGCATTTGATGGGTGCTTCATTAAAAAGGTGGGGTATACATGGGCAGGGAAAAGGGGGTGGAGCCAAGGGGGGGGGACAAAATGAGGTTTCGCCTAGGGTGTCCAAAATCTTTGCACCAGCCCTGCATATATGTTATGCTTGCTCTTAAACTGAACAATTTTCTTCCATTGTGCTGGACTTACTGTTCTTTTACGATCCACCACATGTGCAATACCTGCAAATTTATTTAGTAGTCACACCAGCATTTTATTTCCTTTGAAGATTGTATTGTCTATTGTAAAAGGCTAGTAAAAAAAAAAAAAAGAAATGTAATACAACTACAGATTGTTCCATTACCAGCGTCTGGGAAAATTATATATATATATATATATATATATATATATATATATATATATATATATTATATATGGATATACACTATGTTGCCAAAAGTATTTGGACGCCTGCTCAGTGCATTTGTGAGGTCAGGCACTGATGTTAGATGAGAAGGCCTGGCTTGCAGTTTCCACTCAAATTCATTCCAAAACTGTTTCACCATGTTGAGGTCAGAACGCTGTGCAGGCCAGACCAGTTGAGTCCCTCCACCCCAAACTCACTCATCCATGTCTTTATGGACCTTGCTTTGTGCACTGGTCCAAATCATTTAGTGGAGGGGGTATTATGGTTTGGGGTTGTTTTTCTGGGGGTAGGCTTGGCCCCTTAGTTGCAGTGAATTGAAGTCTTAAGGTGTCAACATACCAAGACATTTTGGACAATGTCATGCTCCCAGCTTTGTGGGAACAGTTTGGGGATGACCCCTTCCTGTTCTAACATGACTGCACACCAGTGCACAAAGCAAGGTCCATAAAGACATGGATTAGCGAGTTTGGGGTGGAGGAACTTTACTGGCCTCAACCTGATAGAACACCTTTAGGATGAATTAGAGCGGAGACTGCAAACCAGGCCTTCTCATCCAACATTAGTGTCCGAACTGACTGGTCCAAATCATTTAGTGGAGGGGGGATTATGGTGTGGGGTTGTTTTTCAGGGGGTAGGCCTGGCCTCTTAGTTGCAGTGAATTGAACTCTTAAGGTGACAACATACCAAGACATTTTGGACAATGTCATGCTCCCAGCTTTGTGGGAACAGTTTGGGGATGACCCCTTCCTGTTCCAACATGACTGTACACCAGTGCACAAACCAAGGTCCATAAAGACATGGATTAACGAGTTTGGGGTGGAGGAACTTAACTGGCCTTAACCTGATAGAACACCTTTAGGATGAATTAGAGCGGAGACTGCAAGCCAGGCCTTCTCATCCAACATTAGTGCCCGACCTGACATGCGCTTCTGGAAGAATGGTCAAACATTCCCATAGACACACTCCTAAACCTTGTGGACAGCCTTCCCAGAAGAGTTGAAGTGGTTATAGCTGCAAAGGGTGGGCCAACTCAATATTGAACCCTACAGACTAAGACTGGGATACCATTAAAGTTCATGTGTGTGTAAAGGCAGGCGTCCCAATACTTATGGTAATATAGTGTATGTTTGATCTGGCCATACACTTGTGGGCAGTGTCATCCGGGTTCGCCCTGCATTCGGCGGTACCCTTTGCACAGAGCACTCTTATCAATGCCCGGAACCAGGCAGAGACATATGAAGAATCTAACATTAAGGCAGTTCCCCGACTTCACTGTGTGCAGTAATAATACACAGTTGCTCTGAATAGTGCTGTCCCATGTAACTACACACTGTAACTTGATGTATCTTGCATTAGGATGGAAGTGCAGAGCCTGCACCCACTCCACCAATCCAGTGTTCCTCTGTTACCTCACTCCCAGTAACAGAATGGAGTCCCACTGTGCACCTAGCGTGGGACCTCATGCATGCTTTCATTTAACTCTGTCCTTTCCATTCCTTGTGACCAGGCCATAGAGCTCTGTAACGTGGGTTCAGATCAGGTTTCTATTGGCTACCAACCAAAAGGTTAACTTGCTGAGTTAACCTTTTGTAGTGGTGTTACTTCATACCCTGTAGTGTGTTTACAGACCCTGGCTCTTTAGATACACCAGAACCAACATGCACCCCTATGAATAACTTCGAACCAGGTTCATAACGGTTTATGTAACTTTACTGAGAAAGTGTGGCACAACAGTTCGATATGACCAACGTCTCTCCCCTAACTCTAACTATTGCGGTGTGGCTGCCCAGGCATACCTCTGTGAGGTGAGAGTCCATTATGGCATTGTCCATGGCTTAGCTGTCTCTAAAAGTCCTGGTGTATTCAATCCCACATCTATGCAAAGACAGATAGGAAGTCGAGAAACTGCAAAAAGAGCCCAGGACCTCAGTGTTTCCACTGGGCAGTGATTAGACATTTAGCCTCTGTGAGAATGTGCATCATCAATTTAAAGGTTTTTCCCTAGTTCCCGCACAGAAAGTCCCAAAAGATGCGTCAACGGGTCTAGGTGGACAAATATATTAACCACCTTAGAAAGAAGTGAGTTAACCTCCTCCCAAAAAGGGATCATTTTTGGACACGTCCAAAAAATGTGAAGCAGAGATCCCACTGCCGATTTACATCTCCAGCGTCTGTTGGAAACAGAAGGAAAAATAGTATGTAGAAGCTCAGGGGTGTGATACCACAGGAGCAAGATTTTATAGGCATTTTCCTTATAAACTGTACACATGGAGCTTTTGTGGCCTTGTGACCAAAGAACCCGCCAGACCTCCATGGAGAATTCATGGCCCAAAAGTGAATCCCATTTCAACATATAAGAATGTTTGGGAAATGGTTTCACTGTTATAGTCATCAGGACTTGATATATATCAGAGATCAAGGCCTTTCTAGAGCCTTCCCCCCTTTTTATTTCACAGGTGGGCCGGCTAGAATCAAAGTGACTGGGAACAGAACTTCTACAAGTTAACCTCTTCTCCCGTCCTGAGACAGCTGCTAACTCACTAGAACCAAACACAGTTCAACCTGCCTACATTCTGCTCAAATTCTTGATGAACTGGTTGACAGTTCAGTGGGTGGCCCTGTCGGCTGCCTCCTGACATCCCTCAACTGAAAAAAATTGAAGGAGCCAGACAGAAAATTGTTGGTCAAACAATAGCTGTATCCAAGTAGATGCAGCCACTGTTTTTTTGGGAGGTTGGCTGTCAGACTACAACAGTGGCAGTGGCAAGGGGAGATTTATTCATATCTGTTGTGTAGCATGGATGGAAGACATCTACAGTATATGTCTATGGCCAGCTGTACATTATTGGTTGGCCCTACTGGCCTCTCAGTTCTTCCCTCAATCATCTCATCTGCACAATTTTGGGTTATCTGCATTTTAGGTAAAATACATAATAATTAAAAAAAATTGGCTTTTTTTTAAAGATAAAGAGATGCTTATTTTTAGGCTGTGAAATGTATGCCAAATTAACATGCACATTTCTTTTTATCTCTAAGGTTACAAATAATAGTTGAAGGGTGTTCACAATAATAATTGCAAACATTGAAATAAATGTATTTTTCCAGTATCCAGTTTTGTATACACGCCTTTTCGCCGACTGTATTGCTTTAGGTTTGTAAATAACTCTTCTCTCCCTACTCTGTCTTAGAATGAGTTCTCATTTTCAGCCTCCAATTTGTGTCCAGCTCACCCCTGATGGTTGTCCCTAGAAATAGGCAGCATGTCCCAGCTGTGGGAATTAATACTGTCACCACTAAGTGGTCTTGTCAGCACATCTGTATAACTCAGAAGGCCCTGTCCAGACTCGTTGCTTTTAGCTCCTTCAAGACTCGAGATGATAATTTCTTGTTCCCCTTACTCACTGATTTTTGCCTTCCTCGCTAGGCTCTGAACATAGATTCTTAGCGGAATGCACAGCCTACCAATGACCTCTTTGATGGTGTCATCTGTCCATGACATTTCAGTTAGATGTAGCAGACGTACCAGCGATGTATCCAAAAATGAGGTGAGGAAGGAAATGACCACAGCGATTGTAGAACAGAAAAAGACCAACTGCTTCATTTATGATTTACCAATTTAGCGGATCTGTTTTACGATGGACCAATGAAAGAGCTGATGAACTAAAGACATTTCTAAACTGGACTGGGTCTTCTACTACTCTGTCAGGTTCAGAGATTTTTTTTAAGTGGACCTATCAGATATATTATTCATGTTAAAGTGTATGTATGGACAAAACCTGTTTTTTTTTATTTTGGATAGAGTGCTGATGGGTCAGAACCCTGTTAGGTCCTTATTATGTTTGTGTCTCTGCTGGGGAGATTCACCTTCAGTATTTGTCTTGGTGACCACTGTTACAGAGACAAAAAGTGATGGGACATCCAAAAATGTAAGGTTGTCACCAGAACAAGAGGCGAGATACCCATGCCTCCTAGAATATAAAACCCACACCATAACATACCCCGTTTGAAGTGTAGGAAAAATATCCTCTGCGCACAAGCGCAAACTCCAGCTGTATCCTGAAGCTTGGGTCCTGGCTGGAAGGTAGCCGTCTTCGCTCCAACACATCCTGGAGAAGAAGCAAAGCAGCCACACACCAACAATGACATAGCCGTCATCAAAGTATAACTAAAGACAACATTTTTTTTTTTGTTTTGGATAGAGTAGAGAGGAATTAGAACACTTGTCAGTTTTCATTGTTGCCTGTTCCCCCATTAGGGAGATTCGCTGTCTCTAGTTGTCATGTTTACCATTATTATTAAAAGTGAAAGTAAAAGAAAATCACAGAAAAGTAATAGAGGGGAAATCTTCCAATGGGGACATTAGATCTGGTAAGCTGGGGGTCCCCAAGCAATTCCTTTAATTTGCAGAGATTTCCAGCCACTTCCTGTTTGGCTATGGGACAGGAAGTGAAGGGAAATCTCCCTAAAGGGACACAGATTGCAAAAAAAAAATCTGACAGGGGTTATTATCCTCCCTTACTCTATTCAAAATGAGAAAAAAAGTTTTGCCTAGAGTTCTACTTTAAGGCTTTATTCCAGCTTAAACCATCGGCTGAGAGGCTGCACTGATGGGCACTGATGATGCTGCACTGATAATCAGGGCACTGATGATTAGTGCTCTGATTATCAGTGTAAAAGATGCGCTGACAGGCAGCATATGAGGAAAGGACTGCTGATAACTGGCAAGTCTGTTTACATGTGATCAGCTGTGATTGAACACAGCTGATCACATGGTAAAGGGCAGCTGTGATTGGCTCTTTACCCATAGCTCCCAACTGTCCCTGATTTCGAGGGACTGTCCCTGATTTGGAGCAATGTTCCTCTGTCCCCCTTGACTCCTCATTTGTCCCTCATCTTGGTCTGATATATATATAGTTGTATATAAAATGCATTTTTTATCTTTCAAATAGTGTTTCCCAGTGCTAAACCTTTCATCCAATTTCTAAATTGCTGCATTTGTAAATTTGAAAAGCCAATATAAAGAAATGGTAGTGGTAAAAAAAATCCCTTTAATTAACCTTTTTTGGGGGTTAATTCTCCTTTAAGGGGGCGTGTCCTATGCCTACATACATTGGCTAGTAGGTGTCCCTCATTCCCATCTCAAAATGTTGGGAGGTATGCCTTTACCCCAATCTATGATCAGCTGTCACAAAGCATGCCCAATGCGTGCTGTGGGAGGTGCACAGGGGGTGCGCAGGGGGTGCGCAGAGGGCGGGGTTCTGGGAGAATGTCTAAAAACGCAGACAGCAACAATTAGGAAAACATCACATGCAGCCTGTTATGACTGTAGTGGATGCGGACAGGGACAGGTTGAAAAGAGCCTGCAAGATGTCAGCAGGATGAAAAAAAGATAAAAATCTTTCCCGTACCCGATCCCCAAAGTCCTTAAAGTGTAATTAAAGGAAAAACGTTGCATAGAGTGGAGAGGGATTAAAACGCCTGTCAGGTTTTATGGCTGTCTGTGCCCCCGTAAGGGAGATTCACATACTTCCCTACTTTCTGAGATGGGAACGAGGGACACCTACTAGCAAAAGTCTGTAGGCATAGGACACACACTACCCTTGCCACGCCTCCTTTAAAGGAGAATTATACAAAAAATCATTGGTTAAACCCTCAAGTGCTTTTTCTTACCACTACTATTCCTTTATATTGGCTTTTAAAATTTGCAGATGTAGCATTTAGAAATTGATGAAAGGTTTAGCACTTGAAAAAACTTTTTGATAGATAAATAGTGCATTTTAGATACAACTATATAGATTAGACCAAAATGAGGGACAAATGAGGAGGAATGAGAGACAGATTGACTTTGTTCCAAATGAAGGTCAGTCCCTCGAAATCAGGGACAGTTGGGAGCGATGGTCATTCACCCCTTCTATTTGTCCTGTTTACTGTTATCATTGAAAGTGAAAGTAAAAGAAAATCCCAAATTTTGGGTCGACACCAGAACAGGAATAGAGGGGAAATCTTCCAGTGGGGACACTAGTTCTGGTAATCACAGTGACAGCAGAGAATTCCCTCACTTTAGAGAGACTTCCTTTCACTTCCTGTTTGGCTATGGGACAGGAAGTGAAGAGAAATCTCCCCAATGGGACACAGATAGCAAAAAAAAACCGAGAGGGGTTATAACCCTCCCTTACTCTATCCAGGTTTTGACTTTATTTCTTCTTTAACCACTTAACAACTGCATCATAGCCGATTGACAGCTACAGCACGGCTCGATAACTCTGGGAGGGCGTACATTGACGTCCTCCAGAATCGTGCTCCCGCCCGCCCCCTGGGGCGTGCACTCAGGAATATCCGTGATGGCCGCATCAAGGATCACAGTAAATAGCTGCTGACAGCGGCCGTTTACAATGTGATTGCTCCGTCAAATGACGGAGCGATCACTTGTACACAAAACGGCATCATGTTCGGTTCCTCTCTCCCCTCTCTGTACCAATCAGTACAGTGCGAGGGGAAAGGGGAGAGATCGGGTGCAGCAGTGCTGTGGACTGGATGTGTAGTGCCCACAGCGCTGCTCTGTAACAATTCAGGGACTCATCCATCCATCCATGCTCAGCCATCCCAAGCATGCCACCAATGCTCACGCATCCCATGCGTACCATTCATACTCAGCCATCCCATGCATGCCATCCATACTCAGCCATCCCGTGCATGTCATCCATACTCAGCCATCCCGTGCATACCATCCATGCTCAGCCATCCCATGCATGCCATCCATGCTCAGCCATCCCATGCATGCCATCCATGCTCAGCCATCCCATGCATGCCATCCATGCTCAGCCATCCCATGCATGCCATCTATGCTCAGCCATCCATACTCAGCCATCCCATGCATGCCATCCATACTCAGACATCCCATGCAAGCCATCAATACTAAGCCATCCCATGCATGCCATCCATACTCAGCCATCCAATGCATGCCAGCTATACCCAGCCATACTCAGCCATACACAGCCATCCCATGCATGCCAGCCATACTCAGCCATACCCAGCCATACCCAGCCATACTCATTCATGCTCAGTCATTCCTTCTATACTCAGCTATCGTCATTCATGGCTCAGCCATGCTCAGCCATCCCCATCCACGGCTCATCCATCCCCATTCATGCTCATCCATGCCACATCAGTTGTCATCCATGCCACATCCATGCCACTACAGTGCCTTACAAAAGTGTAATAGGTAGTCAAATTAGATTTAAAATGTATGCCCCTAGAACACCTGATGATGTTCCCTGCATGTTGGGCCTCTGTATGTGGCCAGGCTGTGGAAAAGTTTCCCACATGTGGTATAGCTATACTCAGGAGGAGTAGGAGAATCTATTTTGGGGTGTAATTTTTGGTATGTACATGCTGTGTGTTAGAAATATTGTATAAATGGACAACTTTGTTTAAAAAAAAAATCCGTTTTCATTTTCTTTCCACATTTTCCAAAAACTTGTAGAAAAAAATGACCTGCTCATAAGACTCATTATGCCTCATAGATTATATGTTGGGGTGTTTTCTTTCCAAAACGGGGTCATTTTTTGGTGCGTTTTTATTGTCATGGTTCTCCAGGGCCATCAAAAGTGCAGGAGGTAGTCAAGAAATTATATGTGTAATTTATGCTCCTAGAATGCCTGATGGTGCTCCCTGCATGTTGGGCCTTTGTATGTGGCCAGGCTGTGTAAAAGTCTCACACATGTGGTATCGCTATAATCAGGAGGAATAGCAGAATGTGTTTTGGGGTGTAATTTGTGCTATGCCTATGCTGTGTGTGAGAAATAACCTGCTAATATGACAATTTTGTGAAAAAAAAAAAATCTTGATATTGCAAAGAATTGTGGGTAAAAATGACAACTTCAAAAAACTCACTATGCCTCTTACTAAATACCTTGGAATGTCTACTTTCCAAAAAGGGGTCATTTGGGGAGTATTTGTACATTCCTAGCTTGTTCGGGTCTCTAGAAATGAGAGAGTCTGTCAGTACATCAGGTGTGATCAACTTACAGAGATTGGCACCATAGCTTGTGGACTCTACAACTTTCACAAAGACCAAAAAATATACACCGACTTGGGTTATTTTTTACCAAAGATATGTAGCAGTATACATTTTAGTCAAAATTTATGAAGAAAAATTACTAATTTGCAAAAATTTATAACAAAGAAAAATGCAATTTTTTTTTTTACAGAATTTTCTGTCTTTTTTCATTTATAGCGCAAAAAATGAAAAAGCCAGTGGAGATTAAATGCCACCAAAAGAAAGCTCTATTTGTGGGGAAAAAAAGGACAAAAATTTCATATGGGTACAGTGTTGCATTACTGGGTAATTGTCATTCAAAATGTGCGAGCACTGAAAGCTGAAAATTGGTCTAGTTAGAAAGGGGGTTTAAGTGCCCAGTGGGTAAGTGGTTAAGGGAAAAATATGCCAAAGCTATATTGGCCATACTTCTCCTATGCATTACAGGAATACAGTTCGTTCTGCACTCCTGTGATCCGTTTTCAGCCGACAGTGGGCTGAAGCCCACTGTCTGCTGACATCACAGAGCTGGTCAAGGCTCTGAAAAGTTCCTGACCATATGGTCAGTATCCACCCAGAAGCCTAGACCGGCACTTAGCTCAGCCCCTCCACTCCCTCCACAGCCCAGCGCTTAAGTGAGCGCTGGAGGGGCAGAGGAGAGAGCCGATGACTGACAGTCAAGGCTCTCTGCTCAGAGTGAAGGGGAGAACAGCAGAGCAATCAGCTGTGTTTGATCACTCAGTTCTCACTACAGAGGCAGTGGGGGACAGATACAGCATTGGATCAATGCTATATCCACCTTGGTAAGTATAAATGTTTATTTTTTTCAAATCCTTAACTCCTCTCTTAAAAAGAAATACAACATTTTGCTACCTACCAGTCATTCAAGGGTTTACCTTCATATACAAGTGCCCACAGGCTCTACACTAATCTCTCCATAAGCACTATATTGGCAGCACTCCCCTTATCACAGATACAGCACATTGTCAATATGGGTGCTGTGACTTCACCCTTTTAAGAAGGAGGTGGTTGGCAAATCCAGAAACCCCCTTATTGGTCCTTCCAAGGCAGCTAATTTACATTTGCTCTATATATCTGCAGATTTTACACATCTATGTATATAAACATTTGTAAACCCATACATGTATACTCTAAGTGCATAAAGTCGTTAAAAGAATTGTTAGGCTAAATGCACATGGGTGCATTTGCCTGTGCAGTGTAAGGCTGCATTCACACCTGGGATTTTCGATTTGAGGGGCAGAATCACAGCGATTCTGCCCGCGACTTCAAAATGCTCTGCTAAAATGATAAATGCACAAAGTGAATCTCAAATGCCATTAATTTTAATGTCACCAAAAAATGCAGTGCTGTTCTGCAGCGGGATAATAAAGCGTGCTGCAATTGCGGTAATCCGCACCACGCAAAGCTTGTCACCTGAAAGAAGCTCCTGATCCTTTTTTGGGTGACAAGCTTCAGGCGATGCGGTTTGCCATGATTGCAGTGTGATTTATCGTTTGACGATCGCGGCAAGACCGCATCGTGTTTTTAGGTGCCATTAAATGAATTGCATCTGAAAGTTGTATTGTACGATTTGCCATTGTAATGGAGCTATTTGAAATCGCGGGCAGGATCGCGACGATTTTGCCTGCGATTCAAGACGCCCAGGTGTGGATGGAGCCCTAGGTCCCGTTCAAACCTGAGTGATTTTCTGCTTGAATCTTGTAGATCTAAAATGCTCAACAAGCCAAATCCTATTAATTTGAATGGCCTCTGTTCACCCCTAAGCGTCCTGATGTCTGAAGCAAAATGCCTGTTGCTCAAGAAAGTACCTGAACTTATTTTTGGCAGACTGGGCCCCATATGCCCCGTACACATGGTTGGACTTTGTTCGGACATTCCGACAACAAAATCCTAGGACTTTTTCTGACGGATGTTGGCTCAAACTTGTCTTGCATACAAACGGTCACACAAAGTTGTCGGAAAATCCGATCATTCTGAACGCGGTGACGTAAAACACGTACGTCAGGACTATAAACGGGGCAGTGGCCAATAGCTTTCATCTCTTTATTTATTCTGAGCATGCGTGGCACTTTGTCCGTCAGATTTGTGTACACAGGATCGGAATTTCCGACAACGGATTTTGTTGTCGGAAAATTTTATAGCCTGCTCTCAAACTTTGTGTGTCGGAAAATCCGATGGAAAATGTGTGATGGAGCCTACACACAGTCGGAATTTCCGACAACAATGTCCTATCACACATTTTCCGTCGGAAAATCCGACCGTGTGTACGGGGCTTTAGACTTCAAGGGGGATGCCTAAAAATACGTGACATGAGCATTTTACGAGCATTTTGACCCGCGTTTTGTACTCAAACAGCAGCTCTCCACCCCTAATCTCCTCTCCCTAGTGCTTTCTATTGGCTAAACAAAAACACCTAAAGCTGTAAAACACTTGTAATACGCTTCCAAAATACTTCTAATACACTTCTAAAAACGCTCAAAAATTCTCAAATAAAAACGCCCTGAAAGTCGCTCTGCTCAAGTGTGAATGCAACCTAAAAGCAGAGATTTTTTTAAGCCAGTGTGTATGGACCCTTAAGGGACTGCATATTTCTGGTGTCCCCAATATCCTAGAGCTGTGTATAGCCACCCATAGACCAGAATGGGTGAAGGCGGCTGTATGAAGCTAGGTGCCGCTATTTGAGTAAAGTAGCTCATGTACACAGATGCATTACATCTGTGCATGTACACTACTTTATGCAAAACAGCTGCGGACAGCTATGTATGGGAATCCATGTACAAGCGCCGTAAGACCTCTTATAGTGTTGAGGTCTGAATTTATGCTGAGTCCATGATCATTTTTGGTGGTGGAGAGAGTCTTCACAATGAAACTAGTAGTGAAGCACTTTGGATTATACGTAATTTTTGCGTCTATCAAGATTGACTCCTGTGATGATTGGATCACACTTGTGTCTTATCACCAGGACCTTATGTATACATACATATATATTTATTTATTTAAAATATTATTGTTATACATTTTTTGTTTTGTTTTAGTCTTTTATTATGTACAGTGCCTTGAAAAAGTATTCATACCCCTTGAAATTTTCTACATTTTGTCATGTTACAACCAAAAACGTAAATTGTTTTTTTGGGGGGGATTTTATGTCATAGACCAACACAAAGTGGCACATAATTGTGAAGTGAAAGGAAAATGATAAATGGTTTTCAATGTTTTTTACAAATAAATATGTGAAAAGTGTGGAGTGCATTTGTATTCAGCCCCCCTGAGTCAATACTTTGTAGAACCACCAACCAACAACCACTGCAATTACAGCTGCAAGTCTTTTTGGGGATGTTTCTACCAGCTTTGCACATCTAGAGAGTGACATATTTGCCCATTCTTCTTTGCAAAATAGCTCAAGCTCTGTCAGATTGGATGGAGAGTGTCTGTGAATAGCAATTTTCAAGTCTTGCCACAGATTCTCAATTAGATTTAGGTCTGGACTTTGACTGGGTCATTCTAACACATGAATATGCTTTGACCTAAACCATTCCATTGTAGCTCTGGCTGTATAAAATGGCATGTATAGATCATATATTCTGAATCATGCCGTGTATATTCAAATGTGTCCTTATATATACTCATGTGAAATTGGGTGTGTACCACCTAGTGTAAAGGAAAAAACAAAAAGTCAAAAAGTGAAAAAAATAAAGTAAAAACAAAGCTTCAAATCTTAATAAAATAATAATCTAAATAACAATAAAAGTCCAAAAACTCCTAAAGTGAATAGGAGGTGGTAAAATTCTGTGGCTGTTAGGATTGATGGAGATGATTATGATATACATGATCCTGCTGTAGCTTCTTCAATAATTAAGTCTCCCAGAACTCTTACCTCAATGCTATAGATAGAGGGCAATCACCATCTGGGATATCCACTGACCTCCCTGGATAGTAGATGTGGTCTCTCTGGGTAGTAGATGTAGTAATGCTCTTCCTAAGGGTGCAGCGGTGTGTTCCCAGATCACAGTGGTATAGAGGGGTGCTTCAGTGTGAGATAGGGGACAAAGAGGAAAGAAGCCTCCAATAGTGTAATATGTCAGGGCTAAAACTGTTTTTATTTAACCTCCCTGGCGGTATGATTATTTCGGATTTTAGGTGCTGAAAGCGGTACCATTATTTTGCATGGAAATTTGGCGTTTTATATTGTAGGTCTGTAATTCTTAACAATAACACACTTAAATCTGTCCAAACAAGAGTCTAGTAGATATCCCGGGTATGATAAAGTTTGAAACACAACAACATAAATTATAATATAATAAATAAAAATAAATAATTTAAAAAAATAAAAATAAATAGTAATAAAATAAATTTCCCCACGATTCACTATCGCTCAATTCTGCAAGTGTTCTAATTTACTATCGCTGTTTTCTAGCTGGTCTAAAGCCATTTTTGACGTAAAGGGACACTTTTTGGTTGCTATGGACAATCTCCAGTTTCCAGGCAGAAAGAACAGTATATATCACATAAAACTGCATGCAGGGCATTGGCCAAAGCACTGGGGACAAAAGGGATGTGAAATTATTTCATACAGTACTGTAATCTGTAAGATTACAGTACTGTATGTGTTATGATTTTGACATTTTTTTTAATTTGCCGCCAGGCTCCGCCCCCGTGCGTCGCGACGCTCGCAGGGAACGGAGCCTGGCACACAGAGGCTTCGGCAGAGGACGGAGCCCGCGGACACAGCGGGGGACATCGCAGGATCCCGGGGACAAGGTAAGTAAAGCCACACCAGGATCCTGCGATGTAATCCCGAGTGTGGCTCGGGGTTACCGCTAATGGTCCTGATTTTTAACCCCGAGCCACACTCGGGAAAACCGCCAGGGAGGCTACGCATGATAAAGTGGACTCTTACACAGAGATAATAAAAATATCACAGGGAACAAATTTGGCGTTGTTCCTCTCCTTCTCACGTTACTTCCGGTCGCGGCTATCCGGGCCAATCCCGTTACGTTGCCTCTCGCAACTTTATTGGGGGACTCAAAGGCCTATTAAAGGAGCAGTGGCTCAGAGCGCGTAGCCTTCTCTCAACCTCCCTGCAAGCCCTTCTCCCTGGACGATCCCTCCCCTGGAAACCGAACCCGGAAGCGGACGGACGACCTGTGACGTCACACACGCTCCACGTGCGCTCCACGCCGGCCCCTAGTCTCTTCCTGATGGCCACAGAAGGAGCTCCCGGCTGGTAATCCACCTTCTGCAGCCCAGCATCCCTGCAGCGTCACCACCACAGGATCAGAGGGAACACCGAGGACCACATACCTATACAGATGAGCCTTTTATATGTTTTTATCCTGTAAGTGTGTTTTTACCTGGTGTCATTAAACATCGTTTGTTAATACTACATTTAGGTGGCGCTTTCTTCTCTACCCCTCTCACAGAACTGTTGTATTTATTCTGAGATTAAATTACACACAGGTGGACTCTATTTACCATTTATACTCAAGTACAAGCCGACCCGAATATAAGCCGAGGAACCTAATTTTACCACGAAAAACTGGGAAAACTTATTGACTTGAGTATAAGCCTAGGTGGGAAATGCAGCAGCTACTGGTAAACAATGCCCATCTGCAGCCTCACTGTGCCCATTTACAGCCTCACTGTGCCCATCTGCAGCCTCACTGTGCCCATATGCAGCCTCACTGTGCCCATCTGCAGCCACGCTGTGCCCACCAGTATCATCAGTGCCCATCTGCAGCCTCACTGTGCCCATCTGCAGCCTCACTGTACATATTTGCAGCCTCACTGTGCCCATCTGCAGCCTCACTGTGCCCATTTGCAGCCTCACTGTGCCCATCTGCAACCTTCACCCTCAGGTGATGTTTGAAACAAAAAGTGGGTTGCAGGCTACATAACAGAGCCCCCTTGCTCCAACTTCCTTGCTTGGTGTGTGTGATGGACAGCCATAGTATGTACTGTAGTATCAATTTTTAGCAGTACATAGAGAAAGTGTAGTGGGCAGCATGTAGTGCAGGTAACGAAGAAATATCAGTTCAGAACTGTGGAGTGTGTAGTATGAAACAGAAGGAAGGGTCAAGGCTGTGAGCAGTACTTTGTAAAGAAGTGCAGGGCCATGATTACCCAGCGGCAGTTCAAAACAGGGGATAAGTGCTGTGTCATGCAGTCTTAACTGTTTGGCAGCGTCCACTATAACAAAGCCCCGCCTCCTCCTCGTCCATGATAGACGGAACACTGATTCAGTTTCCCAGCATTGTATCAGTGTTCAGTGTTCCGTCTATCATGGACGAGGAGGAGGCGGGGCTTTGTAACAGTGGATGCCGTCGAACAGTTCATATACAGCCACTTGTGCCCATCATATGCAGCCACTTCTGCCCATCAAATGCAGCCACTTGTGCCCATCAAATGCAGAAACTTGTGCCCATCAAATGCAGCCACTTGTGCCCGTCATCTGCAGCCACTGTGCCCACCACCGACCCCACCACTCATGGATCTCGTGGCTCACGGCTCTGGCCCACGCACTGCTCTGACATTGTGGCACTTACCGCAACCCCTGCTCCAGTTTGTGTCTCCGAGTCCTCCGCTCCACTTCCTAAGCTCCAGACATCCAATAGGGTGGCCTGGTGCTTTGGCCAATCAGGAAACAGGTCTGACGCCCTGCCTCCTGATTGGCGGGGAGGAAGGTTAGTGTGAAAATACTGAAAATTAATTTGCTATCGTCACACAATTGAGTTGGATCAGGGTGCACTCTCTTCGCTCCGAGCCCACCCTATTTTGAAACCTATTAGAGCCTAATTAGGTGCTTCAAAAAGTACCACCCCCTCCTGCCCCCGCCGTAGAAATCAACATGTCCGGCGTCCTGAAAGGGGGCCGGCGCATGGATGGAGGGTGGCGCCTGTGCACCCACAGTGCATGGAATGCCACTGCCCAAGAGGGTTAAGGCAGTGCTGGAAAATGATGGTGGCCACACAAAATATTTACACTTTGGGCCCAACTTGGACATTTTCACTTAGGGGCGTACTCACTTTTGTTGCCAGCGGTTTAGACATTAATGGCTGTGTGTTGAGTTATTTTGAGGGGACAGCAAATTTACACTGTTATACAATCTGTACACTCACTACTTTACATTGTAGCAAAGTGTCATTTCTTCAGTGTTGTCACATGAAAAGATATAATAACATTTTTACAAAAATGTGGGGGGTGTAGTCACTTTTGTGAAATACTGTATATATGTGAATTAGGGGCCTTAGATTGCAAGCTCCTTGAGGGCAGGGACTAATGTGGATGTATAATAAATATGGAAAGTGCTGTGCAAATTGACAGCGCTATTTAGGTACCTGTAAGAAATAAAATAAATATACACGTTTAGGGCTCATTTAGACGGGCTCTGAGAACCGTCCTCCATGCTGCGCCACTTACACATTTGAACACGTGTATTATACATGCAAATCTGCAGATATGTACAGCCCAAACGCAGCAGCGTTCTACTTTTTATTTGTAAACTCAGCTGTGTGTATGGCCCTATTAATCCCTATAGTGCCGCGTTTAGACATGTACAAAATTATACGCTCTATGCATCTAAATGCGTTGTTGTAGATGCCCATGTGAGTAAGCCCTTTATACACTTAAGCCTATTTTTCAAACTTGTTGTTTACAAGTTAAAATCAGGGGTTTTTTTGCTAGAAAATTACTTAGAACCCCCAAACATATTTTTTTTTCAGACACCCTAGAGAATAAAATGGCGGTCGTTGCAATACTTTGTCACACCGTATTTGAGCAGCAGTCTTACAAACGCAGTTTTTTTGGGAAAAATTACACTTTTTTGAATAAAAAAATAAGAAAACAGTAAAGTTAGCACATTTTTTTTTTTTTATATTGTGAAAGATAATATTATGCCGAGTAAATTGATACCTAACTTGTCATGCTTCAAAATTCCACCCGCTCGCTGAATGGCGACAAACTTTGACACTTGAAAATTTCCATAGACGACTTTTAAAAAGTTTACAGGTTACCAGTTTTGAGTTACAGAGGAGGTCTTTTGCTCTCACTCTAACGATCACGGCGATACCTCACATGTGTGGTTTGAACACCGTTAACATATGCGGGCACGATTTACGTATGCATTCGTTTCTAAGTGTAAGCACAGCGGGACGGGGCGCTTTAAAAAAAAAAATCTTATTTATTTTACTTTTTATTTTTAGACTGTCCCGTTAAAAAAAAAAAATTGGATCACTTTTATTCCTATTACAAGGAATGAAAACATCCCTTGTGATAGAAAAAAAGCATGAAAGGACCTCTTTACTGTGAGATCTGGGGTCAACAAGACCTCAGGTCTCACATTTACACATAAATGTAATATAAAAAAAAAAAAGTCTTTTTTTTTCCAATAAAAAAAAAAAGTCCCTTTAAGGTCGTTTGGTGGAAGTGACATTTGACGTCGCTTCCGCCATCCAGCGTCGTTGAGTTGAGTGGGGGCCATCATTCCCTCATTTGACTTATGCAGTGAACACACGGTCTGACTTTTCGATCGGACTTGTCCGACGGACCAAATCCGGCGGACAATCCGATCGTGTGTGGGCTTCACCGGACCTTCAGCGGACTTTTCCAGTCGCAAATCTGACGGACTTTAGATTTGGAGCATGCTTCAAATCTTTACGTCGTAACTCCGCCGGACCCAGAAATCCACTCGTCTGTATGCTAGTCTGACGGACAAAAACCGACACTAGGGCAGCTATTGGCTACTAGCTATCAACTTCCTTATTTTAGTCCTGTGTACGTCATCACGTACGAATCCGTCGGACTTTGGTGTGATCGTGTGTAGGCAAGTCTGTTCGTTAAAAAGTCTGACGGAAGTCCATCGAAAGTCCGCTGGAAAGTCTGTCGGACCAGTCCGGTTGAAAAGTGCCTCTCAGGGGACAGCATCGGATCATCTCCGCCGCTACCGACGGCTCCGATAATCACAGAGACAACTGGAACGCGTGGGAATGGGGGGGGGCACCTCTCCCATTTCCAATAAAAGTGATCTTGTGTCGAATCTGCCGCGAAGACCACTTTTATCCCAAAGCAGACTCCCCACCATTTAGGAAAATACCGGGGTTATGGCAGCTATCTGCTGCCATAACCCCGGTATGTAACGTCAAATACTGCGATCTACAAACTGATCTGGGGGTGTCATTAACTTTGTATTGACACCCGTAGAGGTTGGCATAGGGCAGTGTGAACTGCCTGCGAGAAACATGCGATGCGAGAAGCCGCACAGGAATCACATTCATACCTCCCAACATTTTGAGATGGGAATGAGGGACACCTACTAGCATACATATGCAGGCATAGGACACGCCCCCTGCCACACCTTCTTAAAGGAGAATTAACCAAAACCAAAGGTTAATTAAATCCACAAGAGCTTTTTTTTTACCACTACTATTCTTTTATATTGGCTTTTAAAATTTACAATTTATAATTTGGATGCAATGTTTAGTACTGGGAAACACTTTTTGAAAGATAAAAAGTGCATTATATATACAACTATATAGATCAGACCAAAATGAGGGGCAAATGAGGAGGAAAGAGGGACAGAGGGACATTGCTCCAAATCAGGGACAGTCCATCCAAATCAGGGACAGTTGGGAGCTATGATCGTGCTGGTTCCCGATATGTGTGAATCCAGCCTTACAGCCCATATTGCCTCCAGGACTGAATTTGGTGCTGTTCATTGTGCAGCTAGTCTAAACTGACTCATGTTGTTTATTGCTTTGTGGTCGGTTTCTTGACACATTGTTATTAAGAGCAATTTCCATCTATTTATTTTCTGCCTTGTCTTCCTAGTAAAAGCTCTGCAGTGGAAATGTTAATCACTTTATATAAATAGAATTGTTTGTGAACTCACCACACTTGCCATGTTGAGCTCCTAGCATGCAGTAGCAGATCTGTTTTCCAATATTGTGGCTTCTATATATTTGCTTTCTATAAGGATAAAGGTGTCAATGAAGTTGAGGGACTCCCCAGTCTCATGGATTGGAGCGCAGAGCTGCTGCCACTTTCCACTTCTACAAAGATTGAAGACTTTGCACAGTTCAGCTGCTCCCTGAGACAAGGGGACACCAGGGACTGGACAGCCCACCAGGCCTGAGTCAATAGGAGACCGCAGAGTCAGGCCAGGGAGTGGGATGGGGATTGATCGCTGAGGACCATCTCCACTGGCAGGAACTTTACAAGTCATTATGGCTCAGGCGGGTTCTTGTTAAAGGTCCCTATTGATGAAATGTCAATGTCCATGTCTGGAATATACAGGTCCTCCCGTCTGTAGCCACCTATGCCCCAACACTTGAAGGATCTGTTCTAATCCAGAAGGAGCGATTCATCATCAGGACATGACAGTCTCCCCAGACTCTCCCCAAGCCAGGGCTGGTTATATCACAGTAAGCAAAGGGGACATCACCAAATAGGGTGGTTTATGTGAAAAGTGGAGCACGCAGGGATCTGGGTTTTGCAGGACCAGCCTTGACATCTTGGCGGTTATACAGGCTTAGATTTTACTATCGGATTAATGTTCAACCAATCGAATAGACAAAACTTCCGATCCATTTAAACTCAATTACGATCAGATTTGATCAAGCTGAATCGATCAACCAGGGCAGAAAGTTATTGACTGCTTTGCATTGATTGACAGCACTGAGATATTTTGTTCGATAAAATACGATTTCATTTTAATCGATCAGATTATGAGATTGCACTGCTAACTGTACCCTAACGATCTATCAAAATCCACTTCCCCGTGTGTGGCAGATCGATAGAATGAGATGTCAACTATCAGGGCTGCTGTTAGAAATCGCCCCATACAGCCTACCTAACAGCCTCCCCGGCCCCATACAGCCTACCTAACAGCCCCCCGCACCATACAGCTACCTAACAGGCCCCCCCGGCCCCATACAGCCTACCTAACAGGCCCCCCGCCCCTTACAGCCTACCTAACAGCCCCCCCGCACCATACAGCCTATCTAACAGCCCCCCCAGCCCCATACAGCCTACCTAACAGGCCCCCCTGGCCCCATACAGCTTACCTAAGAGCCCCATCCGCACCATACAGCCTACCTAACGGCCCCCCCAGCCCCATACAGCCTACCTAACAGGCCACCCCCCCGGCCCCATACAGCCTACCTAACAGGCCCCCTCAGCCCCATACAGCCTACCTAACAGCCCCCCCCCAGCCCCATACAGCTTACCTAACAGGCCCCCCCAGCCCCATACAGCCTACCTAACAGGGCCCCTTTGACCCTTACAGCCTACCTAACAGCCCCCCCAGGCCAATACAAACTACCTAACAGGCCCCCCCCATGCCCCATACAGCCTACCTAACAGGCCCCCCCCCCCCCAGGCCCCATACAGCCTACCTTACAGGCCCCCCTCACCCGGCCCCATACAGACTACCTAACAGCCCCCCCAGCCCCATACAGCTTACCTAACAGGACCCCCGGCCCCATACAGCCTACCTAACAGGGCCCCTCTGCCCCTTACAGCCTACCTAAAAGCCCCCCCCCCCCCCCAGGCCCCATACAGCCTATCTAACAGCCCCCCCCCAGCCCCATACAGACTACCTAACAGGCCTCCACCCGGCCCCATACAGCTTACCTAACACCCCCCTTCCCCCAAGCCCCACACAGCCTACCTAACAGGCCCCCCGGCATAGATTTATCAGTCCCTTTCTCTGAATGAATAGGAAGCTCCCAGAGGCTTTCCTGCTCATTCACAAACTGGAGCAAAGGAAACACAGTTTACTATGCTTCAGTGATGAATAGACACAAGAGTGATTGGTACCAATTGCTCACTGTGTTCATTCAGGAACAGAGGAAAGGAAGGGGCATAGGGGTGTGCAGGGGTTGTGCCAGGTGTTTCTGGGCATACCCTAAACACTGTGTGGCACCAATTCCCCCTACTGCCCTGGCTTCCCCCCGTGTTGGCCCCCCCTGACCTGCAGTGCTGATGGCTTTCCGCCTCTCCTCTCCCCCTGGCTGCTGAGGGGATGTTTCAGGATGGAGAGCGGGGGGGAAGGGGCTAGTAAATATGTAATTTACCAGCCCCTTCCTTTTCTAAATGAACACAGTGAACACACTCGCTCACTTTGTCCATTCATAACCGAAGCATAGTAAACAGTGTTTACTATGCTTCAGTTGGTGAATGAACAGGAAGCCACTCAGCACAGAGCACTTCCCATTCATTCACTGCCCCATGCAACTGAGGCTGTAGAGAAAGGAATATGTGTTTGAGCTTTGGGGTGCACACCCTAATGCAATGGGCTGCGCACACCTGGGAAACGGCCAGTAAATGACATCCCCCTCGGTGCCCACAGCAGGAGAGGAGGGAAGCTGGCAGCACTGAGGAAACGGGTACACAGTTGGGCCCAGACAGCAGATGGAAGAGGCGCATGTGCTAGAACCAATCACCTTGCAATGCTGCCAGAGGGAGGGAGAGAAGGAGAAGAAGCTGGCAGCGCTGCCGGGGGAGACAGAAGAGGGTCGGTGTCTGCAATAGGACAGTACCACTGGCCCTCCTGCTCAGCAGGTGCCTGGGACCCTCTTTTGAACTGATGGGGCCTGGACCCAGTACAGGAGGGCCAGCTGTACTGCCTTATTAAGGGCCCTGTCAACTATAGAGATTGATCAGAAAAGAAATCCATTGATCATCAAAGCTTGTATGGCCACCCCTGCATGCAGGGCCGGAACAAGGGGTGGGCAGGAGGGGCGGCCCTGTGGTATCATGTGAAGTGGAGGGGCCCCACAAGGAGGTTGGGGGGAATTGTGTTAGAAGGGGAAATTTGGGCAGCGGCAAGGGGTATGTATTGTTCTAGTTGGGGAAATTTTGGGGGGGGTGCTAAGAGTGGTGAGTTGGGGGGATTTGTGTTGAGTGGGGGGACGGGAGAAGACTATTTGTGCTAGGAGGGGGAATTTGTGCTGGGAGGGTGGATTTAACAGAGAAGATGTGTACTAGGAGGGGAAATTTTAGGGGTAGAGGATTTGTGCTAGGGGAAGTGACTTTTTTTTCGGGGGGGGCCAAAGATTTGTGCTGAAAGGGGGGATTTTAGCAGAGGAACGTATTTGTACTGGGAGGAGGGGGGTGTATGCTTAAGATTAAGCTTACAGATTAGTGCTCAGTGTTTTTGTGGGGGTATTTTTGGGGATACATAATCCTTGGGGGGGGGGTGCGCAGTTTGACATGTTCGCCCTGAGCTTTAGATGACCTTGTCCCGGCACTTCCTGCATGCTTCAATTTTATTATCCAATCAAAATGATCGAATCTGCAAACAATCAAATAGTTCTAACTTCCCTTCCGATCCATTAACATCCAATTAAGATCGAATCAGATAAAACTGTGTCCATCGGGTCTTGGTTGCGATACACACTTTGATAAAAGATCGATTTGCACCATGTAGTTTCATAATCTGCAAACAATCAAATAATTATAACTTGATCTAGAATCGAGGCTAAACCGATCAGAAGGCAAGTTATAGGTATTTGATTGTTTGCAGACTCAGTCGTTTTAAACTTACAATCTGACCATGCAATCTCTGTTTAATCAACCTTAAATTTCCCAAAATTATGTAATATGAGGACCTTCGTAATCTGTATATATTCAGGCAAGCATTATAGAATTGTTGCTAGATCTAAAGGAGATTGCACAATCAGATTGATAATAAATATGTTATACTTACCTGCTTTGTGCAGAGCGGCCCCGATCCTTTTCTTCTGCGGTTCTACATTGGTGCTCTTGGCTCCTCCTCTTCTGTGTGTGCCCCATAGGAAGCTGCTCACTGCTGAGCTGGATTGTGTGCGTATATAGACATACATAACGCAACTTGGCCCTACCTCTTCCCCCTCCTCACAGGATTTGATTGGCAGCAGCAGGAGCCAATAGCTCCCAATGCTGTGTCCTGTGAGGAGTGAGAGAGCCGGTGCAACTGGCCACAACGCTGGATCGAGATAAGACTTAGGTAAGTATTTATGGGGGGGAGGGGTGGGGGTGATACAACCACTGGCACATTTTTTACCTTAACCACTTGCGCGCCGGAAAAGATTTTACACTCTTCTTACCCAGGCCTTTTTTTTGCAGTTTAACTGGTAATTGCGCAGTCATCCAGTACTGTGTGCAAACAAAATTTATATCATATCATTTTTTCACACAAGTAGAGCTTTCTTTTGCTGCTTTTTGATCACCGCTGGGTTTTTTATTTTATGTAATATAAATGCAAAAACACTGAAAATTTTGAAAAAAACAAAACCAATTCTACTTTCTGTTACAAAACAAATCCAATAAAAAAATGTTTTAAATTGAATTTCTTCATAATTTTAGGCCAAAATGTATTCTGCTACATGTCCTTGGTAAAAAAAAAGTGCATATTAATTGGTTTGTGTGGAAGTTATAGCGCCTACAAACTATGGTATATATATATATTGGATTTTTTTTTTTATACTACTAATGGAGGTGATCAGTGACTTATAATGGGACTGCGATAGTGCGGCGGGCAATCTGACACTGACTGACGCTGGGGAGGAACTGCCTAACTGCCACTGTCATCACCAGTGACATTAATACATGAATCAGTGCTTATACTATACACTGTCACTCTACTAATGACACTGGCTGGGAAAATAGACATGTGCGCCGTCAATAAATTAGTTTTGTTTCGTTCCGTTCCATTTCGTATTAGAATTAATTAGTATTTCATAATTCATGTCCGAAATTTCGTACGAAATACGAATTTTCGTTAGGTTCATTAACTTTTCGTAACAATTACGAACGTTCGTTATGATGAATTTATCATTATGAGGGGCTCCCACCATCCCTGTGCTGTGCTGACTTCCTGGGTTTTTAACATTTAGGTTTGTTAACTTTTCGTAACAATTACAAATGTTCGTTAGGAATTCGAATCCGAAATTTGTAAACGAAATATCGTATTTCGTACAAAATTCGGAAGCATAGCAATTCGTATTTCGGATCCTCCCGAATGTACGAATTTACGTAAATTTGTATGAATTTTCGATTCGTACGAAACTAATCGCACATGTCTAGAGGTTAACATCTAGGGCAGGGGCATACATACATGGGTCGCAGGGGTCGCCATTGCGACCCAACCCCATGCTCCAGGGGGTCCGCGCGGCACCCAGTATGCGTAGATAGGAGGGAGTTGACGGCATGTAGATCAGTGGTTCTCAACTCCTGTCCTCAAGACCCACTAACAGGCCAGGTTTGCAAGATAACTATAATACATCACAGGTGATATAATTTGCTGCTCAGTGAATGCAGTATTCTAGTTTGCATATCCCCAAGGTAATACTTAAAATCTGGCCTGTTAGTGGGTCCTGAGGACAGGAGTTGAGAGGAAACGATCCCTCCATGTAGATGCTGAATGCCCACTTCTCCTCCCCCATTCGGCAGCTGCAGGAGGGAAATGGAGGGCATCGGTTCCTCCTCATACCGCTCCCGCCACCTCCCTATGGCTGTCCTGTTGCCCTGGGCTCCTATTTACTTTCCTAGCCATACCCCTGCAATGCTGCCAGGTTTCCCCCTCCCACCTCCCACTGGCTGCTACGGGGGATCTTTCAGGATAGAGAGCAGGGAAGGAGCCGGTAAATGTGTCATTTACCGGCCCCTTCCTTGGCTTAATGAATAGTCAGTGATCGGTACCAATCGCTGACTCTGTTTAGACCCCTGATATTTCACCAAAGCCCCTAAGAAATATGCATAGAAGAATAAAAAACAAAATTGTAAATAAATTAAATGGTAAAAAAAATAGAACAACAAAAATAAAAAACTACTGACACTACCAGGGTCGCAAAGGTACTGGGCAACTGGGCTCTGGTGTTCCACCACCGTGGGAGGGGGACCCAAGGTGGCAGGATGGTGGCCCACTGCGGGACCATAATAAAGGGCCTCACGATGGGAGTAAAGGGCCCCGGGATCAGTGGGAATTGCCCCGGTCAGGGGTTCTTCATGGTTTCTTGCACCGGGGCCCTGAAGGTTCTAGTCACGCCTCTGATCTAGGGCGATCAAGGGGTAAAATGTGTGCCTAACTATGTGTGTACAGTGTGCTGCTTTTACTACTAAATCTCTAAGTTTCTCATCCCTGCTTTAATCGTCAAATGTCTTCACATTTTGGGGACATCAGTTGTAATTTAGCCACTTGCCGACCACCTAACTGTAAATATACTTCGTTACTTTGATGTTAAATACGGGGGTTATGGCAGAAGCTAGCTGCCATGACCCCTGTATCTTTTGGCTTTCCGATAAAAGTGATCCCAGCTGCGGATTCACTGCAAGATCACTTTTATAAGTGGTGGGAGAGGTGCCCCCCTCCCGTCACTTCCCAGGCATTTCCAAGCTTACCATGTCGGAGATGTCGGTAAGCCCGGAAGCGATCCGATGCGGCCCGTGGCTAGGCAGGAAGTCCTGCCCTCTGATGTCACTTCCTGTTCTCGGGCTTACAGAGATGTTTTTTTTTTTTTTAAGGGTAAATGAGGGATCTGTGGTCTTTTTTACCCCAGATATCTCAATTAAGAGAACCTGTCATGATTATTTCTATTACAATAGATGTTTACATTCCTTGTAATAGGAATAAATAATAGGAATAATAGGAATAAAAGTGATCAAAAAATAACGGGACAGTATAAAAATAAAAGACAAAAAGTAAAATAAATAGGAGGAAAACTGTAAAATTAAAGCGCCCCATCCCTCCGAGCTCGCATACGTAAATCGTGCCCACATATGTAAACGATGTGAGGGCAATAATTCTAGACCTCCTCTGTAACTCTAAACAGGTAACCTGTAAAACCTGTAAAAAGTTTTAAAGCGTCGCCTATGGAGATTTTTAAGTACCGTAGTTTGTCGCCACTTCCACGAGCCTGCGCAATTTTAAATCGTAACATGTTAGGTATCTATTTACTCAGCGTGACATCATCTTCCACATTATACAATTATACAAAATTGGGTTAACTTTTTTTTCAATTCATCAACCACTTAAGCCCCGGACCATTTCGCTGGCCAAAGACCAGAGCACTTTTTGCAATTCGGCACTGCGTCGCTTTAACTGACAATTGCTCGGTCGTGCGACGTGGCTCCCAAACAAAATTGACGTCCTTTTTTTCCCACAAATAGAGCTTTCTTTTGGTAGTATTTGATCACCTCTGCGGTTTTTTTTTTTTGCGCTATAAACAAAAATATAGCGACAATTTTGGAAAAAAACACAATATTTTTAACTTTTTGCAATAATAAATATCCCCAAAAAATATATAAAAAAACGATTTTTTTCCTCAGTTTAAGCCGATATGTATTCTTCTACATATTTTTGGTAAAAATAATCGCAATAAGCGTTTATTGCTTGGTTTGCACAAAAGTTATAGTGTCTACAAAATAGGGGTTAGTTTTATGGCATTTTTATTAATAATTTTTTTTTACTAGTAATGGCGGCGATCTGCGATTTTTATCGGGACTACGACATTATGGCGGACACATTGGACACTTTTGGCACATTTTTGGGACCATTGTCATTTTTTTATCAGTGCTATAAAATTGCACTGATTACTGTAAAAATAACACTGGCAGTGAAGGGCTTAACCACTAGGGGGCTAGGGAGGGGTTAAGTGTGTCCTAGGGGAGTGTTTATAACTGTTAGGGTTAGGGGGGTAGGCTGATCGCAGGGAGCTATGATCAGTGTCAGTGTCACTAGGCAGAACGGGGAGATGCTTGTTTACATTAGCATCTCCCCGTTCTTCAGCTCCGTGAGACGATCGCGGGTATCCCCGCGGCGATCGAGTCCACGGGACCCGCGATCCGACTCACGGAGCTCCCGGCAGGGTCACACGCATGCCACCGCCGGCGCGCACGTGAACACACACGGCGGCAAATTCAAAGGGATGTACCTGTAGGCCCATTTGCCCAGCCGTGCCATTCTGCCAACGTAAATGTTCATGCGGCGGTCGGCAAGTGGTTAAAATGTATTATTTCCAAAACAATTGCATTTGAAAGACCACTGCGCAATCAAAATGACCATATTGCCTAAAATACTGTATTGCTTTATGACCCTCACAGTTCCCATCCCGCTAGTTCAACTTAGGAAACTCCAGACTGATCTCTTAAACTTCACATGGAACTACAAACGACACCGCGCTGCTCGCTCGATACTCTATGCCTCCCGGAACGAGGGTGGTCTGGCCTTCCCAAACCTCCTTTGCTATTACTATGCTACCCAGTTGAGAGAAATCGCATCCTGGGCCACCCTCCCGGCCTACAATAGATGGACCCAAATAGATAAATTGTGGATAGCCCCCATACACCCGAACAACTTACTGTGGAACCCAAACGCCGAGGTCCCCTCCACCTCTCTTCTACATACTATGAATCTCCATCTGGAAACAACTGAACCGTGTTAATGCCCTCCAATCTGAGGCCTCCTTAGTCACAGCCTTTCTCTATAACCCTAAATTACCCAATAGTTTAACCTACCAGATGATTTATCCCTGGTTACAGAAAAATCTTTTTCACTTCGAACATCTAGTAAACCCAGTAACCAGGGTATTATTACCCTTTGACCAACTTAGAGCCAAGCACGACCTCCCCAATACTGCTCCCTTCGGGTACCTTCAGATACGGCATTATGCCCTCACTATCGCCCCGACACTACAGTTCTCCATGCTTTCCCCATTTGAGAGAGTGGTCCTTTCAGGTCCCTCACAGAGAGGTCTGACCTCGGATATCTACAAAATTCTAAACTCAAGTGACAGACTCTCCTTGGGGAAACATAGCTACATGCGCAAGTGGGAAGAAAACCTCGGGGAGGAACTCTCCCCTGCAAAATGGAGAGCTGTATGGTCCTGTGCAGCCAAAAATTCTATATGTACTCTTTACAAAGAAAACACTTATAAGGTGCTTTACGGTTGGTACCTAACACCCTCTCGCTTACACGCCATATACCCATCGGCCTCGGACCACTGTTGGAGGTGTCATCGTGACCGAGGCACACTATTCCATATTTACTGGAGCTGATCAATTCTCCAGCTCTACTGGAGCTTGATGCGGGGCCTTCTCCATCGGCTGTTGGAGGTGGGTGTCCCCCTCTCCCCTAAGCTGTTCCTACTGGATCTTCTCCCTCCCAATCTCCCCGGACTAGCAAAAAAGCTCGCCACACATATCCTCATGGCGGCAAGGTGCTTAGTGGCATTACACTGGAAGAATCGACACGCCCCCAACTCTCTCAAATCTCTACGCCAGAATTAAAGATGTAGAGCTCATGGAGTCTATGTCGGCCCGACTAGAAGATCGCTGGCCAGTCACAAAGCAATATGGGAGAGCTGGTATCTCCGGGTGGAACCCCCTTGATTGCTTGGGGCACCCCCCTTCTCCACTCCACGGGGTCCACGTCTGCGTCAGCGCAGGATCCTCGAGTGACGAGTCTGGATGGTTGGAATTACTACCCTCTACACTTTTCCTCCTCTTTCTTTCTTTTTTACTATCCCCCTTTCTTTTTCTTTTTGTTTTTTTTTGTTTTAGAAGTACAGTCTATGCATTTACAGAAACATTTTCTTCCTCAAGGTATGTTTAATTGATGACCGGGACCTGCATGTAGGTGTCCTTTTATGAAACTGAGATCAGCAGCGATCCCGAGTCTCACCGCTGATCTCAGCTCATTACCAGTTGAAACTGAGATAATTAGTGGAGAACATGTTCTCCGCTGATTATCTCAGCACAGTGAGAATTTGTAACTGACTTCACAGAAACGGCCAGTTTATGAAGGTGCGATCTCAGCACCTCACTGGCGATCTATGACAGAATTCTCACTTTCTGATTCACCATTTCAGAAGTGGAGAATCAGAGTGAGAAGCCTGAAACTGGTGAAATTTATAGTGTGTGTATATATATATATATATCTATATATATAGATATATATATATATCTATATATATAGATATATATATAGATATAGATATGTATATATCTATATATATATATAGATATAGATATGTATATATCTATATCTATATATATATATATATATATATATATATATATATATATATATATATATATATAGATAGATAGATAGATAGATAGATAGATAGATAGATAGATAGATAGATATTTATTGACATAATTAGACTATATCTATCTATAGATATATCTATATATAGATACATCTATTATATATATTTTTACATATATATATATATATATATATATATAATATATATATATAGATATAGATAGCTATATAGCTCTATATCTATAGATATATATATATATCTATAGATATATATCTATAGATATATCTATAGATATATATCTATAGATATATCTATATATAGATATATCTATAGATATATATAGATATATGTATATATTTTTTTTTAGATGTTCACGTCTCTGGCTGGGTTCACACTTGTGCGATGTGTGAACCAGCGTGATTCCTAAGTGGGTTTTCACATCGCACCTACATTGACATCTGCGCACCACTGCGGGTGTCAATGTAAAGTTAATGACACCCCCAGATCATTTCACAGATCGCAGTGCGAACTATGTAATGGTGCAGGAATCGGATCGCATGGGTGTTCACACCCATGCGATCCGATTCCAGTGCAGACCAAATAAAGGGTCCTGTACCATTTTGGTGCAAATGCAATATGATTTAGGGCCAGTTCCCACTGCTGCGGTGTCCGAGATCGGATGTGATTCGCACCGCACTGCAGTGCAAAATCACATCCGATCTCTGTGCAATGCGATTTCAGCCATACAGATAGTATTGCTAAATTTGCATTGCACTCGGACCAAACTCTTACAGGACCCTTTTTTTTGGTCCACAGCAGAATCGGATCGCATGGGTTTACTGTCCGAGTTTGCAGATCACACTGCGATATGCAAACTGATTTGGGGGTGTTAACTTTTAGGCCCAGTTCACACTTGTGCGATGCCGGACATCGCACAGGCATCGCATGTAATTCGCAGCACACTGCCATTTCACATTACATGCGATGTCTGTGCGTTGCGATATCAGCTGTACAGGTAGTATGGCTGATATCGCACTGCATTCGGTGCAAACACGCACAGGACCCTTTTTTCTGTTCGGACCAGAATCGGATCGCATGTCCGGACTGTCAGTTCGCAGTGCGATATGCAAGCTGAACTGGGGGTGTCCTTAACAATGTATTGACACTCCCCAGCGATTCGCATATGGCAGTGTGAACTGACATGCGAGTCGGTGCGATGCGGGAACCCGCAGTGGATTCGCAGTGTTCTCGCATTGCACCAGTTTATCAATTTTTATGTTTATCAATTATGAAATATATTTTATTTTAATTTATTAATAAATATTTATACTTGTATACTTTATTAAAATTATTTTTTTAATGATTATAAATGTATTTTGCATTTATATGAATGGTGTATAGCTGCATTACATATGTGCATTACATTCATTTACTATACACCATTCACATTTTAATAGGGACATGTATGATCTTTAAATATTGATAAAAACAATGTTTTTTTTATAATTAGGTTAATGTATATTGTGTAGGGGGAATTTAACTTTATTATTTTATTAATATGTTGGGGAATAATGTGTGCTGATTTGTGTTACACTTTGTATTTTATGGTTCCTCATACTGTAATCCCGCTATATCACGCGAGATTACAGTGAGAGGAGCCATTCTCAGGAGTTCCCGGCGTTTGTAGATCGCTCCTCAACTCAACATGAGAAGCGATCTACACACTTTCATAAACAGGCACTCAGAGGAGAGCGATCTCCTCTGAGAATGCCTGAGAACTGAAAAGCGATATTTTACCGCACTTTCATAAAAGGACACCATAGGTCTATAGGTACTGCCACTGTATTAGGCACACCCTCTCTTAGAGCCGAGCCTCAACCCTGGTTGGTCAACCAGCTAAGCCTTATGTTTGATAATTGTAGGATGCACTCACGCTACCTATGGATGTCTGCTGATGCTTTCTTATTTCCCACCCCCTCTCCCCTTCTCTGTTTGTTTTATCCCACTACTCCCCCCCCCCCTCCCGTTTTTGTGTTTTGTGTTCTTGCATTGTAACTTTTAAACCTTAAAGAGGGAGTTCCGCGAAAAAAAAAATTAAAAGTCAGCAGCTACAAATACTGCAGCTGCTGACTTTTAAAATAAGTACACTCACCTGTCCCAGGGTCCAGCGATGTCGGCACCCGAGACCATACCGTCCCTCGGTCCTCGGGTGCTGCCGCCGCCCTTCTCTGTAAGGGAATCAGGAAGTGAAACGCTGCGGCTTCACTTCCCGGTTCCCTACTGCACACCCGTGTGTGTTCCAGCAGACAGCGCGGTGGGGACGGGAAGAGGCATAGACTCCCGTGGGAGTCTATGCCGGAAGTGGGTGCAAGTACCTGTCTTATGCCCCGTACACACGTTCGGACTTTGTTTGGACATTCCAACAACAAAATCCTAGGATTTTTTCCGACGGATGTTGGCTCAAACTTGTCTTGCATACACACGGTCACACAAAGTTGTCGGAAAATCCGATCGTTCTAAACGCGGTGACGTAAAACACGTACGTCGGGACTATAAACGGGGCAGTGGCCAATAGCTTTCATCTCTTTATTTATTCTGAGCATGCGTGGCACTTTGTCCGTCGGATTTGTGTACACACGATCGGAATTTCTGACAACGGATTTTGTTGTCGGAAAATTTTATCTCCTGCTCTCCAACTTTGTGTGTCGGAAAATCCGATGGAAAATGTCCGATGGAGCCCACACACGGTCGGAATTTCCGACAACACGCTCCGATCGGACATTTTCCATCGGAAAATCCGACCATGTGTACGGGGCATTAGACAGGTATCTGCACCCCCCACCCCCCTGAAGGGTGTCAAATGTGACGCCGGGGGGGGGTTCCAAAAAGCGGAGGTTCAATTTTTGTGTGAACCTCTGCTTAAAAATTGTCAATTACGAAAAAAATAAAAAATAAAGACCACTGCGTAATTACAGAGTGACATAAAATATTGCAATGACAGCCATTTTATTCTTTAGGTCCCTGCTAAAAAATATATATATATATATATATATATATATATATATATATATATATAGTATATGTAGTGGATAGCACTTTCGCCTAGCAGTAAGAAGGGTCACTGGTTCGAATCCCAACCACGACACTACCTGCCTGGAGTTTGCATGTTCTCCCTGTGCCTGCATGGGTTTTCTCCGGGTACTCCGGTTTCCTCCCACACTTCAAAGACATGCTGGTAGGTTAATTGGATCCTGTCTAAATTGGCCCTAGTATGTATGAATGTGAGTTAGGGACCTTAGATTGTAAACTCCTTGAGGGTAGGGACTGATGTGAATGTAAAATGTATATGTAAAGCGCTGCGTAAATTGATAGCACTGAAATAAATAAATAAAAATTATATATATATATATATATATATATATATATATATATATTGTTTGGGGGTTCTAAGTCATTTTCTAGCAAAAAATTCAGATTTTTACAGGTAAACAGCGAATGTCAGAAAAAGTTCTGGTCTTCAAATGGTTAACTCTCAGAAAAATCTAAATTCATTATACTGGGCTGAGTTGCTGAAGGAGTTAAGATTTTTAACTGAAAAAAATGTTGAATGTTCACTTCTAGTCTCCAATCATGTGAAAAACATCTGCAGTAATGGGGATTCAAAGTGAACAGGAATTCGCTTTTAACACGATTGGATCATTTAGGTGAAAATTTACACAATTTCTGAGTGAAGATTCTTAACTCTTTTAGTAAATCAGCCCCCTTATATCTACTATTATCACCCCTCTTCCCTCCCAACACACACACACAATGAGCACACAATTTTCATCAAAGTTTACATGCTTTAGGGTGACCATACACACTACAATCCAATTGTACAATTGCCAAAATTTACCAAAACTGTGTAATGAGGTCAAACCTAAACAACTGCTTCCATTTATATTTAATCACACTAGGCCTACATTACATAGTTGTTGGTGGATTTATTGGTGGCTTTACACACCTTGATGTTATCATCCGATCAATGTGCAATTTGTTTAAAAAATTGAATCAGATCAAATAGCCATAACTTCCCGTCCAGTCAATTTAGACTCATTTTAGATTGGATTTGATTAAACAGATTCAATCGACCAGGGTGGAAAATAAACATTCGTTTTGCATCAATCGGCAACACTGCAATGATTCCATCATAAACTTGCTTGTATTTCCATCAATTGGGTTATGAGGTAGCCTGGAGGAAATGTAGATACCATGGATAACTTATGATTGGATGAATGGTATTCCATCCGGGCAAAGCCCCACTGCATGGGAACTCTGGCCCGGAGATAAGCTTTAATGCATTCCAGTCATAGGTGTGCACACAGGGTGTGCCGGATGTGCCTGGGCACACCCTGTTCACCCCATGTGCATTAGCATTATCACTCTGTGTACCAGCAGGAAGATAGGAAAGATCTCCCTCTTACCGGCTTTGCCATATGTGAAGTGCTTACGCACTCCTCTTGCACTGTGCTGGCAGGAAGATCAATGTGCCAGGGTCATATATATATGTAGACATATATATGTTTACAGTCTTCTTTCTGTAAACACGGAAGTGACGTCATGACGTCACTTCCGGTTTACTCAGCTGCCAATTTGCGCATACTTTGAAGTGCAAAGGAGGGATTTGGGGTCTTTTAGATCTCCGATCCCCCCACAAAAAGCACCTGTCACCACCTATTACTGTCACAAGGGATGTTTACATTCCTTGTGACAGCAATAAAAGTGATCACATTTTTTTTTTTTAAAGCGACAATGTAAAAAAATAAAAATAAATAAAATAAATAAGAAAAAAAATTATAATTTTTTAAAGCGCCCCCGTCCCCGCGAGCTCGAGCAGCAAAGAAAATGCACACGTAAGTCGTGCCCGCATATGTAAACGTTGTTCAAATCACACATGTGAGGTATCAACAACGATCGTCAGAGCGAGAGCAATAATTCTAGCACTAGACCTCCTCTGTAACTCTAACCTGGTAACTGTTATTTTTTTAAAAAGCGCTGCCTATGGAGATTTTTAGGTACCTTAGTTTGTCGCCATTCCACGAGTGTGCGCAATTTCAAAGCATGAAATGTTGAGTATCTATTTACTCGGCGTAACATCATCTTTCAGATTATAGAAAAAAATTGGGGTAACTTTACTGTTTAGTTTTTTTTTTTAATTCATGAAAGTGTTTTTTTTTTCCTAAAAAATTCCTTTTAAAGACCACTGCGCAAATACAGTGTGACATAAAATATTGCAACGATCGCCATTTTATTCTCTAGGGTCTCTGCTAAAAACATCTATATAATGTCTGGGGGGCTCTAAGTAATTTTCTAGCAAAATATACGGATTTAAGCAACAAATGTCAGAAATAGGCTTAGTCATGAAAGGGATATAAACTGCTAAATACCTTTTCTCATCAGCAGTATATAGCAGTCTTGTGACTTCTATCAGTGTCTGGTTAAAGCTTGTAGGAGTTTTCATTCTCCCCTGATTGTCCTATGAGGCTGCATGACCCCTGACCCTCTGTCTGGACAGTGCTGATTGGCCCTGTGCTGATCACATGCACCCTTCCCCAAACAAAAAAAAAAAAAACTTTCTAGCAATACACACCAAACTGAGCATGTGCAGCTTGTCCCCAAGGGTCTGTGCTATATGGAGATGGATTGGGTTCAGTGGAAGAAGGGGAGGATCAGGGAAGACATGTTCAAACATCCTTTTTACACAATGCCGAGGATTCATCCTTTAGGTTCCACAGTGAGTATAACCAGCATGCTATGCTGCATATACACACTGATTTTACTGTTGCGGGTTTATTAACACTTTAAGGTTAAAACCCTTCTTCATGCAGCTCCTCCCCCTCCCCTCCAATACTTACCTGAGCCCAATCTCGATCAGCGATGTGTACAAGAGGAGCAACTCTCTTGGCTCTCACACTCCACATTGGAGAAGGAGGCAGCAATGGGAGCCATTGGTTCCTGCTGCTGTTAATCATAACCAGTGAGGGAGAGAGCGGGGGTGGGGCAGAGCCGCACTCTATGTGTCAATGGACACGTAGAGCCAGCTCAAGAGCGAGCACGCACGAGTGTCCCCAGCAGTGCCGGGACAAGGTCATCTAGAGCCCAGGGCGAACATGCCAAACTGCACCTCCCCAAACTGTATGAGCATTATACATCAGCAAAAATCCCCCCCCCCCACCCTAAAAAAAAATTGAGCACTGATCGGCATGCTTACACCTCAAGCATAATTTATCCTCCCCCAGCACAAATCAATGCTCCCCGCAAGCTCGAATCCTCTCTCTCCCCAAGACCCCCCGCACAACCCCCCCCCCTCAAAAAAAATCACTCCTCCTAGCACAAATCCTCTAACCCTCAAATTTCCCCTCCAAGTACACATCCCCCCATTCTGAATCCCCCTCCCAGCAAAAATCCCTCCCTCATTGCCCCCTCCTAGCACAAATGTTTCCCAATCATCCCTACTAGCATAAATCGCCTCCCCCTCTACCATATCACCTCTTCTAGCACAGACCCCCCAAATCCCCCCTCCTAGCACAAATCCTCTTCCCCCATCTCAGCACACATCCCTTCAAATCACCACTTCTAACACACACATCAAAATTGCCCCTCCTAGAACAACCCCCAAATTCCTCCCCCACCCCCCACATGATAACACAGCCGCCCCCTCCTGCCCACTCTTTGTCCCAGCCCTGGTCCTCAGAGCATGTGGTTTGCTATGGGGGCACAGGAATGGACCAGAAGTACTTGCATCTGTGACGGACCCCAGAAGATGGGGAGGGGCTGGTCTGTGCAAAACAATTGCACAGAGTAGTTAAGTATAACATGTAAGGCTGGCCATACATTATACAATTTTCTTTAGATTTACCTTCAATTAAGTAGTCCAAGGACCTGTCTGATTGCATACAAATTGAAAGTGTTTAGGTTTGAACTCCTATTATTAGGTTTTGGTAAATCTAAAGGAAAAATTGTACAAGAAAATTGTATAGTGTATGGCCAGCCTTTAGAATCACTTTATTGGCATCACCACAGGACTGCTAAATTGCAGCGTTTTTCTGCATGCTGGAAAATTGCACGCATTCCTGACACGCAGCAATGTGAACCTAGCCTCAGAACCATGTAGTACACGGGTCTGCCTGATTGCATACAATTTGATTGGATGGTTTAAATCAGGGATATGCAATTAGCGGACCTCCATCTGTTGCAAAACTACAAGTCCCATCATGCCTCTGCCTCTGGGTGTCATGCTTGTGGCTGTCAAAGTCTTGCTTTGCCTCATGGGACTTGTAGTTCTGCAACAGCTGGAGGTCCGCTAACTGCATATCCCCGGTTTAAATAGATCCTCATGTGGCATGGTTCTTGTCAATAAAAAAGTTGATTGCATAAAAATTGTACAGCTAGATTGTATAGTGCATGGTCGCCTGTACAATCTCTTTTAGATCTACGGAGGACAAGGGCCTGTCTGATTGGGTACAAGATGATTGGATGGTTTTACATAGTTTCTGTCAAGAAAATAGTTGATTGTACAAAGATTGTAAAGTGTATGGTGAGCTTACAACATATTTTTCTCTTTGATTAGATAGCAGATAGAAATCAACCCCCCAAGGGAACACATGGCCTATAGAAAACCTGCTTTTCCAGATAATGATTCCTCCATGAAGCTCTCAAACATGTAAGGTAAAAGGCTTGCCAGGTTGCTGAGTGGTTAACAAAGCTCCAGTTTTCCAAGGCAGGCCTGGTAATGTAACCAGCTGAGCTCCATGATATATGGACACTGGAGTTAAATCCATCAATATAATTTATGTGAGATCCGAATAGATCCGAATGCCCCAATTCCTCCATAATATAAACATTTTACATGAGACTTGTGTATATCCGGACGGTAAAATGGGTCTCAAGGGGAGAATTTGCAGGCTATTAATATTTGATGCACAGATGTTGTGTAGATTCTGGTTTACAATGCATCCCATACCGACTAAGCTGGACCCTCTAAAGAAAGGAGATTGTCCCCCTTGACTGATAAACGTCCCCAATAAGACAAACTTCCCATCCTGCGCTCCTCTATTTGGCTAGGCTTTGACTTTTATGACAAAAGCCATGATTTTTTTTTTTCCCTGTGTCTGCTTAGTAGATCTGTGCTGGAGCTGTGTGTGGGTGTGTGCATGGCAGATCTCATTGTCTCTCCTATTCTAGCAGCGCCATTTTGAGGGCCTTTAGAAAATGCCTTCTCCTCCTGCTGGGTCCAAAAACACTAATATTATCCATATGTTCAAAGACAACTTCAGGCCTTCCTATGGCTATATGCATTTACATCCTTCTATTGGAAAAAGTGTATCTGGGAAATGTTACATTGTTTCATGCCATTGAGAATCACATTTTCTTTGTAGCAATTAGCATTGCAACCTTCAATTATACAAACAAACAGAAAAAAAAAGCCTGAACTCAGTATGATGGGCACCTAAAAATAAAATATATTACTTCCCTATAGGCAGCAATAGGATACATATAAACTAAATTAATTTATTTACATACAAAATGTACACATTCTTATATCAGAACGTAAAAATAAAAAACCTATCATGCATTATCTTTACTTAGATTCTAAAATATGTTTTGCAAATTCTCATTTCAGAAATTCATTTAAAGAAATCCAAGTATCATGTAGTTTATATAGTTCTGTGTTCTGCACATACTCATGTCAGAATTCAATATAAAAAGAAATCGAGGGACCATGTATTTTATATACTTAGATTTTCAAATGTGTTTTGCTTATTCACATTTTCAAAATGTAATTTAAAAAAATCAAGAATCAAATATTCTATATTCCTACATTCTAAATATGTGTTTTGCACATTCTCCAGGCCAGGTTTTAGTTATAAAAATATCCAAGGATCATATATTCTATGCATATATTTGGTTGAATTCTATGATGTGTTTTTTAAATTATATTATGTGTTTTGCACATTCTCATGCCAGAATTTATTTTATAAAAATATCCAAGGATCATGTATTCTATATTTTTTATTTATGATATTATGTGTGTTTTTTTAATTCCATTATGTGTTTTGCACATTCTTATGCCAGAATTTATTTTATAAAAATATCCAAGGATCATGTGTTCTATTTTTTTTTTATCTATTATGTTTTTTTTTTAATTCTATTATGTGTTTTGCACATTCTCATGCCAGAATTTATTTTATAAAAATATCCAAGGAGTATGTAATTTAGATTGTTTTTTAAATTCTATAATGTGCCTTGCACATTCTTGTGTCAAATGTTAATGACAAAAAAAGAAAAAATCCAATAATCATGTATTTTATATACTTACATTCTAAAATTTGTTTAGCATTTTCTCATGTCAGAGTTTAATTTTAACTAAAAATCCAACAATCACGTATTCTGTATTTTTAAATTATGTTATGTGTTTTGCACATTCTCATGTCAAAATGTAATCACAGAAATTATGTATTCTATATGTGTGGTCCAAGGATATATTATATTTTTAAATTATATTATGAGTTTTGCACTCTCATGTCAAAATATAATGGCAAAAATCAAGTATTCTGTATGGGTTATCACATTCTCATGTCAGAATTTAATTACAAAAGAAAAAAAAAATCCAAGGATCATGCATTCCATTGGCTTCGATTCGAATGTGTTTTGCACTTTCTCTTGTCAGAATTTAATTTAAAAAAATGCAACGATCATGTATTAGATATATCTATCCTAGTGGTTTTAAAATTAATAATAAAAAAGTATAATTGAAGCATAAATTAAAAAAAAAACGGGATCAGATTTTAATTTTTATTAACATGGTAAAGTTTTGCACACGAATTATTATAAAGACAACTTTGTGAAAATAAGAACCATTAAATTATTATCAAATAACTAATAAATTAAAAATAAATACTGAGGAAAAAAAAAAAAAAAAAAATATATATATATATATATATATATATATATATATATATATATATATATATATATATAAAACATAAGACTTAGAATATCTACGTAAATCTAAACGAATATTTTTGATTCCTGAGACATCGCTAGAATAATGTTCAAATCAACTGATTTGTTTCTTCCCCCTGAATGGTTCTAATCGACAACTAAAGTACAAAAAAAAAACAAAAAAAAAAACATGAATTTAATTTAATAGCTGGCGGTGGATCAATAAATATAATAAATAGTATAAATAATACCCTCGTACGCTGAAGGTGAATACTCTGCAAGAAAAATAATGAGAAAAATGCGGATATTAAAATTCTAAATTGTGGAGATCCTTGCTGCAAAGTGTGCTAGTGAGAAAGTCGATATCTTCTTGTGAGAAGTGGACAGGACTATTGAGGGAACCCTCTGAAATGTGTAGGCAGGAGTCTGACGGGAATAAAGTCAGCTCTGACAATAAATTGTCCTGGCTTTCAGAGAGGACATTGTCCATGCTACCCACCTCTGCACTGGGCTCAGTCTCACTGGTGGGTGTTGGGTAGAGGGGGCTTCTGGATGTGGATTCCTTGCCTGAAGGAAGCTGTTGACTGATGGGCAACTTGGGAATCTCAGGCTTGTAGTGGTCTGACTCCATCAAAGAGTCATTGGCATCTAGTCCTTGGTGGTAGGCTGGGCTCTCATCTCCATCCTCTATGGGGTCGCAATCTTCCAAGTTGGAGAAACTCAGGTCCCCATCCTGTTGGTCTTTTTGCTGAGTCTGTCTCTTGTGCTTCATCCTGCGGTTCTGGAACCAAACTTTAACCTGTCTCTCGGTGAGATCTAGCAGAGCAGCTATCTCCACTCTCCTGGGTCTGCAGAGGTACTTATTGAAGTGGAATTCCTTCTCCAGCTCCAGCAGTTGGGTGTTGGTGTAGGCTGTCCTCAGCCTCCTATTGCTGCTGTTGGAGTCCTGGATTCCTGTCGGTTCTGCAAAAGCAATCGCTTACGTTATAAATCTAGGCACACACAGCCATTTCTTAGCTAACCAATTAACCCTTCTGCTGCTGGAGGGCAGCCAACAAGGAGGATGCAAGGCTATATGGATGGCTCTGGCAACATCGGGGTTAACTTTAGCCAGGAAACTCGATTACAAATTGTATTGTGACACAGATCAGAATAGTCATAAATAATCCCGAGCAGGTTAACGTGTTACTTTTATCTGACTGCCATTTATTTTTATCAGAAATGTGAACACCCACCGCCCCCATATTCCTTCTTGACAAAAAAAAAAAAAAGATACCCCCTTTACAGTATTACATTGCATGCAGGAACAATGCACCACTGCAGGTCCTCTTTTACTGTGATAGATGCAAGGATCCAGAATCAGTAAGGACATGACTACATAATTGTTAAAATGAAAAGATTAATCCACCAAGATCCAGGAACAATAAAATACAATGACTATTATCATTATTAAATGAAATGATGAACCCATGAAACCCCAAGATCCAGAAACAATAAGAAAACAGTGGCTATATAATTAATAAAATAAAATGATAGACACACCAAGATCCATGAACAAAAAAAAAAAAAACACGACTAATATAATTATTAAAAAGAAATGATGGACCCATGAACCCCTCAAGATCCAGAAACACTATGTAAACAGTGACGATATCGTTACTGAAATAAAATGATGTACACATGAACCTCCTCAAGATCCAAGAACTATAAGAACACATTAACTATATAATTTTTAAAAATAAACGTGGACGTGAACAAGATCCAGGAACAGTAAGAACAAATCGACTATATAATAATTTAAATAAAATGATGGACCTCCCAAAGATTCAAGAGCTATAAGAACATAGTCGACTATATCGTTATTAAAATAAAAAATAGACTCAGGAGCCCACCAAGATCCAGAAACAATAACAACATATTGACTATGTAATTATTATAATAAAATGATGGACTTATGAGCCCACCAAGATCCAGGAGCAATAAGAACACATTGACTATATTATTATAAAATAAAATGATGGACTTATGAGCCCACCAAGATCCAGGAACAATAATTGACTATATACTTATTAAAATAAAACGATGGGCTCATAAACCCACCAAGATCCAGGAACAATAAGAACACACTAATATTATTGGAATAAAATGATGGACTTATGAGCCTACCAAGATTCAGGAACAATAAGAACACACTAATATTATTGAAATGAAATGATGGACCCATGAACCGACCAAGATGCAGAAACAATAAGAACCCAGTGACTGATATCATTATTAAAATAAATGGATGGACCCCCATAATCCCTGAATGATGGACCCCAGGACAGACCTGCTGGTGACCCCCCTGCAGACTCAGGCGTTGATAGGGGAGCTGGTGGGGATCCTTGGTTGCTCTTCTTGCCTGATTTTTTTTCCTTCATCCAGGGGAACTCAGTAGCCAAATGGCCAGGCTGCTGGCTAGGCTGCTGGAGCAGGCCATTATCTGTCCGTTTTTGGCTCCTAGTCCTCGGCTGGCCACCGGAGCCCGGATTCAAGCTGGGGATGGTTTGTTCAAAAGGAGGAGGAATTAATGTCGAGCCCTTGATTGATGAAGTTTGAAATGTCTCCAGGACAGCAGGGAAGGACGTCAGGCACTCTGCTAGCGATGGCTGGCTGTTGATGAACCCGATCTCCCTCTCAAATTCAAAATTCATGGCTTCCCCTGGCCAGCCTAGGGGTGGGAAAAGGAAATATTAGGATCCCAATAATCCCGAGGCCCTATTATTGTATATTGCTGATAAATCAGGCGTATGGGGACCCTGATGTATTAAACTGAAGACTGGGCGACTTGCAGCCAATTCCTGGTCACGTGACTGCAGCTGACCAATAGGGATAACAGGCCTGCTGAAAAAGAGTGCATTATCACTGCGAATTAATTCTTATAAATGTATGGGGGACTTCCCCCCCAAAAAATGCTGCATGTACTAGTTGGCAATGTATAGAAGAGAAAGCGGTAGGAAGGGGGTTACTGAGGATGACCAAAGCAGATGCAATGAGAACACCAGGATAGGCACCATAGGATGGGGAGAGAGAATGTACTCCAGCCATGATTACAGAGGATGACCAGAGCAGAAGCAGCTGTGAAGCAGGATAGGAAGGTTTAATGGGGAGAGAGAAGGTACTCCATCCATGATCACAGAAGATGACATTTGGGGTCATCTGGAGCCCAGTTGTTGCTTTCCAGGATCACTTAGTGAAACTCCAGAATAAATCCTTATGGAGAGGCTGCTGAGTAACAGGGATGATTCCTGAGCCACATCACAAGAGAAGAGTGATCAATCTCTGGGGTGGAGGGGCAGTGTCAACTAAGAATTCCTCCCTTTATGACTATGGGAAGCCGAGGACTCCACAAACGGGAAATGTGTCCAACAGCTAAACTGGGGCACAAAGTCACCAGAAAAAAAAAGAGAAAGCCTGACTCCTTCCAAGTGTCTGGGGGTTGTGATCAGCAAGCTGCTGGGCTGCTCGTGGAAACTTTTGTCTGATAAAAATCTGCGTGGGTGGTGGGTGTAGAGCAAGGCACAGTCCCAGCAATGATCAGTGTGGATGGAGAGGGGACAAAAACAAGAGGACTTTTCTGGGACCATTGTAACCACAGAGGACATTTTTCTTTACTCCAACAGCTTTATTGCAGCAAAAATTTTGCTAAAGTGTCCCAAACGACATTTCCTTGTTTTTTTTTGTTGTTGTTTTTTTGCACTGTAGAGCAAGACAGAAAATCTTGGCCTCCTGGATTTTTTCTGCTACAGAACCTAGTGGAAAATGCCATGGATTTTTTTTTTACTCGGTTTGGGGGGGTGGGGTAGGCTGGCAGCCTGTTTATTTCATTTGGTGTTACTTAAAATGCGAGGTAAGAGATGATACATAGACATGAAGGGTTAATGTCACTGTGTAGCTAGCAAAGGCAACAAGAAGGAACAGAGCCCTTCTTTATTTATTTATATATGTATGCATATATGTATATATGGGTCTGCATGTTCACTATACATATCTGTTTATTGTAGAATTAGCTTACAACACCAACATACATTTTGTAACAATAAATGTATGTTATTGCACAATAATACGTGTTTTATATATATAGAGAGAGATCTAGATCTAGATCTCTATATATAATGAGCTTGGTAATAAAGAATATTCTATATATAATGATGTAATGAAGAAGTTGAGCATCTTCAAACAATACATTTTGTTAATTTTCACTTTAGTCACTTTAGCCAACTAGAGCAAATTTCTGGTTACTTATTTCATCAGTATGTGATTAGCTCATGAAAGATTTATTTTGGGAAGATTTATTAATTGATTGAATTATTTATTATGTGAAGATTTTCTTTCTTTCTTTCTTTCTTTCTTTCTTTCTTTCTTTCTTTCTTTCTTTCTTTCTTTCTTTCTTTCTTTCTCTCCCTCTTTCATTTTTTCTGTCTATATCTTTAATTCTCTTACTCTCTTCCCCTTTCATTTTCATTTGTCTCTCTTTCTCTCACTTTTATTCTTTCTCACTATTTATACACCTCTTCTCACCTTTCTTTCTTTCTTTCTTTCTTTCTTTCTTTCTTTCTTTCTTTCTTTCTTTCTTTCTTTCTTTCTTTCTTTCTTTCTTTCTTCCTTCCTTCCTTCCTTCCTTCCTTCCTTCCTTCCTTCCTTCCTTCCTTCCTTCCTTCCTTCCTCCCTCTTTATTTTTTTTTCTGTCTGTCTTGCTCTGTATCTTTATTTCTCTTACTCTCCTAATTACACCTCTTTATTCCTTTCTCTATCATTCACTCTCTCCCCCTTCTTTCTCTCTTCTTCTTTCATTTTCTCTGCCCCTCTTCCTCTCTCTCACTATTTATTACACCTCTTTCCACTTCCCTTTATTTCTCTTTAATCTTTCTTTCTTTCTTTGAGATATTTTGATGTAAAATGAGTGTGGTTTTTATGATTATAAAAATAATACTATTTGCACAAGAAGGATATGGATCCTTATTTTCACAAAACCTGAGATTTCAACAAAAAAAAAAAAAAAAAAACAAGATCTTTATTCTGATTTGTTGTACATTCAGCCCTAATGCAGATCACCCTTGCTATGTAGGTTTCTCTCGTAAAGATAAATCAGGATTTGGGAATTCTTGCACATGAAAGGTTTTGTGAAAACAAAGCTGAACTGAACCATCTGCCTGACTTCCTCCATAACTCGCCATTTTCTGAACAAAAAAAAAGATGGCGTCTGTTCTATTGTAGCCTGCACTTCTCTTAGACACAGCTTCAGTATGAGCTCATGAGGTTCTCCTGAGCAGTGCTGCTTATTCCAATGTTCTTTTATAACATAGCCAGGAGCAAAGAGATGTAATTTAATGTACAGACTCGTGTGTGTCTGTACTGCTTGAGGATTGCAGATTAATGAGTTCTGAAGCAAGCAAGAGCTATTAGATCGTTTTTCCCCCCCTATATGGGAGAGTGTACAAGACACATTTTTTGTATTTTAAGCAAACATGATAATTTGTTCACATTTTAAATGAATGAGCTTTGATCTTATGTTTCACACTGCTACTAATTAAACGTTTTATCTGCTATAAATATTCTTGCCTCACTGTACGTTATTTATGCTGCCTAAATGTATTTTTTTTGCACATTGGATGCAGTCATTTCAAGAGGAGAAAGGGATATCATTTTCCTTAAGCCCTCCCCTTTAACGCCTTGTGAATATTCATATCATAGAGATTCTTTGTAATGTATAACCCTCACTTTCTTTCATTCCTGTCCTTTCATTTTACACATTGGTGTGTTTCTCTGTATCCTTTTTTTTTTTTTTTTTTTGCAACTCTTGATTTCCATTGTGGGGCCTCTACTACTACATCAATCTTTTTAACTCATCTGGGCCCGCAGTTCCATGGTTCAAATAATAAAAGCAGACTTTTGAGTTAACCCTGTTCTGTGCTTTCCTCTACACCATGTTTTTTTTTTTTTTTTAAATATGTTGTTTCACAGGGGTAGACTTAATATAATTGGTGCACCCAGAATCTGGTGCAGCTGTGAATGCTAGCCAATCAGCTTTTAACTTCAGCTTGTTCGGTTAAGCTTTCACAATAAAACCTGGAAGCTGATTGGTTTCTATGCAGAGCTGCACCACATTTTGCACCATGAAGTTTTAGTAAATAACCCCCATTATGTGATATTATAAATTCCATAAATTTACAAATAAGTATGTTCTAGAACAAGTGGATGATACCCATCAAGCAGGTAAATATGTATTTACTCTTCATGGAAAATTTAGTGAAGAACAAGTAGACCAGTTTTGTGAAACTGACTTTTCTTTCAACACCTATATATGTTGAGGGATATTATTATTATTATTATTATTATTATTATTATTATTATTATTATTATTAATAATAATCATAAATATTATTATTATATGGAATAGTAAAAAATAAATAAATAATACAGTCATTCATTTATCCTGATTAGGCAACTGAAGCTGAAACGGGCTTGAAAGTGTATTACCTTTAGCAAAATACACATGTATCTTTGGTATTTATTTTCCCTCTAAGCTACTGGTTTGTGTAATTTGTAGCTATCTGCTCTCTCATTTCTCTCCCCTTGTGTTTGTCTTTTGCTGGAGAATATTCAAACAAGCAGAACGTTTACTCAGATACATAGCCAGCAGTAGACACAATTCTGGGGTTTCTTTGTACAATCCTGGGCATACAACAAACAGACCAACCTGCAGTGATTTCATACAGGCAGTCTAATAATTAAGAGCAAATATTGACATTCTTCAGTACAAACATATCTAGAATTAAAGCAAGCTGGCTGGTGAGGAGTGATCCAACTCTTGTCCCCACAACTACACTAATACACAGGAATGTTTTATAACACAAAGTTTATTCCATGATTTTTTTTTCCAACAGGCAACTTAAAAAAAAATAAAAAAGGAAAAATTACCTACAAGGAACAAAGAGATCTCCAGAGGGTGTTGTGCAGCCTCCCTATTCATGGCTAGACAATAACTGTTGGATGGGTTTTTCCATACCTCCAGTAGGACTAGTTACATTATCCATTATAACAAGAAAACAAACTAACATTTTTTTTCTAAAATACTAGAATTAAATAGGCATTATTGTACAATGACAGGGAAACACAAACTTTAGAACAAGAAAATACCAAAAAAGTACAATTTCCTTAATTATCATAAATACATTAATATGCTGGATAAATAATACAAAAAAAGGAAAAAATTATTGTTTCGACCGGCTTTCATAAGCAGCATTAATAAATAATCTCTACACATGACCACACAAGCCTGGAAGGCTCCAGGTTTGAGTGAGTTGGGCCCTAGGCTGCTCTCACCCTTTGTAAACTCGAAGTGCAAGAGAGATGTCCACACAGGTAGCTTAGCAAACACTGAGCAGAATTCACTGTGCTTAGATTGGTGAGTAGACATCTCCTAGTATAGTAGATCCTATACTATATACCCTGTATTCATGTTAAGACGAAAGAGCAAAGATTACTCAGGTGCCTAACCTTCACAGAGAAGTGACATCAATGGCAATTATCTAGAAAATGTAGTCAGCAACCCCTTTGTATCTCAATGCCTAGGCACCTACCACAGAAATGTAACAATTCTCATATTCTATTTTAATGTACAGATCACAGTCAAATAAAATAAACACAGTTGAGATCAACATTGTGCTTACATTTTTGTCTGTGACCACTGGGACTTTATATCAAATCCTACAGAAGACTTGGAAGTGGCTGTGATACTTTATTTTTCAATTGAAAGGCTTTTTAACTGGATGGGTGATAATAAACGTCAATCTTATGAGCCTATTATATACCATTTAAGATAATAACAGGTACTTCTACGACCAAAATACAGCCCTGAGAAGCACTTGTGTTGATAAGATGGGTTTAAATTACAATGCAGCAAGAATCCTGTATACCTTCAGTCTGTAATAAAATACAACAAATTTAAACACATTTAAAAAATAAGACATCAACACAAATGCTTCTGTATGTTCTGAGGCAGTGCCTTAGCTCAGTGCCCCTTAGTCTGCCAACATATTTCTTTTCTAGGTAATGCTGATTTCTTCTTCACAAGTGGGTCAATTTAGGAGCTTCTTGGATCCTTCCCTGATGATGTGAAGAGAGCTCTGTGTAGGTTGGATGGGGTTCACAAGGTGCATGATGCTGGTTAGTTGGCATGGGTGGAGCTCCACTGTAGTCAATATTGTTGGTCTGGTGTGCAAGGTGGTTCAAACCATACAGAGAAGGGCCTTGTGCTGACACTGAATCCACATAGTTCCCCCCAACATACACTGGGCTCCCTTGCATATTAGGAGATACATAACTACTCCCATTTCCTTGTAGGCCATGATGGTCATATTCTGGAGCAGTGTTTCCATACTTCTGCTGGGAAGGACAACCTTTTACAGGGGTCTGATAGTAGGCATTTTGGTGGGGTTTGTTATTAAAGGGAGGTGGTGAAGGGGTCTCAAAGTTAGCAGTCATTGAATGCATGGATCCCAAGAAACCTGCAGAGGACTGCATGCTCAAGGGTGGAGTGCTGGTGGGTGAAGGTCCTCCAGAGGATGAAGACATCCCTTTTATCTTTTGATCTTTCTTGTACTTCATCCTGCGGTTCTGGAACCAAATCTTTATCTGCCTTTCGCTGAGGTTCAGCAGATTTGCCATTTCCACCCTCCTTGGTCGACACAAATAACGATTGAAGTGAAACTCCTTCTCCAGTTCCACAAGCTGTGCGCTGGTGTAGGCCGTGCGTGCTCTCTTGGAGGCAGAGGAACCCGGGGGGCTCTTGTCACCACTGCAGCTCTCTGCCGCTTCAAATGAAATAAAAGATAATTACTACACTCAGAAATTGAAAGCATGATTTCATAATAAATTCTCTTAGCCACTGCTTCTATCTGGTCTTCCCTGCATTAGCCTGCATTTCATAAGCCTGGCATTTATTAAGAGCTCTGCTCCCCAAAGCTGCCCTGGTTTATGGAGATTTGATCAAGCAATGTAGACAGTTGCTTCATGACCTTTAATCTATGATTAAATTATTATTTCTGCACAGATAAAAACACAGTAAAAAAATTGCCTCAGGTATTACATCGAATACTGGTTTCCAATCTCAGTCTTCAAGCACCCTCAACAGATCATGTTTTCAGGATCTCCTTCATTTGTTTTGTTATTTTATCTAAAAGTAATTCCCAAAACATGGCCTGTTGGGGGTACTTGAGGAATGAGGCTGGGAAACACTGACTTAGACTGGCCATACATTATACAATTTTCTTGTTCAGTGTCCTTTAGATTTTCCATCCAAGTATGTGGTGCAAGGGCCTGCCAGATTGCATACAAATTTAAAGTGTTTAGGTTTGACCTTATATTATATGGTTTTGGTAAATCTAAAGGAAACTAGCACAAGAAAATTGTATTCTGTATGGCCAGCCTTAGCATATAACAGAAAGCAGAGCAATTGTTTCTGCATATGGTTGTTATGTACTACAACATAGACCACTGAAGAAGACAATCATCTTTGAGCAATCTTAGAAAGCAAGTATCTAGTTGGATGCCATTGGCTACTGCACCTGGAAAAGAAATTGCAAGGTTGTTTTTTCCTCAAGGAGTTGACTTCTTATTCCAATCATCAACAAAAAATATGCAGTATAGGGAGTGTTGGTGTAGTCTTCAAGTACCCTCAACAGATCATGTTTTATGGATCTCCTTCATGGCTTGGTATTTTATCTAAAAGAAATTCCATGGCCTGTTGGGGGTACTTAAGGAATGAGGCTGGGAAACACTGACATATAATATGACAGAAAGGAGAGCAATTGTTTCTGCATATGGTCATTATGTACTACAACATAGACCACTGAAGAAGACTAACATCTTTGAGCAATCTTAGAAAGCAAGCATTTGGTTGGATGCCATTGGCTACAGCACGTAGACAATACATTGCAAGGTTATTTTCCTAAAGAAGTTGACTTCTTATTCCAATCCTCACCAATAAATATGCAGAATAAGTGATGTTGGTGCAGTCTTTAAGTACCCTCAACAGATCATGTTTTAATGATTTCCTTCATGGCTTGGTATTTTATCTAAAAGAAATTCCCAAAATATGGCCTGTTGGGGGTACTTGAGGAATGAGGCTGGGAAACACTGACATAGAATATGGCAGAAAGGAGAGCAATTGTTTTTGCATATAGTTGTTATGTACTGCAACATAAACCATTGAAGAGGGCAATCATCCTTGAGCAATCTTATAAAGCAAGCATCTGGTTGGATGCCATTAGCTACTGCACCTTGAAAATAAATTGCATTGTTGTGTTTTCCTTAAGGCGTTGACTTCTTATTCCAATCCTCACCAATAAATATGCAGTATATGTGATGTTGGTGCAGTCTTTAAGTACCCTCAACAGATCATGTTTAAAGGATCTCCTTCATAGCTTGGTATCTAAAAGAAATTCCCAAAACATGGCCTGTTGTGGGGTACTTTGAGGAATGAGGCTGGGAAACACTGACATGTAGAATATAACAGAAAAGTAAGCAATTGTTCCTGCATATGGTTGTTATGTACCACAACAGAAGACAGTCATGTTTGAGCAATCTTACAAAGCAAGCATCTGATTGGATGCCATTGGCTAATGCACATGGAAAATAAATTGCACTGCAATTGCAAGGTTGCATTTTTCATAAAGGAATTGACTTCTTATTCCAATGCTCACAAATAAACATGCAGTATAAGGGATGTTGGTGCATGGAACACATTACTGAATCACTGAGGCACATCATGGGTTACTGCTACTAGAAAGCAATAAGTGAATGAGGAATCCAGTACCTGTGGTGGGGGGACTGGATTTCTGCTTGGAGTTTTGCCTGGACTCTTTCATCCATGGGAAGATCTGTTTGTTGGCAGGACTGCAGGAGGCCTGTGTTTTCACTGAGGAGGACTTGTTGGCTCCAGACTGGGCACTGCTGCTATTGTTATTGGGAGGAACAGTGGGGTTCTCTTGGGGGGAAAGAGAAGAGGGCTGGTGGTGCTCAGAAGACAGACTGGAACGCATACAGCTCCCATTTAGGTTTTTTGGTTTGGCCAGTGGCCCATTGTGTCCCAGGGATTGCAGGGAGCAAGAAGACCTCTGGAAGTCATTGTCGAGGTGGGGTGAAGCTGCAAAAGCCTGCTGTGGTCCTTCATAACCCAAACCACCTCCCTGGTACGAGTAGCCTCCAAACAGACTGGGGTTGTCATAGTAGGATGCTTTCTGCATCTCCCGGATCCCCAAAATGTATTGTCACCTAGTCGGAGGGTGTCCCCACCCTTACAGAATAACATTGGCACCCCACAGTCACCTGGCACGGATATCCCTTGTATTGTTTGAAGGCAACCTAAGAGATCAAAGACACAACATAACAAGAGACTGTTAGAATCGACACTTCAAAAAGAACTGTGCATATAAATAAGGAATGTAAAGCGAAGTGTATGTAGACAACTCATTCTACATTTCACATATCGGTGCTAATTTTATTAATAAACATTGCATACTTTGTTTACTGAAATAATTGGCCCCTGCAACAAATAAAAATAAATAAATTGTATATTTAAAAGGACAATCATTACACACCTCTAGATAAAGAAGTAGACATGATTTGTGATCCCATATGCATAGATTGAATATACATTCTTGTATGTGAATTATAAACAATAAAGGTCCCCCTCTCTTTCTTTTTCTTTTTTTTTTTCGTTTGCCGAATAAAACTCCTAAACCAGAAAAACTGGCAGTGCAGCCTGAGCCCGGAGCGTCCAGCCGGAGCACAAGAATGCCGGATAATAGCTGCTGTCCTGAGCTCACAGCTATGATGTATGAGGGTCAACCGAGCAACCGGGACACCTCAACACACAACACAATTCCTTTTATCCTCCATCATTAGAAACACACAACTGCCTTTTCTTTGTCTCTTCCAACATTCGAGCTCTACTTCTTTCCTCATTTCGTTTAATCCATAAATATATGTCTAATATTCAGAAGAAAATACACTGAAGGTATATAAGGTATATACTCTACACCAGACAACACAACACTCTGCATAGGTATTAGAATTATTCTTGGATGGCATTAGTATGCATCCTTGAGTATATATATATATATATATATATATATATATATATGTGTGTGTGTTTTATATTTGAATATATTTATATTTGATATATATCTTCTATCTATCTTACTACACAGCTCATACACACAAAATGTCTATATATTGGATGGCATTAGTGTGTATTTGTGAGTATATATGTGTGCATGTTTGTTTATACATATATGCGTGTGTGTGTTCTATCTATATATATCTATCTCTGTTGGCGCTATATCAATCCTGTATAATAATAATTATCTATCTATCTATCTATCTATCTATCTATCTATCTATCTATCTATCTATCTATCTATCCATCTATCGCTTGCTACACTGCTCATACACATATATGTGTCTACATATTGGATGGCATTAGTATGTTTGCGGTATTATTATTATTATACAGGATTTATATAGCGCCAACAGTTTGTGTTAGTATGTATATATGTGTATTAGTATTTATGTGTGTGTTTTATATGTAACATTCTATGTCTACCTATATATATATATATATATATATATATATATATATATATATATATATATATATCACTTGCTACACTGCTCATACATACAAGTGCTTTTATTTGTGAAGTATATTTGAAAGTGTGTGCACAATATATATATATATATATATATATATATATATATATAAAATAAAGAAATTTAGAATGTGTGTGTGCAGAAACGTATGTATATATACAATATAAAGAAATTTATATAATGTGTGTGTACAAAAAAAGTGTACATACAAAAAATATATAAACAAATATATATATGTGTGCATGTGTGGTGTGTGTACAAAAAAGCATGTATATATATATGTATATATATATATATATATATATATATATATATATATATATATATATACAAAAACACGTAAAAAAAATATTTTTATATATGTGTATGTGTGTGCATGTGTGCAAAAACAATGTATACAAAGTGTGTATATATTTAAAAAAGAAAATGTGCATGTGTGTGTGCAAAAAAGCACGTGTAAGTACAAAAAATATATAAACAAATGTATGTGTGTGTGTGTGTGTGTTTGTGCAAAAAAAGTATGTACATAAACAAAAACTATATAAAGAAATATATATATATGTGTGTGTGTGTGTGTGCAAAAAAGTATGTATATAAACAAAAATGATATAAACAAATATATGTATGTGTGTGTGTGCAAAAAAGTATATATATAAGCAAAAACTATATATATATGTGTGTGTGTGTGTGTGTGTGTGTGTATGTGCAAAAGGTAGTACAGATACAATATAAAGAAATATATATAGTGTGTGTATATAAAGCATGCATATCTAACATAAAAACATGTCCCCTTTATTAAATAAACACAACCAGTGTGTCTTTCAATGATCAGAAGCCAACTGCAGAGTATTATGGGAAGCCTGTTGTAGGTATCCTATGAGGCCTTGTTTTTGTCCCCCCCATATTTTGGCCACTGAGTTGTGTCCCCTGCCTGGCAGATAATAAAATGTTTGGAGTTCTCTAATAATGGCAGATAGGAGAGTGAGTCTGGTCTGAGCAGCTTTTGTAGCTCGTCTCTCCACACGTCACAAATGTCGCTCATTTATCTTTGTCGGACTCCTAATTATTTACTCCAAGGAATTGTTTAAAAAAAAAAAAACTCTACCTGAATAATAAATATTAAATGATATGGTGTTCCAATTAGTTGACACTGCCCTCCATCCTTCTTATTTTAGAACTGAATTTTGAATTTTATTTTCCACTGGAAGAATTTACATTTTTGTTAATAAAATAATAATAATAAGTGAACTCCTGTCCCTTTCTAAATCGAACTTTATCGCTGAGAAGTGTTATATATCTGTAGTATAAATAAAGGGATTTGTATATTTTATTTGCTGTTTCTATTACTACTTAGGATAAAGTCAGTGTAATAGAAAGAGCAATACATCCTGATCTTAGGAAATGCTTATTTACAGAGAAAAGGAAACAGATCTATGAAAGAATACAATGTAAAGAATAGTAGAAATAAAATAAAAATAAAAGCTAGGTGTGGGGTGACAACACCAAAGACAATAGCTGACAATCTGTGCGCACCTTGACTTGCCTGTGACAGACAAAAAAAAAAAAAAAAAATTGCGACAATTTTTGCTACTTGTATTTGTTCGATGATTCAAGCTAAACAGATTGCAGTAAATAGATGTTTAATGAGCAGCTAAGAAATATGGAAAGTGTGTGTGAGCGGAGGGGAGCTTAAGGCAGCTGTGAACTCTTCTTGAACCGAGATTGCAGTCATATGGTCATAAATCACTGGGACACAGACTCCGCCATTCACTGATAGACTATTTGGGTCCAAGCTTACCTTAGCAGACTCTGACGAGCAAACCTCTAGCAGACATCCCATATATCCCACTCCGAGCTCAGATCAATAGGCAGCCGGGTCCTGGTGAGGAGCAGCATCGGGGAGCCCAGGGGCTGGAACCCAGGAGAGAAGAAAGGCTGTGCAAGGCAGAGCTGGAGAGGAAGATCCGTGCTAATCGCAGGGCTTTCAATGGACAAGCTGAAGCTTTCAAGGCTGCCCTATACACCGCCCTACTGCTAACAATGGCCTCAGCTCCTCCGCTGGATCCAGCCGCAACAAATCCCCCAAAACTCCGCCATTGTCTTCTCCAGCGATCACATCATTATTATCATCTCCCCATTAAAAAAAAAAAAAAAAAAATCACCATTTGCTTTTTACACCCCAAGCTGTTATGGCTCCAAAGCCAGCGTCACCACTGAGGGATTATGCTAATGACAGACGTGGACACAGGGCCTAGGAAGGTAGCAGAGACTTCTGCTGCTCAATTAGGTGCCAGTCTATGCTAATAGACCGTTTGATCTCACCTACATACAGCCTGCTTCTTCTTCCTTTTTTTTTTTTTTTGTAATCTAGTTGTTTTCAGTTTAACCCCTGCGCTGCCATGGGAAGGCCAGCAGCACCTTCCCTTACCCTGCCAGGCAAGATCACCTGGGGATGCAAGGGTTAATGGACAGTGCCTGTCACCCTTCCTCTACTTTGGAATATGGAAATGGTTGGTTATAACTGGGGTGTCATGTGTCACTCAGCTCTCCAGGACTGGGGGGGATGTGACTGCAGACATGAATGGAAGAAGGGGTGCAGGCACTGGTGGTGTGTGGAAGGAATGGCAGGGGTAAGGGGGATAGGATTGGGGGCATCAAAAAAAAAAATATGGGCCCAAGGGAAAGCTACAGGTTTCTGGCTGCTGCAGGATTTCACTTGGGAAGAGTTTTCAAAGTTTAGTTGCCCTGTTCAAATTCTAAACTCAATATTACTAAAGTTTGCCAAGCACATTACAATCTGATTGCACAATCTCCTTTAGATCTATCAATAACTGTGTAGTGCAAGGGCCTGCTTGATTGGATATAGGTTGATTGGATCATTTAGGTAATCCCAAATATTTTGGTAGTTGATTGTACATTATATTTTTTAAATGTACAATCAACTACCAAAACTCTGTAATATTTTGGATACTGATTTATGATATAATTCAATGCCACGTGGGATTTAATATACTGTATAATTCAGTGCCACGTGGGATCTATGATATAATTCGGTGCCACATGGGATATAATAAATAATTTAATGCCAATTGGGATATAATATATAATTCAATGCCACATGGGATTTATTACATAATTCAATGCCACATGGGATATAATATATCATTCAGTGCCACGTGGTATATAATATATAATTCAATGCCACATGGGAAGCATTATATTGTATAATTCCGCACCACGTGGAATTTATGGTATATATCAGTGTCACATGGGATATAATATGTAATTTAGTGCCACGTGGGATTTATTATATAATTCAGTGCCACATGGGATATAATACATAATTCAGTGTCATGTGGGATTTTTTTATATAATTCAATGCCATGTGGGATTCATTATATAATTCAGTGCCACATGGGATATAATATATAATTCAGTGCCAGGTGGGATTTATTATATAATTCAGTGTCACAGGGGATATAATATATGATTCAATGCCACATGGGATATAATATATAATTCAATGCCACATAAGATTTGATATATAATTCAGGGCCACATGGGATATAATATATAATTCAATGCCACATGGGATTTGATATATAATTCAATGCCACATGGGATATAATATACTGTATAATTCAGCGTCACGTAAGATTTATGAAATAATTCAGTGCCGCATGGGATATAATATATAATTCAGTGCCACGTGAGGTTTAATATATAATTCAATGCCACACGGGATATAATATACTATATAAGTCAGCACCACATGAGATGTATGATATAATTCAGTGCCACATAGGATACAATATATAATTCAGTGCCACGTGGGATTTATTATATAATTTAGTGCCACGTGGGATTTATTATATAATTCGGTGCCACATAAGATATAATACATAATTCAATGACACATTTTATATAATATATAATTCAGTGCCACGTGGGATATAACATATAATTCAGTGCCACGTGAGGTTTATTATATAATTCAATGCCACATGGGATATAATATACTATATAAGTCAGCGCCACATGAGATTTTTGATATAATTCAGTGCCACATAGGATACAATATATAATTCAGTGCCACATGGGATTTATTATATAATTTAGTGCCACGTGGGATTTATTATATAATTCGGTGCCACATAAGATAAAATACATAATTCAATGCCACATTGGATATAATTCAGTGCCACGTGGGATATAATATAGAATTTATTGCCACGTGGGATTTTTTTATATTATTCAATGCCAGGTGGAATAATAGTATTATATAATTAGTTACCTCTTGGTATATATTATATAATTCAATGCCACGTGGGATATAATATATAATTTAATGCCACATGGACTAAAATATACTGTATAATTTAGCGCCACTTGGGATTTATGTTATAATTCAGTGCCACGTGGAATAAAATATATAATTCAATACCATGTAGGATATAATATATAGTTCAATGCCACATGGGATATAATATATAATTCAATGCCACATGGGATATAATATATTGTATAAGTCAACATGAGATTTATGATATAATTTAGTGCCACATAGGATACAATATATAATTCAGTGCCACATGGGATTTATTATATAATTTAGTGCCATGTGGCATTTATTATATAATTCAGTGCCACATAGGATATAATACATAATTCAATGCCACATTGGATATAATATATAATTCAGTGCCACGTGGGATATAATAAATAATTTATTGCCACGTGGGATTTTTTTGTATTATTCAATGCCAGGTGGAATAATAGTATTATATAATTTGTTACCTCTTGGTATATATTACATAATTCACTGCTATGTGGGATATAATATATCATTCAATGCCACATTTACTGTATAATTTAGCGCCACTTGGGCGCTAAATTTTTTTTTCATTCTGTGCCAAGTTAAGTAGATTTTTCCTTATTTCCTGTCCTGGAGACACAGCAGGAAGTGTGTAAAAATCTCTCCAACTAAGGGGAAAACCCCTCCTTAAAGAGGGTTGGCAGCTTTTTTGGAAAAAAAAAAGTAAAGTCAGCAGATAAAAATATTGTAACTGCTGAATTTTATTAAAAGGACACTTACCTGTCCAAATATCCAGCATCATCCTCACCCAGTTCTTCTCTGGTCTTTGGGGTCCCCGGCGCTGGCGTGTTTAGTGTGGGAAGCAAGCTGTGAATCCTTGCGGCCTCACAGCCGGCTTTCCTATTGCGCATGTGTGAGCTCCGCTGCACTGCGTGAATGGCCCCACAGCCTGCTGGGATCTGTGATGTGTCCCAGAAGGTGGTGGGCAGGGACGGGGAGGGGACCGAACTTTCACTGGTATCACCTAAGCAATCTGAACGGAAGCGGGAGCGAGTACCTAACAAAACAAAGTACCCGCTCCTCTCCCCTACTCCCTGCCCCAAAAAAAACATCCCAAAGTGTTAGAGGAGGGTGGGAGGAGGACATAAAGTGGAACTTCCACTAATGTTGCTTTAAACTCAATCTTATTTATTTTTTACCTCAATGCTCAAACCCCCACCTGGTCAATTGCTGTCTCAGTTGCAGCACTGCACCGCTCTCTTCCTGGTCTCATAGAGAACACTGAGAGCAGTGGGAGCCATAGACTCCTGCTGCTGTCAGTCGAATCATGTGAGGAGGGAGTAGGGGGCGTGGCTTGCTGGTGCTGTGTGTGTCTATGGATTCACACAGCCCAGCTAGGGAGCATGCCCACATGGGTGCCCCCTTAGCACAAGACTTGCTAAGGGGGCACTCGCAGCAAGGGGGAACAGGCATTGCCAGTGGGGGACTTCCAAAGAAGAGATAGAAAACTGTGCTGTGCAATATCATTGCACTGCGCAGGTAAGTATAACATCTTTTTTTATTTTAATTTGAAAAATAACTGTTACTATCACAGTAAATGTAACTTTTTTTTTTTAGTTTTGGATAGAGTAGAGAGGGATTAGGCCACCTGTCAGGCTTTTATTTCAGTTTGTGTCCCCAGAAATCGGAAGGAATTTCCTCTCACGTCCTGTTTTGGCTACAGAACAGAAAATGAAGAAAAATCTCCCCAATAGGACACAGATGCTAATAAAAAAATGGACACGAGTTATAATTCTTCCTTATTCCATCCAAAATGGAAAAAAGATTTACGTTTAGATATACTTTAAGCTGGCCAACGTAAAGATTGTCAGCAGGTACCCCATGCATGCTAAATAGCAAGGATGAACAAATCTCCTGCTGCCAGCTATTGTATTCTGACAGTCAGCACCAGCACCTGTCAGACTACCCAAACAGTGTCTGCAGCTGATTGGCTGCAGTCACTGCTTGGTTGATCTTTTTTTTCTGCCCTGCTCCTTTGATTTCTCAAAGTTTGTCAAGCAAGGTGGTGTTAGCAGAGCCCCCCATGGTTCGAATTTTAGCCAATTCAGAGGAATCTAAAATCTAAACAATGTCTGGCCAGCTTTAGACAGCTGTCACTCCTAAACATGTGCCCTAATCAAAGATTTCCCATCACTTCCTGATCTGGTGAAAACCATAACATTTTGGTTTTCCCATCACTCTGTTTTGGTGACAATGATCACCAAGACAAATGGAGAGGGTGAATCTCCCTAGCAGAGTCACAGACAGCAATAAAAGCATGGCAGGGGTGCCAACTAGTGGCGGCTGGTGTTTTTTTCTATGGGGGGGCAGCAAACAGCCAGCCCACCCCCCCAGGCGACAGTCGGGACATCAAAGTCCCTCACTTACCCCATCGAGGAAGTGGGCGGGCAGCGTGTCTGGCAGCTTTCTTCCTCCTCCAGTGGTGTGGATCACGGCAGCTTCCGCCATGCATCTCACTCCTCCTAGGCGTCCAATAGGATCGCCTGACCTTTCAGCCAATCAGGAAACAGGTATCAGACCCACGCTTCCTGATTGGCAGAGAGGCGATTCAGTGTTAGAAAAGCGAATATTCATTTGCTTTTCTAACACACCTGGGTGGGCTCTGAGCGCAATGCTCTTCGCCATGAGTCCACCCTATTTTGAAGCCTATTAGAGCCTATAGCTCTAATCAGGTGCTTAACCCCCCCGCCGCTGTAATTCGTGTGCCCGGCATCCTGAAAGGGGCCGGACGACTGAATAGAGGGTGGCCACGGCAGCTGTGGATAGATTCATGCATGAATCTACCTATTAATCATATAGGGGGTGGCCTGAATAGAGGGGGCGGCGCCCATACCCCCTTTAATGGACGGGCCGCCCCTGGTGTCAACCCTACTCAACACTATTCAAAGACTACAAAACATTTTGGCTAAAGATATGTTTTAATGTACAGACATAGAAATAGATTGCATAAAATAGATTTTATGGAGGATGTGTAGGCAGAGTATAATAAAACAGGACAACCTGTTACCTGTTTAGATCCACTTTAACCTACAATCTGTGTTGTTATACCAGAGGATTTGAGCAGCACGGTGGCTGAGTGGTTAGCACTTCCGCCTGGCAGCACTAGGGTTGTTGGATGTAATCCCAACCATGGCACTACCTGCCTGGAGTTTGCATGTTCTCCCTGTGCCTGTGCATAGCTCCCAACTGTCCCTGATTTTGAGGGACTGTCCCTGATTTGAAGCAAAGTCCCTCTGTCCCTCATTCCTCCTCATTTTGGTCTGATTTATATAGTTGTATATAAAAATGCACTTTTTATCTATCAAAAAGTGTTTTCCAGCGCTAAACCTTTCATCTGATTTCTAAATTGCCGCATTTGTAAATTCTAAAAGCCAATATAAAGGAACAGTAGTGGTAAAAAAAAGCACTTGGGTTTAAGCAATCTTGTTTTTTTGTACAATTCTCCTTTAAGGGGGCGTGGCAATGGGGTGTGTCCTATGCCTGCATACTTTTGCTGATAGGTGTCCCTCATTCCCATTTCATAAAGTTTGGAGGTATGCCTATGTGGGTTTTCCAAACACATGTTTGTAGGTTAATTGGCTCCTGTCTAAACTGGCCCTAGTATGTGTATGTATGAATATGAGTTAGAGACCTTAGATTGTAAGCTTCTTGAGGGCAGGGACTGATGTGAATGTACTATATATACATACCTCCCAACATTTTGAGATGGGAATGAGGGACACCTACTAGCAAATGTATGTAGCCATAGGACACGCCTCCTGCCACACCCCCTTAAAGGAGAATTAACCAAAAAAAAAGGTTAATTAAATGCACAAGGGCTTTTTTTTACCACTACTATTCCTTTATATTGGCTTTTTAAAATTTACCAATGCAGCAATTTAGAATTTGGATTTGTTTTAGCACTGGGAAACAGTAGATAAAAAGTGCATTTTATATACAACTATATAGATCAGGCCAAAATGAGGGACAAATGAGGGACAGAGGGACAAATTAGGGACAGTCCCTCAAAATAAGGGACAGTTGGGAGCTATGTATATATAGTATGTAAAGCACTGTGTATGTTTTCAGCACTATATAAGTACCTGTAATAAATACATAAATAGTGAGAAAATTAAATCATTACTTACCTACAGGAGCAATTAAAAAAAAAAAAAAGGTTTTGCTTGTGGATGATTGAAGTGATCACAAAGTGAGCATTCATTAGGTAGAGTGAACCCCAATGTCTAAATTCTGTATATGTAGTTTTCCAAATTATTACAGCTATCGTGCCTGTATTTTATGTTGCTAGTGTTCACTTTGCAAAGCTGTGTAAACTCTGAAAACCCAATGATGTGCGGAAAAAAAAAAAAATCGCATGACTGGTTGATTGAAGTAAAACACTCAGCTTAGTGAACGTCACTTTTTAGAGTGAACATTAAAGTGGTTCTAAACCTTGTTTTTTTTTTTTAAATTACACTAACAAACATGGTATATTTACCTGCTCTATGCAATCGTTTTGCACAGAGCAGCCCTGATCCTCTTCTTCTAGGGTCCTCCACCGGTGCTCCAGGCCCATCCTCTTTGGCAGGTGCCATCCATGGAAAGCTGCTTTCCATGCCCCCCCCCCCCCCCCCGTATGCCCACTCCCGAGTCCAGTTGCTGCGTCCATTGACACAGACAGCGGGCCACGCTGCCCTTCTCCCTTGTCACAGCATTTGATTGACAGCAGCAGGAGCCAATGGCTCACTCTGCTATCAAGCTGCCCAATGAGGCACTGCACTCATGCGCATCACTGAATCGGATCAAGCTCAGGTCAGAAAAAGAGGGGAGGGAGGGGGGGGGACTGTGGAGCTGCAGCACAGGAGGTTTTTCACCTTAATACATAGAATGCATTAAGATTAAAAACCTTTACAACCACTTTAAGTTTAGTACATCAACCTCTTTAAATTAGGGCAGCAGGATCTTCTGTTTAATAAGCTATTTCTACCAATGTTATTCACCTTTCCTTGTACAACATCAATAAATATGGCTGAAGTGGAGATATTAAAATAAATAAATAAGTAAAAAAAAAATTAAATACATATATATATACATATATAGATATATATCATGAGCCACTGTGCTCATTATATGAAGCCACTGTGCCCATCAGATACAGCCTCTGTGTCCATGAAATGCAGCCACTGTGCTCATCATATGCAGCCTCTTTGCCCATGAAATGCAGCCACTGTGCCCATCATATGCAGCCTCTGTGCCCATAAACTGCAGCCTCTGTGCCCATCAATTGCAGCCACTGTGTCCATGAAATGCAGCCACTGTGCCCATCATATGCAGCCTCTGTGCCCATGAAATGCAGCCACTGTGCCCATCATATGCAGCCTCTGTGCCCATGAACTGCAGCCTCTGTGCCCATCAATTGCAGCCACTGTCCCCTTCAATTGCAGCTACTGTGCCCATCATTTGCAGCCTCTGTGCCCCATCAATTGCAGCCTCTGTGCCCATCATATGCAGCCACTGTGCCCCCCCGCCCACTCGCTGTCTGACCGGCACTTACCCCATCTTGGTGGCGGGTCAGGCAGCGGGTGACAATGGCGAGCTGTGGGGTGAGTAGCGCGGGTCAGGCGATGGAACCTGTGTCCTCCGTGCGTCTCTTCTTCGCTTCTGCTAGCTGGCCAATGGGATCACCTGTGCCTTCAGCCAATCAGGTGACCGGTATTAGACCCACGCCTCCTGATTGGCAGAGAGGTGGTTCAGTGTTAGAAAAGCAAATATTCATTTGCCTTTCTAACATGCCTGGGTGGACTGCGAGCGCAATGCTCTGCGCTCCAAGTCCACCTTTTTTGAAGCCTATGGCTCTAATCAGGTGCTTCAAAAAAACACCCCCGCCGCTGGAATTCGGCGGCACGGCATCCAAAAAGGGGCCAGACGCCTGAATAGGAGGTGGCAGAGGCGGCCATGGATAGATTCATGCAATGCAATCCAATGCATGAATCTATCTATTTGTCATATAGGGGACGGCGAGACAGAGGGGGCAGTGCCCCGTGCGCCCTTAATGGGCGGGCCGTCCCTGCTCCAGGGCAATTTATAGGCACAAGATCTTTGCTTAATCTAGTTGCAGAAAACTGGAACAGGTAACTTATCTCATATGTATGGATAATTGGTGATTTGAGATAATCAATAGCAGCTGGACTGACATGTCCATGGGTAGCTTAAAGTATAACTAAAGGCAAAGTTTTGGAGTGGAGATTAACTTGATTTTTTATCGCTGTCTGTACCCAGATTTATCCTCTCTACTTGTCCTGTTTACCATTATTATTAAAAATGACAAATTTTGGGTTGTCCCCAGAAAAAAGAGGGGAAATCTTCCAACGGGGACCTGGGGGGCCCCAATGGATTCCATTAATTTTTAGGGATTTCCTCTCACTTCCTTCCTGTTTGGCTATGGGACAGGAAATGAAGGGAAATCTCCCCAATGGGACACGGATGGCAACAAGGGGTTATAACCAGGGTTATAACCCTTCCTTACTCTATCCTAAATGAAAAAAAAAGTTTTGCCTATAGTTCTACTTTAAAGTGGAACTTTCACTCCAAACATGAACTTTTCTCCACTGCAGCACTCCCCCTTCATTAGCTACAAAAGTCAATTTTTCACTCTAGCCCACCCTTGGCCTCCATTCTTGCCTAGGAGAGAATGACATGTGCCTGCCTGATCCTGCTGCTTCCTGGGATATCCCTTCACATATACCAGGAGGCTGTAGAAACAGGGACTCACCGTGGCTGGAGGGCGGACCTAATGGTGTGTTTATTGAGGGTCAGCTGCAAGTACCAAGAAAAGACAACCCTGCAAAAAAGGTAAAAAGGGACTAAAAAAGGTGAAGGGGGGGAGTCCCTCTTACTGGTCACCAGTCTTTAAATATACAAGGATATATATGTAAATAAGACCATTTACGAAACATATCAAATATCAGAAATGCCACAACACGCAATAAATCTATGTTATACATATAATGTTTTATACTGTTCACTAACACAGTACAATTTATTTACTTAAAGGGTACAACCTGTTTACTTAAAATTAAATGTTCACGCAGTTTAGTAAATAAGTTGAAGTTGTGTTCACTCCAATCAGGGCCGGTACAAGGGGGTGCGGAGGGGGCATAAGGGGCGGATGCCCTGGGCGGAGCAATTTATTGTAGGAACGGGGGCACAGTGCTGGAAGTGTGCTGCTAAAACTTTCTCAGCAACAAGTCACTGACTACCGCAGAGCTGCGCCTGCTTGCAAAGATGTGCCGACTGCGCTCCTGCACCCGGCACAAGCAGAGGACCTGGTCTTCCCTTCCCTGTCAGGCGGAGCCCCGGAGTAAGGCTTTTTGGAGCAGCAGGGTAAGAGAAACTACCTTAGAGCGATGTACATGTACATATAACACTGACACCACTGACACTAATGCAGCACAAAGGGGTTAATTAACTGACACTGGTCATTAATACATTAGTGACCAGTGGCAATACATGAACCCCCTCATGCTGTATATTACAAATACCATTGGTAATTAAAGGGTAAGAAAAATCTGTAAGGTGAAAATACACAGGACGCCCTTCTGACCCCCCTTAGTCCCGCTAACCTGGAGTCCGGCGATCACCCGCACTGACACATCGGGTCGCCGTCTCACCGGTCCGGGGCTTAGATATCCCTGCAGCTTAATCTCCAAAACGTACCTTGCAAGGAGGTACGTTTAGGAGCATTCTAATTAGTCGGCGCCGTCACATGGGTGGTGCCGACTAATCAGAACCCAGTAGACCGTCCTGTCACTGCAGGCGAAGAGGAGAGAAAGCCACAATGATTTCAAATCCCCAGGCCGGTACAGCGGCGATATGGGCTGTAAGTGCGGAGGATCGCCAGACTCTAGGTTAGTGGGACCGGGGGGATAGGAAGGGGGTTCAGTGTAAGTTCACCCACAGATTTTCTGTAAAGGTAAACTTACACTTTAAGCAATTGCCGACCCGCCGCAGAACTTATACTGCGACGGGCTGCCGCTACAGTATTGAATTGTTGTATTGTAGTGTTGTATTGTTTTAAGTGTTTTTTTTTTTTAATTATACTGACTCTTTCTTTATACCCCGGGGGGGTGCGCAGTTTGCCATCTTCGCCCTGGGTACCAGATGACTTTGTGACTCCACTCAACCAATTATATGCAAGCAAATGATTGGGTATTCAAAGTGAACACCGCTTCTCCTCACTTGCTAACATTCAATTTATAAGTGAACATTCACTTACCTGTATGAACAGCTTCTGCTTTAATAAATCAAGCCTAAGTTGTAGCCTCCATTGTCCTGTAGTAGATTTTTTAGTACAGTGCCTAAAGCCTAAACTGACAGCTTCAGTTGGAGCCGCTGTACTAACGATCCAACATTAGTACAGCGATCTACCCCAATGTTCTATTGTGTTCTAACAGGGTGACATTCCCCCCGCCAGAACACTCTGGTCAGCGCTCTCTGCCATTGGCTGAGAGCACTGATCGGGAGCCAGTCGGCTGCTGGTTTTCCAGCATGCTCGCACAACAGAAGGCAGCCAAATGGCTGGCTTCTGTCAGACCGCCTGACATACACGCGGGCCAAATGTCGGACGGTTTTTATTTTCAGGCCGTGTGTACTAGGCTTAAACCTGGGCAATTCACACTTAGGATATGATGAAAAAATAAATATATTATCAGACATTTTAGTAAGTGAGAACAAAATGCCAAAATGATCCATTGATAGCAACGGCGGAAGTTATGTGCAATCCTTGACTTTCCCTTTACAAACCCAGCTCTGCCCTACATCCAGGGTAGCCCTGTGCCTTCCTAAATTTGATGAGCAGCCTCATTAAACAATTGAGATAATAGGGGAGCCATACCATATTATTGCTGCCGACATCTCTGTATACACTGATCATTCTGACATTAATTTTCACTGAACAGTACCCCTGTTTATACATTTTATTATTAGTAGTAGTAGTATACAGGATGTATATAGCACCAACAGTTTGCGCAATACTTTACAATCTAAAGATAGACAGTACAGTTACAATATATTCAAATACAAGAGGGTTAAGAGGGCCCTGCTCATGATCAGTTTGAATTACACAGGGAACACATTCCCCTTACTTGTAGAGGAATGCATAATGTTTTTTATTACATAATTCTGCCTATGCCACCCCTTTCTGTCACACAGTCAATGATTTAATCTCCAACAAAACAACGCTACGGCCTTGACTCCCAATAGCCTTCCCACACACTGTGCATATGTAAATGGCTCTTGGGAGATGTAGTTCTGGAGCCATGCCTATGTCAGTAGCAACTGTGCTCCCAGAAGCTGCCCCTTCAAGAATATTACAAGCTTGGGGATGACAGGGGGTAATAAAAGCTGTTTCTCACTGCAGGAACAAGTCAAAAGAAAACATGATGTTACAGCATGCTCTAAGCCATGTGTGCTCAACCTGTGGCCCTCCAGCTATTGAAGAACTACAAGTCCCATGAGGCATTGCAAGGCTGACAGTTATAAGCATGATTCCCAAAGGCAGAGGCATGATGGGAATTGCAGTTCCGCAACAGCTGGAGGGCCACAAGTTGAGCCCAAGGAGAAGAAGGAGGTTCGGGTGAAAATTTTGGTCATGCCTTTAAGTGTCTTTTATTATTTCGCACAGCGACCACAATCAAGGCAGTTCTCTTCCACTACTGCTGAGCCATTTTATTGTGATGCTGTGAATAGCATCTCATTTATTTTCCTGCTCTTTGGTACTCTGACAAAACACACACAGCTGTACCAGAGTCAGAGTGTCTCACCCCACTCCCAGTTTATACGGCCCTTTGGGTAAGTTCACACTTACCCACTTTACTGCAAAAAGAAAAAAGCCTTTAAAGTAGAAGTCCTGTTTATAACTATGGGCTCAATCACATATCATCAGTATGTTTTATAGGCCCACTACCTATAAATATGGATCACTGTGCTGTGCAATTGTAGGTAATGGTACAGATATCTACTGTTAAAGTGGTAGTAAAGTCCTTTTCCTTTATTTATACCTAATAATAAGGCTTACCTGTAGGCAGTGGCGACCCATCTATTAGAGGGGCACAGGCGCTGCCCCCCCCCCCCCCCACCCCGTCCAGCCCCCTAATCTACATGCAGGGGGCCGGATGCATAGATTCCAATGGGGGGTGGGTTTAAGCAAGTGATTAGAGCCAGAGGCTTCAAAAAAGGGTGGACTCGTGGCACAGAGCACTGCGCTCCGTGCCCACCCAGTTGTGTGACAATAGCGAATGAATATTCGCTATTATCACACTGATTCTGCTCCCGGCCAATCTGGAAGTGGGGCGTGAGACCCGTTTGCCGATTTGCCAAAAGGAGAAGCCATCCTATTGGCCTATGAGGAGAAGACGTTTGGCCGAGGAGCCGGAACAGAGAGGAGACTGAGGGGGGAAGAAAACCCAATGCTTAAAGCTGAGTTCAGCCAAAAAGGGGGTCCTTTTTTTAGGGCCTCCTCCCTGGCTCCTGTTTGTGAAATGGAGCTTTTGGGGAGGGGGGGGGGGCAGGTACCCGATTGTGACAAATACCCGCTCCCACTTCCGTTTTGGCCATCTTAGGTGATTGGAAGCGGAAGTTCTCCCTCCCAAAGTCTTCTGGGACACACGACAGGTCCCAGAAGACTTCAGGACCCATCACAGAGCACAGCGCCACTCGCGCATGCACAGTGGGCACCCGACTGCGAAGCGGCAAGCTGTCACAGCCAGGTGCCCATAGTGTAGATGCCCACGCCGCCGAGGGAGAAAACAGTGTGAAAATGACTGTTGGGTGAGCGCACCGATGGATCCTGGGACAGGTGAGTGGCCGTTTATTAAAAGTCAGCAGCTACAGTTTTTGTAGCTGCTGACTTATAATAAACACAAAAATGGCTGGAACGCCTCTTTAATATACCCTGGAAAAAAAAACCTGTTGTGTAAACATGCTGTATTAAATATTTATTTAGACAAATTATATTTATAAAACATATCAAAGATTCGTTTGTAAACTTGTAAACATTAAATAAAACTGGACTAAAGCTGGTGCAGTCAGAATCTGATGCAGCTCTGCACGGTAGCCAATCAGCTTCTAACTTCAGCTTGTTCAATTAAGCTTTGTCAATAAAACCTGGAAGCTGATTGGTTTCTATGCAGAGCTGCACCAGGGTTTGCGTTATCCAGTTTTTGGAAATAACCCCCAGTGTGTCTTTAATTCCTCTTTACTGCACAGCTCATTGTAACCATTAGGCCTTATTGACACAGCAGTAAAAAATAAATAAATAAATAAAACGGTTTCTTATTTAAGAATCTGAATGCAGCCGCATTGTTTTTAATGGAGACATTCATACAGGTGCATAAACATCCACTGCCTTCAGATCTGTAACACAAAATCCCAAAATCTGCATATACACGTATATCACTGACAAAAAGGAACAGGACCATTTTAATGAATTCAAAAAGGGATCTCTTTTTCACGGCTGTGTTACGACTATGTGAATGAGGCCTTTTATATAAGGACCCTGGGCCTAATTTATGAAAGTCAGGGAAGCGGTGTCTATAGCACACATTTGGGATCCACTTATCAACCCTTGTACAACTGAGGACTCCTTCTCATCTGCTTTCAAATTTTCAAAATTATTAAAAAACATTTCTAAATAATTTTAAAAAATCTTTGTACAACCGAGGACTCCTTCTCATCTGTTTTCAAATTTTCAAAAATTAAAAAAAATATTTAAAATATTTTTTTTTTAAATCCTTGCACAACTGAGGACTCCTCAACTGTTTTAAATTTTTTTTTAATTCTCGTAAAAATTTTCAGAAAAATTTCAAACATTTTTTTCACATTTTTAGAGCTCACAATTTAGGCTAAAGAGTGTCCCCAAACATCATCTCATAAATGGTAAGCTCTTGTGAGTAGGGTCCCCCTAACCCTCCTTGTATTGAACTGTATTGTAACTATACTGTCTCCCTTTTTTTATTTTGTAAAGCGATGCACAAAACTCTTGGCGCTATACAAACCACATATTATAACAACAACAATATGATTGGTGTAGTTTATGAGGTTAATATTAAAACATATTTAAACACATTATACGGCATGAAAAACGCAGAGATCAGATTGAAGCGCTACAGTTTTGTGCTTGAAATATTCCAAAATTAAGTTGCCTAGAAATGTACAGTACCTGCAAGATCCCAGATTTACCAACTAGTTCAGCATAATTTAAGAATGTATCAAATAAAATTATTGTATTTTGTATCTGCAGCTATTACCTTTTGCACTTCCACCCCCTCCCTTTAGAATGTAAGCTCTACGCGCAGGGTCCTCCTGTACATTTTGTATTGAACTGTACTGTAATTGTGTCATCTCCCCTATACATTGTGAAGCGCTACGTAAACTGTTGGCGCTATATAAATATAAAAATAATAATAATAATAATTGTATAATCTGTCCAGTGTTGACAGACCTTGGGGCTGATTTAATGGTAGAGTAACACTTACCTTAGCTTCAGCTCACTTCCAATGTCCAATCAGGTTTATGATGATTATGTATATATTTTCTATATATTCTAAATAATTCCCATGTGACCTCATTGGAAATTAAAAGTGAACTAAAATGAAAGCTGTTTTTTATTATTTCTGTGATGTCTAAAAAGCTCATTATACAATGTTTTTAAGGTTGACATAAGGGAATTGCCTGCTTTATTAAATCAAATTTTTTAATGTTTCAAATAATCACCAATGGGCACAGAAGCATACATAACTATTTGTAGTAAGAAGGATTCCAATTTACATAGGTGTTGATTCATTGTAGGAGCAGAGAATGTTCCCCTAACAAACTGAAAAGTAAACCCAAAAGCAAGCACTTATTATATTGCAGCTTACCAATTCTTAGATGTGATGGTTGCATTAGTTTTCTTTTTAAGGCTTTCTTTCTTCTAGTTTCACCTGGCGATCTGGCTAGTAAGTCTGTTGTTTTTCAAAACAACAAGCTCTCCAGCAGATGTATCAGTTTACAGGGTTGAGACAAACCATTTCCCATTGACAGGGGTGCCTCCTTCCCCTACACTGACAATGCTGCTGTCCAAAGGTGCCCCCTGTGCTTTTCCACCCAGAGTGAGGGCACTATAATACAGGAGGTGTGTTATTGGCCAGATCACCAGGTGAAAACAGAGGGAAAAAAGACTAACAAAAAGGAAAACTAATTCAGCCATCACATCTAATGATTAACAAGCTGCAGATCAACCCTACAGTATTACAGCAGTGTAGTGGCTTGATACACCCAAATGGTTGTAGACAGATGACAGGGTGTGCATGTGTTAATGTAACCATAGGTGTGCACAAGGGGTGTGCCAGGTGTGCCTGGGCACACTCTAATCACCAGTAGTGCCCCTGCTGTATTGCCCCTTCTCTCCTCTCCCCTCGGCTGCTGTGGGGCATGTTTCAGGATGGAGAGTGGGGGAAAGGGCTAGTCAATATTTAATTTACCGGCCAGTTCTTTTTCTAAATGAACACAGAGAACACACTCACTGACTGTGTTCATTCATGACTGAAGCATAGTAAACTTTGTTTACTATGCTTTAGTTTGTGAATGAACAGGAAGTCGCTCAACACCGACCACTTCCCACTTCCCATTAATTCACTGTCCAAAGCAGCTGAGGCTGCAGAGAAAAGAGTGTGTGTTTGAACTTTGGGATGCACACCATAATGCAATAGGCTGCGCACACCTATGAGTGTAACCCATAGAAACCAGTAAAATATTGGGGTTAATTTACTAAAGGCAAATGGGACGTTTACTTTGCAAGGGAAGTTGCACCTTGCCGGAGGATTTTCCCAAGGGCTTAGTGAATGCAGTAAAATTCTGCTTTGCAAAGGTTCCCAATCATTTGCAAGGGGGAAAAAAGCTTTTTTTTGCTTGCATGTGATCGGATGGTCACAGAAGAGCTTCACCTCATTAATTAGGATCTTGGGAAAAATTCCCTTAAAAAGTGTAACTTCCCTTGGAAAGTGAACATTCTATTTGCCTTTAGTAAATCAACCCCATGGCCTTTAACAGTTTGGTGGTCAGAGTAATGTAAACAGGTCTATGACTATGTTCTTCTGCATACACTCTTGTACACTGCTTGGGGAGGGATTAGCAAGCAAATAACATGCAGAAATGCTAACAAGACCAGCAAATATGTGTTGTTCAGCTATTTAATTAAAGTGGTAGTAAAGTCACTTCCTTGATTTTTACCTATAGGTAAGCCTATATTAAGGCTTACCTATAAGTACAGTAAATATCTCCTAAACGTGCACCATTTAGGAGATATTTACTCTGGCAGCAACCACGCATGCGCACTGGGCTCTGAATGAACTGTGCCGCCCATTCAGAACCCTGTGCCGTGGTCGTAACTCCTACATGACATCATCACAACTCGCCCATTCATACAGGTGAAGCCTGCAAACCCGGAAGGAAGACAGGGTGAAGATGGAAGCGCTGTCACGGTTGGGGGGGGCTTTGTTTTCAGGTAAGTGTCATATTGTGCTAGTATGTGACGCATACTAGCACATCATACCGTAGCCTCCCTGGCGGTTTTCCCGAGTGTGGCTCGGGGTTAAAATTCAGTACCATTAGCGGTAACCCCGAGCCACACTCGGGATCGCATTGCAGGATCCTGGGGCGGCGTTACTTACCTTGTCCCCAGGATCCTGCGATGTCCCCCGCAGTGTCCGAGGGCTCCGTCCTCCTCCGAAGCCTCTCCTTGCCAAGCTCCGTTCCCTGCGAGCGGCGCGACGCACGGGGGCGGAGCCTGGCGGTAAATTAAAAAAAAAGTAAAAATCATAACACATACAGTACTGTAATCTTACAGATTACAGTACTGTATGAAATGATTTCACATCCCTTTTGTCCCCAGTGCTTTGGCCCATGCCCTGCATGCAGTTTTACATGATATACACTGTTCTTTCTGCCTGGAAACTGGAGATTGTCCATAGCAACCAAGAAGTGTCCCTTTACGTCAAAAGTGGCTTTAGACCAGCTAGAAAACAGCGATAGTAAATTAGAACACTTGCAGAATTGAGCGATAGTGAATTGTGGGGAAATTTATTTTATTACTATTTTTTTTATTTTTTTTTATTATTTATTTTTATTTATTATATTATAATTTATGTTTTTGTGTTTCAAACTTTATCATACCCGGGATATCTACTAGACTCTGGTTTGGACAGATTTAAGTGTGTTATTGTTAAGATTTACAGACCTACAATATAAAACGCCAAATTTCCATGCAAAATAATGGTACCGCTTTCAGCACCTAAAATCCGAAATAATCATACCGCCAGGGAGGTTAAGTGGGAATAATATAATGTATCCTTTATTCTGTATGTATGACCTATGGAAAGGTCCACAGATTAGAGCGACTTGTCATGCGATTTGACAGGTCAAATTGCATGACAAGTCGCACCCTATTGTCGGCAATGGCTATGTTCAAATCAATGCGACACCGACTTTGCGGCATTGCATCGATTTGAAAGGTAGTTACTGCACTATGCTTTTGGGTGCGACTTGCATAGCATCTGTGTATGAAGCCACACAGAGCGTCTTCAAAGTCGCACCTGAAGTCGCACTGACATGTGGCTTTGACATGTGGTGGAACTTATAGACTTCCACCTATGTGATATACTTTTGCTTGTTGCTGGATATTAGGTGCCAGGAACCAGATTAGAGAGGGGGGTGATTTATTAAAGTTTTTACACATTGCAAAGTGTATTTTCACATTGCTGTTTCACTTCAGTAAATAAGAAGAACCTAGGTTCACTTCAATCATCCAATCATGTACAAGAAAAAAATGTTGTTTTTTTTGTTTGTTTTTTCACCTCTCTTGCACATGAATATTCAAAGTGAACACAGAGTCACCTTATTTACTAAACTTATGTGAACAAACACTTGGAACGTGATCATTCTCCTTAATATGTGAAGCGTATCTACTTTTTTAATAAACCTCAAAGTGTTATTTTTTTCCCAAAACACTATAAAAAATATACATTGAAAACTGTTAGACGCAACTACATACCACGTTTAGGCGCTTCAAGCGTTTTTCCTGCCCAAAAGCTCCTCTCCAAAACACTCCATGCACACTGGTTTAAAATCGCTGCTTCTAAAGGAGTTATGCATTTTGCCTGTAGAAGCAGCTCAATGTTATCCTATGTGTCCATGTACATTAGGACGATTACAGGCATATTTTATACTGAGCATTTAGGCTCCATTCACGCTAGCATTTGTTTTGAAAGTGTTACTAAACCCAGGACCCTGCATTCACTATATCTGGCCTCCCACAGTATCCCCGATCATTGAAATGCACTTATTTTAGTAAATATAAACTGCTAAATACCTTTTCTCATCAGTAGCTAGAGTAGACTTGTAACTTCTATAGGTGTCTGGTTAAAGCTTGTAGAAAAAGTTTTCATTTTCCCCTGATTGCCCTATGAGGATGCGGGACCCCTGATCCTCTGTCTGGATAGTGCTGATTGGCCCTGTGCTGATCACATGCACTCCTAAGAAAAAAAAAACTCTCTAGCAATACACACAAAACTGTGCATGTGCAGCTTGGCTCCAAGGCTCTGTTCTATCAGGAGATGGATTGGGGACAGTGGAAGAAGGGGAGGATCAGAGAAGAATTAACTACTTGCCTACCAGCCGCCGTCATTATACAGCGGTAGGTTGACTCCCCTGCATGAATCGCTGTAGCTGTAAAGCGACCGCTTTAAGGGCTATAGGGAGGGCGTGCGCGCCGCCAGAGCCGATGCACGTGGCCGGCGGCCGCGATGTCAGCCAGCGACCCACGATCGCTTCTCAGAGAGCCAAAACGGGGATCTGTCAATATAAACAGACAGATCCCTGTTCTGTCAGGGAAGTAGAGAGATCCGCTGTTCCTAGTGATCAGGAACAGCAATCTCTCTCTACTCCTTGTCAGTCCCATCCCCCCACAGTTAGAAACACCTCCCTGGGACACACTTAACCCCTTGATCGCCCCCTAGTGTTAACCCCTTCCCTGCCAGTGACATTTATAGAGTAATCAATGGCTATTTTTAGCTCTGATCACTGTATGCATGTCAATGATCCCAAAAAAATGTCAAAAAGTGTCCAATCTGTCCACCGCAATGTTGCAGTCCCGCTAAAAATCGCTGATCACTGCCATTACTAGTAAAAAAAAAATATAATAAAAATGCCTTAAATATATCCCCTAATTTGTAGATGCTATAACTTTTGCGCAAACTAATTAATATACACTTATTGTGATTTTTTTTACCAAAAATATGTAGAAGAATACATATTGGCCTAAACTGATGAAGAATTTTTTTTTGAATATTTATTATAGCAAAAAGTAAAAAATATATTTTTTTTTAAAATTGTCGCTCTTTTTTTGTTTATAGCGCAAAAAATAAAATTCGCAGAGGTGATCAAATACCACCAAAAGAAAACTCTATGTGTGGGAAAAAAAGGATGTCAATTTTGTTTGAGTACAACGCCGCAGGACTGCGCAATTGTCAGTTAAAGTGACGCAGTGCCATATCGCAAAAAATGGCCTGGTCAGAAAGGGGGTAAATCTTTCAGGGCCTGAAGTGGTTAAACATTTTTACACAATGCGGAGGATAACCCCTTAGGTTCCACAGTGGGTATAACAAGCATGCATTGCTGCATATACAGACTGATTTTACTGTTGTGGGTTTAGTAACACTTTAAGCTAAACAAAGCTGGAAAAAATGCTGGAAAAAAAACGCTGGTAATATTTTTTTTAGTAGCATTTTTGTAGTGTTTTGTTTAAGAGCAATAGTGTTTTATTAGCAGTTCCATTAAAAATGTATTTTAGAAACTCTAAAAACATTTTTTTCTGCTCCTAGACGCTGAAGCTCAAAAAACGCTAATAGCCTAAAGTAGTGTGCATGGACACATAGCTTCTAGGAGCTTAGCTAAAAATGTTGACATATTTTCTGCTCCTAGTGTGCATGGAGACAGGAAAAAACAAAAACTTCTGGTTGCTTTTCTGGCAGAAAAAACAAATGCGTGTTTACAAAAATTAGGATTTTTTTTAATTTTTTTTGCCAAGGGAACTGGCATTATTTTAAGCCCAGTTTGCATGAAGCCTAAATTTCTGCAGAGTACAGATGTGCATACATACCTCTTATCATGGGATGTGCATGGCATTGCTTGTCATTCTCTGTCTTGTCTAACAAGGAGGACTAACAGACACCTCGTCAGGGTAATGCAAAGGATCCCTGACTCAATTACACTTAAATGATTAGTAAGTGGAACTGGTTACATATTACAGGAGCAGAATAATAGAGCTCACTATAGGGGGTGTGTCCTGACTTTGACACCTCCTATTACTGTTCAGCTAAAGAGAACCAGCTTTTACTTTGTTTTTTTTTTTAGACTATACTGCTTTTTTATTTATTTTATTATTTGAGGTTTTTTATATTTTGTATATATTTTTTTGTGTGTCGAACTTCGCCACCGCCTGGTTATAATTGCACATGACTTTAACAAACTCAAATAAGATCATCCTTTCTTTTAACACATGGTGAGTTTTAAGTGAATGATAAATAAAGTAAAATACAAATAAATGCATATTACACCTGAAGTATGGATAAAATCTCTCCATTCATAAATCCCCCCAATGTCACATTTTGAAGAGTTTAAACTTACCAATTTAATAATCTTGTCCAGTATATCTTGATAAGACAGCAAAGAGGGTCTGTGGGATCAAAGCGACAAAACGTGTTACCAGATGATAAAACAGAACTTTGTACAAATGCCAAACACCTAGTATTGGTTAACCTGTTTTATGTTCTATGGTTTAGGATTCTCAATATATAACAAGCTTTAATTCCTTGAAGTAATATCCATTTTGGATTCGTTTTACTTTCTTGGTAAATGTTGTACCTTCATATAATCTAGTCTTTGCAAGGAACCCTGGGAGCCAAGGCTGGTAAACAAATTAGCCCTTAGTAAATCACTCCCATAGGAAGTGTGTGCTAAATGAGTCATGTGTAAACTAGTCTCTGTTCACTTCGATCTGGTTGAAGGGAATTTAATAAAATATACATTACTCTGAATAGTGGACACTGTCTTTTGTAAATCAAAACATAATAATAAATTTCGTTTTTTTTTTTTTTTTAATAATCAAACTCCTTAATCAAGTGTTTTCTCATATGTCCCATGTATTCGTCCTTCATTGATGTCCTTGATAGATTTCTCTGTTGCTTGTCTACATTCTTTTATATGCAGATTTTATGCTGATTTACTAAAGAAATAGTTGAATTTATTTAGTGCAACTTCACCTATAGTGAATCAAGTGAAGTGTGCTTATTTTAAACATGTGCAAGCGAAATCCATTTATTTAATTTCTCCTGCAGATTATTGAATGTGCAAAATGTACACAGCTTCTCCTTATTTACTAAGCCTCCTTTAGCAAGTCAACAACAATGTGTAGGATTTATAAATATCTATGGGTTTACCATTTAGAATGTGCCAAAATCCATAACTACCTTCTCTAAAAAGTACAGTGTCTTGTCCATTCTTTAATTTTATTTATTGATTATTATAATTAGTAGTAGTAGTAGTGTTGCTATTTTAAGGCAATGGATATAAAGAATGGTCTTGTGGTTGATTTACTAAAGACAAATAGGCTGTTCACTTTTCAAGGGAATTTTCCCTTAGCTTGGTAATTCTCTTTGCAAAAATACCCAATCACATGCAAGGAAAATACAAAAGAGATTTTTTTTTTCTTGCACATGATTGGATGATGGAGGTCAACAGAGCTTCACCTCATTCACTAAGCTAAGCAAACAATCCCATTGCAAAGTGAACAGCCTGTTTGCATTTAGTAATCCCATAGCTTTATGGATACTTTTTGTTATAGAGTATTTTGTTAAAGGGGAATAGGTATGCCCATCCCATTTTTTTTATTTTTTATTTTTTTTTTGATAAATAGCCCACCATTATATAAATGATCGTCCATATTCGGAATTTTATGCACCTAGGCCCCTGACATGTATAAATATGAAATGGGGCTCCCATTTCTGCTTGTCAGTGCCACAATAAATACAGGATTTATACAGAGGTGTAACGTTATGTACATAATCTTGTATATTCTTTGTTGCAGCCACGTGTTTCCCTTTGAGTAGTCTTGCGTCCCAGTGATATATATCAAATCTCATATATAATCCTCCTTCAGCCTGTGAGTTACTGGTCTTTAAATATTATTAGCACATATTTTTTAACTGTGTATAAAACCCTCACAAATCATTATGACCTCGAAAAGCATGGAACGGTGGCTATATATCCTTTATTACACGTGGCCCTGGCACCAGGCCACAAAACACACATCACAGCCAGTTAATTATTCATTTCCTCGCTGGATTCAAGATAAAAGTTATTACTTAGGAAAAAATGAGTACTGAGTGGAGATTGTAGAATTGTAACGGATCTGTTCAAGCGCTTCCCAATTAATAGCGTAGTAGCGCATACTGGAGCATGCACCCATTACTCATATCAGAAAGGTTTCTGGTGAAAGAGTTAACAATACAAGCTCTTATGTGTGCCTATCTGGCTAATACTGTTCCTTTGTTAACCCACTTGAGAACTTAGAAAAAAAATCAGTAGTGATGGGAGATTGTAGATTTGCATCGGATAGAGTAGTAGCACATACTATAACATGCACCCATTTTTCATATCAGAAAGGTTTCTAGTAGCAGTGGTGATGATACACATTCTTATATGTGCATATATAGCTAATAATTGGCCTTTGTAGACTCAATTTTAAGCTTAGAAAAAAAAAGTATTCATGGGAGATTGTAGAATTGGACAGGATAGAAGTAGTAGCGCATACTACAACATGCACTCATTAGTCATATGAGAAATGTTTCTGGTAGAAGGGTTAACAATACACTCAATATGTGCCTATATGGATAATATTGTTCCTTTTTAAACCCACTTGAGAACGTAGAAGTACTGATGGGAGATTGTAGATGTACAGCAAAAAGAGTAGTAGCGCAAACTAGAGCATGCATCTATTTTTCATATCAGAAATGTTCATGGTGAAAGAGTTGACATAACATGCTCTTATATGTTCCTATGTGGCTAATATAGTGCCTTTGTAAGCCCACTTGAGAACTTATGAAAATGGGGGATTGTAGATTTACAAAGGATCAGTTTCAATGTTTAGCAATTTGCTAGTAGCACAGAGTAGAACATGCACCCAATATTCATATTAGAAATGTGGCTAATATTGTGCCTTTCTAAACTCACTTGAGAAATTTGGAACATTAGCAATTAGAGGAGATAGTAGATCTGCATTGCACAGAGTGGTAGTACATACTAGAGCATGCGCCCATTTTTCATATAAGACATGTTTCTGTTGAAAGAGTTAACAATATGGGCCTATATGGCTAACATTTCTCCTTTGTGATACATCCACTTGAGAACTTAGGAAAATGTAATACTAAAGTGGATTGTAAAATTACATAGGACCTGTTTTAATGCTTACCAATTTGCTATAGTTGCACATAGTAGAACACCCATTATTCATATCAGAAATGTCTCTAATGAAAGAGTTAACAATGCAAGCTCTTATGTGCCCATATATAACATTGCTCCTTTGTAAACCCACTTGAGAACTTAGGAAAAATTAGTTTTTGTAGAATTACATAGGACTTGTACCAATACTTATCAATTTGCTAGTAGCACTAGAGCCATAGTAGAACATGCACCCATTATTCATATCAGAAATGTCTCTAGTGCAAATGTTAACAATACAAGCTCCTATATGGCTAACATTGCTACTTTGTAAACCCCCTTGAGAATTTAGGAAATATTAGTACTAATGGGGGATTGTAGATGTACATAGGACCTGTTCCAGTGCTTGCCATTTTGCTGTTCATAGTAGAGCATGCACCCATTATTAATATCTGAAATGTTTCTAGTGAAAGAGCTAACAATACAAGCTCCTATATGTACCTATGGCTAACACTGCTCTTTTGTAAACCCACTTGAGAACTTAGGAAAAAATAGTACTAATGGGGGATTGTAGAATAGGACATGTTCCATTGCTGAGTTAACAATACAAGCAGTTCGTATACAGTATGTGCCTACATGGCTAATAGTGTGCCTATATAAACTCACCTGAGAACGTAGATTAAGATATTATTCTTGAGATAGCTACAAGAGAATGAAACCTTTGCAAGGCTTCTGTCAGAGGTCACCTCTCCTGCAGAGGACTCATTGCTGGCTGACCTGCGATTGCTGGCAGAGAAACACATAGATCAGATGTAGGACAAGGACCCAGAGATGGTCAGAGGAGCAGGATCGCCTTGTTCATGTGTCTCCTTGGCAGGTCTTCCAGAGGATCACAGTGCCAGAAGTTTTATGGATGTTCCCTGCTGTTGGCTGAAGGTCTGCGGGTTGCTTTCATCTTGAGGGCCAGAAAGTCTGGAGGTGAGTGAAAACTCAGTCCAGGAATGTATGCAGGACAGAGGAGCTGATAAAATTCCAGTTCCTAGCAGGACCAGCGCTTCAAAGCGGTGCATCTGGTGGGAGCTACAGGGCTCTACTACCCCCCCCCCCCCCCTTAAAATAATAACCTGACTCTGCACTTTGCTGGTGGTGGGTCTAAGAGGAGGAGGGCTGACTCACACCCACGCTCCATATCAACCAAGACAAAAAACACTACTTGGCTTTATCTAACTACTTCCATGAGGAACCATCCCCACGTGCTGGCCTGTGGAAAGGTGACCTCATAGAATATTAGGCCCCCTGCACAAAATGAATACAGGGGCCATCTCCAACTTCTAGAGTCCTAAAGTTGGGCAGAGTCCATTCAACGATCTACAATGTTCTCCACCCTCCCGGCTGCATGGAGCTAACTGAGGATTGTAATTACACACTGGTCACACAAAAGATGTTTTTTAAGTTGTTTAAAAATGTACTTGAATATTTTTTTTAATTACATGACCTAAAAAAAACCCAACGTGTCTGCAGTACCCGGCAGCAATTTAAACATGAAAAAGAAGCCTCAGTGGTTAATATTTAACTGGGTATCAATGACCTTATTGTAAGATTACTTATTTGTAGGATCTCCAAAGCCGAGGTCATACCCTGACTACATGTTAGGTCTCCCACAAGAGAAAGTATTGACTCAAAAGTCGTTTATTCCCTTTATTTGGAGACCATTATTTAAGCTTCAGTAGGTTTAAGATGTAGCCGATATAAATTGTCATTTCCTATAAAAAAAAAGGACCACTTAAGCGATTTTCCAATTATTTCTAGAGCGGACATTAAAATAAGAGTAGGAAATGGTTTCTAGCAGAACTTCTAGGATTTGCCATCTAAACACTGACAGCATTGTCTGCTATTTCCTATCAATTAGTGAAAGAAACACTGAGATGGCAAGCAACAACAAAGGTAGTTGAAATTTCCACAAAAAAAAAAAAAAAAACTCCATTAATATCAATTTACTTCAATGAAAACTTTGTTTCTTCATCAAGTTGAGGATTTATGATAAAATCAATTACATTAAGGTCACTGAGGACCTTGTGGTTTGTCTCAGATTTCATTCCTGAGCAGATGAACCGCTTGGTAAATATATTCCGCTTTGCTGGAGGCTAGGAGAATCTTTCCGAGACTAGGGAAAATTTAATGGAAGACAATTTTCTGAGAAAATACTAGGATTCGGTTTCATAGTTCTGCTCTGAAGGGATATTTTGTTAAAATAATTCTATAGCTCAATATGTGTGTGTGTGTGTATGTGTGTTTATATATATATATATATATATATATATATATATATATATATATATATATATATATATATATATATATATATATATATATATATATATATAATGAATATAATAATTATATATATGCAGAACAAAAATAAAGTTAATATGATATATATCATCATATTTTATTTATTGTATTTAATATATATATATATATATATATATATATATATATATATACACAAAATAAAGGATGAGGAATTTTCCGCAATATTGAATACTGAGACAACATGTGTGAACAGACAAATTCGCATCTAAAATAATAATAATAATTATGATATTTATTTTTATATATATATATATCTATATATATATAGATATATAGATATATATATATATATCTATATATATATAGATAGATATATATATATATATCTATCTATCTATATATATATATATATATATATATATATATATATATATATATGTAGAGATATATATATATATATATATATATATATATATATATATATATATATATATATATATTTTTTTTTTAAAACTATTATCATTATTATTATATATATACTAAAATTACCATCATTGTTATTATTTTAGATACAAATTTCTTTCTGTTCACACATCTTATCTCATGTCGGGGCCCACACCGCCTGGTCCTTGTACATCTAAGATAAATCAGGAACAGCCCTTAGCCCTTTTCCACACTTTAGCACTCGGCTGTTCAATATCCGTTTGTTGTACCTTTGCCAAAAGCTGAGGAGGTGACAAATTTAACGGAAATGATGTTTGTAACTGGAAACACAGGATCTCTAAATGCAGTAACCACATGGCTACTTGAGAAATGACTTTTGCATTTTCTGGAATCACAAGGGCATCACAGACAAAAGACTCCTCTGCCTCTCTCTGGGGTATTTCATTTACTAACCTTAAACTTTCTTTTACCTCCTCTGTCTACCCACCCTGCCATCTCAGTTCCCCGTCTACATTGACTATCTTCTTTCATTTCCATAGGACTAATGCTATTTTCTCATTATAGGGCTTTTCTGCGACCATTGTTCATCTCCTCCTTTTCTTAGCCCTTGGCCATCAACCTACATTAATGAACATCTCCTCTTTTCTGCTTTTTCTGATCACTGTTCAGTTTACACTTTCCACTCCCATTTTATTTAGGGAGTAATCGATTTTTAATGTATATTATCCATATGTATCCTATAGCTATGATTATTATTATTATAATGTATACACATAAAAAGCAAGCATGTACCTATTCAAACACAATACTGGAAAAAAAAACATATATGCTCTATGGATATTCGCACATACAAGAAAGTACATAACTAATTTAAAACTAAAGTTAATAAAAAAAAAAAGAAAAAAAAGGAATCAAAGTGTTCTGATGTATTTGGAAATATAAAAGTGGTGCTGTATGTGACTACAAAGCTGTATGTTTGAGTTGGGTGTATTGTATGTGGTGTGTGTTTATGTAGACACACTATTATGAAAAGTTTGTAGTATTGTGAATGATTAACCAGAGAAATGTAATGGTTGTGTATTGTGATGTAATACACCACACTGGGAAATCCAGCTACATTCAGCTCCTCTTTGTTCTGTTGTGCTTTGAATGGCCTCAAAATCAGAATTTATAACCTGCCTTGTGTCAGTGCCCTGCCTGAGTACAACTTGCACAACTATGATATATATATATCTATCTTTATCTATATATATATATAGATATAGATAGATATATATATATATCTATATATCGATCTATATATATCTATATATCTATATATATATATATATATATCTCTATATATATCTATAGATATATAGATATATAGATATATATCTATATATCTATATATCTATCTATCTATCTATCTATATATATATATATATATATATATATATATATATATATATATATATATATATATATTACACCACCAGGGAGGAAAATGAAGGTGAATTAATATCTGAATGTATGGTACATTGGCTCCATGCACACTAGGAGCAGAAAAAACGTCAACGTTTTTAGCTTAAAAACGTGGCATAAAAGACACAAATTGAAAGCATATTGTACAAAGTTTAGGCGAGTCTATGAGAGTTTAATTTCGTTTATAGGCGTTTTTTGAACTACACGCCCCTCTGCAAAAGCCAGGAAATGATGTACAGTGACAACACACCACTAAATAAATGTTGAAACTTGACATTCAGAAGAGATAAGAGGAGTTTAGGAGAGACTGACATTTTTACAGCTCCTAAACTTCTCCAGAAAACCGACAGAGAAGGGTTTTTTTCCCTGCCTCTGAACGTCCCTGACAGAAAACGCCTGTAGTAGTCAATAATTTGCAAAGACACAACACAATAGAAATGCATCTAGAGGCAGGAGAAAAAAAGTCAAACGCCTGTAGAATCGACGTTTTTTAAGTCCAGTGTGCATGGAGCCTCAAGCGTTTATATATATATATATATATATATATGTATATATATATATATATATATATATATATATACTGAGGATGACTTTTTTTATTATTTTTACTATTATTATTATTATTTTTTTTTTTAATATTATTATTCCTATTAGTATTATTATTACTCATTATAATAATACCATCAATATTAATTTGAGTATTTACAATTGCTGCAAAATATTTACTGAATATCTTAAAACCCATGATAAGAGGCATATTTTGAGCTCAAAGTGAAAAAAAATGCGTTTCTGATTGTAGCTCACTGGCAGAAAAGATGTAAAACTCTCCTAAACTCGTCTAGACTTTGTACAAAAAATGCTCTTTATGAGCGTTTTTTTTACCTCCCAAGAGAACAGACTTTTTTAAGCCCAGTGTGCATGGAGCAGTTGTTAGGAGTAATGTAACGGTGTGGGGCACATTACTGCTACCTGCCAATATTGTTGTCTCTCTGCAGCCAGCATAAACATTTAATGGCAGTCCTAGAGAATTTCTTATTTGACTGCAATCAGGTTTACAGACTGGAGCAGTGATTAAATAACCCTTGTCACCTACACAGCTTTACCCCATACGCACTGAAATAAATCTATCTATCTATCTATCTATCTATCTATCTATCTATCTATCTATCTATCTATCTATCTCATGTGCAATATGTACAAGCCTTTTGGCATTTGTATGCTGCCAATATTTATGTTCTAAAGCTAAATGCTCCTTCCTCCTGAATGAATGCAGGTACATTTCACTCTTGCTTATATTGCACCCCTATGCATGCTATGTTTTCTATACTCTGCAAAGTCTCAGCCATAGAAAACCTGGTTGCCTTTGTTGTGATAAATGGAATGATGATTTGATGTATGTAGAGCAAATCTCTGGCCAGGTATTGAAAGACAAAACAGGAAGCTTTGTTACATTGTGAAGGTACCTGAGCCCTCCACTCCTCACCAACTATTATCCCCTAGCTAGGACGGTCCTCTCCTATAGTTATGTCTATATAATGACTGAAAAGTTGAAACTTTAATAAACAACAATAGCTCCACCCTTGCATACTTCTAGGGCTGTAATGTGAGAGTCCAGGCTGGCCATGTTCCTATTAGCTGCTATGCTATGGCAAATGATCCCGGATAGGGGTGGCTGCAAAAGCTTAGAAATCTCTCTCCACGTTTGAGATTCTCATCAGATGCTGATCCTGAGAAATTATTCCGTGTGGACAGCATCATAAACAACACAACTCTCCCACAAAACACACAATGGCATCAGCAGCACAGTGCTGACACCTCTATTGTCATAAATCAAGGGGATTGTATGGGAATCATCCTAAAAATCCTGTCTGAACGACTCTGTGGGTATAAACACACATAGAGGACGAATGGGAGGAAATGAAGATTGCTATTTGTCACCATTTACGACAATAACATTATAAGACACAATAAATTTACATGGACATAGACAGACAGAGGGAATCCCTGCTACTTACAATAATCCAGCCCACGGTGTGGCTCTGATCCCACTTGTTTTATGCCAGCCTCTCTCTCTCTCTCTCTCTCTCCCTGTGCCTCTGCTCTTTTCTTCTGGATCTGCTATAGGCTGTTCTTTAAGGACAGTTGGATTTCACGTCAGACACAAGGAGACCATGTCTGCGATTTTCCTGACGAATACATATCTATCCTGCAACCTCTGCATTAATTATTTAATGAATCACGTGACAGGGAAGGGGAGGAGGGGGTCTCACTTCCATACACAGAGGACCACTATGACCTTCCACAAAAACATCGGGGTCTCTTTATAGTAAGAACTGGAAGAACATGCACACCATATACATGCACATACTTTCTTGTGTCTACATCACCCATCAATCAATTACTTTTGCTATTGGTATTAATGAATATATATATATATATATATATATATATATATATATATATATATATATATACATACATATGTGTGGGTGTATATCTATCTATCTATCTATCTATCTATCTATCTATCTATCTATCTATCTATCTATCTATATATAGATATATCTATATCTATATATAGATATAGATATATATATATATCTATATATCTATATAGATATATAGATAGATATAGATATATATAGATATAGATATATATATATATCTATTTATATATAGAGATATATATATATATATATATATATATATATATATATATATATATCTATATATAGATAGATCTATATATAGATCTATCTATATATATACATTTGCACAAACTGACAGTAGGGTACAAATAATAGCGTTACAAAGACAAACATGCTTGTGTCTACATCACCAGCACCAAACATAAAATTACATTTGATATTGGTATTAATGAAAATAAAATATGAAAAATTTATAATAATATTACTAATATATATATATATATATATATATAGTTGCACAAAATGACACTAGGGTACACTTAGAGTTACAAAGACACGCCTACTTGTGTCTATATCACCAGCACCAAACATAAAATTACATTGATATTGCTATTGATGAAAATAAAATAATAGTAATAATACATATATATATATATATATATATATATATATATATATATATATTATATATATATATATATATATATATATATATATATATCTTTGCACAAAATGACACTAGGGTACAATAGAGTTACAAAGACACACGTGTTTGTGTCTACATCACCAGCACCAGACATAAAATGACATATGATATTGGTATTGATGAAAAATATGAAATAATAATAATTTTTTTTATAATATTTATATATTATATATATATATATATATATATATATATATATATATATATATTTATTTATTTATTATTTATATGTATGTAGTTGCACAAAATGACACTAGGGTACAATGACACTAGGGTACACTTGGAGTTACAAAGACGCTATACAATTATATATATATAAAAGAGATATATTTATATATATACCACAAGTATTGCACAAAATGCTATACACTGGGGTAAACATGCAATTCACAAGCTGTAGTTGTATTTACAAAGATACACCCACTCTCCTTAGTCTACATTAGCAGCGCCAAGCACAAATTATCATCCTTTAATATTAATATAAAAAATATAAAAATATAAAAAATATATACACTTTGTTGCAAAAATGCTATACACTAGGGTAAACATAAAATTCACAAGCTGTAGTTACAAAGAAGTGAATGCACTTCTTTATATATATTGGAATGACATAATAATGACTTGAAATGAGATATAGCTTCATATTGGAAAAAATGGTCGAAAATACACCTTAAAAAAGATCTGTATTAAAAAACAAAGAATCTAGACGTCTGGATGAGTTCTTCAAAGACTCTTTTGGGGAGTGCAGGGGTGCAGATAAATGGTAAGTTTATGTAATGAGCAGAAGAGATTGATTTAGGAATTTAAACAAGCTGGTTTTATTGGGTGTCAAATAAAAATCTGTCATTGAGGAGGGTGAAGTGGAGAAATCTCTGAGCCTCAGCCTGGGCTCAGAACAATAGTGAATCTCTTCCTGCTATTCATTTTGACTATCTCTTCTCCACATTCACACTCTCTCTCCGTTTTTATCAGCGCTTTGTAGGTGGACACGAATATACTTTTTTTTCTTTTTGTCTGTAGTGGAAAAAAAATCACACAAAAAAACGCTAAAAAGAATACTTTGTGAATTTTAAATTGCTCTGAAATTTGTCACCAAGGTAAAAGGTCCTGGCATCAAAATGTATACTATTTCTTCAGCTTTGAGGGGTACATATATATAATAGCTACAGCATGTAGATCATAGATATAAGTGGACATATATACAAGCTGGCTTTCTAAAGGAGTCAAGAACCTTCACTCAATAAATTGTGTGAATATTCATTTCATTTATCCAATCAGGTGAAAAGCAAATTAATTAATCTACTCATGATTGGGTATTCAAAGTAATCATGAATTGTCTTCTTACCTGATTTGCTAATTAAAATGAAAATGCACACTATTTATTAAGTAAGGCTGGCAATGCATGTTCAATCCCCTTGTACAATTTTCCTTTAGATCTACCAAAAAACATATAATATGAGGTCAAAACTAAACAACTTTCAATTGCATCCAATTCGGCAGACCCTTGAACTACATAGTTTAAGGTAAATCTAAAGGAAAATTGTATATTGTATAGATAATTGAATATGTATGGCCAGCCTAAAAAGAGTCTCAGATCCTTTAGTAAGTCAGCCTCGTGTATGCTGTGTGCTGTGTATGGTATGTACTTGTGTATGGCACCCACACACCCAAACTAACAGAAGGATATGATTGCTATCTACCTTTGAAAAAGAAAGAACAATGTAGTAGGTGGAGTGCTAACCCTAGGGCACGTGACAGCCTATGTTGGCTTTTTTTTTTTTTGGTATGCAAGATATTGTACCTATAGATGGGATGTAGGAGGCCTGCAGCCAGATCCTTGCACAATGTATTCACCTTTAGATCTGCATCTCTGAACTTTCTGGAAATCTTGGAGTTTGGTGTTTTGCTCTGTGTAGGAGATGTTAAACACAGCTTTGTCCGACCTTGCAGAGGTCATGGGGTTTCCTGGGTCATTCTCTGCTCATTACACTGTCTTGCCCTGCAGATGAACTCACTGCTCATTCCTTCCTGCATTCCTTGCCTTTTTTTAACCCATGCACATATTTACTTGGCCCGAAAACAGGCTGTGATCACCCCAAAAATAAGCAACATTTCTACTGAAACAAATGATTTGAACAAAGAGTAGAAAGGGTGCAATAAGTCCTATATTTAATACAGCCAGTGTGCATAAAACATTATCATAATAATATCTAAGGTATCCTATTAATGGTTACTAAATTATGCATAAAGGGGACATGCGGTGCGTAAAAGACTGTGTAGCATAGCAATAGCATAAAAAGCAACAACGTAAATAAATAAATAAATAAATAAACAAACAAAAATAAAGCACACCAGATAAGCAGCTTGCTTGGATTTGTCCTGATACATTGAAATCACGACTTCAAAGGGAGTTTTTTGTTTGAAACACAAATGTGACAGGAGGTAATAAAGCAATAAAATGTTAGTCAGCTTGACAAGGGCTGTGTTACCTTGAGCGATACCGGATCCTGGTCTCAAGGCTTCCAATTTCCTAGCCATGTTTGTAGTACTTTTCCCGAAGTCGACAGAAGGGGAGAAAAAAAAAAGAACTAGATGCTCTAATTCAGACTTTCTCTGGAGGATCCAAGAAACCCTTTCTCCTTTTTTTTTTCTCCCAACATACGGTCCGCGCAGATCTTCTGTTGAATAACAAAGACATGGGGTAAGTATTTTTTTTAACTAGTGATTAATGATTTTTCTGCATAATTTTCACATTTTTCTTGGGACTGTGTCTACAAATAATGGTTGTGAACTTTACATTCAGCATCGGCCATTCTGTTCCTGAAAAAAAGACCATCTTTTATTTCTTTCTCACGAAAAAAAAAAAAGAGGAACAAATGGGGAGAAGAGCTGCAGATGTAGTCTCTAATTCAGAAGCTGGGATTGAATATTACCAGGGACATTATATTTAAATGAACCAATTTAAAATATTTAAATACATTTAAAAAAATCTGTGATTACTTTACTCATGTTTTACATTTGTCACCTACTACCTACCTGTCTAATATTTATCTGTTACATTTGTTAAGTGAGCATTCCAAGTGGATCACAAATTTAAAATGTACTATGAACCTTAAAGCAACCTTAAACAAATGGTAAATAAAAATAAATAAATAAATAAATAAAGAATAATAAAAATCATATTTAGTTCAGAGTTGAAATTCGGTAAAAGAGAGAAAATGAAAATTAATACAAGGCCGTGTCTCACAAAAGAAGCCATTTGTCTTCTTGATTATCTATTTGCTTGTCAGGGTTTGAGCTATTGCAGTGGCCAAGCTCCTTTGTGATATAAAAAACACACGAAAAAAGGAGGAAAAAATGGAAACACTGAGAAACATCTGTGCAAAAAAAAAAAAAAATAAAATAAAATAAAATAAAAAATAAAACAACTCATAAATGCAGACATGTTTATACTTTTTAACCTGGTAATAAAATTTCAGCAACACCAGTGTTAGCAATAGGTTTAAAGTAATATACTTTTAGCGACCTCCCAACTAGCTCGGGTTAAAAAAGACATAATTTTAGCAGCCTCACAACTAGCTAGGCTTAGAGTATTATCATTTTAGCAACCTTCCAACTAGTTAGGGTTAAAATAATATCATTTTAGCAACCTCCCAAATAGTTAGGTTTAAAGTAATGTCATTTTAGCAACCTCCCAACTAGCTAGGCATAAAGTAATATCATTTTAGCACCATCCCAACTAGCTAGGCTTAAATTAATATCATTTTAGCAACCTCCTAACCAGTTAGAGTTAAAGTAATATCATTTTAGCGCCATCCCAACTAGCTAGGCGTAAAGAAATATCATTTTAGCAACCTCCTAACTAGCTAGGGTTAACGTTATATCATTTTAGCAAGCTAAAATAAACTTTCAGTGAAGTGTTATTTGTAGAAGGATGGTGTCAGCTATTATGTAGCAGTGTAACAAATAATGTAGAAGATAAACACTACTTACAGATAGACTTGCCTGCAGGCTCTCCCTAAATGGAGGTGAGTTGGCAATCACACATAAACACACATCCACTTGAGAAAAAAAAATATTTATTTATATAATATTTACAAGAAGCAAAAAAAAAAAAGGCAGATCCCACAACAAAAAAGTCCAGAATTGGTGTTCAGGGGTCTCCTGCTCATTGTTTGCTTGTTCTTTACATTTGTTATATACATATATATATAGAGTAGACTGACATATCAGCTGGAGATTTTAAAGGCTTCACCCCATCTTGCCATGTCATAATCTGTTCTAGGTGAAGGTCTGGAGATGTTTACAGTCCCCTACAGGGTGCTAAGGATGAGGGTGAAATATACTAGCAATTGTACAACAATACTATCTACACAAGAAGGACTTCTAAGTCATCACCACCAGTCTTGGCTATGTACACAGGACATGTTTTTTTCTTTTTTCTTTTTTATATGTGTGTAGATGTCAGAACCGACACTGGACGTCCTGCTGTAGCAACAAAGGCAGAGAAAATACAGTTCTGCCAGGACAATGAGCCTCATTTATTAATATGAGCGTCGGTTCTGTCAAGCGAGGTTCATCCTTTGTACCGCAGTGTAAACATGACAAATGGGCAAGAGTTTGGCGTGATTAAAGATGAAACATAGATCTATCTTCTCCAAATCTGAAATCTATCTACAGGCTCCTGAATGAGGCAAGGAACAAAGCCAAAGCTGCCTCTCCCCCAGCGCAGTCCTTCTTTCATATAAATAACAAGAATGTCTAGCTTTCTATTGAGGCTGCAGGACTATTGGGGACCCCTTGCCTTGATTTTGGGGTCCCCCAGGCCCCTGGTGGCTCGACGTTGGGCTGGACCTTATTTTCGTATTTGGGAGCTTGTGGTCTTTTTTCCACTTCATCCTTCTGTTTTGGAACCAGATCTTGATCTGACGCTCAGAAAGGCGCAAAGTGTGCGCAATCTCGACTCTACGCCTGCGGGTCAGATAGCGATTGTAGTGAAACTCCTTCTCTAGCTCCAGGACTTGCTGTCTGGTGTAGGCTGTGCGGGAGCGCTTGGTTTCTCCCCCAGAATAAGAGCCATTGACTGCAAGAAAATCACACACAATACAAGTTCTGTTACAGGAGGATATAGATGTCCATTATAGTCCATAATCATGAATACAAAAAAAGGACTGATACTGATGTTTGCTTACCCCCAACCCCCCCCCCCCCCAAAGCCATGAATATTACACAACCCAGCCTCCTAGTTATTGCATGAGAGCTATGAACTGTTTTACAATTACAATAAAATAACGAAATTATTTTAGTTAATAAACATGAATTAAAAAAAAAAGAACTGGGTTTGCTTACCCCACAAGCAATGGATAATATACAACCCAGTCCTCTAGTTATTGCATGATAACTATGAACTGTACAACCCAGTCCCCTAGTTATTGCATGAGAGCTATGGACTATACAACCCAGTCCCCTAGTTATTGCATGAGAGCTATGAACTATACACGCCAGTTCCCTAGTTGTTGCATGAGAGCTATGGACTATACAACCCAGTCCCCTGATTGTTGCATGAGAGCTATGAACTGTTTTACAATTACAGGAAGAAGACGACATCCTTTTGGTTAATAATCATGAATAATAAAAAAGAACGGAGTGTTTGCTTACCCCACAAGCAATGGATAATATACAACCCAGTCCCCTAGATGTTGCATGAGAGCTATGAACTATACAACCCAGTCCCCTGGTTATTGCATGAGAGCTATGGACTATACAACCCAGTCCCCTGGTTATTGCATGAGAGCTATGAACTATACAACCCAGTCCCCTATTTGTTGCATGAGAGCTATGAACTATACAGCCCAGTCCCCTAGTTATTGCATGAGAGCTATGAACTATACACGCCAGTTCCCTGGCTGTTGCATGAGAGCTATGAACTGTTTTACAATTACAGGGAAAAGACGACATCCTTTTGGTTAATAATCATGAATAATAAAAAAGAACGGAGTGTTTGCTTACCCCACAAGCAATGGATAATATACAACCCAGTCCCCTAGATGTTGCATGAGAGCTATGAACTATACAACCCAGTCCCCTGGTTATTGCATGAGAGCTATTGACTATACAACCCAGTCCCCTAGTTGTTGCATGAGAGCTATGGACTATACAACCCAGTACCCTAATTATTGCATGAGAGCTATGAACTGTTTTACAATTACTGGAAGATAACGATATCCTTTTAGTTGATAATCATGAACAAAAAAAAAAAAGAACTGAGTGTCTTCTTACCCCACAAGCAATGGATAATGTACAACCCAGTCCCCTAGTTGTTGCATGAGAGCTATGAACTATACAACCCAGTCGCCTAGTTATTGCATGAGAGCTATGAACGATACAACCCAGTCGCCTAGTTATTGCATGGGAGCTATGGACTATACAACCCAGTCCCCTAGTTGTTGCATGAGAGCTATGAACGTTTTTTTGTTTTTGTTTTTTTTTTGTTTTTTGTTTTTTTTACAGTTAGAAGGATAAGGATATAATTTTAGTTAATAGTGATGAATTTAAAAAAAAACACTGTCCTTAACTAGAGTCTTTGCCTACCCCCCTCCCCCAAGCCATGGATAATAAAATAGCACTGCCTAAACCCAGTCCCCAGTCCCTTCTATGTGTTATATAAGGGCTATGTATTGGCTATATAACATCTACAAGATAATATGGGTGTCCTTTTAGTTATGAATCATGAATAACAATAATAAAAAAATGTTAAGTGTTTGCTTACCCCCATCTAAGCCATGAATAATACAATACCACTGCCTCAACCCAGCCCCCTATTCCTTCTATGTGTTATATAAGGGCTATGTGTGAACAATTTAACATCTACAATAAAATATAGATGTCTTCTTAGTTAATAATCATGAATAAAAAAATGTTAAGTAAAGTGTTTGCTTACCCCCATCCAAGGCATGAATAATACAAAAGCACTGCCTAAACCCTATCCCTTCTATGTGTTATATAAGGGCTAGGTATGAACGGTTTAACATATAAAAGAGAATATGGATGTCCATTTAGTTGATAATCATGAATAATAAAAAAATGTTGTTAAGTAGAGTGTTTGCTTACCCCCATCCAAGGCATGAATAATACAAAACCACTACCTAAACACAGTCCCCTATTCCTCCTATGTGTTATATAAGGCTGTTATATATAAGGGTTATGTATAAACTATTTAACATCTACAATAGAATATGGATGTCCTTTTAGTTAATAATCATGAATAATAAAAAAAAAAATGTTAAGTAGAATATTTGCTTACCCCCATCAAAGTCATGAATAATACATAAGCGTTGCCTAAACCCAGTCCCCTATTCCTTCTATGTGTTATATGAGAACTTTTTAACAGTTACAAGAGGATGTGGAAGTCCTTGTAGTTAATAATCATGAATAATAAAAAAAAACACTGATGTTAAGTAGAGTGTTTGCTTACCCAAGCCATGAATAATACACAAGCGCTGCTTAAACCTATCCCCTAGTCCTCCTAGTTGTTACATGAGAGCTATGAACTTTTTAACAGCACCACGTTAAAGTGACAGGATGCAGTGAAAGTTTACCCAATCTGCCACTTAAACACAAATTAGAAACCACATAAAACCTTAATGTAGGAAGGTCCAGAGCACTAAAAAGAGGCTTTGGAGAAATTTAAGGAGGATGGTAAACTCTACTTCAAAGGCAGTTGGCCAGGCAGGGCAATAAAAATTTATGGAGGATGTAATTATACCACCCTGCAAAAACAGGAGATCGTAAATTTAAAAAGGGACACACCATTTCCAAGTACTGGCTTTAGTGGAGAGAGAGACAAGTGGTGGACTTACCAGTGGCGAGGTGCGCCTTCTTCATCCAAGGGTAGACCACTGGGCTCTGGCAAGAGGATGGTGGGGGCTTGTGGTCCATAGATATTTGGCTGCAGGACGGAGGTGAAGTGGGGCTTGTGCTCTGGCATGGATGCTTGTCTTCAGGAAGGAGCCCAACTTGGGGGTGAGTCCGGGGAGCCAACATGGAAGACTGGCGTTCGGAGCTCTGGCAGGAGGAGTAGCGTTGGCTGGTGCAGGCTGCTCGGGGGTAGGTTGCTCCATGCTGGAAGCTGTTTTCTCTCTTCTGATTGCTATAATACTCTGGAGAGTGGTTGGAAAGGTAATCACTGTGGGAGTATTCCTCACACGGTGGGAATTTGGGGTCCACATAATTGGAGCTGATCAAAAACGAACTCATGGTCATTTATTTGTTTGAATTGCACCCAAAAAACCCCATGTACAATTTATTCCTGTAGTCCTAGTCGTTTTCCTGTTTGGTAAAACCCTCCTACTTTACTGTCAAGTGAACAAAGTTGGCTTTGCATGTGACAGCAGGAGCCAATAGGATCCTTCTCACCATCCCCGGATAAGGAAACGTGCTCCATAGCGCAGGAATCATCCAGTAAGTCATTATCCACCCCTCTGAATACATAGGGGGGGTACCATGTAGAGCCCCCTATATGAAGGTCCACTCTATGATGGGACTCCCCTCTGACTATTTAATAGGCTCTAGTTAATGTACTGCAAAGATGATGTGCCATCTAGAAGCTTTAAAAACTACCAAAAAAAAAAAAAAAATCTAATGAAAAAAAAAAAAGCAAAAATCCCAAGGAGGAGGTGGTGTGGCTGCAGCTGCCGCATTGCTCTTCTGTGTCTGCAGACAGAGGTTTGCAGGCAGAACTGGCAGAGACAAATCTGTCTTGTTTTGGATCGATAGAAAATTCATCTACTAATTCGTGATACTTGCTTTACTAAATTCCATTTAGTCACATTATTAAATTGCTCATTTGAAGTCAGAGTAAGCAACAGGAAAAAAAAATTAGAAAAGAAATATGAACTACAGCAAATGATCACCTAGCTTAAAAAGGGCACCACGACGAGACATAAGGGCACATAACAATAATGATAATTTTAAAATAATAATAATTTAAAATAACAACAATGATAATAGTAATAATGATTATGATATTATTATTATTAATAATACAAAAATACATAATAATAATAATAATGTAAACAAAAATGATAGCAATAGTGGTAGTAATAATATAATAATAATAAGAAGAAGAATTCATTATTATTATATTATTACTACCACTTATAGTGCCTTTCGACGTTAATCTATGTTAATTAGAGGTAATTATATTACTTATTAGATGTTCGGAGTGAATAAAACACACCACAAACAATCTAATAATCTCCAAACTTTATTAATACCACAAAACAGGCATTTTCACAAAAATTCATGCAATATCGTATGTTCTTCCTGTGTTCGTAGCGTTTATGTCAACTGCATATCCCCCCAGACACGAATTTGTGACCCCACTGTCTTCACACAAATTCGGATCTACAGGGTACATACAGAAGACAGACAAATCTGCTCGTATCTTCATGTCTTCTCCAGAGTTGGGGTAGAAGAATACATATTTTTTTTCTTTTTTTATCCTTCCCAAATATCATGCATTATTACGTCACAGATCACTAATATGAAGTAATCCAGTACTACAAAACACACACACACATATATGTATATAATAATTATATATATATATATATATATATATATATATATATATATATATATAGTCAACTACATATATATATATTACAGGTGAATCAAGGAGCAATTACAACAGAAAATAGGGCACACGCACGTTCAGGTAGGGACACTTACATTTACAGCATAAATACCTGCCCAATACAATGTACATACACTGCTGATGTTACATACAAGGCTCATACTCCTATTAAACCATACATGCATTAGTGAACGTTTCTTTCAACGCCATATCATTAAAAATTGGTCGTTAAGGTTTAAACTCTCAACAGGCCATAAATAGCTGATGAAGTCATTATTCTAAGTGACAAAGTAAGAACCAGCAAAAGAGTATATTAGAAGAAAAAAAACATGACATTATAATAGTGCCCTCAATTATATTTCTCACCAATTTATGGTACTAATCCGGTGATTTAAAATGTCTGCGGAGTAGTCCCACTTATCTGCATAAATGACTCAATCAACAGATCGTAATCACAGCACAAACATTTAGCAGGTCACTCTGAGTTTATTAAAATTAAAAAATACAAATTACCCTTGTAATCATGCTACAGAACCCACTGGAAGACACCTATGGAGATTGCACCGTGTGTAATCAGCACAGGGACAGAGAAACTGCCTTAAGGAGGCCATACACTATACAATGTGATTGTACAAGCTCTATACCATCTTCTTTTGATTTGCTAAAACCATTTAGGTGTCCGTTTATGAAGCAGTGATCAGCGGTGATCCCGAGGATCACCGCTGATCACAGTCCATAAACAGTTTATGAAACAGTGATAATCGGGGGAGAACATGTTTGAACTTGTTCTCCCTCCGATTATCTCTACACACGGAGAATCCTCATTGAATGACACAGTAACGGCCAGTTTATGAAGCGGTGATCTCACCGCTTCACTGGCGATCTGTGTCAGAATTCACACTCCCAGGTTCACCATCTCAGAGGTGGTGAATCGGGGAGTGAAGAGGAAATCTGGGGGGATCTGAGAGGGAAGGAGGAAGATTTTTAACTTCCTTATGCCTCGTTCAGACCCCCCAACACTGTAAGCATGTCCCCCTGTCATATTTATGTGTATACATATTTATACATATATACATATAATGTGTATATGTATATATATATCATGTGTGTGTGTATACATGTATATATAGTGTGTGTGTGTGTATACATATGTGTATAATGTAGGGGGACACATTATTTTATTAACATTAATCCACACCGTTGAGCAGTGATAATTTATCACTGCTTGATAAACTGACATCTGGTGCTGTAATCTCGTAAAGTCTCACGAGATTCCAGTATCAGGGGACGTTCTCCACTATTTGAAGCATTTGTAGATCACTTCACTCCTCCAAAGGTGAAGCGATCTACACCGCTTCATAAACTGGCACACAGAGGAGAAGATTCTTCACTGTGAATGCCGGAGAACGAAGCAGTGAATAGATTTCACTGCTTCATAAACGGACACCTTAATATGAAGAGAATTTAAGCAACTGATTTTAATTTCTAACAAATGTAGGCAGGCCCTTGTAGTATGTAGCTGATGGTAGAATTAAAGGGAATTGTACAATCACATTGTATAGTGTATGGTCAGCAGAAAGGAGACAGCGTTTCTAGGTTTGACCTTTTATATATTTTCAAAGGCTTTTCTATAACACTTTTGATAAAAAAAACACAGCTTTAGTACTCCCTGAAGTTGATTTACTAAAGACTGTTCACTTAGCAAAGTTAATTTAAAATATGTGTTCACTTTGCAAAGATAACATTTATAGAAAAACAGCGTTCATTGCAATCATCCAATCAGGTGCATGCAAATATACCTTTGCACATATTTGGCAAAGGGATCACAGATTCACTTTTATACAACACCTTCCACCCCTTACTGTATGGAAATACATTAACCTATAATTTGCCAAATCTTCTAAATATGGTTATTTTTTGTGTTCTTCATTTTTTCCCCCTTTTTTTGTGATAGCTTTCAAAATGACAGGTGACCTAGCAGTAGTTAGTAGGCCACCTTTCGCAGTGAGCTCTACCAGCCACCTACAGTAGAGGCCTTCTTCATCTTGGCCCCTTTTCTTAAAGCAGAAGGCCATCAGGAGAAGCATTCCTTAAACCTGCAAACATTTTTCTTGGTGGCCTAGGCTCAGTAATACAAATTATATCACCATTAAACTAATTTCAGCACAAAGCAGCCTTTCAATTACACAGTAGTATATCAAGTGTGGCATGCATAGAAAAACTCTACATATCTCTTAAGAATATTATTATTCTTACCTGGCTGACCCCAGCACCCCACCCCCTGCTGTGCCTCCACCCCACCTCTTCTCCAGAGCCACATACCTTTAGCAGTCCATGCCTCAGCTTTGTGCCTTTGTCCATCCTAGAGGGGTAGACTGCACACTTCTAGAAAATATAGATGAAGCCCTCTCCTTATCTTCTGCCTCATCCTCCTGATTCCATATATTAGATGCAATTTTAGGGCAGCTTCTTAAAGGGATCTGCTCCTTCTCTTGGTCAGTAGCAGGCCTTGTGAGCATATAGGACTCCCGGGTCCCCGTTTTTTGGGGGGGAAATTAATCTCATACTTTTGTCAGTCTTTGTTAAACAGCGAGGCGTGGTGTGTGATTGCCTTTGGCATTTTCATATTAGTTACAAGCTGTGACCTGCGATTCACCCTGTCCTGGCCTCTCCCACTCTGCACATTCAGGAACTATGGCTGCTCAGAAATACTGGGGCATGGGCTGCTTGGATTGCTGGATTTGCATGGACTTTCCTCAGTCCATCCACTCTGGACCCATGTATTCAAAAATCAAAATCTGAGCATTGCTTTTATATATATATATATATATATATATATATATATATATATATATATATATATATATATATATATATATAAATAGATAGATAGATAGATAGATAGATAGATAGATAGATAGATAGATAGATAGATAGATATAGATATCTATATTTATATATATTTACAAACATAGGGGTTGATATTTGAAAAATCAGCATAAATAAAAACGTGCATAAATAAACAAATAAACCAATTAATATATATGTTTATATTTTATATTATTATTAATATTATATTAATACTATATATATAATAGCCATGACACACACACATATATATGAGAAAAAAATATATATTTTGTATGTATATATATATATATATATATACAGATATATACACATTCTTATTTGGGTTACTATTTACATCTTACAATTTTTTTTACTATCTTTAACATAGCAATAGTGCTTCCAAAACAAACAATTGGCTTTTTTTCTTTGTTCAACGTGTATTACAGGTGTATTGTCTGTAAACATAAGACAGGTTGCGCTTTGTAGCCAGGATTCATACTTTATAACACAAGGATAAGATGCTTTTCAGCCACGTGGATAATATTGTGGAAATAGGGATCCTTTGTTCTGGTATGTATCATTTGTAAATTGAGTGAATTTAGTGTATTTTCAGTAATAATAATAATATAAACAACAATAACATACTACTACTACTACTACTACTACTAATAATAATAATATAAACAGCATCAACAACAATAACATACTACTACTAATAATAATAATATAAACAGCAACGAAAGAAAGAAAGAAAGAAAGAAAGAAAGAAAGAAAGAAAGAAAGAAAGAAAGAAAGAAAGAAAGAAAGAAAGAAAGAAAGAAAGAAAGAAAGAAAGAAAGAAAGAAAAATAATCTCAAATGCTTAATAAACGTAAACAGCTCTGCAACTAGGTTCTTATCTATTAATTTTAGCTAATTTATTGTTTTTTTCTTATATTCATTGTTATAACAAGCGGTGTTTTTTGTTTTGTTTTTCTAATATAGGTGATGATATTGAACTATTGTTTGGCTATTTCCTGTTATTTTTCTTGAATATCTATTTCTTGAAATAGACTAAAAAAATAATAATAGAAACCTGCACTGCACAGTGCTTCTCGGTGTGATATATTTGATGTGATTTTTAACCCTGGTTGTAGAAACGTCTCCTATTGTTCATTATGATAGGAGCAGCACTACTATAGATCTGGAAACCTTGTGAAACATGACCTGTGTGACATCTGATATTCTGACGTACAAACTAATGGGACCAATAATAATGATTAAATTCGTTATTCTTATTATTATTACTGTTAATAGAGGAATATCCGGGTGTCAGATGTACATTACTAATAGACTTTTGTAGTTTTTATGAAATATACAAAGTCATTGGTTGCAAAAAAATGACGTTTCCTAAATATTCACCACTTGCAGTACTTGATTTCTACTGTTTCTGGGACTCTGCCATATCCCTTCCTTGGAATGTTCTGAGACTGAGAGTAATATGGGGGACTTTTAATCAGTGGTATGGCCTGGCCTAATAATAATAATAAAAATCATAATAATAATAATAATTTCGCTTGCCTATTGGCATGCTGCTTTTCAGTTCTGAACTGTATTACTAGCCCATATGACGTATACATTACTGTGATCACGTGCCCTCCTGATACTATCACGCTTATGTAATAAAACGATGACAGCTATGTACGTTGCATTCTCATTCCTGTGCAATATTTGAACGCAAAGAACATTATGCAGTTGTGCATAGACAACACTGATACTCCATTTGAAGTATTTAAAATACATTTTACCGTCATTTTAGTGAGTGCCCTCTCCTATAAATCCATTGGCTGCCAAACAGACCGATGTTTTACCTTGCAATGTAGAAGCAATGCCTTTTCTAACCCGACTTTATTAAATTAAATTATACTTATTAGTATATACTTATAGAATTATTAAATTAAATCTATAATTATGTAGTTCTGTCCTACGTTAATAAATCTGTCACATTTTGTGTTTTTTTTTTTGTTTTTTTACTAAAAGTACACATTTCACCCCATCCTGCGTCCATTTTTAGTGCAAAAGAAATATTAAAATCCTTTGAACCGAATTTGGTACTGATGTTATCTAAAAGAAACATTTACCCCATCCTGCAATCACCCCTATTAGTGAGAAGGAATCGTAAAATCCCTTGGATCTGATTGGGTACTGATATTATTTCACTTTAGCAGTGTGTACACACCTCAGCAAAACAACCTGGGTCTATAACAAGATGCATACACATCTCTATATAAGTGTAGATCTGTAACAGTGTGTACACAAATCCACATACCAGCCGGATCTATAGAAGTGTGCGCAGACATCTACATAACAATCTGGACTTTTAGTAGTGTATACACACCTCTTTATAACCGTCTGGAGCTATAGCACTGTGTACACATCTCTGTAAACAGCAGTGTGTGCACACCACTAGAAACTAGTCTAGATATATAGCAGTGTAAACACATCTCTACATACCAGTATGGATCTACAGTAGTGTGTACACACCTCTACTTAATAGTATGGAACTAGAGTACCGTGTACAAAACAGTTTAGATCTGTAGCAATGTGAACACTTCAATACATTAAAGTGTGTACACACCTCTACATAACAACCTTGATTTATAGCACTGTGAACACACAACAGTGTGTATACACCTCTACATAATAGTCTAGGTCTATAGCACTGTGTATACACCTCTATAAAACAGTCTAGATCTATAGCAGTGTGTGTACACCTTCACATCTCAGTCTGGATCTAAGGCTACTGTATGTGTGCACACCTCTGGTCTAGAACTATAGCACTGTGTACACCTATACATAACAGTCTGAATCTACACCAGTGTTTACACACCCCTATATAACCGTCTGGATCTATAGCACTGTGTATACACCTCTATAAAACAGTCTAGATCTATAACAGTGTGTATATACCCCTTTACATACCAGTCTGGATCTAAGGCAATGTGTGTGCATAACTTTTACAGCCTAGATCTATAGCACTTTGTACACCTTCACATAACAGTCTGAATCTATACCAGTGTATACACACCTCTATATAACAATCTGAATATATTGCAGTGTGCATACGCTTTTGTATAACAGTCTAGGGATATAGCAATGTACACACCTCAAAATAACAGTCTAGATCTATAGCAGGGTATACACCTTTCTTAAAAACACTCTAGATCTATAGTAATGTGTATAGACCTTTATGTAAGCATCAATCTATACATATGTGTACACACCTTTGTATACATAGTTTCTTTATCTGTGTGTAAAAACCTCCATGTAACAATCTAAATCTGTAGCAGTGTGTACACACCTTTACATAACACTCTTGATCTATAGTAATGTGTATACACACCTGTATAACAGTCTACATCTATATCTGTGTGGACACAAATCCAAAATGCAGCCCTGATCTATAGCAATGTGTACACTCCTCTAACGAACAATCTTGATCTATAGCATGTGTACACATCTCCACATAGCAGTTCGGAACTATAGCAGTCTGGATTTATAGCAGTGTGTACACACCTACAGAACAGTCTGGATCTATAGCAATGTGTACACACCTCTACATAACAGTCTGGATTTATAGTAGAGTGTACACACAAATACCTATTAGACTGTATTTATAGCAGTGTGCACACTTCTACAGAACAGACTGGATATATAGTAGTGTGTACACTTTTCTACATAACAGTCTGTAATTGTAAAAGTGTGTACACACCTCTACATAACAGTCTAGATTTATAGCATTGTGTACACACCTCTACATAACAGTCTGGATTTACAGCAGTGTGTGCACACATCTGCATAACAGTCTGGATTTATAGCAGTGTGTACACACAAATACCTATTAGACTGTATTTATAGCAGTGTGCACACTTCTACAT